>NC_139550.1:18181484-18877352 GCF_965153285.1 Podarcis tiliguerta
CCTGCCCAGAGAACTTCAAGTGCTCATGTTATAAATAACTCCTGAAACTTAGTATTATGAGCAATAGCACAGCAGGCAGTGATAAACTGAGTCCCAGATCAACAAACACACAAAACTAAACCCTGGGACCCAATCTGCACTATACATTTAAAGCAGTATCATACCACTTGAAACAACTATAGCTTCTTCCAAATAATTCTGGGAACTGCAGTTTGTTAAGGGTGCCCAGAATTGTTAGGAGTCCAATATTTTCCCCACGGACCTATGTTTTCCAGAGTTTCCTGGAAAGAGGGGTTGGTTGTTAAACCAGTCTTGTAGGTCTGTGAGGGGGATATGGGGTCTTGTAACTACTCTCAGCCCTCTTAACAAACTACACTTCCCATGATTCTTTGGGGGAAACCCTGACAGTTTAAAGTGGTATGATACTGCCTTAAATGGATAGTGTAAATGGGGCCTGGGAGGAACACCTGCAAATAAATATAAATCACGTTGTTGTTGTTGTTGTTGTATTGATATACTGCCCTTCATCTTTTTTAAAAAATTCTTTTTATTCATTTCCTATAACCAAACAACGGAAAAAGAAAAAGAAAAATAAACAAAACACACCAAAGGAAAAAGAAAACATCAACCAAAACAGAAAAACATAAACAGACCAGAAGACAAACATTAGTTAACAACAAATAAAGATTGACTTCCCTCCATCTCGGTTTTGGGTTATGTAAAATAATAATTCTATTCTGCAGTTTTCATTTTATATCATCTAAACATCGCAAGGATTATATTAAACCTACTGTGATTTTTATATCTCTAGAATTTGTTTCCATGTATGTTATAAATTTAGTCCAATCATCAATAAACTTTGAATCTTTTTGCTGTCTGATATTCTGCGTCGTTTTTGCCAAATCCATATATTCAAATAATTTAGTTTGCCAATCTTTGACGGTCGGGATGTTTGGGGTTTTCCAATTTTGTGCTAACAGGATCCTGGCAGCTACAGTTGCATATTGAAACATTATATGATCTTCTTTCTTAATCTCATCTCCGATCATTCCCAGAAGGAGGCTTCGGGTTTTTTAACAAAAGTGTATTTAAGTATTTTTTTTCAGTTCGTTGTATATGGATTCCCAAATTTTTTTTAATTTCTTCACACTTCCACCACATGTGGTAGAAACTTCCTTCTTTGGTTTTACACTTCCAACACCTTTTATCTCCAGTCTTATACATTTTTTGCAGTTTCACAGGGGTGATGTACCAACGGTACATCATCTTTTCCATATTTTCTCTAAGGGTAGTGCAGGCTGTAAATTTCATTCCTTTAGTCCACAACCTCGTCCATTTGTCAAAATCCAAATTATATCTGAAGTCTATTGCCCATTTTACCATAACATCCTTGACCTCTTCGTCCTTGGTGTCCCATTCTAATAGCTGATTATACATTTTAGATAGCAGTTTGGCTTTACTTTCTATTATCTCTACCTGGAACTTAGATTTTTTTGATTCATTCCAATCTTTTTATCTTCCTTCCATAAGGCTTTAATTTGATGATACTGCAACCAGCCTGTTAATTTGCTTTTTAACTCTTCGTATGGATATACTGCCCTTCATCAATGATCTTGGGCTGTTCACAATACAGAAATACAAGATAAAAGCACAAATAACTAGTTAAAACAGAAACAACAATAATTAAATAGCAAGTAGCAGGATTTGCACAAAACCTATGCTTAAATCATGGTCCGTGTTTGGTTCTTATGAAAGACATTTCACCTTTCTTTGCATTCTGCTAAGGGAAACCCCTGCCATGCATGGCCTTTCTAAACAGAACAGTTTGATCTACTTTCATCTAGGCATGTTGTTTTGCTTCCTGCTTTAGCCCCTTTCACCTCAGGAGTCAGTTCAGATGTGTTTAGATCAGAACGACAGATACGAAAGAGTCGCTCCAGCCAATAATATCCAGTCAGGGAGCGTTCCTCACAAGGTTCTCTTCTTTCATAACAGATGTCAACAGCAGCATTTTCCTCATATACAGTTGGAGAATTCCCAGGCCACATCCCCACCATACATTTCAAGCATATGGCTTCCCCTAAAGAATCACGAGAAGTGCAGTTTATGCCTCACACAGCTACTGCACTCAGCACCCTTAACAGACTACCGTTTCCAGAATTAACCCATGCACTTTCAATGTACTTGACACGTCTGGTGTGGCTGTGACCAGCCTATGTGAGTTCGTGTTCAGGCTAGATCATGAGGCATGCTGACTATTTATTTGTTAATGCCACTTGGTTGCTTTCTGTTGGATAATGTGAACACTTCAGATTTGCATTATTCAGCTGTCACTTGGAAATCACTCTTACTCAGATTCACTTTGTGCATCCATAAAAAAAGAATGCAGTCTGTTTCCTCCTCCTCCTCCTCTCAAATTTCTGGCTGTTGTACTTTCTTCCCTCCCTCCAGCTGCCATTCTTTGCATCATATATTTACAGCCACGAACTCCACAACTGTATGGCTATTTTTGTACGTGGTCATTGTCTCACTACTATGCTCTGAATTTAGCGTTCCAAAAGGGGACACGGCAGATGCTGCAGACATGTCTATGACAGTGTTGGGTAATAAGGAAGTGCTTTCTTCCATTTGATTCATTCCCAGTTTGGGATAGTTCAAAGTCATGCAAAATAATTATATTTTTGTGACATTCATCCTGGAGTATATTAGTTGGCATCTGCTCTACTAATTGCTGGCAGGTGTCAGGCCCCTGAGCAGTTTGACTGGAGGCTGAATCAGTTGAGCTTCCATGAAATAGCTCCACGTTTCCTTTCTAAAGGAATCCATCCATATTTTGATCACCTCAAGAGAAATTATACTAGCCTTTCCCAGCTTTATGTTCTCTAGATGTTTGGGACTACAACTCCTTTCAAGCCCAGGGAAGCATGGCCAATGGTCAAGGATTATGGGAGTTGAAGTCCAAAAACAACTGGAAGGTACCATGTTGAAGAAGGCTGCATTATAATAATTGATGCCCTTCTCTCAGACGTCTTTGTTTGCTTAGCAGTCAATACACCCTGTGTTAAAGAAGGAAAGTACAGTGGTGCCTCGCAAGACGAAAAGAATCTGTTCCGTGAGTCTCTTCGTCTAGCGGTTTTTTCGTCTTGCGAAGCAACCCCATTAGCGGATTAGCGCTATTAGCGGTTTAGCGGCTATTAAAGGCTTAAGGGATTAGCGGATTAGCTGCTAAAAGGCTATTAGCAGCTTAGTGCCTTAGAAAAAGGGGGTGGGGAGCGAAAAAAAATCGCAGCAACTCGCAAGACATTTTTGTCTTGCGAAGCAAGCCCATAGGAAATTCGTTTTGCAAAGCACCTCCAAAACGGAAAACCCTTTCGTCTAGCGGGTTTTCCGTCTTGCGAGGCATTCGTCTTGCGGGGCACCACTGTATCTGCCTTTTCTCCAAGAGCCAAAGAATCATAGAATTGTAAAGTTGGAAGGGACCCTGAGAGTCATCTAGTTCAATCCCCTGGAATGCAGGAATCTCAGCTAAAACATCCAGGACAGATGGCCATCCAACTACTGCTTAAAAATCCTCAAGGAAGGAGAGTCCACAAGCTCTCAAGGGAGACTGTTCCACTGTCAAACAACCCTTACTGTCAGAACGTTCTTCCTGATGTTAATTTGGAAATTCATTTCTTGTAACATGAATCCATTGGTTCAAGTCCTACCCTCAGAACAGGAGAAAAAGAAGCTAGTTCCATCTTCCATATGACAGCTTTTGAGACATTTGAAGATGGCTATTATACCTCCTCTTAGTCTTCTTTTTTCCAGGCTAAACATACCCAGCTCCTTTAACCATTCCTCATAAAGCTTCGTTTGCAGACCCTTGATCCTCTTAGTTGTCCTCCTCTGCACACATTCCAGCTTGTCTATATCCTTCTTAAATTGTGGTGCCCAGAACTAGACACAGTATTCCAGTTGTGGTCTGTTCAAGACAGAACAGAATGGTATGATTACTTCCCTTGATCTGGACACCATCCCTGGAAGTCTTGAGACATGAATGAAGGCAATCATCTAGAGCTGAGCAACAACCAGCCTAATTATTAATTGAAAGCACAACTTGAACAACTGTGGAGAACTTGGGGAATTACTAACGTCTAGACCAATGTTTGGCGGGGAAAAATACAAATAAAATAAAAACCTGCTCATTGTGCAAAAAAAAACAACACCCGTCTTTCACCCAACCTTCCTGTAATCTGGTGTCTTTCAGATGTTTTGGTCTCCCAACTCTCAGCAGCCCCAGCCAGTGTGGCCAATAATCAGAGATGATGGGGGTTCTCTTATCCAACACATTTGGAGGGCATTAGGTTGGGAAGGCTGCTCTGTTTATTTTATTTGGAAGGATTTATGAGCTGCTTAATAAAAAAAATACCTAAGTCAGCCTTGGCTAATCTGGTTGCTCCATATGTTTTAGATGAGAACTTCCCATCAACCCTAGCTAGCACAGCTGCTAATGTGAATTGTAGCCCAACACATCAGGAGACCATCTGGTTCCTGAAGGATGCCCTAAGGGTTGAACATGAAAACGATGCAAATCAGTCATCCATAGTATAGGGGTGTCCTTTAAATGCATGGTGTGCACACGGCCTACGTCTTCCTAAGACAGATGTTGTTTCGCAGGTGTCTGAAACAGTACAACGTGGGGGCCATCACCCCGAAATTTCCCTCACAAATGTGGAATGAACATCTGATGCTTCTTATAACAGGGGCTCTAGTCCACATTTCCTGATACATTCTTACAATTTGTGGGCATTTTGATAGGAAAATGTAAACTTGGCAAGTCTCTAGAAGTTAATGACGGGGTTACACTTCCTCTGAAGGGGCAGGTTTGTCGCTTGGGGGTACTCCTGGATCCTTCGCTGTTGCTCGAGGCTCAGGTGGCCTCAGTGGCCCAAAGGCCCAGTTACGCCCCTACCTGGACAGGGATAGCCTAACTACTGTTGTCTATGCTCTGGTAACCTCAAGGTTAGATTACAGCAGTGCGTTATACGTAGGACTGCCTCTGAAGACAGTTCAGAAACTTCAGTAGTGCAGAATTCAGTGGCCAAGTTGCTCAACGGAGCAAGATGGTTTGAGCTTATTACACCAATCCTGGTCCAACTGCACTGGCTACCAATTAGTTTCCATGCCCAATTCAAAGTGCTGGTTTTGACCTATAAAGCCTTAAATGGCTCAGGACTGCAATACCTCAAGGTCCGCCAGACCCTGAGATCATCTTCTGAGGCCCTTCTTCGTGTACCTCCTCCTCAAGAGGTCCAGAGGGTGGCAACATGAGAACCGGCCTTCTCTGCAGTGGTTCCCCATCTGTGAAATGCTCTCCCCAGGGACGTTCGCCTGGCGCCTTCATATACACCTTTAAACGCCAGGCGAAAGCATTCCTTTTTAACCAGGCGTTGGTTGATTTGACTGGCATCCTATGCCTTTTGGGGGGGTTGTTATTGGGTTGTTGTTTTTATTTTGATTATATATTTTGTGGTTTTATATTTTGATTTTGTTCTGTGAACTGCCCTGAGACCTCTGGATATTGGGTGGTATATGAATTTAATAATAATAATAATAATAATTTTAAAATTGTAGCCATTAGCTCCCAGTACAGCAAGCACAATGTGCCGTACCCTGGCCAGTGTAGAAGGTTTTGGAATTTTGGGAACAGGATAATTAAGTTATATAAAATGGTTCATCGGAGCATTCAAATGAATTTCAGAAAGAAGACACTCTCCTTGGAATAGCATCAAAATATTTCCTCAAAGGAAGAAATATTTCTTTCTGGAACAAGTAGTAGTAGAAGCAATTTTAAAATGAGATAAGGCTAAGCACTTGATATTTCTCTCTGGGGAAAAAAAAAAGCTTTGCCACTGGCAGAAAAGCATGCCTGGGCTGAAAATATGTTTTCCATTTCTGATTTTTCTGGGCCTAACTAATGCACCACACAGAAGGAAAGGTATCTATCTATCCCAACCATTTTCACTCCTGTGCTATATTTTGAACTGGAAAGACACCCTGGCAATCCCCATAGCTCAAGTTACAGCACTGTTGTTTACTCAATGCACAAACCTAATGAGGTCTACTCAGAAGGAAATCCTATTGAATTCCACAAGATTGAAAATCCTCAGCAAGCGTGTTCAGTTCTGTGCTACATATTTGCGCGTGTAGGTCCCCAGGCCACCCCTCAAATAACTTCACACATAACACGAAATTTAGTTTTGGTTTTTGGGCACTATTTTGGCCACAACTTTATTAAAATACAAAATCAGTGAGTGGTTGTTTAGACATTGGTTATGACTATCTGTCCCCCCGCCTGGGACAGAACTGGCATCCCGAGGTCCGATCGGTAGCCAGTAGAAGAGAAAGTCAAACTGGGGGGTCACCTGAGCTAAGCGTCGGACCCACGCCGCTCTCCCCAGCAGCTCCCCGAAAGCTTGCCTGCCCGGTCCTATAACAAGGATTCCCATAACAGGGATTGAGCGGCCCTGGTCCCATAACAGGGATTCCCATAACAGGGATTGGGCGGCCCTGGTCCCATAACAGGGATTCCCATAACAGGGATTGGGCGGCCCTGGTCCCATAACAGGGATTCCCATAACAGGGATTGGGCGGCCCTGGTCCCATAACAGGGATTGGACGAAATCATGGCAAGCCCCAGGATTCCTTTAACAGAATTCCCTTCATCGCAATAGGAGGGGCAGGCACCGCCTGTTCAGCCCCCTCCAACACCAGCATATTATAACCAATGCCTAACCGCAACCTTACAAGTTGTGACGAATTGCAGAGTAGTAGGCAAAAACCAAATGGCACAGCCAATCACCAAATGGCAAAATTCCTACTAGGCCCCTGCGCCAAGGCAGACGACCCCCATGACAGGCAAAGCAAGGTCAACCGGAAAAGAGGGCGGGTGGGCGGGTGATCCGATGCACTCTGCAAAGAGAAAGAGAAACCAGAGTGCACCAATATTTAAAGACTATGGTCCCACCCACTCAATTTGCAACATACAATTTGCCCCAGCAACCCGGTTATCCAATCACAGATGCCAGGCAATAACTATTAACCAGCCTGGCAACAAGAGGCCTGGCCCGGTGGCCCACACCGCAACACGTGCTCTCATTTATTGGAGAACACGCTTTGCGCGTGTAGGTCCCCAGGCCACCCCTCAAATAACTTCACACATAACATGAAATTTAGTTTTGGTTTTTGGGCACTATTTTGGCCACAACTTTATTAAAATACAAAATCAGTGAGTGGTTGTTTAGACATTGGTTATGACTATCTGTCCCCCCGCCTGGGACAGAACTGGCATCCCGAGGTCCGATCGGTAGCCAGTAGAAGAGAAAGTCAAACTGGGGGGTCACCTGAGCTAAGCGTCGGACCCACGCCGCTCTCCCCAGCAGCTCCCCGAAAGCTTGCCTGCCCGGTCCTATAACAAGGATTCCCATAACAGGGATTGAGCGGCCCTGGTCCCATAACAGGGATTCCCATAACAGGGATTGGGCGGCCCTGGTCCCATAACAGGGATTCCCATAACAGGGATTGGGCGGCCCTGGTCCCATAACAGGGATTGGACGAAATCATGGCAAGCCCCAGGATTCCTTTAACAGAATTCCCTTCATCGCAATAGGAGGGGCAGGCACCGCCTGTTCAGCCCCCTCCAACACCAGCATATTATAACCAATGCCTAACCGCCACAAGAGCTCTAACGCTCGCCGCCAACCACTCACAAACCCAACCAGGAACCCAATTTAGTAGCCACCACATCCAGCCAAACATCATTCCCCAAATCGGAGAGGTGCACTATATCTGCCCGGTAAAGGGCCTCAGCCTTAAAATTAATGTCTGGGTGCGAAATCACCAAACCACCCAGCTCCAATACCTTCACGCAAACAGCAGAGTTAATGCGCTTCCTGGCCCTTTCAGCGGCCTCCGGGCGGGAACACCGCGCCAGGTTTGCCTCTGCAACCAGTGAGACCAAATTATTCTCACTGAAGGTAATAAGGCTGCCAATGCCTCCAAATCCCTTTTGGATTGAGGTGCGCAAAGCAAGGCAATAGTTGCCACATCATTTTTTCCCAGCTGCACCACTATGGCCATAGGGTGGGGAGGTCTGAGAGCAGCCGGTGACCAATCAGCGGCATAAACTCTCCCCATGACATTCCGCGTCTGGAAAACCATGACACTTGCACGTGCTGTGGGAGGCCGAGACACGCTCCCCTTGCAGACTGCCTCGCTCTGCTGCCAGCCCAATGAACGATGCTGTGTCCCACTATCCAGACGTGGACCAGCGTGGGATCTACAAGGGTTGAAACAACAAGCATTAGTACCAAACTCAGAATTTTGTTTCGCACATAACCCTTGAAAGCATACGATTTCCATCTCCCCAAATCCTTGATCCTGGTGGCTGAGAAGCCCCAATGGGCTGCCATAGTCGCTGCCCCTATGCGAAAGGAATGAGGAGCGAAACCAGAGGCCGAGATCCCACAAGCAGAGATGGCCTTACGTATGACTTATGTGAACTGGTGTCGCGCCAAAGGGTGACCATTTTATTGCATGAGTAGGGGGCTGTCCTCAGGAGGTCTCAAGGCCAAGTACTTCCTTGCATCCTTGCATCCTTGCCCGGGAACGGGCCCACCTCCCCAGTCACTGGGAGGCGGACAACCTCCCCCCGACCCAGCTGGTCAGTTTGTGGAGTTGCGCACTACAAGTCTCAACTCCAAAAGGGAAACACATATATCCCGAAGGAGCAACCCACGAGAACCAGCAACTTCTAGAATCGAGCCAGCCCCCAGGGGAACGAAAAGCCAAATATTTCAGTATACAATAACAGGGCAAGGGCCCACCTTATCTGTGACTGGAAGCCCGATGATGGCAACCCTGCCCACTAGGTCTGACTTAGAGCTCCAGACACTTATGACACGCTCCAAAGCAGATAAGGAAAAATCCAGAGGCAATAAGCCTCCAAACACTCAGCCCCGTGCTGGCTCCGACACAATTTCCCCAACCCTCAGTACACCAAAATTACAATGGAATACTGAAAGAAGTCTCGTCTGGAACTAGAACCAGGAGACAAATATTAACTTGTTGCGGATACTGCATAGGTCAAGATTGACCGGCTTCCTGCCTGCAGTCCTGTGAAGGCTGGAGCCTTTACCAACCTTCCGAGACCCTGCGCACGACATACTTTTAGGAGAGTCTCTGAAAAATTAAAGCTTTACTCCAGCAGACATTGCAGCGGACTGAATTCTGATAGTTTTAACAGTGCATCCGATCTGCAGCAGGTGGGCGAATTACTGCAGGTCCTGCTCAGAGAATGGAGGCAAGTTCCTCTGAATGGCCGAGGACTGCCAGCTAAACGCTAAGAAATCAGTCCAGGCCTCCTCATAAGACCTGAAAGCAGAAGGGGAAATGTAAGCTACTCCTCCTCTAAATTATCAATTGTTGCCAAAGCGCCACAGGAGCTCCAGAAAATCCGGCTATAGCTGGGCGTCCAGAGCCCAGGATCTGAAGCTCTCCAACTGAAAACGGGATATAGTGACAGTGAAAACAATAGATGATCCCGTAATAAAACGAGCAGAAACGCAATATTAAACCTTAAGCAGTGCAGCTGGAAAGCACATAAAAGGGGGGCGGAGACTGCCGAAGCATGAGGACCATTTTGCCAGGACCTTCACACTGCCTGGTTATCAGACCAAGACAGACCCGACGGTCCCTGTACTCCTCAGTCCAGATGTGCGCTGACACTACAATGGGGAAAACTCAAGAAAAGTTAGGTCACATGTGATTGCCTTGCCCTGCCAGGCTCAAGGCCACTGTACAGGATGATGAAGAGACCACCTGGCCAAGCAGGAATGGAAGGGGCAGCCTGGAACAACCACCCTGCATGCCAATTTTATTTTATTTATTTATTTTTTAAACTGACCTAGCAATGATAGAATCTGACAAAGCAACATTTGCTATCAGAGGAAGTATTACAAGAATAACGTCCTTCACGGCAAACAGCTTTTCCACAGGCAAGCAGAGGTATGAGCAACGGTATCCAGCTAGCCCCCAAATACGTTAAAGGGGCAGTGGAGCCACTGACCTATCCACTGGGAACACCCAGCTCCTCAGGAAATAAAAGGGGCGTACAGTAAGCCTTAGCAGAGGCTGATGTCACATGAACCAGCCAGTAAGATAATCCAAATAATGGTACCCCCAGTTAAACGAGTCTTGACTCGCAATGTTCAAACCAGAAAGGACTTGAGTGCTGCACAGCCTATAGCGCAACCCATTGGCATCGCCTTATATTGGCATCGCCTTATAAATGTAAGGACCATCCAATTAAAGCCCAACTACTTATAATCTAGAGGGTGAACTGGCAGCAGCCTAACAGCCAATTCAATATCGCATAATGTCAACCAGGCCCTCATCCAATTTGTTGGTAAGCTCAACTGCCTGATCCAAAGATGCATATTTCACGGAACAATTCCAGAGAGTCATTCACTGAGGTGCCTATGGGATGCGATAAATTATAAGGGGGATTATATGGCGCTTTCTTAGGGACGATCCCTAAAGGGGATAAATGAAAATAGGAATAGCAGGAGAATCAAGGGGATATCTCCATGCGTCCCAATGAAAGCTGCTTCCTAACCTTCTTACTTGCTACCACAGGTAGCTCTCTGACTGGCTTAGAGTTGCTGTGTTCTGAGCCACTGGCTGAAAAGCCAGAGGAATCCCAAACCTTGGGAAAACCCTTCCCACAAGCACAAAAGCACTGACCCATCTAGATAACCTTTTAGGCAGGCTTTCAAGGAAGATATTTTTATGGAAATATGGGTGAGAGGTATCGAGTTATTGCTTGCTAGTCGCCAGCCCCCACTTGGGCAGAATGCCCTGCCTTGAGTTGCCACCATGACGTGTAGATTTACAGGGCCAACGCCGGCCAGAAACCCTAAAAAGTCCCAACAAAGCTGCTGCCGGGCCAGCTTCCTGCATACAGCTTAAGGTTCTATTGCTCAGGGAATTTCCATTTGAAATGTGGAGCTGCGCAAGTGGTCCACATGTCCCCGTCCCTGCGATCCTAGCAAGCTGAGGGGATAATGGCAGCCCTGCATCTAACGTTCCCATAGTGAATTGCAACTTAAAGAATAGTGGGGTGGAAGGGACCCTGAGGATGATCTAGTCCACTCTCCCACAAAATAATAATAATAATAATAATAATAATAATAATAATAATGGTGATGATGATCTATTTGTACCCCGCCCATCTGGCTGGGCTTGCTCAGCCACTCTGGGCAGCTTCCAACAAAAGATTAAAATACAGTAATGCAGCAAACATTAAAGGTTTCCCTAAACAGGGCTGCCTTAGATGTCTTCTAAAAGTCTGGTAGTAGACATCTAATGGATTACCGGCACCATACGCTGACCAGCTGAGCTATCCAGGATGGTCCCTAGAGACCCAGGTTTGACATACCTGCAAGGAGGTGTAAGCATCATCCCTGCTCCCCTTTTCCCTGCTCCTGGATCGCCACCTCTGAAGACGCTTCCTTCTGGAAGAAGGCACCTAGGGCATCAGCAAGTCAACCTCTGCAGGAGAAGCAATCTCTGGAGGCATCTGCAAAGGCTCTGTCATAGTCTGCAAAAAACTAAATGTGAGGAACTGGTGAAACCAATGCTTTGTGCACCACATGGGGAAGCTATTCAGGCCGGAAACGCTGCCAGAGGCCATCAAATTCTAGGGCCAAGCAGGCCAAGCCCTAAGATCACCTGCTAGGCCAGACATAAATGTTTCCAATGAGTTAACAAACTCGAGGCAGCCCACTGCCTGTCCAGGTGCCCCTGTTTGCCCTTTAGAGGGAAGCACGCCCTCAAGAAACCCGAACTTCTTTTTGGGAGCAATATCACAAGTGGGCCGAACTACCATGCAACAGAATAGTCCAAAAGGAGCAGCTTGTTTTGTTATGTGATAAGAATGGCTAAGTGGGGGATATGAACCCTGTCTCCCAGGTCCTAGTCCTGCACTCTAGCCACTAAGCCACAATGGCTCGTCTCTAAAATGGCAGTTGCCACTATCAGGGCAAACAAACTTGAAGAAAATAAACTTGTTCAGAAACAGCATAGTTAAAGAGCATACACAGAGTGCTCACTGGAGGCACGGAGAGCCACTGGCTCCACTCTGTCTGCCTACGATATACATTAGCCACAAGTGAGCCTGCAAACAGATAAATTCTTATAGAGAAAGTGAGTCACATACCACAGAGACTAACAATTGCTGTACTGCTAACTGTAGCAGGCTTAGGCTTGAATGATATGTGCAGGCCGAGAAGGCCGTGAAGGCCTCCCCGCTTCTGCTCTCTGCCTTTTTTGTCTCATTGCAATATTAAAGGAACTCAATATAGAGCTCCTGCCCAAGGCTAAATTAAAACTCGGCCAACAGCACTGCAATCACCCAAAATAAAGCCAACCTATGAGGATACTATAAACGAAAGTGATTCCAGGTAAGCTGGGAATTTACTGTACTGCTAACTGTAGCAGGCTTAGGCTTGAATGATATGTGCAGGCCGAGAAGGCCTCCATGCTTCTGCTCTCTGCCTTTTTTGTCTCATTGCAATATTAAAGGAACTCAATATAGTGCTCCTGCCCAAGGCTAAATTAAAACTCGGCCAACAGCACTGCATGCAACCAAAATAAAGCCAACCTTTGGGGATACTATAAACGAAGTGATTCTAGCTAGGCTGAGAACAGCCCTGACTAGCCCCACAATTAAACAGGCAAAAATGGGGGAAACCTCTTTGCAAAAGAAAGCCCCTAATGGGGGCTCTCTCCCTATTGGGAAAGGCAAACCCAGGAGGATTATGCACAGGCAGCGCTCACAGGTACCGGGAGAATCTTCCCACAGGGCAGGGAAAGGGGTGGGGTGGGAAATCAAACAGGAAAAAAGGGGAATTAAATTAATTAAGGGACTAGAGAGGATTAAAAAGAAGGGGGGAAATAAAGAAATGTAACCAGACAATGAGAAGATTGCTCCTGATCCGATGCACTCTGCAAAGAGAAAGAGAAACCAGAGTGCACCAATATTTAAAGACTATGGTCCCACCCACTCAATTTGCAACATACAATTTGCCCCAGCAACCCGGTTATCCAATCACAGATGCCAGGCAATAACTATTAACCAGCCTGGCAACAAGAGGCCTGGCCCGGTGGCCCACACCGCAACACGTGCTCTCATTTATTGGAGAACACGCTTTGCTGTGTTTTCTACACTCACATTTTTCAGTTCTTCAGTAACCGACTGCTAGATGTAAGTATCAGATTGAGCATCAACCACCCCAGGCTCCTGCCATCACATATGTGACTTTTGGGGTTTCAAAGAATACAGGGCTGGCCCTAGCAATAGGCTGCCTAACATTAGGCTAACAATTATGAATTTACTATTACTGTATTTTAGCCACAGGGAGACGTCTCTGTGGAATTTTCTCTCTCAGGTGCCAAAATACCTTGGCTGTTAGGCAGTTGAATGCTCATGTCTACTCTTTCCATTTCTCTCCCTCCCTCCCATGACACTCCATGCGGCCCTGGGCACGGGCAACCCATGCTACACCACTGCCTCCCCCCAAGAATCCTGGGAAGTGCAGGGTGTTTGAGAGTTGCTGGGAGACGCCTCTTTTCTTCACAGAGCTGCAGTTCCCAGATTTCCCTAGCTGCTAAGGACTCTGAGAATGGCACTGCAGTGTAAGAGCAACGTTAGACTTTGGGATGGAATAACCAGGAAAACTAGCACAATAAACTTCACATCCGGATGCAGCCTGAATGTGGACCATATGTGCATCTAGATCAACCCTGGGTGGAAATTCATACCCCCAACTAAAGAATCAGGCTATACTCATGTACTTCCGAGCTATTATATAAGGGCGATGCCCTGTGTATATTGCCATGAGATGACAGACGAGAATGCAGATGGTAAAAGGAAGTAACTGAAGGCATAATTGCAAAGAGGTTCTGAGGAATATCACTGCAGAGTTTGTTCTTTGAACTCATTTCCATGAGTATTATTTGCAATTCATTTAATTGGTACAAAAATAATAGGGTGCCTGTGCTCATCACAATGACATTTGGCAAGCTTTCCCCAGCCTCACATCCTCCTTTCAGTCAGAAGCTAGCTCTGTTCTAGTCTTAACAAGATCTGATATAGAAATCTAGAGCAATAAAAAGAGGAAGCCCCGGAGCACTGTTTTGCTGACTCCACCCTTGCGGTGACTTTGGTGAGAGACAGATAAGAGGTTTCTGTCGGATAATAGCTTGAACTTGCATTTGCCGAGTGTGCTACAGTTCAACCAGTGCACCGGGCTATGGAGCCAAACTACGGGTGATGAGAAATGCATCACTTGGTGTTGTGTAACTTGAATTTTAAGCTGGCTCTAGCAGTATCATAGGGAGCCCTGCCAGAATCTCCATGCCATGCCTGGGAGACAGATTGAAACCTTTGTTCCATGAAGCTGGTCTTTGGTGGCATCTTGGTTGCTTCCCTCACAGGTCAAAGAGCAGCTGGAGGGGATTTTCCTTAGGACCATAGAGCAGGAACACCTTCCCCTAGCCACAGTCCAGTCTTATGGCTGCCATTTTTGTGTTGTTTCGTTCTCCTCCTCCTCTTCCTCCTCTTCTTGTTGCTTTACCACCCCTCACTCTAAGGTCCCAGGGTGGATTACAATAATTAAAACATGGTCTATGGCCTTTTGAACTGTGTGTGTATGGAAGGGAGTGTCATTGTAATGTTTATTATGCTATGTATTTTGGTGCTTTTATACTGCAAACTGTCCTGTGATCCTCAGATGAAGGGCAGTATATAAATTTAATAATCAACAGCAACAATAGTTTAACACAACTTCTAGCAATCAGAGAAATAAGGTGGGTCCTAGCCCTATACATCTCACTTGTCAAAAACTGGGATACCTACAGACTCACTGGAAACTCAGTTCCGGCACCTCTCAGGTGGGCACCATTGCCATTCTAAGAGAACAAAGGAGGTTTTCCAGTGAGTTCTGGCACCTCCTTTTTCTAGAGGAATAGCATTGGATACAGAGATGTGTCTAGCATTTGCTGAGAACTGTATAATGAAGGTGCCAGGTCTACCTTTGTCAGGAGGGAATTTCACAGTTTAGGGGCTGCCACAGAAAATGCCCTCTCCTGGGCCACCATTCCAAGCTTCTGAGGGTAGTGGAACAATATTGAAATGACAGCAACCCACTTTTGGTAAGTTCTCTAGAAAAGCACTATACAAATATACCCTTTTGTCAGGACTTGGGGCTTTCACCAGAATTTAGGGCTCCTTGCCAGTTTCCTCCAGCTCATCTCCAGCCTTTTGAGGAGCCAGGCTTTTAATTCCCTTCCCTTCATCTAGAATATTAATAGATTTCATCTGTTCCCTCCCTTCCAGCTAATTAGCTGTGCCTGGGCCTCCCACCTCCCCCTGAGGTAGAGAAACATTCCCACCTGTCCACAAGACAGATGCAAAGTTCCCAGATACAAAATTCTGCCTCTTAGAAGGAAGTATCCTCTTTACCCTGGTCCCACAAATAGAAACACCGCTGGATAATGTTCAGTAAAACACCTTAGTGAACAGAACTGATAGGTACAAAAGAAGTGGCTTTCTGCTGAGTCAGACGTATTGGTTCATTTAGCTCAGTATGTCTGCACTGACTGGTAGTGGGTCTCCAGGATTTCATGCCCAACGCTGCCTGGAAATGCCAAGAGGTGAACTTGGAACCTTTTGTAAACAAGACAGATGCTGTGACATTAAGCTATGGCCCTTCCCCAGCTCTGTAATTGTGCCTGCAGAATATTCAGGCACTAATGGGAATATTCATATTCACAGTAAAACAGACTATCTGATCTATCAGATATGAACCATATAGCACCCGTCCTGAAAGATCTACACTGGCACCCCGTATGTTTCTGAACACAATTCAAAGTGTTGCTGCTGACATTTAAGGTCCTAGATGGCTTTGACCCAGTACAGTGATAGCTGAAGGAGTGTTTCCACCCCTATTGGCCAGCCCAGACACAGAGGTCCAGCTCCGAGGGCCATCTGGCAGTTCTCTCACTGCGAGAAATGAGGTTACAGGGAGCCAGGCAAGAAGGCCTTATCGGTAGTGGCACCTGCCCTGTGGAACACCCTCCCATCATATCTCAAGGAGATGAGTAACAAATAACCTTTAGAAGACATCTGAAGGCAGCCCTCCATAGGGAGGTTTTAAATGTTTGATGCTTTGCTGTGTTCACTGCTTTAATTTGCTGGAAGCTGCCCAAAAGCGGCAGCATTGTGAAGCAAGACATTTATTGATAGGCTTCATATGATGCCCTCCTCACGGTCCCCAAGACGCATGATGCATGATGCATTTCCTGAAATATCTTCTTCCAGGACACGATCATTGCAAACTGATTGAAGAAAGACAGGATCAATACATCTCCCACTAATCTCTATAGATCAAGCTGTTGTTTAGGACACAAGAGCAGCTTTATGTTCATGTGGTTCAGTAGTAGTCAACCTTTTCTGACTAGGAAGCCATTTTTAGCCCAAACATGCATTCGGGGACTCATTTCTCACTTGTTACCATCTGATTGCAAGATTGTAGTGCTGATGCCATGGCCAGCCTTTGATCATACCTCAGGTAGTGAAAGTACAATAAAAAGATTCCACTAGAAATCTGAATTTTCCATGAGTGAACCAATTTAGACTGCAGTACTACACCTTGGTGTAAGCCCCATTGAACTCAGTGGGACTTACTTCTGAATAGCCACAATAGTTAATAATAATAATAATTTTATTATTTGTACCCTATGGATCTAACTGTGTTGCCCCAGCCACTATGGGCAGCTTCCATCATATACAAAAACAAAATAAAACATTAAACATTAAAATAATTTTAAAAATTAGGGAAGTATAGGATTACACTGCAAATGAATGACTTTATTGAACTGAGGCTTTGCTATGATACCATATGTAACAAAGACAAAGAATTGCAGGTAAATAAAAGAGTCTTTACATTCCCACATAATTTTCTCTCTCTCTCTCCCCCCCCCCCCCATTCTGGCCAGGGTGTTTACTAGGCTCCTCACCATCTTGTGTAAGCAGAGCCGATTGCTCTCAAACTTGGCAGCAATGTCCTAAAATAGATGTATTTCCTCATTCTGTCATATTCCTTTCCCCTGATTTATGGACAAACACTAAGCAGTTATGCTGCTGGATCCAATCTATTTCTGAGTGAGCAAGTGCAGACTACCTAATAAGGCCACATCATTTTCTGTTGCTAATGTGGTTTCAGTTATGGTCTCCTTTGGCAGAAGATGCTGCTCACAGGCTGCTGAATGCTTTCCTGCTATCCCCCTGCCCCTCCCCACCAACTGCCTTTTTGTAGTGACTCTGGTATCAGAGTATTTGGCTGTGTTTTCCTCTGTAATCCTATTGCAACGACAAGGTTGTTAATAGAATCATAGAATTGGAAGGGACCCCCAAGGACCATCTAGTCTGATTCCCCTGCAACACATGAATCTCAACTAAAGCATCCATGACAGATGGCCACCCAACCTCCGTTTAAATAACTCCAAGGAAGGAGAGTCCACAACCTCCTGAGGGAGTCTGTCCCACCGTCAATCAACTCTTACTGTCAGAAAGTTCTTCATGATGTTTAGTCGTAATCTCCTTTCTTGTAACTTGAAGCCATTGGTTCCAGTCCTCCCCTCCAGAGCAGGAGAAAACAAGCTTGTTCCCTCTTCCATGTGTCAGCCTTTGAGATATTTGAAGATGGCTATCATATCTCCTTTGAGAGCCAGTGTGGTGTAGTGATTAAGAATGGTAGACTCGTAATCTGGTGAACCGGGTTCGCGTCTCCGCTTCTCCACATGCAGCTGTTGAGTGACCTTGGGCTAGTCACACTTCTCTGAAGTCTCTCAACCCCACTCACCTCACAGAATGTTTGTTGTGGGGGAGGAAGGGAAAGGAGAATGTTAGCCGCTTTGAGACTCCTTAGGGTAGTGATAAAGCAGGATATCAAATCCAAACTACTCTTCTTCTTCCTCTTCTTCTTCTTCTTCTTCTTCTTCTTCTCCTCAGTGTCCTCTTTTCCAGACTAAAATACCCAGCTCCTTCAACCGTTCCTCATAAAGCTTGATTTCCACACCTTTGATCATCTTGGTTGCCCTCATCTGTACACATTCCAGCCTGTCAGTATCTTTCTTAAATTGTGGGGTCCTCCCGGGTCCCTTCCAGCTCTCCAACTCTATGATTCTATGCTACAAAAACAACCACAATAAATATATTTAGCTACTCATTAAGGCAACCTATTTTTCTATCTAAGAGTAAACAAAAGACAAGATGATAGTTAAGCTATTCACTTGAGAACTAGTACACTAATACCACCCAGGAGTCATTGCAAGTCAGTGTGATATAATATTGGCATTTAGACTCAGTGCCACAAGTGCACTGAGATACCTGGTCCCCACCTTACTCAGTCTTGATTTTCCATCCAAAAAAATGTGAGTAATAATGTCATCATCATAGGGTTATTGCTGAAGCTAAATGAATCTGGAACTGATGCTAAAGTCCCTTTTTCTTAGAAATAGGTTAATGTTCTTTAGTAAAAACAATCTGTCAGGCCCTAGTATTCCTAGCTCATCTATGCCACCAAAATTTCAGCTAGTGCATATAATGTAATGGATTTTTTTAAAAAAACAAAAACATGGTACTATGTTTTATTTGTGTGTGTGCTTGTAAAGTGCCCTGGAATCTCTTCCAAAGGGTAGTATAGTAATTGTTCTTACATGAGAATAACCAGCTTCCCCCACCAGGATTTATATGCTTTCCTCTCCAATGCATTGCTTCCCTAAAGGGGATTATTGGTTTCTGCAATGCCCCGCTGCAGCCTCTATGCTTCATACAGTATTTCTGCACAGGCTTTGTATTGCAAATAGCTGAGGGGATATTGCAAACAATAGGCCTGCCAATAGCATTTCTGTGCTCAAAATAGACAGATGTACACAAGGCCCGGGACTTGCAGTGCAATATGACAAACAGATTATATAAACACTTCCAATAGAGGTATTAGTCAAACTGTCTCCGGGTTACATAACATCTTTCAGTGTATTCGGAACAGTCTGTGTTCAGCTTGAATGCTGAACAATAAACCACAGGCAAGGAATCTACTCACTCAACTGACATTTTCCCTTTTGTACTTTGTTGGGTGCAGTTTCTACGTCAAGGATTTCTCACAACTATTATGCTGGGAATTGCTGCTCTCTGCATTGTTTCCCTCTAGGTGGCTTTGCCTGACACACCCAGGCAACCAGCTTACCGCACTGGAAAGTTTCCTTATTAAGAACGCAAGAACATAAAAAAGAGCCTGCTGGATAAGGCCAATGGCCCAGCTGGTCCAGCATCCAGTTTTGCACAGTGCCCAACCTATGAGAAACCTTTAAGCAGGACCTGAGCACAAGTCACTCTCCCTCCCTTTTGTGCTTTCAGTGGCGTAGCGTAGGATGCCAGTGCCTGGGGCTCAGATTGTCCTCTCAGCTACTAACTAGTTCTCAACCAGGGCCGGCCCCACCTATGAAGCAAGTTGAGGAAACTGCATCAGGAAGCAGTATCCACGGGGCAGCAGATCCGGCCTTCACTGAATGCATGGCCTACTGCTGTTGCAGTGTCAAGAACAGTTCTTTGGAGGCAGGATCTGCCCCCCTCCTTGGCAGCCTCTCTAGTGTCATCTTGGGGAATAGGAGGCACTGCTGCTTGCCTCCCACCCTTGTTTCAATGTTGATCTTGTCATACACTTTCTTTCCTGGTTGCAGCATGGGAGCACCATTTTGTGGTTTGCCTCAGTGCCAAAATGTCTTGGGTCAGCCTTGTTCTGTGCTATAAGATGAAGAGATTTCTTCTAAATATCTGTCTGTGCTTTCTTACAGTGTTGCAGCCCCATTTCCTATTATTTTGTTAAGAGACTTAGGTGGTTTAGTCTAATTTTAGTCGTACTTAAAATGATGTGCAAAGATCCAATGAAAGTCATAGGGTTCCCTCTCAAATTGAATTTGATTTCGTTCCTTTTGGTGTTTCTGCTTTGAACCAAGGTCCTCATTCCATTTTGAAGCATTGGGGGTGACTTTGTGGATGATTTAAAAAATGAAAAGAATTATTTAACATGCTTCTGCTTTACAGTGGTACCTTGGTTTGTATCCGTTTTGGATTACAACCACGTCAAAACCGGAAGTGTGTGTCCCTTTTTTGGGATTACAACCCATTTTGGGGGGAAGGCCCCATGCGAAAGCATGTCTTGGGTTACAACCTGTTTTGGTTTACAACAGGACCTCTGGAATGGATTATGGTTGTAAACCAAGGTACCACTGTATTTCCCTCCAAACCAGCTCTTTCATTTTGCATTGCAAAATCAAGGGCTAAACTTCCATGCAACATTGTCACAGGAAATCTATATTATTATTATTAATAATAATAATATAAAAAGTTACATGTATATTTAGAACGATAATCACAATTCAAAAAGCAATAAACCTTATTGTTTCATAGAGGGAATGGAAAAGACTCTCACACACAAAAAACTGACAAGCCTAAATTGGCTGGAATGTCTACATTCCTGACAGTCAGCAAAATGCATGGAGAAAATTAATAATGAGAACTCTATATTCATATTTGTATTGGAGAGAGTGTGTGAGAGCACGGGGGGGGGGGGGAGCCAAGTATTGTATGATGTACTGTCTCATGTACAAGCAATGAAATAAGAGAGTCCAGTGTACACATTTTTGAAATGCATGTATGCAACACTCATTATGCATATGTTGCAAAATGCATAACTCACAGCAGTCAGGAGGAAAATCCAGCTCTGAATTAAATGATGAACAGTCTAAGTTTCCAGTCACCTGACAGCTTTCTTTAAGGGAACAGATGATAATTCTGGTATGGCATTTAGATGGGTCTTAATTTATCCTCTTGCTAGGTGTGTATGAGATTAAGAAAAAGCATCGCATGATCCAAAAATGCCAACTGTAATATTGAAGAAAAATGAGTCATTTCCTCTTGATCCTTCCACTAATAGAGCTCATGAGTTAAGATAATAGAATCCAGAAGGGGCAAAGAAAACCAGAGTTTTGTTTTGCTGCTGCACCTCAACAGACTAACCAAAGCCCAAATATTTCAGCTTTATTTTTTATGGTGCAAGAACTAGAAATATGTGTGGCACTGAATAAAATTACATAAGGGAAAGCATTTTGGCAAACAAAAGGATGCATCAGAACCCTTTTATACATCATGTTGCAAATCCAAGTTTTACTTTTTATGTTATTGCTTCTCTATATTACTTATATTCTGTCTATCTTCTATCTTAAAAGCCCCAGATGGCATATCTTAAAAGCCCCAGAGTCCCCAAGCAGTTAGACACTGTCCAAACCGAGACTTGCCTGGCTTCACCAAGGTGGCTGCCTCATGAGCCTGTAGACCATGTCCTGAAATACACCGTAATTAGATACACATACTTCCAGTGGATCATGATTGAAGGTTTATTATGGGGCAGGTTTTGTAAAAGACAAACAAAAAACCTATACAATGACATATTGTAAATACCAATTCTGCACATAATGAAAGGGCTTGACTGTAACTCAAACCAGCTGAACTTCTTGCTGCCTTGGTAACTCATCTCCTTCAGAGATGGATCATAATCTTCCAGCTCATATTCTGGGACACAGGAAGGCATTAAGTCCTTATAAACACCCTCTCATGTAGAACTAATATACTAGAATAAGCTCCCAACAGCTTTGAATCTAGCCCTTTCCGATAGGCAATGCATGCCTTTAAATTCGTGTATATTTAAATATAGTGAATTCAGGCTGCTTACCTGATTCTTCGGGTCCTCATTTGTACAGTCACACAATTGGGTCATTTGCCTTCACAATGGGGTCTGTGACGCATCTTCAGGACACGATGAAAAACCTAGACAGCATCTTAAAAAGCAGAGACATCACCTTGCTGACAAAGGTCTGTATAGTTAAAGCTATGGTTTTCCCAGTAGTGATGCATGGAAGTGAGAGCTGGCCCATAAAGAAGGCAGATTGCTGAAGAATTGATGCTTTTGAATTAGTGTGCTGGAGAAGACTCTTGAGAGTCCCATGGACTGCAAGAAGATCAAACCTATCCATTCTGAAGGAAATCAGCCCTGGGTGCTCACTGGAAGGACAGATCCTGAAGCTGAGGCTCCAATACTTTGGCCACCTCATGAGAAGAGAAGACTCCCTGGAAAAGACCCTGATGTTGGGAAAGATTGAGGGCACAAGGAGAAGGGGACAGCAGAGGACGAGATGGTTGGACAGTGTTCTTGAAGCTACCAGCATGAGTTTGTCCAAACTGCAGGAGGCAGTGGAAGACAGGAGTGCCTGACGTGCTCTGGTCCATGGGGTCACAAAGAGTTGGACACGATTAAACAACAACAATAACCAGCGCAAGGAGGACCCTTGACCCTACAGATATTCTTGGACTCCAACCCTCACTTTCCCCAGCCAGCATGCTTTACATGGGGTGAAAACACCACAATCTTTAAAAAACAATTAAACATTAATAGAATCAGAACTATACATATATATGTCTATGATCTATTGTTGTTGCTTAGTCATTTAGTCATGTCCGACTCTTCGTGACCCCATGGACTAGACTTCCATACATCACTACTGGGAAAACCATGGCTTTAACTATATGGACCTTTGTTGGCAAGGTGATGTCTCTGCTTTTTAAGATGCTGTCTATGTTTGTCATTGCTTTTCTTATGATCTATTAAAAGCATACAATTACAACAAAAACAGCACGGCACCACCCCTCATTAAAACAGCCAGTTTCCCAAAGCCTGCTGGGACAAGGAGGTCCTCACCTGCTGTCAGAAGGACAGCAAGGAGGGAGTTAGTTAGGCATGGAGTTCCCAAGTTGCCTGGGAGCAGCCACCACCAAGAAGGCCCTCTCCTGGTTCCCCGCCCCCCCCCCCCAAGCATGCCTGTGAGGGTGACAGGACCAAGAGAAGGGCCAGCCCTGAAGAGCTCAGAGCCCAGGCAGGTTCTTATGAGGGAATACAGTCTTTCCAATAGCCTGGACCTAAGCTGCACTTTGAATCGTGCCTTGAAACAGACCAGCTCCCAGTAGAGCAAAGCAGGACTGGCAAAATATGGGAAATAACTGAACCAAGTTAAACTGAATCGCTCATTCTGGGAAATAATATATTATGAGATGGGGAAAAAAAATGTTTAAAATAACCTTTTTGCGTGCTGAGGTCCCCAAAACACCCCTACCCCAATAACTCACACATCACACATAATTTTTGTTTAAGGTTTTTGGCATAATTTTGGCCACAACTTTATTAAAATACAAATTGTGAGTGGTTGCTTAGGCATTGGTTATGACTAGCTGTCCCCCCCGCCTTGGGGGACAGCACTGACTCCCGGATTCCAGCGAGAGCCAGTGTGGAGGAACAAGATCAGGGATAACTGGAGCTGCGACACAGACCCTCAGCTTCTCCCCGCATGCTCCCAGGAGCTTACGCGGCCCGCACCCAATTCCAGGGGTTTGGACAAGAGGATGGTAAGCCCCTGAATTCCTTTAACGGAATTCCCGTGCAGCAGCAGCATTGGAGGGGCAGGCACGGCCAATCCATACCCCTCCACCAACCAATTTAAACCAATGCCTAACCACCAACCTTACAAGTTGTGACGATTTGCTACGCAGTAGGCAAAAACCAATTGGCACACACTAATCAGCCAAAAGGAAAAATTCCTACCAGGCCCCCGCACCAAGGTGGACGACCCCATGACAGGCATAGCAAGGTCAAAGCACAAGCCCAATCAAGGGAGGGCGGGCGGGTGATCCAGTGCCCACAGCGAAAGAGAAAGGAACATGCTGTGAGCCTTGTTTAAATAACCTCTGTTCCCACCCCTAAATTGGCAACATCAAATTTACCCCAGTAACACCAACCACCAATCCGATCCAAGCCCCTTCAATCTATCCTGCCTGGCAACCATGGGGTGCTTTGCTCGGCCCCATCCGCAACACGTGCTCTCCTTTAATGAGAACACGCTTTTTTAAAAAAAACCCTGAAGTCTTCCTTTTAGGAATTTTAGGTGCTGAAATCCCAAGGGAGCAGAAAAGACTATTTATGTAAGCGACCACGGCTGTGCGGATGTTATCAGCCCAGAAATGGGAAGAAGATAAAGTCCCTACCAGAGAAGAATGGCAAATCAAGTTGGTGGATTATGCCAAAATGGCTGAAATGACCGGAAGAGTCAGAAATCAGAAAGACCAAAATTTTAATAAGGAATGGGGGAAATTTATAACCTATCTTAAAAAACCATTGTAAACAGTTAAAATCGTTAGTGGGATTGGAATATCACTTCTAGTTTAAGGTTGAATTCTGGACATAATGGAAGAGGTAAACGATTTTGGATTACCATAAAAGATGTGTGAGGAAAGGCTTACTAGGAGGACCCACAAAGGGGAGGAGGGAATTCCAAGAGATTCCTTTCAATCTTGTTTCTATGTTGTATGTTGGATATATGATTGTAAAATTTTAATCTGAAAAACCAAATAAATAAATTTTTAACAAATAAAAAATAAACTCAATAGCTCAGAAAATTACAAGGTTTACTTTCCTTGGTTAGGGCCACAGTCTGTCAAAGGTCACTCTTGCAAATATGAACCTACCAGGGAAGGGATGATTGGAATCCAGCAATGTGTTTATACAGCAAGATAGTCGTTTATTTTTAATTTGGAATATGAGTAGCTGAATCTGGTCTTTCCTTTTTTTGTATCTTATTTATAAGGACATAAGAAGGGCCCTGATGGGTGAGGGCAAAGTCATGTGTAGCTCAGCTTCCTGTTTCTCACACTGGTCTATGATGTCTATGATGGGAAACCCCCAAGCAGAATATGAGGACATCAGCCCCCATTCTGCTGCTGTTCCCCAGTGACTGGTATCCAGAGGCATAGTAGTGCTGATTTGTGAGTGTGTGTGTGTGTGTGTGTGTGTGTGTGAATTCTTTAAAAATATTTCCAGTGAATGAAAAAAACTGCAAAGAATGTGTGTGCTTTGCAGTTGCTCTGGAAATAAATGCTGCTGGTTGTTCTGACCTTCTTCTAGCATAGCCGGAATAATCCTTTACATTAGAGCAGGAATGAAGAAACCCCACATTTTTGACTGGAAACAGATGTCTTTACGTATTGGCAGCCATCTGCAAATCCAAAGGGGTGTGTGTTTCTTTTTGCTTTTCTTTCACAGCTGGAAAAGAATTTTCCACGGGGGAATCCTCATCGGATTGCAAAAAATAATTTGGAGAGGTGCATGCGGGTCAAAGGTTGAAGCCTACATGAATGCAACAGGAGGCTTAGTTAGGTGAAAAATAGAGTTTTTGTTAAGCTAGGAGTAGTAAAGAATGGGGAAATAGAACACAGGTC
Source organism: Podarcis tiliguerta (assembly GCF_965153285.1). Taxonomy (NCBI): domain Eukaryota; kingdom Metazoa; phylum Chordata; class Lepidosauria; order Squamata; family Lacertidae; genus Podarcis; species Podarcis tiliguerta. The sequence goes on from NC_139550.1 coordinate 18,206,971, forward strand.
AGTTCTAATGCCTGACGGAACCATAAACACAGCTCTCCTAAAGCCCTGGGTTTGGGTTTTCAGTGCTAAGATGAATAGAGCATGATTATGATTTCTCATCAGACACAATCAAACTCTCCTGTGAATTTTATGTAATATTCAGTAGCAACCTCTGTGATGTGGTGGAGGTGCAGAGCTATCTCAACACTTGTATGACTGGAACTTATCTGGTTGGTGCTGGGTAGGACGGGACAGGCCAGAACTGTCCAGGCACATTGGTGTTAGTTCTGGGTTGACCTCTCCATCACTCTGCCCCACCGAATTCCAATCCGGTAATCTGCAGCAATGCTGGTTTTAGGAAGACAGCTCCGTGACTGCCTCACCACACAGCCCACTACTGACACTATTGTTTTCTAGGTGTAGTGCATAGTTTATGCACATTTTTTTTTTTGCCAGGTTGCTCTTTTTTATATATAAGGCTGTTACATTGAGCAAAGTGCAATTTATTTGTACCTTGGAAAATGTCTCTTCCTTTCCTGTTCAGTCACATTCCATCCATTGTTCAAACGTGCCACTCGGGACAATGCTTGTGCAAACCGCTTCTATTTTTAGGGTAGTTTTAATGTTTAGAGGTGTCCAACTTGTGCTGAGGAGCATGGGCATTAATAAAAAAAAAGGAATGACAAACATCACCAATGTTGTTTCGTCACAGAGGAAATAGGGACCCATCTATTGCTTCTCTCAAAACTGCAAATGTATGGGTCACAAGCTGGGGTGGTCTCTGGGGAAGACCTAGCCCCTTAGAGATATGCTCTCTGAATAAAATAAAGTAAAAACAATGACATTGCTTTAACAGATGTTAAAAGCATGCACACAATTCTCGTTTAGATCACACATAGCAGCTCTTGGGTGATTTTCCTCTAGTTATCCAGATTATACTCATTATAACTTTTTTCCCCATTGCAGACAGCCTCATATTTGGTTCCTTAAAGCTGGTTTGTAAGGAAAGGTGACGAGGGACAATATAGTAATGAAATTTACTGGCTCTCCAGTCCTTGGACTCCAAGCCAGAGTAAAGACAGCTTGCCAGGAGGGATCTCCTGAAAACAGAAGGGAATAGAAAGAAGGACTAAGTTTCATCTGGAAAGAATAGGCTTGATGGAATTAATTACCTCCTTGGGCATTCATTCAGGATTCTGCTTGCAGAACTTCTATGATAATTCTCTTTCAATCCTGCTGTTGAAAATTAAAGACTTCACATGGTCCCATAAGCACCAGCAGTGCTGGACTCTGACACTGCAATTCCTGGTTCTTTGGGTTTCCCATCCCCCCTTCCCCTTCCACAAAACATAGCTGTCCAGTCATTTCCCATCTATCTTGGACCAGAAATCTAATAATGTTTCATAGAGTGTGTTTGAGTTTATTTGAGTTTGTACTGTCACCCAGGCAACCGCTGTTTGCATGGAGTGTTATATATTTACCATCGCTTCTTTAATAAAACACAATGTACCCTCCTCCCTGTGGTTTGTGCATTTGATTGGAATGGAGCACAATGGAGGCCACAATTCTGTTTTATTAAAATGCTTGCTGTTGATGTGAGACTTGGGAAAATATATATGCAAGACAGATGGCCTTTGCTTCCACAGATGCCCTCACCAATTGCCATATTTAAGAATGGGAATGATTTCCCACTTAAGCCAAGTATTGTTTACCAAAGCATTTTGCGTTCTCTTTGCTTACTGGGATATTGTAGATGCAGCAGTGTAGCATCAGTCACCAAGACCAGGGGCAAGGTGCAAAAGGGACAGGGCATCGCAGCTCACCTGTAGCACACCCACAGGAAGCTTCCAGTTTGGTGTCACCTGAAAACTTGATGAGCATCTTCTCAATTCCTTCATCCAAGTCGATTATAAATACACTGAACAACAACAGGCCCAGGACAGAACCCACTTGTCACTTTTTTACAGGATGACAAGGAACCCTTAATGAGTACTCTTTTGGTTCACTCAGCTACAAATCCACTTAACAGCTATCTCTTTCAAGCCACATTTTGCTAGCTTCCTTACCAGCTTTCTCACAAGAATACCATGGCAGACTTTGTCAAAAGACTTCCTGAACTCAAGATACACTATGTCCACAGCATTCCCCTGATCCACCAAGCTTGTAACTCCATCAAGAAAGAAAGAAAGAAAGAAAGAAAGAAAGAAAGAAAGAAAGAAAGGAAGGATTCATTTGGCATGGCTTGTTTTTGAGAAACCCATGCTGGGTCTTCATAATCACAGCATCCTTTTCTAACATCTAAATTTGACCGACTATTGAATTATCTTTTCCAGAATCTTTCCTAGTATCAATGTAAAGCTCACCTGTCAGTGATGACTACCTGAAACTCTCCTCCTCTCTTATACAACTGTTACACATTTATATAGCCAAAGAAGTTCAAAATATAATTGTGCTGGCTGCTATGATGCTACCGTCCTGGCAAAGTAGGTCAGTCGTCCTATTTTACAGATTGGGAACACAGGATGAAATAAGTCTGGGACTACTGAATGAGTCTGTGACAATTAACAACAACCCACCCCACAAACCTGGGAGCTGGATCCATTTCCTGGGACTGGTTCAGACTTTCTTTCCACTGAGCCACAGTGCTGGCTCTCTCTGGGCACCTGCACCTGGACCAGTATTAGGGGCTGGGTGGGTGAGGAAGATGCAGCACTCAGGATTAGCCATTATTATATATCTGCCCATTTAAAGCTCTTCATCACAGGGGAGACGGACTACATGTCTAGAGAAGAAAGGTCAACAGGGGCTTTCCTGCTCAATCATGGAGCATATGATACACTTTAAACCATTATGTCAGGGGCTTTCAACCAGTGTGCCATGTCACCCTGGGGTGCCTTGAATGATGGTTGGGGGTGCCACGGGCAACACTAGCCTCTGTCCTTCTTGCCGTCCCTTCCTGCTCTAATTGTCAGGAGCTCGTCCTACACTTGAGTAGAGTGTAGAGTCACATGCCCGACTGGCATGTTCTCTCCCTCCTGGTCAATCGTTCAGGAGCTTCAAAAACTTTCTTCTACCCGAAAATCGCAGTGACTGATGCCAACAGACATCAGCACACTTAGGGATCCACAGAGTCTTCGCAGTTTGCATAACAGACCTCAGCAACTCAGCATTTTGGCTAATCTACTTTATTTACATATAAACACACACGGAACACTACAACATGGCTCCCTCTCTCTCTAGCCTCAGACAGCAAAGAGAAAGAACAAAGGACAATAGTCTCACTTCATGGAACACAGTAACACAAACATCCTGTCTCCGTCACTTCCCACTTTGTGGAATCAAAACATATACCGTCATGTGATAGACAAAAATCCCATGACTGCAATCATGGAGCAGGAATTCTAACACTAATGCCCTCTTGCATCTCTGCCTCCCAAAGGCTCGGGCAACTGTTTGTTGCAGCAGCCTTGGCTACAAGCTCCCCAGGCAAATGGTGCCTCAGGGGCTGGCCAGGGGGTGCTGGTTGCCAGGAGCGGAGGTGGCCTCAGAGTAAGCAAGCAAGTGGGTGAGGGAGCCCTGCCAGCCAGTCTACCAGCCCTTGCTGTTGGGAATGGACAGACAAGTGGGAGGTAGCGCAGGCAGGCAGGCAGGCAGGCACCATACTGGCCTTTCTTGGGCTTGCTCTGTGCAATGCCTGCCTGGCAGCTGAGTGTCTGGTGCATAAGGGGAGCCTTTCTGCCATGCAGACCCAGTGACAGGCCACTAAGGTTGGGGGCTTCCTCTTGCCAGGCTCCCAGGCGTGGAATAAGAAGACACCTCTCTTTGAGGTGGGGGAGCAGGGTGGATAAGAGACCAGGGGCAGTGGTGGCTGCTGCCTGGAGGACTCCCAAGGAGAGGGGAGAGGAGGCTGAGGGAACATAGCGCAAGGGAGGGTGTTGGAAAAGGGGTGAGTGCCTGCTGGTTCTGCAGGCAAGGGGTGACATAACTGGGCTTCTGACACTTAGAGCACATTTCCCCACAGGGGAGCCACTGAAAGAATGTAGTTGATTAAGGGAGCCATGGACTCAAAAAGGTTGAAAAGTTCTGCACTATGTTATAAACTAGAAAAAATATTAACAGGGTGGGAAATAATCTAAATCTGTTCTTATCCACCACTACCCCTCACTCACATACACACAGAGAGAGAGAGTTTTGGAAACACAACACCAGCATCTCATGGCTCAAAGAAGTGGGATGTGAAATTTAATTTCTGGAAAAAGTAAGTTTTCCTTATAGAATCTTTCCAAAGGGAAAACATATGCAATTTTAATCTATGCAATGGCAGGCAATGGTTGGATGTAGAACAGCAGACCCACTTCAATATTATTATTATTTTAAGCCTTGCACATTGCATTTGCCAGCACCATCAGCTATTACTCAGTAACATTTTTAAAGCACTATCTTAACATTCAAGTCAATATTTGCCGAGCATATACTGCTGAATTAAGGAGATCAAAAGTTGATTAAGGCAGGATATAAACATTAATTTCCAGGCTTTCCACAGTAAGCAGCAATGATGACTAATTTCACCTATCTGAAAGTGTGATATGAGTTTCAGCAAGTGCATTTTCTCACACAGCCTCCTATAAAGCCCTCTTGTGTAAGGCACTGGGGTTCTTCTTTCGTGTGGGAGGGGGCAGAGATATGATACAGGCACATTATGGCCCAGCCATTGCTGATGAATGCACCTGAAAATTTGCAATGGTAGTGCTGCTGGGCTGAAATGCTGCTAAAGACAACATCGGTTCACTTTGCTAAAACACTGGTGCTGCTGGGGTGAATATGTGCCTAATCTGGTTTTTTGTTTAAAAAAGCTAAAAACAGGTGTGGTGAGACTGGACTGAAGGGCAGGGGCTGCTGTGGTACCGAGGCACAAAGAGCCAGCACGTTCTTTTGCCATTCTAAATTGCCTCTTGTCCGTTGGGGCAAAGAGAAACTTCAGTTCACAAAGTGGTACAGGCAGGAAGACTGTTATTCCTGCATGGACTAGATGACCCCTGGGTTCCCTTCCAACTCTACAATTCTGTGGTTCTGTGACTAACACACACATACCGTTCCCATCACCATGGCGCTGATCAGACTCATCTCATGAGTACTTCATTTTAAAACAGGTAAGCACCAACAGGAACCACAGTCACAGATCTCCTGCTATTTGTGATCTCAACTTTACTTGAGTCATCACACTAGATGCAGTTGAATGGCTATGATGAACCCTGATTTGGGGATGGTAAACCTCTGGCACTCTCAATGCTTTAAAATCTGAAAGAACTCAAAGGAATTGGAAACAATCGCAAAACAAGCAACCACCCCCCACCCAAATCCACCATCTACTGGAGAAACTTCTCCTGAAATTCCAGTTGCAAATAATCCTGGTGGCCACAGTCTTACAGTAGGACTGGAATTTCTCTAAAGCAGGAGGGTAGGATGCTTGCTAGGCTACTACCTCTGGGCTTCATCATAAAGGGAAAGGGGCTGTAGCTCAGCAGTAAAAAAGAAAAGAAAAGGTAAAGGACCCCTGGACAGGTAAATCCAGTCAAAGGGTGAGGTAGTCATATTGCTTCAGGCCAAGGGAGCTGGCATTTGTCCATGGACAGCTTTCCAGGTCATGTGGCCAGCATGACTAAACCGCTTCTGGTGCAACAGAACACTGTGACAGAAGCCAGAGCACACAGAAACATCATTTACATTTCCACTGCAGCAGTACCTATTTATCTACTTGCACTGGCGTGCTTTTGAACTACTAGGTTGGCAGAAGCCGGGACAGAGCAATGAGAGCTCACCCCGTTGTGCGGATTCAAACAGCTGACCTTCCGATCAGCAAGCCCAAGAGGCTCAGCGGTTTAGACTACAGCGCAACCCACTCCCCTGCTCAGTAGTAGAGTATCTGCACTGTACACAGAAAGTTGCAGGTTCAATCCCCAGCATCCCCAGGCTGGGGAAGATCCCTGGCAAAATGGCTCAGTGTGTCTGGCTGTTAACCAGAACGTTGCTGGTTCAAACCCACCAAGGGATGGTTGTAGGCAAGATTCTTGCCTTGCAGGGTATTGGACTAGAGATGACTCTCAGGGCCCTTCCAACTCTACAATTCTGTGGCTCATGTAGTGCTATTTTTTCTAGAAAAAAAGAGGTGCCAGAACTCACCATGAACACCTCCCTTGTTCTCTTATAATGGCAATGGCGCCCACCAGAGATAATATCATCTGGGCAGCTTCCAGCAATAAACATTAAAATACAATAATTCATCAAATATTAAAAGCTTCCCTAATCAGAGCAGCCTCCAGATGTCTTCTGAAAGTCAGATAGTTGTTTATTTCTTTGACATCTGGTGGGAGGGCATTCCACGGGGGGGGTGGGGGTGGTGCTGCTACCGAGAAGGCCCTCTGCCTGATTCCCTGTAGCTTTGCTTCTCACAGTGAGGGAACTGCCAGAAGGCCCTCGGAGCTGGACCTCAGTGTTGGGGCAGAATGATGGGGGTGGAGATGCTCCTTCCTTTAAAGGAGATGCTCCTTTAAAGCCATTTAGGGCTTTAAAGGTCTGCACCAACACTTTGAATTGTGCCCAGAAACGTACTGGGAGCCAATGTAGGTCTTTCAGGACTGGTGTTATGTGGTCTCGGCGGCCGCTCCCAGTCACCAATCTAGCTGCCACATTCTGGATTAGTTGTAGTTTCCGGGTCACCTTCAAAGGTAGCCCCACATAGAAAGCATTGCAGTAGTCCAAGTGAGAGATAACCAGAGCATGCACCACTCTGGTAAGACAGTCCACAGGCAGGTAGGGGCTCAGCTTGCATACCAGATGGAGCTGGAAGACAGCTGCACTGGATACACAATGGACCTGTGCCTCCATAGACAGTTGTGAGTCCAAAATGACTCACCTGGTCCTTCAGAGGCACAGTTACCCCATACAGGACCAGGGAGTCCTCCATACCCACCCGCCCCCTGTCCCCCCAAAACAGTACAGAGAAGTGCCAGAACTGAGTTAAAAAGCCTTAAAAAAAGCCTTGGGCTCATATATATATATGCAATTCACCCTTGCGAAGTCCTGCTAGATGAAACAATGACTCCATATAAGGCAGTTTTCTGTTCTCCTCTATGCCCCAGCACAGACACCTGATGTTAGATCAAGGAAAAAGCTTTGTTTACATAACTCAACACTTTGGCTCCATACCTTTGATCATCTCATAAAATCTCCACTCATTTGTTTCGCCACTGCTTTCTAGCTTGCAACAGCAAACACCAAGGGGCTCAAATCCTGGCTGGAACCCACGTTCCATATAATTTTATGGTGATAAAAATGGCACCTGTCCAAAGAGTCAAGGCCAGATCCCCAACATCTGGAAAGTCCGCTTGCTGCTACAGGCGACACAACTAAGTTTCCTATCTCAGTCATGGCGTTATGGTCTATTTGAGCACCTGGTTTGTTGCCATCAATTACTCTTTAAAGTTATATAAGACGAGGAGGCAGAAGTCATCATGACCACATTCCGTTATGACGGAGGAGAAAGTTTCCATGATTTTAGAGTTGGATAATATTTCAGAAAAGAAAAGAAAAGTTGGTGCACCGTAACTGGAACTAATCTTTTCATTACTGCTCCAAAGAGCAAGGGATCCAGTTTCCTTAAAGAGACGCTATCGCTTTCAGAGGGGAGGAGTGTGCAAATTCTATCCAGGCAACCAACACCTCTAAAGCATTTTCCAGAAAAAACACTGTTGCAGATAAAATAATAAAGATAAGAATTAAAGATGCAGATTAAGTAATTGATTAAGACTTTTGTAGGGAAACCCCCCTCCCAATGCATTTCCATCTATATCTTGGGGTATGGGAACATTTCCTTTTTTAATAACAATTTTTATTGGTTTTACAATTTAGTTTTTCATTTACAAAAAAGGAGAAATACAACCCAAAAATATAGAATTCTCCGAATTCTCCAACTTCCATCCTTCCTTTTGTGGGGTCCACTAATAATCATTTTCACTGCATATCATATTATCTTCCATATATCCATAAATCTCTACTTTCTCCTATAGTTCTTTTCACATTGTGAGCGTTATTTCAAACCTGCTAATGTTTTTAACTGTTTACAATGTTCTGTTAAATATATTACAATTTTCCCCCAGTCGTTGTTGAAGATTTTATCATCCTGATTTTTCCAGTCATTTTGGCCATCTCAGCATAGTCCATCAATTTTACTGTCCACTCTTCTCTTGTACGTATTATGTCGCCCTTCCATGTTTGGGCTGAGAGCATCCTGGCCGCTGCCGCGAACATGAATAGTCATTTGTACTGCCTTGGTATCGGGGATGGGAACATTTTCAGCTTGAGGGCTACGTTTCTGTATAGGTAGCCTCAGTGCTTTTTTTCTGGGGGGGGGGATGTGGGGTACACATACCCCTAAACATTTTGTGAATCCAAGTTTGACCTCACTGAGGGGCAGTATTTCAATAGGAGTAGGAAAATGAGAGTACCCCTAAACATTTTTTTAGAAAAAAAGCACTGCGTAGCCTTCCAGGGCCTGTATACCAAGATGGGTGGGGCCATAGATATGGCTGTTTGTATGGTACCTTGGTACAGTTAAATTCCGCCATGCAAATGTCAGAGGTTCCTGCACTTCCACACCCCTCTCCATCTTCCATTTGGACAAACATGAAGGGCTAGTGAGCGGGGTGGCTTGGGGACAGGATGCAACCTTGGAAGAGTTCCAAGGGAGGCCTAGTGCACCACACTCAATCCCTGGTTTTGAGGTTTCCCACCCTCAAAGCATATGTGTAACCTTGTGTCATGTGTGGAGATTCTGCATTTCCCTTTGGTAACTTTACAGATAAGAATTAATGAGCAGTTTATATTTTGTAGACCTTTTTATTCAGGCATTAGGTTGGAAGCAAAAATCCACATCCCTCCCCAAGGAGAGCAGTTGGCTACTTTAATTCTTCCCCTTCTGTCTTCCGCAACATCCTAGGTGCCAACAGGAAGTCCCTCCTCCTCTCTGCATCCTTTGTTCTCTAATACGTTCAGATCTCCTAGTTTGTGGGGAGGGAGGATCCCTCATACTCTCTAATGACGTCTCTACTATCTGTCCCCTCCCTTCTGTTTCTCTTGTCATTATCTCATAGCTAGGCAACTCCTGCCTAATCTGTGTCTGTGTCTTTCTCTGCTTCTGAGACTGCTGGAAACAAGAGGGGTGGATCTTCCCCTTCCAGCTCCTCTTCTGAGAGAAGCTGATCTGCCTGAGAATGTCTTCCCCAATCCTGTGCTTCAGATCATTCGCTGACACGTCTCCCCATGTCTTCACTTTCAGAGTTCTCAAACTCATTCCTTAACTTAGTCACAGATTAGTTCCTCTGTAACACTCATTAACAGCCTGACCAGATGCGAATATAACTTTTCTAACACGCTCTAGGAATATGCTGCAGACTCTTATCACTTTTCTTTTTTAGATGCAACCATGGTTAGCTTTCTCTGCATGCAAATGTTAAAACTAGCCATGGCTGTAAACTCAAGTTTCCATAGCAGCGATGAGTTCCAAACGGTTGGAGGCAGGGGAAAATTCCCATGTGGAAAGGAAGAAAAAGAGGAAGGAAGAGGGGATGCAAGACCCCCTGACACATTCCCAATCTTTTCATCATGGTCATGAGATCAGGAAGTTTACAGGATTTATGGCACACAGAATTGATGGAATATGCAGAAATGGCAAGTCTAACCAGTAGAATAAGAGATCAGGCAGAAAGAGTATTTAAAGAAGAGTGGGAAATATTTGCAGAGTATAGGAAGAATCAATGTAAACAAATTAAAATGCCAGCAGGATTAGAGTAAATTCAGCAGTGTATAATTAAATTGGGAAATAAAGGGAGAGAGAAAAATGGAGTAATTATAATGTGCAGTAGTAAAGGAGAACTAGAATGAACCATGGAGGGGGGGGGAGCGAAGCTAATGAGTCATTTATTTATTTTTGAAGAATGCAAATGTGGAAAATTGTAAAAGTGAAAACTATACACACACACACACACACACATTTAAGAGGACGTTTATAGGATTCAAATGGTAGCTTAAGCATATCTGAGATTTCCAGAAAGGATGAAAAAGATGCTGCTGTTCTAGATGGTGATAAGAACATTAGAAAGGTTAAAAGAACCAAATGTGATTATCTTTCGCTGGGTTTCCATAGCAGCCCTTTTTCATATGCAAGATGGCAATTTCATAGACTGATATGGAGTTCATCATAAGGAATAGGTGTGTTTACACAAGACTCTATGCACACACTAGGGGAAGCAGAATGGAGAGGTTTTCCATGGAACTGGACATTAATCCAAGCTGCTGGCAAGCTGCCGCATAAACAGTTCACGCTTTGCCATGTTTTATTTGTATTATAAAAGAATGTGCCTGGAATTTTCCTAGTGATGGACTTCGTCCAGAATAACTCCCCCCCCCTTTTTTTTTTGGAAGCAAGGCTGAGGGAGAGGACCAATCCGCTGGCCAAATTCATGCAGCTCTGCTCCCATGATCCTCTCCTGCACCACAGACTCATGGCCTCAAGGAACAGTAGGTTGCCTATTGCAACCCCCCATATGTGACACACAACTATCATACTGAATGTGCTGCAACTCAGCAAGGCTATTTCATCGTCTCTGTGGTGCTTCTCACGGTCCTCAGCATCCTCTTCCCACTTCCCATTGAGAGTGTGCTTATTTATGGCTTATGTGTGTGGTACGGAAGCTGTACTACCCAGGACAGGATGGGGTTGCGCAGGGTTGTTAAGGCAGCAGAGAGCATTGTTGGCTGCCCACTCTCCACCTTAGAGCAGATTTATGCCACAAGGTGCCATAGGAAGGCACTGGACATAGTAAAAGATCCATCGCATCCTGGTCACTGTCTCTTCGAGCTCTTGCCGTCGGGACGGAGATACAGGACGATGAAGACAAGAACGAGCCGTCTTAAGAACAGCTTCTTCTCCAGAGCGATCTCGGCCCTGAATGGGAAGCCCGGACTTTGAAAGTCATCTAATCTCCCTTGCTGTATTTTACTATATTTTTTAATTAGTGTTTTTATGGAACAGCCAAGTAATTTCGTTGTCCCCGAAGGGGGCAATGACAATAAAGATATTATTATTATTATTATTATTATTATTATTATTCCCAGAGGCCTTCATCCGTGGCTTTCCTCAGCTTCTGCTTGGGTGTGTCAGATCCTGGAGGACAGGGTGGGGGTGGGGGTGGAGGGAAAGCTTGCTCTTACCCCCATTTGTCATGAGTTGCTTTGAGCACAATGCTATAGAGAAGCAGCATACAACTAAAAAGAGGGTGGTGATTTATCTCTGAATACAGTGGTACTTCGGGTTACAGATGCTTCAGGTTACAGACAATTTAGGTTACAGACTCTGCTAATCCAGAAATAGTACCTCGGGTTAAGAACTTTGCTTCAGGATGAGAACAGAAATCGTGCATTTAGCTAAAGTGGTGCTTCAGGTTAAGAACAGTTTCAGATTAAGAACAGACCTCCAGAACGAATAAGGCTCTTAACCTGAGGTACCACTTTATAAGAAAGTTGAATTTAGCTATATAAAGGTAAAAGATAAAGGATCCCTGGACAGTTAAGTCCAGTTAAAGGCGACTATGGGGTTGCGGCGCTCATCTCGCTTTCAGGCCGAGGAAGCCAGCGTTTGTCTGCAGACAGCTTTCCAGGTTATGTGGCCAGCATGACTAAGCCGCTTCTGGCGCAACAGGGCCCTGTGACGTAAGCCAGAGCGGTACCTATTTATCTACTAGCACTGACATGTTTTTGAACTGCTAGGTTGGCAGGATCTGGGACAGAGCAAGAGGAGCTCATTCTGTTGCAGGGATTCGAACCGCCAACCTTCCTATCGGCAAGCTCAAGAGGCTCAGTGGTTTAGACCACAGTGCCACCCGTTCTGATTTCATGAAAGTTGGAAGGGACCCTGAGTGTCATCGATTCCAACCCCCCACAATGCAGGAATCTTTCATCCAACGTGGGGCTCGAACCCATGACCTTGAGTTTAAGCATCTCATGCCCTAGCGACTGAGCTATCCCAGCAGTTGATGCGTAGACAATAAGAACGTAAGAATAGCCTGTTGGATCATGCCAATAGCCCACCTAGCCCAGCATCCTGTTCTCACAGGGGCTGACCAGATGCCTGTGGGAAACCAATGAGCAGAACATGAGCACAAGAGGACTTTCCCATCCTGTGGCTTTTAGCAACTGATATTCGAAGGCATTGCTGCCTCCAGCTGTGATGGCAAAGCATAGCCATCGTGGCTGATCCTCTTTTAAAGCCACCCAAACCATCTCTGCTTCCTGTGGGAGTGAGTTGCACAGATCAACTCTGCACTGCATAAAGAATAACTTTCCCTATAATTTTACGCTTCTTGCTAATCATATGTTGTCAGTGAAATCTGCTCTGAGGAGTTCAAAGAGTCATGTGTGGTGTAGTGGTTAAGAGTGGTAGACTCATAATCTGGTGAACCGGGTTCGCGTCTCCACTCCTCCAGATGCAGCTGCTGGGTGACCTTGGGCTATTCACACTTCTCTGAAGTCTCTCAGCCTCACTCACCTCACAGAGTGTTTGTTGTGGGGGAGGAAGGGAAAGGAGATTGTTAGCCACTTTGAGACTCCTTAGGGTAGTGATAAAGCGGGATATCAAATCCAAACTCTTATTCCCCTTCTTCTTAAGATAGCTTAACACAACACAAATTTCTTTGGGTATGCTGGTAGGCCCCTCACAGCAATGGCATCCCCATTGGTTTAACAGCAGAGAGCTGGTTAGCAAACATGCCTTTGTACAAGTCTTTTGCCCCCGAAATGCTTTCTTACTGCACACACAGAAGAACTGCAATAAACGCACTGCCCATACATACTGTATTTTTCGCTCTATAAGATGCACCAGACCATAAGATGCACCTAGTTTCTGGAGCAGGAAAACAAGGGAAAAATATTCTGAATCTCAGAAGCCAGAACAACAAGAGGGATCGCTGTGCAGCGAAAGCAGCGATCCCTCTTCCTGTTCTGGCTTCTGGGATAGCTGCGCAGCCTGCATTCGCTCCGTAAGACGCACACACATTTCCCCTTACTTTTTAGGAGGGAAAAAGTGAGTCTTATAGAGCAAAAAATATGGTAATTTTGTAGCTCAGGCTCCCAAAGTTTGGGGAGGTGGCTGGGGGGGGGGGGGCGAGATCTTGGATTTCATACTCGCCGTCTCTTTTGCAAAAGCTACACATGCCACATCTTTGAATGCAATTAAATGCCTTGCAGTCCATCTGTCAGAGGGGCATTTTCCAGCTAAATTTATGAGACACTAACTTTTTTCCACTTAATGACATAATACGGTTGAGTTTCTCATTTTTAAAAAATGCTGCACCACCAAGGTCAGCTTAATAGTGTGCTTCTTTGGGTTTCACATCATATTTAAGCCTCATGTGGAAATAAATTCCTTGTTTCAAGCCCATCGGGGACATGGAAATTCTTCTGTTATTTCACTTCCAATTTCCCTTATTTCTTTTACTGCTGCAGCTAGTAAGCCCCTACGTGGAGTTGCTTTCTTTGCCTTTTCCTACCTCTGCCTTTTGTAAGGTTTGCTGCTTAGGACGGCAAATAGAAATGAAAGAAAGTAAGCAACAATGGCTCTTTGTTCCTAAGTATCTTTTATAGCCAAACCAAGGTGGGGGAGAAACTGTGGACCCCCAGATGTTCCTGGGCCAATTGCCTCATCACCCCTTACCATTGGTCATACTGCAGTACAGTGACATCCAGGGAGTTGCAGGTTCCTCAACCCCAGCCTTAAAAAGGTAAAGGTACCCCTGCCCGTATGGGCCAGTCTTGACAGACTCTAGGGTTGTGCGCCCATCTCACTCAAGAGGCCGCGGGCCAGCGCTGTCCAGAGACACTTCCAGGTCACGTGGCCAGCGTGACGAAGCTGCTCTGGCAAGCCAGAGCCGCACACGGAAACGCCGTTTACCTTCCTGCTAGTAAGCGGTCCCTATTTATCTACTTGCACCCGGGAGTGCTTTCGAACTGCTAGGTTGGCAGGTGCTGGGACCGAACGATGGGAGCGCACCCTGCCGCGGGGATTCGAACCGCTGACCTTTCGATCAACAAGCCCTAGGCGCTGAGACTTTTACCCACAGTGCCACCCGCGTCCCATCAACCCCAGCCTTAGGTAGGATCATATTTCCATTTGCCATATTTCAAAAAGTGAAAATTCAGAGTTGCTGAGCTTTGTTGGGCAAAGTTGTTGTTGAGCTGGACTTTGCTTCTTCTTCAAGTTTTAGAGCTATTTTTTTGAGGATAATCGGTTTAAAAAATCAACACTTTCAGCATGGTCTGGCATATGCCCAGGTTTTACTGGAAATTTTACCTTTTTACTTTCAACAGGCAAATCCCGGATATGTCAGGGAAATTCTAGATGTATGGCAGCCCTAGCATAAGCTGCAGATAATAATAAAAAATAATAATAAATTTTATTTATACACCACCCTCCCCAGCCAGAGCTGGGCTCCGGGTTGCTAACACTGTTAAAGTACAGTAAAAACATAATAGGAGGGGGGGAAACACAATTTAAAATACAGGTTAAAATGCAATTTAAAATGCAGCATCATTTTAAAAGTAGCCCATAGATCAAAACCATAAGGGGAGGGAAACATAAGGGTCAGACTGAGTCCAAACCAAAGGCCAGGCAGAACAGCTCTGTCTTGCAGGCCCTGCGGAAAGATGTCAAGTCCTGCAGGGGCCTAGTCTCTTGTGACAGAGCGTTCCACCAAGGCGGGGCCAATACTGAAAAGGCCCTGGCCCTAGTTGAGACCAATGCTGGGTCTAGTTGAGATACAATGCTGGGTCAGTGTAGCCATCACTAAAATAGATTTTATCTTTGACATTTGACTGTGATTTACTCTATGATGCTTGCAGAGCCTGGTCATTCTTCTATTTCCTACCTCTGAAACAGGGGGCAGGCGTGCCAAGTGGTGGGGGCTGAGGGGTCTTCAGCCCCTCCCAAATTTTTCAAGGAGGGGGCTGGGCTCTCCCAAAATCCTGTGACCCTGCTCTGCCTCCTCCTCTCTGCCAATGTCACTTGGACAAGAGGAGGCTGAGTGCGGAGCCCAGCTCCATGCTCTCCATTCCCCACCTGGGGCATGATAACCGGCATCATGGTGGTGGAATGCCAGCACATCCTGGCATGCGAGCACTCGGGTGCTAGGTGGGGGCAGGCCGTGCCATGTGATATGTCACATGACACGTCACATGATGCACCCTCCCAATGGGGGAGCAAGTTGTTGCCCTTGAATGGGGTACTATTTATAAAGGTCTTAGGTGAGAGAGAGAGAGAGAGAGAGAGAGGGAGAGAGAGAGAGAGATGAAACAGGATCTGTCTATACTGTGGTACCTCGGGTTAAGAACTTAATTCATTCTGGAGGTTCGTTCTTAACCTGAAACTGTTCTTAACCTGAAGTACCACTTTAGCTAATGGGGCCTCCCGCTGCTGCAGCTGCTTGATTTTTGTTCTCATCCTGAAGCAAAATTCTTAACCCGAGGTACTATTTCTGGGTTAGCAGAGTCTGTAACCTGAAGCGTCTGTAAGCTGAAGCATCTGTAACCCGAGGTACCACTGTAGTTTGAATATGGACAGCAAAGGAGAAACGTGAGCAGAGAGTAGATTCCTAAGGGACTGGCTGGATAAAAATGATGGTAACATCACCACTGAAGAAAATGAACTTTGGTGCAAAGTATGTTTTGTACCTTTCTTTGCTTAAGCTCTTCTGGTGGGGAAAACAGAGGACAGAATGTTGATTATAAAGCCATGGTTTGCTTTGACCATGGTCTGTTAGTCAAACAAGTATTCGGCTCACATGCATTCAGAAACACCATGGTTTCTTTCACTTCGTGTTGGCTTGCTGCCCTCTTGCCTCTTTTGTTAATACCTGCCTCTTATGGTGCCTGAGAGCTGATAAGGAAGTCATTACAACATTCCAAGTTTCCAGCTGCAGAAGCAGGAAAGGGAACGCAAGCCTTCTACTCCTTTGTGACCCCCTCGGCATGCTCCTGAACAGGAAACATTCCTAAAGAATCTATTCCAAGACACTCCTCATGAAAACCCATTAACCTTCTGGAACTTTTTATTCTCAACACTCCCAAACCAAAGCCCATCTTGCTGTGACTACTCTTTCCATCAAGACATAAGGTTTTCTTCTTTCTTTCTAATACTCAAACTTCACTGGTGAGCAAGCAGAAGAGTGGGCATTAGCAATTGTTTGGGTCCTTCTCCTCAAAAGGGGTAGATTGTTGCAGACGCAGAATTAACATAAAGTAAGTGGTTGATTATCATACTTATGATGGGGATGAGCTTTCATTCATATTGTGAAATCACACTGTACCAGTGCATTGGTTGAACTGTTGGCATAGTCTGAGAAGATTGAAGGTGTGCCTTTAAAACAGGCCCATGATTAGATACAGGAAAATTGCCCATGGCCTCTTTACATTTCCCCTCCCACCCAGCAGAGATTTAAGACCACAAAATATGCATGAAAAATAGTGTGGAAGTATAGGCCTTAGACCTTAAAATATGTCTTTTAAAGTGAGTTCCACTTTAAAAGTTTCTTTCTAAAGTTTCCCTCTTCTCCCAGCATAGGCAAAGACCACATGTTTGGTAAGTTTAAAAATGATTTACTTACAAACTCTTCAAAGGTCAGGTTCATATGCTTCAGAAAAGTTGCACAGTGAAAGAAAAGCAGTGAAAGTTCTTAAATTGTTGGAATAGGAACTCAAGAATGGCTAATAGGAGAATTGAGGCTGAGCTGGAGCAACCAGCTCAAACATCTTCCCATGTTGAGCTACTTAAGTAGACTGGAGAAACAATAGAATTGATTACCTAGTTCATCCCATGGTGAGCTAACCCTGGCAGAACAGCTTACTCTATGGTCTTAACCCTTTCATGTGTTAATTAGAGTTAAGCACATTAATTATATGAGGCTGGTTATCTCACGCTATCAACTCCAGCTGGCTTTGCCAATGATGGAAATCTGAAGGGCACTACATTGGCTATCTGTAGTCTACATTGACTGGTAGTGACTCTTCAGAGATAAGAGTTTCTCCCAGTCCTACCTAGAGATGCCAGAAACTGAACCTGGAATCTTCTGCATGCAAAGCATGCAAACCATGATAGCAGAGCCTTGTTTTCCTCCTCACAACAAACCATAGTGAGCAAGTCTGGTCAGGTTCAAACATACATGCAATCCAAAGCTAAGCAAGTCTGATTCAGCATTATGTCCAAATATGGTCAATGAATGGCCAAGCCTGATCATAGCTGTTGCTGCCAGTTCCCCCTCTAATGTAACACTGACCTTCTCAATATATTAATGCACTAAAGGTCTCTTTATCTCTCTCTGCCTGCTGGTTTTACTTCTGTGAAACTCATAAGCATGTAAAGTGCCCATAAGGGATGCAATTGAAACTTACAGCCATGGGCAAAAACGCACACATTATCTCAAAAGGGAAATAAAAGAATAATTAACCAGGGATGCTGGCATAGGGCCTGATAAATACAGTCTGTGGCTGACTTTGATTAGATGACAATGATGTTCTGCACAATGAAAGCTTTGTGCACTGTGCTAAGTTGGGGAAATGTGCAAACACAGTTTCAGTCCACTTGCTCTTTGTAAATTAATTACCTCACCTTGTTTAAACTGAATGCACCTACCTGGCTGGATATCAAAACACACACAGCCAACAAGGTCTGGACTGTGAAGTAATCTGAATATGAATTCACACGCCAGAAGAATAATCTGAAATATGTGGCAGATTATTTAGATGGTGGTGGTGAAAATATCTTGATCTAAGTTGGGAAACTTACATAGACTAGTCAACCTCCTGTTCCTCAGTTCCAACCTCTTTAATATACAGGTACCATGATGGAAGCCTGTTGAAAGGGGAGGCCCATGCCCATTTGTTTTCTACACCTGAAGCACCTCAGGAGTGCACACATCAATGGTCACAACTCTTGTGCTACACGTTCTAGAGAAGTGGCTCTTTAGACCCTGTTTCTTCTCCAAGAAGCTGTAGGCAGCATACACAGATCACTTCTCACTGTATCCTCACAGCAGGGGCACCATCTGTGTGGGTGGGGGAGGGCTCCCCCAAATTTTCAAGGAGGGAGCAGGGCTGCCTCAATATTCTGCAGCCTGCGGCGGGCCTCAGCAGGCCTTCCTGTGGCTGTGGCAGTGTCAGGAGATGCTGTGCAGGTCAGCATCTCCTAATGCTGTGGGGACCACCATGGCTTAGCAGAAGGCTGCACGGGCAACACCAGAAGATGCAGGTGATATCCAGACCTTCCAAGTGTCCCTATTTTCCAGGGACATTCCCAGATTTACAGAAGCTTCCCTGGTTTCTGATTTGATCCTGGAATGTCCCTCTTTTCCATAGAACGCCCCTGTTTTCATCAGAGAACTGTTGGAGGGTATGGAGTTATGTAACCCACAGAGCTAAAGGGATAAGTAATTATACAACCTTTAGAAGACATCTGAAGCCCCCCCTTCAATCTTGGGGGCAACCCGGTGTCTGTGCCTCACAGTAACCTCCTAAGGCAGGTTAGGCTGAGAGAGAAAGTCCAAGGACATCTATTGAGCCTCATTGCAATGTATGAACTTGATCCTGGGTTTCCTCAGTCCTAGTCCAGTATAACCACCACAACACACTCATACATTGTATGTATAAACAAGGAATCAACCAGTTAAGTCACATAAATTACACAGCTTTCCTGACACATGCTTTCTGTTACACTAAGGTTACCAGATCCCCCCCCCCCCAATTAATCCGGGAACACTTTTCAACTTCCTACTAAATAGATGGATTTTGTCAGTGGACTGATTTGTAAATCCAGTGACTGTCCCCGGGAAACAGGGACATCTGGTAACCTTACACACACACACACACACACACACACACACACACACACACTTATTCTGCAATCTGACACAGTGCCCCTAGTTTCTCAACCCACGTGTACAAAACAGTGTAAAAGCTCAGAAATCTAATTCTGTGAGAACTTGTAAGAAAGAACACCTCGTAAACCATCGTTTCAGATACTGAGTATGTAACAGAACCACTGCAGATTATCATGAAGAGATGAAGTTCTCTGTTGGAATAAACACACAGAGAGAAAAAAAGAGATTTTGCAGAACTTTATTCCCAGCCCTAGTAACCAAGCAAGTTATGTTAATCAGAGAAAGCTCAGCCAAGCAAGTGATGAGCGGTTGTCCTCACAACAACCTGATTTTGCCCCACAAACTACAATTAAATATTGGTCAGAAAGAGAAGCAGGACTTTGATCCCCCTCCCCACCTCACCAAGGCAAGTTTATGCACTCATTCTAAGGGACCTAGTAGCCAGACATAAACAGTAGATTTCTCTTGACATTACCGTATTTTTCGCCCTATAGGACGCACTTTTTCCCCTCCAAAAATGAAGGGGAAATATGTGTGCGTCCTATGGGGCGAATGCAGGCTTTCGCTGAAGCCTGGAGAGCGAGAGGGGTCGGTGCGCACCAACCCCTCTCGCTCTCCAGGCTTCAGGAGAGCCGCAGCGCCAGCCCCACAAGGTCGGGGGACAGCAGGGAGGCGGAATGCCGCCATCCCGCTGTCTCCCTATGTGGTTTAGAGGCTGACGGCGGGGAGATGCGTGCTTCTCCCCGCCGCCAGCCCCGGGGACAGCTGGGAGGCGCGGCGCATCTTCCCCCTGTCCCCGGACCTGACGTGAAGGCTGGCGGCGGGGAGAAGAGCGCTTCTCCCCGCTGCCTGCCCTGCAAGCTCCGGGGACAGTGGGGACGCGCGGCGCGTCTTCCCCCTGTCCCCGGACCTGACGTGAAGGCTGGCGGCGGGGAGAAGAGTGCTTCTCCCCGCTGCCTGCCCCACAAGCTCCGGGGACAGCTGGGAGGCACGGCGCGTCTTCCCCCTGTCCCCAGACCTGACGTGAAGGCTGGCGGCGGGGAAAAGAGCGCTTCTCCCCGCTGCCTGCCCCACAAGCTCCGGGGACAGCTGGGAGGCGCGGCGCGTCTTCCCCCTGTCCCCGGACCTGATGTGAAGGCTGGCGGTGGGGAGAAAAGCGCTTCTCCCCGCTCCTGGCCCCACAAGCGCCTGAGGGGGAAATAAATTTTTTTTTCTTTATTTCCCCCCCAAAAAACATGGTGCGTAGTATGGGCCGGTGCGTCCTATGGGGCGAAAAATACGGTAATTACTATGCCTGCACTCCTGCAGCTGCTGAGATTGTGGGTATTATAACAATCTCATGCAGAGGTAAATCATAATGCATACTTTCCTTTCACATGGGGCCTATCTCGCCCTATTCAGTTGTGGGTACATGTAAGTGGTATACCAAAGGGACATGGGTGGTGCTGTGGTCTAAACCACTGAGCCTCTTGGGTTTGCCGATCAGAAGGTTGGCGGTTCAAATCCATGTGATGGAGTGAGATCCTGTTGCTCTGTCCTAGCTCCTGCCATCCTAGCAGTTCAACAGTGCAAGTAGATAAATAGGTGGGAAGGTAAATGGCTCTGGTTTCTGTCACGGTGTTCTGTTGCACCAGAAGCGGTTTAGTCATGCTGGCCACATGACCTGGAAAGCTGTCTGTGGACAATCACCGGCTCCCTCGGCCTGAAAGCGAGATGAGCGTCACAAACCCATAGTTGCATTTGACTGGACTTAACTGTCAAGGGGTCCTTTATCTTTTAGTTGTATACCATCCATGGCCTCCATGCACATAGATATGCATATATATATATAGATATATTAAGCAACCAATGTCCTGGTTAATGACATCCTTTGGGTGGTGCTGAGAAATTGGTTTCTGTGCCATTTTAAAGTGTCTGCCCTCCAGTCAAATAGCAGCAGCTGTTTAATTATCTTTGGGCATTAAAATAAATGCCTGGGGCTAAGGTTTGACTGTGATCTCCCCAATATACCACCATTTAATGAACTAAGTTTGCACTGGCCTTTGCTAAACATGCCACTTATTTCCAAAAAACAAAACAAAAACACAAATAGGAGGAAACACAAAGTACATGCTAGCTTAGTAGCTATGCGCTGTGATGAACTGTGTTCTTACAGGAACCACACTCAAGACCAATTTCTCATTTTTTGCACTTGTCTATTCCATGCCAAAACTGTTCTAAACTCTATACAGATATAATTATGTGCGTAATGAAAGGGAATATGTTCTAAAGATAGCTAGAATACACAGACCTGCATGTCTGTTGTCTGTTTTTACCGGCTTCACCCTATACTCTGTAAGAATCCCGAGTAATTATTCGGGTACTTGGTTATATTTTGTATACCATCTCTACACAAATCGGAGAGAGACCATTATATAATCATAACAGAATTCTTGGGCTGGATGAGCAGGAATATTTTCTTTTTTTCTTGACAGAGAGTACTGTTGGTGTTCATCAGATTTATGTCCTTATCTTATGCCCCACTGTCCTGAGGAAATTGTAAATCACACTGACAGATGTTTGACACGCCTTCCAGAAAGTACAACTCTTTCTTTCACGGTGGTGGTGTAACTTGGGTTCAGTCCCATCATTAATTTCTTCTGAAAAGTGCTGTTAACACTTAATTTCTTTCAGGAATGCTATTCTTTGCTTCATCCAGGCCAGGGATGGGGAGCCTGTGACCCCCGAGGTGCTTTTGGACTCCAACTCCCCTCAGCCCCAGCCAGCATGGTGCTTGAAGTGGTAGCCCACCAACATCTGGAGAGTATTGAGAGTGGTTGGGAGCAGTGGTGTAGCTTGTGGGGGCCATGGGGAGGTTGCCCCAGGCTCATAATTGTTAGGGGCACAAAAATTCCACACCTGGTGCTGCCTCAGTACAGTTATGTCCTTCCATTATTGGGTTCCATTGAAGATGGCTTCTCCATGCGAACCAGAAAGTTACCTCTCCAGATGATGGAGCAACTCTTTTTTCCTTATCTGTACAGCTGTGATCTCCTGGGTGATGCGGATACTGTAAGGCAGTTGAATGAGCATGCGTACTCTGTCCACCCCACCCACCCGCCGGGTGCTGGCAACCCACACTATGTCACTGGTTAGGAAAATCTATTCCCTTCACACAGATACAATTCCCAAAGTTCTCTAGGAAAAGGGGTCAACAGTCCAACTGTTAAGCTACTCTGGGAATTGTAATAAATACCATGTGGGGGGAATTGTTTTTGTTTGCTATTATGCTATGCATTTTTGTGATTTTATGTTGTAAATCACCCTGTGATCTTCGGATGAAGGGCGGTATAGAAATCAATCAATTAATCAATCAATCAATCAATAGCTCTCTTAGGGGGATTACGGGTCTCCTAACATCTCTCAGCACCCTTAACAAACTACACTTCTTATATTTCTTTGTGGGAAGCCATGCCTGTTTGAAGTGGCATGATGCTGCCTTAAATGTACATATGCTACAGATGGGGCCAGGGAGCAATAGACCACGGAAGGTGTGGAAATTAAAGCCAGAAGGATGGTTTTGATTTTCACGCTGGGCTATTTAAAGAAGAAAGAGATAACCTCATGGTAAAAATTTTTTTATCATCCCCTTGGCAGAGCAGAATGACTCATTTTGAAAAGGAGTCATTTTGAAAAGAATTCTGTCCAAAGAATGATGCTTAATCCCTCCTAGATTAATCGAGATGTACGTCAGAATCAAAAAAAGTGAGTGGGAAGCTGCATGCTATGAGAAATTGCATTCCCACCAAAAGTTCAAAGTGGCTTCAGGTGACCATGTTACACACATGATGGTTTTAGTGATCACGGGTCAGCCTAATGGTCTCAAGCTTTCATCACATAGTAAGTTTTCCCTCTCCTAAGAGCAATAGCTGCCAATAGAAGAACACCCTGGGCCCCTGGGCTCTGAGGCTCTGAGCGTACAAGTGTTCTTGATAGCTTGTCTGAATCCACAGCCTTGGGTTCCATAAGGCACACTGGCTTGCCCTGTGATTGAGGAGGCTGGCACCATGTGACATGCCCAAGTCATGCACGCATGCCCCATGATGTGTTAATGTGCCACACGCATGCCACATGGCTTACGCGTGTGCTGCAAGCAGGTCACACAGCATGCACGAGTGACATCAAAATGTCATGCAGCATGCATGTGCACACATCACCCTGAATATTGAGGGGGGCTCAGTTCTCTCTTTGAAAATTGAGGGACAAGGACCCTCGTGCCCCCCATGGCACCCCTGGGTTCTATAATACCCTTGTCAGGGTCTCCTCTAGCACTTAAAAACCAGGCATTTGGAGTGATTAATAAGGACATGCCTTCTGTTTTGCCTGCCCAATAGCATATTAACTCTAGTGCTGGAAATCCTGACTGGTTGTAACTCGCTTGCATCTGATGACAAGTACGTCCTTGAATTTGGGCTTTCACACATGTAAAGTACAATGTTCTATTTACTTCTTTAAAAGATTTCAGTGGCTCTTCTAGAAGAAGAAGAAGAAGAAGAAGAAGAAGAAGAAGAAGAAGAAGAAGAAGGTGGTAATCACTTGTAGCTGAGTAAGATTGTCTTCCATAAACACAGTTTTAACAATGAGTCCGTAAGTGACTGTGGAGGCCAATTCTATATCTATATGTCCTTCCACAGTGGGGACATTGGTTTCTGGGCGGGAGTTGATCACGGTGTGGATTTGCCAAGCGTGCCTTTCTCTTAGCATGTTTCTCCCTTGAACTCTTCAGTTCATTCAAAATGCAGCTGCTGGGCTGTTGACTGGGACAGATCGAAGGGTACACATCTCAACCACAGACAATCCTAGATAGTCAAAGACCATGGCTATATGTGGGAAGGCAATATTTGTGTGCAGGCAAGGCAGCCAGTTGGTGTGGCAGCTTGAGCTGATGAAACAGGATGGTATGTATATCTAGAGAGGTCAAAGTGACTTCTTGGGATTCAGGTGGGCTTTGCTGCATGCAATATCTCTGAAACAGAAATAATAATATATTTTATGTGATTGCTTCCACCTTAAATATATTTTCTCTGAAGTGAGTCCCATTGATTTTAATGGAGCTAACTTTCAAATAAGCATGTTTAGGAGTGAAGTTTTAATTTTAATTATGGAATTATAATTGGTTTGTGAAAAGTGACTTTATTGCAATCAGGAGTCTAACATTTTGGGAGGAGGGGGGGGAGTAAGCATTTGCCTCCCACCCTGTCCGGGACTACATAAAATGGATGTTTAGGCATGACTACTCAGACTGATAACACAAAGATGTCACATAAAACACCATATAATATTAAAGAAAGATACCATATATTGCTTTCTTTAAAACTCCTATCTTTGACCGCTTCGTATTTAGCTTCAAAGTCATTTCAGAGATAGCGCCAGAATCTGTCTTGTGAGAAAGGCCACTTTGGGGCCAAAGGAGAAGGATGATCATAAACTTGTGAGTAAGGAGTATAAGCATTTATCTGGATAGACAGTCTGGTGATGGCAAACAGAGCATGGCAAATGAGACTATCCAACTGCATAAGTTATAGGGAGCTTGTCCTATTAACATTTCATAGAATCATAGAATTATAGAGTAGAAAAGGACCGCAAGCATGGGCATAGCCAGGATTTTTTTGGGGGGCAGGCCTTTTGCTAGGGTGGGAGCACAGCCACAGACAGAGTCTGTGACATGATTAGTCAGTTAGTCAAATATTTTTATTTATTTACTAGATTGGGGGGGGGGGGCAGCTACACTCCCCTGTCCCCTCTGGCTATGCCCATGACCCCAAGAGTCATCAAGACCAACTCCCTGCAATGTAATAATCTTATCTAAAGCATCCATGACAGATGGTCACCCAACCTCTGCTTAAAAACCTCCAAGGAATAATAATAATAATAATAATAATAATAATAATAATAATAATAAATAAATAAATAAATAAATTTTATTTATATCCCGCCCTCCCCAGCCGAAGCCGGGCTCAGAGCGGTTAACAACAATAAAAGTAACACAGCATTCTAGAATCAATTCAAAATCAAATTAATGGCAACCATTGGGCTAGAGTTCTATGAGAATTACCAAAGGAGGGGGTCAGACTGTGCCTTGGCCAAAGGCCTGGTGGAACAGCTCTGTCTTGCAGGCCCTGCGGAAAGATGTCAAGTCCTGCAGGGCCCTAGTCTCTTGTGACAGAGCGTTCCACCAGATCGGGGCCAGAGCCAAAAAAGCCCTGGCTCTTGTGGAAGGAGAGTCCACAATCTCCCAAGGGAGACCATTCACTGTTGAACAGCTCTTACTGTCAGAAAGTTCTTTCCTCGTGTTGAGTCAGAATCGCCTTATTTTTTTTAAAAAAATATTTATTTTATTTGATTAGACATTCATGCAAACATTAATACACTTACACTTACAACCATAATAACATAATAACAACAAAAGACAACAACAAAAGAAGAAAAGAAGAAAGGATAAGAAGAAAAACGAAAGAAAAAAGTTGAAGTAAGAAAGTACATAAAATAGGTGGATGATAATACACCTTTGTGACTTCCCTCCACAAGTGCTCATCATTCTTTTCATTCAAGTTCTGATTTACATTGCAAATCATGTATCACTACATTACTCAGAATCTCCTTTCTTGTAATATGAATCCATTGGTTCGAGTCCTACCCTCCAGAGCAGGAGAAAAAACAAGCATGCTCCATCTTCCACGTGACAGCCCTTGAGATATTTGAAGATGGCTGTCGTATCTCCTCTCCCTTTCCTCCTTTTCAGGCTAAACATGCCCAGCCCCTTCAACCGTTCCTCATAAGGCTTGGTTTCTTGGCCCTTGAAGCCAAGTGGTGGAACTCGTGAGAGAGAAAAAACATAGGATGAATGTACCCCTCTGTGTGTACTCATTTACCCTGCCTTCTCCAAAGTAACTGAAAAGGTAACATATTCTCAAGAAAGAAAGGAAAAGGGCATGCCATCCCTTGCATAGTTGGTTATTATCCCCTATAAAATGCCAGTGGCTTTTGTTTGTGTTGAAAACTGTTCCCTACCACCACCCCAACACTGAAAGGCTTGATTCTATTCAGAATTTTCCCTTGCCAGGAATAGTTAGTTGGAATGTGCCAAAAATTCGGCCTCCCACTTTCTTCCTCCATGTCTCTCATTATGCTGCCCTCTTCTCAGGCTACTTGACTGTGGGCCCATGTGTAGCATCCATCATATTAGCAAATACTGAAATGGAAAGCTCTTGATAACAGCTGTCTTGACCTCCGTTTCCGAAGGAACTATTCCCACACTGGAGACCACTGGAAGTCGGCCAAGGAGATGACAAGCTGCTGCTCCATTTCGCTGGCCTGCTGGGGTCTTGATGGGCTTGCAAGGAGATTTTGAGCCTGGTAGCTCTAGGGCTGCATAGTCTGGCTTTGAGGACAAGCACCAGCAGGTGTGAGAGAGGGAGAGAATGAGGGGGGGGGGAGAGATGGGGGGAAGGAGAGAGAGAGAGAGAGAGAGAGAGAGAGAGAGAGAGAGAGAGGAGCACACATTTGGGGGCTTGATTACTGTACTGAAGCAGCATTCTCTGTTCTGGAAGAAAATAGCCGCAGGAGACAAAACAATCCTTAAAGTACAACTCGCATAAAACTTCATTCTGCAAATCTCCTTTGTCTAAGGAAGTACAGACAATGCAGCAACACAATGCTATGCAAGGAATGACATGCCCTTTCCATACCAAGTCATAGAATTGTAGACTCAGAAGGGACACAAGGGTCATTTAGTTCAACCCCCTGCAATGCAGTCAGCTTATAATATATCATGTATTGTAACTTTCGTCCATCTTCTTGTTGTTGTTTAGTCATGTCCGACTCTTCATGACCCCATGGACCAGAGCATGCCAGGCACTCGTCTTCAACGGCCTCCTGCAGTTTCGTCAAACTCATGTTAGTAGCTTCAAGAACACTGTTCAACCATCTCGTCATCTGTCGTCCCCTTCTCCTTGTGCCCTCAATCTTTCCCAACATCAGGGTCTTTTCCAGGGAGTCTTCTCTTCTCATGAGGTGACCAAAGTACTGAAGCCTCAGCTTCAGGATCTGTCCTTCCAGTGAGCACTCAGGGCTGATTTCCTTCAGAATGGATAGGTTTGATCTTCATGCATTCCATGGGACTCTCAGGAGTCTCCTGCAGCACCAGAATTCAAAAGCATCAATTCTTTGGCTATCAGCCTTCTTTATGGTCCAGCTCAGTTCCATACATCACTACTGGGAAAACCATAGCTTTAACTGTATGGACCTTTGTTGGCAAGGTGATGTCTCTGCTTTTTAAGATGCTTTCTAGGTTTGTCATCACTTTTCTCCCAAGAAGCAGGCGCCTTTTAATTTAACGACTGCTGTCACCATCTGCAGTGATCATGGAGCCCAAGAAAGTAAAATCTCTCACTGCCTCTATTTCTTCCCCCTCTGTTTGCCAGGAGGTGATGGGACCAGTGGCCATGATCTTAGTTTTTTGGATGCTGAGCTTCAGACCATATTTTGCACTCTCCTCTTTCACCCTCATTAAGAGGTTTTTTTATTTCCTCCTCACTTTCTGCCATCAAAGTTGTGTCATCTGCATAGCTGAGGTTGTTATGTTTGCACTACAACTCCCATAATCCGCAGCCCACATGGCATACTGGCTACAGGTTAATAGTGTTAATAAAGTTGGGTGCCACCCCACTTTCAAGGGGTTCCAGCCACTTGCCCTGTGTCTGTGTTTCATTGGAGAACTGAGACACAGTAGAGACTGTTGTAGCTTTTAGAAATATAGTTTATTCACCTATTTACACCTTCAGCCTGCATGGAGGGAGTCCAGATCTTACAGCATTGTCATTTCAAGAGGGGCTTGTCCCCCTTAGCAGTGCAACCCTAGAGTCCAAGACATCTCCCACAATCAGCCTTCAGCCAGCCTGCCCAAGATGGATCCCAGTCGTTCTTCTCTCCCCTTCTTCCTCCCATCACAACTCTATTTTCTTGTCACCTTGCACCCAGTTACTCTGGCAACCTTCCAAATCCGCATTCACTGTTCACACCTCAGGGAGAAAGACAGTTCTCTTGCATTACCAATGGATCTCAATGGCCCTGTATTGTTTCTTAACGGCCCAAGTCATTTTGCATAGGCTAGTCCAGGAATTCCTCTGCAGTTTGTATTTCTCCCTTCACATCCCAAATAATAAAAATCCTACCATTTATTAATTTCCAGGGTTTAGTGGGGGTCTCCCCAAATCTACAACACCAGCTTGCAACTAAAGGGCATAATTCATTTGGTTTGGGACATTAAACTGTCTTCTTGCTTTAATTTGTATCCCACTCTGCCATTTGCTTGTCTCTGTTTGCGGTCTCAGCGCAGTGGGAAGCTGGCAGGGATTTAACATGCAAAATTCAGCATAGTGAAAAGGTCAGATGCATCAATGGAGAACACCAGAACCTGCCAACTTCTTGTTAAGGACAACACTGTAATGAGAGTAGGAAAGGCTACAGAAGACTGCTGTAAGCAAATGTTAACATCTGATACCATCCAATTTTGCCAAATGTAATCGTAAATGATAGAGCAGTGGGAAATGATGGAGCAGAAAATGAGATGAATATTCCGCCTTTCACTTTCTCTACACCAGGATTTGCCAGCTTGGTGTTACTGGCCTGAATCAGGGGGTGTTGAAACAGTAGTGCAGCAACATCTAGAGGACAGCATGTTGGCCAACCCTGCTCTAGATCAAGGACTGGAAGTCAGGAATCAGCCTGGAAGTAGTGAGAAGCCAAAAAAGAATTTACCAGCTGACTGGATGGTTAGCTTGGTCAAACTGCAGGTGGACTTGGGTTCAAATCCAAGTGCCTAATTACCTGTAAAGGTTTGGAATGTGCATTTGTAAACAGATTCAGAAGTGCCAAGCCTCCCGTTTTATTCATCATCTGCTCACCTGGGGCTTTGGGGGATGGCATTTGCCACACAATGTGGCAACAACTGGTCCTAGGAGGCTGTCATCCTCTTGTGTGGTCAGGGAAGATGATGGCCACTTGGTGCTATCCACCACCGGCCACACTAGACCTTGCAGCTGGGGCAGGCCTCACCTGCAAAGCCAATCAGCGTCAGGGGCATAGGAGCTGCACCCAGCCCACCCTGGCATATTTAAGGAGAAGACCAGGTGCATGCAGGCCTCTCTGATGATCGTCACAGGATTTTCCACCCACCCACCCAATCTAGTAGGGGCCTGTCCAGTGGGGAGAGTGGTGGACTTGTGCATGGACCTTGCTAGGGTTTACTCAGTTGCCATATTCGGGGCCAGGAAGGAATTTTCTCCTGCTGGCAGATTGGCTGGCTTGCAGGTTTTTGCCTACCTGTCAAGGCTCTGCCAAGGCTTCGGGAAAGCTATTCCTCCCCCGGTTGCAGCAAGAACAGAGGAAACATGAAGAGTAATTTTTAATGAGTTTTTTTCAATCTTAATAGCGAGAAACAAAAGAAGGCAAGCAGCCTTAACATGGCATTGCTCTAAACTGGGTTCCTCCCCACTCTTTCCTAGCAACAACATCTCCCTTTATGGTGGCTGCTTGTGGCCAAACGTCTCTGATTCTGTTGTTCCTGTGCCCTTAATGAGCGCCGAGTTCTGGGAGAAGGGGGAATCAGAAATACTCTCCAGTGACAACGTGTCAGCTGACTACTCTGTCGCAATTCCCCTCCCCTTCTTCTAACACTTCCCAACTATTTTGTTCCTCTCTCTCTGAGCTGTGTCCTTCCTCATCCCCCTCAAACCCCTGCTGTAAATCAATGCTGCATTCTTCTTCTCCTGCCGCATCAGGAGAAGGGGTGGGTGATCTCCACCACTCATCAATCTCACCCTCTTGAGTCCAATCCCTGACTTTGCCTCATTGCAATTGCCACGACTTTGGCAGTTAAGGCATTGGACTGGATGCTTAGTTACAGATCCATTAGAGGGGACCACGAGGGGGTGACTCTGTCCAGGAGTCCACAGGGGGACTGATGGGCCAATACACATCTCCTAAAAATGGCCTGTGTCCCCCATGGCATCCATACTATGTTAGGAGCAACTCCCCGGCTCAGGATCAACACTACTGGGTTCTTGTCAGGTTACAGGCAGACTGCCTGGTGCTGGATAAATGCCCAAATCCTTAGCAAAGCCTACTCTTTCCTGTAATCAATAAAGTTGTGACCTAATTCAACCCAATACCAGTCTCCTGTGTGCAGTCTTTCAGTCCTCTCTGCACCAGCTGCGGACATCATGCGCCTGTGGCAGTAGTTGCTGTCCCCAGTGCTTTTGATTGATTTTATGGTGTAATTATGCTGTGTTTTATGGGTATTTATGGGTGATTGATTGGTGACCAAGATAAAGATAATGCGTTTTACAAATAAGTACGATAAAATAAACAAATGCACACACATGTGCACGGCATGGCAATTTGTATGATTAATTTGTTGGCAGAATATTATGCTCGTTGTCCTTCAAATGACAACTTTCAGAAGTGCTCTTTGCGTAGTTAGGAAAACCTAAGAGCCAGCAGATCCCAACAAGACCCAAGCTCCTCTTAAAGCAATGGTGGTGGAGAACCCAGCTTTGCCATGAACACCTCGTCAAGAGTTCTGCAAAAGCAATTCCTCGTGTGGGGAAAATCAAATAATTCCCCATATGAAACTTGGAGGATAGAATTCATAGCTTGAAGATTCATTAGGCAGATCAGCACTACCCCACTCAGGAGCAGCTAGTAGTCAGAGAGATGTCTGACCAGTGTATCCAAAAAGAAAAGAAAGGAAAGGAAACAGAGAAAACAGCTGAGAGAATATATTTCCATTCACTAAGCTGTTATGCACACGTCTCCACGTCTTCTAAAGACATTGCAACTGCACAGGTCTGTTTTCCTTCTTTCTGCAAATCAAATTGACAAATCATTCATTCTATGGAACTCTGGTGAAATTCATTTATTCCCAGTGGTATTTCCAATATTTCAACATTTGTGCTCGGAAGATTATTTTTTTAAAAAAATGTACACGTGATTTACTAGAACATTGGAGTGATGCTATGTACTTTCCCCAGATTCCATGCTACTGCGATGTCCAACCAAGGTGATGCTCCACATGGAATTTACAAATGGAGAGGAGGGGGAAGTTCATCCTATAAGCAACCAGATGTTCCTTGTATCTATAGATGCACTGGTGCTAGTTCACATGAATATTTCCCATGAGAGCTGTGGAAACAGCTGCAAAGGCGTGGCCCCAGGACTGTAGGAATGATTAATAGCCATGCATATATATATAATTGTATGTTTAAAAGCCAGTTCCTGGATCCTGCCTCTTTGTCACACTTTAGCGTGACATGAGAAATGGAACTCGCTCAGGGCAGGACCAAGTAAATAAGAGATACATCATTTTTCAGTGGTTCACACTATGCCCCATGGGACCATATAAACTGGACCATGTAGAATTTGGGCCACAGTTGTGAGCAGTGTGTGTTTATGTGGGACAGAATTTGCTCCTGATCTCAGACAAGAATTACCATTCATTCATCACCATCCATTCATTTTCATTCATTTAGAGGCCCGACATATTGTTAGATATCGGCACTCTGAACATGGGTCATCCTTGGACCTATTGAGTGCTTCAGCCCAAACAGTTTATGTTTTAGGCCTACTGGATTATGAACTAGCCTTTCTGCATGGATGTTGTTTGTTTGTTTGTTGTTTCCATCCTTGCCCAGTAGCCCTGTGTTCCCACAGCATTTGTCTATCTCACTACTTCAGGGAAGCTTAAGTCTCGAAAGCTATTTTCATATAAATGATGCTTCTGTTGTAGAGGAGCAGGGGAGAGCTGGGAAAAGGAGGGAGGCTAAGTTTGCACATAATCAGGCTTCAGACTATTATGCCCCGAGAGTCTGATTAAAATACTCTGGGTATTATGATTATAGCTTAAACTTGTCACGAAAGATAATGCATTTCCTGTGTTTGGGGGAGGGGGGAATCTCTGAACAAAACTTCTGAGTGTTAGCCATAATCGTGGAAATGTTTAAAATCAGTTCAGTATCTCTCTTAGCACACAAGGACTTTGTGTTACAGTCCACTGATCTAGTCAATCTAGTTTTAATTAAAACTCATTGCTATCCAAAGCTTAGACTAATCCCTGAGAATTTTAGATGCCAAACAAAAGAGGAAAAAAAGGGGAAAGACAGAGAGCGGAAGGGGGGAAAATGTTATTACCCTTGAGACAAAAACTTAGGTCTTTAGTTTATCACATGTCAGTTTTGGATATTTGAGGATGAGTGGATAGGTTGGTTTCCAATATATGGCTTCCCCCTGATATGAAATAACTGCCAAGTAGTAATATTTATAGTGTATTAAGCTGTTAAAGGTTAACTCCAGCTATGAGTCTTTTAGAAGTACAGTTGGTCTGCATGTTACTTGGGGCTTTGGTTTCAAGGTTAACATGTACAGTGGTACCTTGGTTCTCAAACGCCTTGGTACTCAAACAACTTGGAACCCAAACACTGCAAACCCGGAAGTAAGTGTTCCAGTTTATGAACATTTTTCGGAAGCTGAACATGTTCCGTTTTGAGTGCCGCACTTCCGTTTTGAGTGTTATACTGAGGTCTGTCTATTTTTGCTATTTATTTTGCGTTTTTGTTTTTGCGCCTTTTTTGTTTTGTTTTTGTGACCGTGTGGAACCCAGTTCAGCTACTGATTGATTGATTGTGTGACTGCAGTACATTGTTTATTGCTTTCATTTTATGGATCAATGGTCTCGTTAGATAGTAAAATTAATGTTAAATTGCTGTTTTAGGGGTTGTTTTTAGAAGTCTGGAATGGATTGATCCATTTTGCATTACTTTCTATGGGAAAGCACACCTTGGTTTTGAAACGCTTTGGTTTTGGAATGGACTTCCAGAATGGATTAAGGTTGAGAACCAAGGTGCCACTGTAGATGTGAAAATGTTCATACCCTTTGAGCTGCCCCGTGGCTAACCAGCCTGCCTTTCATAAGACAATGTCAGACTGTAGGGAATCAGCTTCCTACCCACATGGCAGTAGATAACAAGATCAAATAAAGGAATGTCTTACCAGTAGAAACTTTAATAACCACAGCAGGAGAACAAAGAACAAACCTCCTAGAAATGGCGGTGCTCCCAATTAAGGATCACACCCCTTCCATCCCTATTAAAGTATGTCACCCCTACGTCTTGTAATCTGAGCCTGTAACCTGTGCTTTCTGTTCCAATGCTTTCTGAACTCTTCTTGACCTTGGGCTGAGTGGAGGAATGCTGTCTAGAGACTGTGAATCTGTTAACCCTCTCTCATCCAGCATTTCTTCTCCTAGCTGTTACCCACCCAGTATTTCCCAACTTCTGCCTTCTGAACTATGTCCCTCTGCAAACCGCTGTTCCAAATCTATACTGTCCTCCTGCTCCTGGGACTATTCAGGAGCAGGGACTATTCCTGGGACTATTCAGGAGCAGGAGCAGGGGAGGGGGAGGTTCCAACCATTCCTCCTCAGTGCAGCCCTCCTCAGCACGGTCCCTGACAGACAGCTGATAAGGGTGGGAAGAGAGCATAGCTTTCCTAGGAAGCAAGGCTGAGAACTTAAAAGCTCCTTTCATGCCAGGTCTTCTTGGGGTTACCCAGCAGGAAAAGAGCTTTTAAGCTCTCAGGCTTGCTCTCCATGCAAGGCCTGCTTGGCTTTCTGGTTCAGGCAGTGGTGGGGATGATCTAACAGGATGTCCGACTTCCTGTGACATCTCCCAAAAGCATCCCCACCTTGCCCACGTATAGCTGAAATTGAGCAAGTTAAATGTGCATAAGTTGCAGGAGTACTGTACAAAAAGATGTCCGCCTTAATAGTTATTTATTTAAGGGGTATCGTTCTTTAGGCCTTCCAGGGCTGGATCTAGACACATCCCCCGCCCCCCCCCAAAAAAAAGTTTCAGGAAAACGTGTTGTAAACCTCAAAGGGGGAAATCACACAGGTGAAAGATGGGACTCCACAGTGCCATCTGGTGTCACAGAGTTTTATATTCATTATAACACTGTTGTACACTTTTTCTTGACTAATGTAGCTGAGTCCCTAATGACTGCACTGAATATCTCAAATATCTAATGGTTCTGTAACAAATTTCAGACTGGAACGATTGTCGTTCAAGTTAGGCCTCACAAACTAAAGTGGCAATCCTTTGAAAGTCTAAAGGGTTCTATTGCCTTATCCTGTGCTCTGCTGAGCTCAAGCTGTCGGGGGAATTGAGGGTGAAGGGGCACTTTGTTTTCTTCCATTCATTACCAGGCAGGACTTTTTTTAAGTTTTAAAAGCATTTCCCCTTGTAAACAATGAGAAGAAAAATAGAGGGAGAGATTTGGTGAGCATAATGACTACAAACATCCCTCTCTTCTTTTTTGGTCTGTTCTGTTTCTTGGAGCTCCAACTCTGATTGGGCCAGAGCTTTGGATGAGCTGATGGTGGTGAGGAGTGAGGCTGCAACATCTGATCTCATATATGACATCACGTTTGAGGCATCTGAATGGTCTTAGCAGGTATCTACATTTAGTACATGGATGCCAGGAATGGGGTCCAGCAATACTCTATTCCAAACTTAAAAATGGAAAGCGTAATGCTGGTAGTCAACAAAAAAGGTTTAAAGACTCTCTAAATGCAAATAATAATAAAAAGTAGTATAAACACCGACAACTGGGAAACACTGGCCTGCGAGCGCTCCAATTGGAGAACAGCCTTTACCAAAGGTGTCATGGGCTTTGAAGACGCTTTAACTCAGGACGAAAGCGAGAAACGCACTAAGAGGAAGGCACACTTGGCAAATCCTCACAGTGATCAACTCCCACCTGGGAACCAATGTCCCCACTGTGGAAGGACGTGTGGATCCAAAATTGGCCTCCACAATCACTTATGGACTCACTTTGAAAACCATGCTTATGGAAGACAATCTTACTCGACTACGAGTGATCGCCAAAGCAGAAGAAGAAGAAGAAGAAGAAGAAGAAGAAGAAGAAGAAGAAGAAGAAGAAGAAGAAGAAGAAGAAGAAGAAGTACATGGATGCGAGAAATGGGTTCTGGAGGCATGGTCTCACTTCCCATCCACATGTTTAGCCTCTCATGTGGAGCCGGAATTCCAAAGGAGGAGAACAGCTCCATGCAACCAGGAGTTGGTTTTTAAAGAAAATAGAAGAGAAAAGAAAAAAATGTAATCACCAATCACGTTTATGATAATACTTTCAGTCATTCAGTGAAAGTGGACATTGTTTCACCCCAACCAGACAAACCCTTTTTTTTTAAAAAAAAGGCCTACAGTCTAGAGGACAGAACACTTGTCTGTTGTCCCTTGGCTTTACTGTCCCTTGCTTCTGAGAGATAGGACACGTCTTATTCCTGTTTTACTTCCTCTTCTGGCAGAGAGAGGCAGGGAGTGAATGCAAAAGAGGCCCACAGAGCTAGAAAAAAATGAGGGTAGCAACGTGAGGTCAAGGCACAGCCTTAATGCCTTTGTGGAGGTCACACACTTGACCTGGTAAAGTAAACAGCCACAGTTCAATTCACATGACACCACTCCTCCATATACAGAAAATACAAGGATTGTGTGTCTGTAACAGTACACCAGGCTTTTAAAAAAAAATTGTTTTGTTTTTTTAAAAAAGACTATCATTATTCAAACCTCTTTTTGTGGCATCTTTCATATAGGGAACAAAACACAAAACAAATACATTAATATGAAATAGAGAACATAGCATAAGGTAGTCCCAGAACAGTTTGCTTTAAGTCAAACAGAGTTCAGCCTGCCCCTTGCTCCTCCTTGTATTCACTTTTTAGCAGAAAGTGTGTGCATAAGAAAGAACAACCATTTCCTTTGCATTTCTTTCTCCTGGCCATACTTTATTTTAATTTCCATAGCACATTTTAGTTTCATATCATTAATAAATCTACTACTGTATGCCCACGACATGCACACATTTAACTTGTCTGCATTCAGCTTTACAGATTTGGTAATACAGGTAGTAGTAGTAGTAGTAGTAGTAGTAGTAGTAGTAATGCAGAAAGGGAGTGGGCAGCCAGGAAAAAAGAGCTTTGCAATCCTACCCACCATTGCATCCAGTATGTTTTGTCCATATGCAATTTTAGCTTCAGGTGCAATCCCTGGAATATAAACCCCATAGAAGTTGAGGGCTTAACTGTATATATTTTGGAAAGTGGTTTGCTTTTCTGTTTGCTGTGCATTTGCACACCTTTGAAGATACCAAAAGCCCAATTTACATGAAGGTTCCTGAGATCAAGGAGCGGGCTTTCGTCTGTGTTTGCATACTATTGGAAGCCATCTTGAATAAAGATGGTGGAGTAAACCTTTCGAAACTGCACCAGCTTTAACCAGATTTTGAAACTGAACTGATGCTTTGGTATCTTAGAATTCACAACAAACTCTGGGTACAAGACTGCTAGTAGTGTGTGTGTTTGGAGTGTATGTGCGGAGCACATTTCATGTTTAACCGACTTCTTAAAAAATAACTTATTTTATTAGTTTACACTGTGCATTACATGAGCCTACTTAGCAGATTTTGCAATTCTTATATGTTCGGTTTTGCTACAGATGTCTTATTCTGGTGACACATGCCTTTCACTTCTGCATATATGTCCATATGGCACAATGACCCATTTAACTGGAGTCTGAAAGTATATATTTTCTGCATGCCTTGGCTCCAGATTAAGCTTACAAGCTACTATGATACCAGTCATGTCTTAAAGCTTCATACATTTATTGGGGAAAAAATCATTCCTAGCAGAAGCTTAATGCACGACCTCAATGTGAGGCACATTGTGTTCTGCATGATACGGTAGCTTTGACAAAATACCAATGTCACCCGTTCATTTTTATTGCCTGTTTGATCAAGTTCTCCAAAGACATCCAGGAGTGAAATGCAGCCCTTTTAACTAGTGATGCCAAATCTTTTTCATGTTCTAAGTGAAGTCATGCCAGACAGCTTTCATTCCTTAAAAAACAACAAGCTACTTCATTCCTCTTCTTCTTCGTTACTCTTCTCAAACCTTGAAGAAGTGCTGTTATTATATGGTTTTAATATTTGCTCCGGCTGGTTCAGAGAATGCTTATCGTTATATCATGCAGCTAAGTAAAGCAAAGCTATGATTTATTGCCAAATTCCTGGAAAGTTATGACAATTACAAACTTAATTGGCACAGGGAAGAGGGAGCACGATTTGCACTGCTGGGTTTTCCGGCTAATTTGTGGCATGAGAGATGCAGCAAAGAAAGCATCAGAAAGAAGGTAGAACATCATAGGAACTGACTCCATGGGGCCGAGGTCTCTTCGCACCTCCCCCTAAAATATTTGAGGGACCCAGACCCCAAAGTGGATGGGCATTGCCATTCAAATGGTGCACATGCACTGTGCCTTCTGATCAATTATGTGGGGCAGGGCTTAACTCCCCCCCCCCCCAATATTTTATTCAAGTTGGCACAATAAGATAGTTATCAATATTGACAGGATCTACATGTGGATTGGGAGGGAGAATCCTGCAAACCCTAAATAGTTAAGTAAGACAGCAGTCTGGCATCTAGAGCTGTGCAGTGGGATCCTATTTATTTCAAGTAAAGGTAAAGGGTAAAGGACCCCTGGACGGTTAAGTCCAGTCAAAGGTGACTATGGGGTTGCAGTGCTCATCTCACTTTCAGGCTGAGGGAGCCGGCGTTTGTCCACAGACAGCTTTCCAGGTCACGTGTCCAGCATGACAAAACCGCTTCTGGCCCAATGGGACACTGTGATGGTAACCAGAGTGCACGGAAACGCTGTTTACCTTCCTGCCGCAGCAGTACCTATTTATCTACTTGTACTGGCGTGCTTTCGAACTGCTAGGTTGGCAGGAGCTGGGTCAGAGCAACGGGAGGTCACTCCATTGTGCAGATTCAAACTGCCAACCTTCTGATCGGCAAGCCCAAGAGGCTCAGTGGTCACAACGCTACTCACATCCCTTCTTATTTCAAGTACGCGTAACTAGGCACACAATTGCATTATGCTGTCATTCCAGCACAATCCTATATATGTCTACTCAGAAAAAAGCACATTGACTTCAGTGTGATCTACTCTCAGATAGTACTGTGTGTTTTTCTGGGGGGACGCATACCCTTAAATATTTTGTGAATCTAAGTTTGGCCTCATTGAGGGGCAGTATTTCAATATGGGTAGGAAAATGAGAGTACTCCTAAACATTTTCTTAGAAAAAGAAAAAGCACTGGGTGTATATATTCAACAGCAGCAGCAGCAGCAGCAACAACCACCACCAGAGGATTCCAGGGTAGACTACAACAATTTAAAATTTCAGAAAAATCAAAACACTTAAAACAAATTACAGTCACAGGAATTGGGTACCAATAGGTTGTGAAATCCCCACGACGGGGTGAGCTCCCGTTGCTCAGTCCCTGCTCCTGCCAACCTAGCAGTTTGAAAGCACGTCAAAGTGCAAGCAGATAAATAGGTACCGCTCTGGCGGCTTCATTCATTAAACGGCGTTTCCGTGTGCTGCTCTGGTTTGCCAGAAGCGGCTTAGTCATGCTGGCCACATGACCCGGAAGCTCTACACTGGCTCCCTTGGCCAGTAAAGCGAGATGAGCACCGCAACCCCAGAGTCGGCCACGACTGGACCTAATGGTCAGGGGTCCCTTTACCTTTTTTCTTTCTAGGTTGTGAAAACATGCATGCAGGGTGTTAAAGGGTTAAGTGGTAGTTCTCTGGGATTCTCCAAAAGCTGTATAGGGAAGGAGCCAGGTGCACCTCTGTGGAGAGGGAATGCCACAACTTATGGGGATGCCACAGAGAATGGCATCTCCCAGACCACCCCCATCCCTGCCGCCACAAGCTTCTGAGGGTGATGGAACTACCAAAAGGCTCTCCTTTAGGGAAGGAGATGGTCCCTCATATAATTGGGGCATAACTCGTTCATGGCTTTAAGCACTAGGAAGAGTGTCTTAAATTGGACCAAGGAATGAACTGGCAACCAGCCCTGCAGACTATGGATTTCACGGAAACCTCATAAACATTAACCATCATTATCTGAAACTGAAACAACACCCGGGTATGTGTAACTGCATTCTGTTTGAACCTTGCTTCATTCTCATTTTCCTTTGTCGTCTACCATCTCCATTACTGTGCCATGTTTAAATTTAAACTGTGAGCTCTTTGGGGCAGAGTCTATCGTACATTTATGGTACTCTATAAAGCATCACGTAAGTGGATTGCCCTGAATTAATTCAATACCCTTTAGGGGTGCCATATTTTGAAGAGCAAAAAAGAGGATGCTATGACGGCCATTCAAAGCAAATATATCCAATTTGTCTCAAATTTTACCACTGAAAAAGAGGACACCTGGCAACCCTACTTACCATAACTGTTTTAGAGTAACTTGGTGAATGTTGTGTTGCTGAATACTGTGGAATAGCTGCTTCACAAGCCTTGTACTGGTCTTAATGAGGGCATTTTAAAGCCAAAACAAAAAACAAAACTCAGTCTATATTTTCATCCTGACTGTGCTTTATCTATAGAACTTACAGTGGTTTATTTCGGACAATTTTTTCCAGCTGCTGAGAATCAGTGGGGGTTTGGGGGGAGGGTTTTTTGATAAAAATTATTGGGGACACATATTTCAGTTTTGAAGTATTAATTTAATTGCCTAATGGTAAATGTGGAGAGATTTGACAATGGATATGGCCTAAAAAGGAAAAAGAAGCTGCCCTTTGAAGTTAAAGACAAAACACCCATTGCACTCAAGGGAAAGTTTAATTGTGTTTCAACTCATAGAACTGAAAAGAACATTAATTCAATATCTGTTACTTATGGTCACAGAGTGACTCAACCATCCATGTGCAAAAGGGTCACATTGAAAAGATCAATGAACCAGAGGATGGCTTCTATAACATGCTATCTGGCTATAATATTGAGGAAAAACTGGCATGACCCTGACTATCATACATATAATTATCTCTCCCCCTCCGCCTTTTTAAAAGGCTATGAAATAACAATATTAATGTACTCTAAAAGAACTGCCCGTTTCTCTGCAGACACAATGCTTGTTGTTGTTTAGTCTCTTCGTGACTCCATGGACCAGAGCACGCCAGGCCCTCCTGTCTTCCACTGCCTCCCGCAGTTTGCTCAAACTCATGTTAGTAGCTTTGAGAACACTGTCCAACCATCTCATCCTCTGTCGTCCCCTTCTCCTTGTGCCCTCAATCTTTCTCAGCATCAGAGACTTTTCCAGGGAATCTTCTCGACAAGGCAATGATCCATGAAGGAGACACAATGCTTATCTATTACCAATTATTGGAGACAGCTGATAATGATGATGATGATAATAGTAGTAGTAGTAATAATAATAATAATAATAAAAATCATAATAATTTATTTATACCCCACCCATCTGGCTGGGCTTCCCCAGCCACTCTGGGCAGCTTCCAACAAAATATTAAAATACAGTAATGCATCAAACATTAAAAGCTTCCTTCAGGTGTCTTCTAAAAGTCTGGTAGTTGTTTTTCTCTTTGACATCTGGTGGGAGAGCATTCAACAGGGCGGGTGCCACTACCAAGAAGGCCCTCTGCCTGATTCCCTGTAACTTGGCTTCTCGCAGTGAGGGAACCACCAGAAGGCCCTTGGCGCTGGACCTCAGTGTCCGGGTAGAACGATGGGGATGGAGACGCTCCTTCAGATTCATTGTTTGCCCTTTACCAAGATGTGGACACTGTAATATTAAATGCAGTTATGTTAAATCT
Source organism: Podarcis tiliguerta (assembly GCF_965153285.1). Lineage (NCBI taxonomy): Eukaryota > Metazoa > Chordata > Lepidosauria > Squamata > Lacertidae > Podarcis > Podarcis tiliguerta. The sequence continues at coordinate 18,247,720 of NC_139550.1, forward strand.
GAGAACAAGGACTGCAACCATTTAATTTGTATTCCTGAAAACATTGACTCCATTATATATAGAAGGACTTGCTTTTGAATACAGTTCAGCTTTGCACAGTCTATTTATTAGTGAAACTGAGGATGGACAGAAAATAGCTTGAGATGGAAGCCAGGATGGATTTGAATGTTCTAATTGATCAATCCATATTTAATAGTCAACTGATCATAATACATAACAAAGGGCAGGTCAAAAGAGAGGAAAAATACAGTAATAAATGTAACAAATAAATGGTCATTTGTATCCATCCTTTAACCAAGAGGTTTTCCATTTGCAATCCAATTCCATCCACAAAAAAGGAAGGGGAAATGTGGATCTGAACCCCTTCAATGTTAACAGGAGCTTCAGCATAGTTTTTGCATTGTATTCATCTCCAGAAGCATATTTACCTCTCCCTTTGATCTCTCTGTCTCCTCTGCAATTTGTATCACTGCTCAGGACAGAACCTTAGACAGAGATAGAGAGAGAGAAAGAAGCAATTGTTCCCTGAGCTTCCTACATGACATCTGTGGAACACTCTCAGGGTGGAGCTATAGCCAAAAAATGTCCTTATCTGGCTTGCAACTGGAATCGCTAGCAGTTTGGAGATATAAAGAGAGGAGGCAATGGACAGAAATCACCCGGGAAACATCAACAATAATTGTCCAGTACAAAAGAAAAACAGTGTTCCATTTTAATTTTACTTTGAATAGTTCTCCTCTTTTTGTGTGTGTGGATATCATCAAAGTATATTTTAGTGTCGTGTATGGAGAAGTAAATGGACACAAAGGAATGATAAGTCATACAGGACTGGGCTAGAATTGGAAAGTCAGAGTATGATCAAAGAACTCCCCCTTATCTCATCCTGAGAAAATGCATGAGAAGATTTTTTCCCCTTTAAAAAAAACCAACACCAAATACTAGTAGGTCATTTTCCCAGGGGGCTATGGCTGAAGACATTTGGCACACTTACAAAGAAACCAGAAACTTAGAAAGACAAACATGTTTAACAGGTGCCACAAAGTATTTTAATATTAATGGCGCCTGCTGGGTGCAGAGGAGAGCTATGTAAGTGACTCCTTGAGATGTGCTCCCCCCCCCCATCCCCATGGCGGCAGCATGAGAGCTATCTTTATTTAATGACAAATAGTATTCAAATCATTGATAGGGATGTGGAGACTTCTTGAAATGAAAGCATTGCTTTAAGAAGAAGGTGAAAATGTAGTTTCTCATACCCTTTGATTAAGAAAACTAGCCCATCTGCTTATCAAAGAACAGTATGGTTGTAATTTTAATCAGGGCACAGGGAAATGATGGCCTGTCAGGAAGAAATGCTTTTTATGAAGACCATGTTACTAAACCAAAAATTAAAACCAAGCTCTTTTCTATTTGTTAACAATTCATTACTGCACTAATTGGAAAGGAACTTCTAATAATGTGGCTGATTATTTCTACTGGCTGAGTAAGGCACTGTTTGGCTCAAATAACTCTTTGGTTTTGGAATATAAAGTTTCTTTGATTAAAAAATCTGGCAAATCCAGATGATTGCTGACTAATTAAGGGAGACATTTACACACTATATTTTCGAATTCTGCACATACACCACCTCCATGTATAAAATTGAACATTATACAGCTCATTTTCTGCAAATGTCTGTGCAAGATGTGATTGGTTTACACATATATTTCTTTCTACACTTTGTTACCTATACAGTCATACCTTGAGTTTTGAGCAGCTTAATTCTTGAACGTTTTGGCTCCTGAATGCCACAAACCCTGTTCCAGTTTGTGAACTATGTTTGGAAGCCAAACATCTGACAGGGCTTCCATGGCTTCTGACTGGCTGCAGGAGCTTCCTGAAGCCAATCAGAAGCTATGCTTTGGTTTCTGAATGTTTTGAAAGTCAAACGGACTTCCAAGGTATGACTGTACCTGAATGTGTGATGTGATTCCATCAAAAAGCATTACCACTGAGGGAAAGAAAGGTAACACAAAGGTTGCTGTCTGTGGTAGTATCTCTGATCACTCGTTCTGACATGCCAATCATGTGTTGATCAAATTGTTGTGCTGGCTGGGAATGATGGGAATTGTAGCTCAAAACATCTGTAGGCCACCAGGTTTGGGCAAGGCTGCATAAGAAGAAATTAATATGGGCATATTCTCTCTCTCTCTCTCTCTCTCTCTCTCTCTCTCTCTCTCTCTCTCTCCTCCCCTTCTCTCTTTTTCTCCCTCCCCACCTCAAAACAATTCAAGAAGCAATTTTGTACAGAAATAGTTAAGGGTAGTGCTATAGGTTCAATAAAGAAAGCCTTCAGAATGCCAGTGTATTCCCTTCCTGCAAGGTTCACCTGGTGGAACATGGCTTCCTGAAGGAGTTCATGACCCAATTCATCAGGGAACAGCTTCAGGAGGAAGTTTTATTTACAGTACACAGTCTTCTGTGCCTCTCCACTGAATTTATTGCCCAGATTCCTGCCTCCCAAAGCAACCTTCATTTCTTTCTGGTCCTCCCCCTTCTCCCACTTTCTAGTCCAATTTGCTAGTCCATGTCCCACCTGTGCCACGGCTTCTTACCAACCCCGACAACAAGTTCCCTGCAGGCTCCAAGTGGGCTCTCAGATACTCCCTCTCTCCTTCTCATCTGTTTGTTATATATAAAGTATAATCACTTAATCCACTCCAATATGACACCCAACAAAACCACTTTCTATCAACAAACAAACAATGTCTATTTTCCCCAAAGATTGTCTTTCATTACAGGGGATTGAACTAGCTGGCCTCGAGTTCCTGCCCCTTCTACTTTTCAGTTCATAATATTTAGATTATTTAGGATGGAGGCCATGTGGAATAAACTGTGTAGCAATCCCCTCTCCCAAGTAATTAACAATTATGCTTCAGGCAGTGACAAAAGTGAAGCTTATTATCTTCTTCATGATTGCAACATGCCCGCCGGGTTAGCTAGGATCAGCATCATTATTCCCATTTTGCAAAGAATGTAGAGAAGCTAGTGAATAATGACTGTCCCCAAGCCGGTGGGTCAATTGCTGTAGTGCTGAACTCTGGTTTCTCAGCTGCATCCCATACATTAGAGCCATGTCCTTCAACGTTGGGATACTATATGTTGTTACACTACAACTCCCTTCATCCCTGTAAAGCTAAAGGTAAAGATACCCCTGACCGTTAGGTCCAGTCGTGGATGACTCTGGGGTTGCACACTTATCGCACTCTATTGGCCGAGGGAGCCAACGTTTGTCCGCAGACAGCTTCCAAGTCATGTGGCCGGAATAACTAAGCCACTTCTGGCGAACCAGAGCAGCACATGGAAACACCATTTACCTTCCCGCCAGAGTGGTACCTATTTATCTACTTGCAATCTGACATGCTTTCAAACTGCTAGATTAGCAGGAGCTGGGACCGAGCAACGGGAGCTCACCCTGTCACAAGGATTTGAACCGCCAACCTTCTGATCGGAAAGCCCTAGGCTATGTGGTTTAGACCATAGCACCACCCGCGTCCCCTTTGTCCCTGACCGTGGGCTAAACTGGCTGAGGATGATGGGTGCCAACTTGAATTAAATATTGATGGGGCGGGGTGAGATGAGCCCCACCCTGCATAATTGATCACATGGCATTGCACATGTACACTATTTGAATGGCAACACCCATCAACTGGGGGGGGGCAGCTCCCTCAATTATTTTATTGGGGCATACACGAAGACCCTTTGGCCCCTAGGAGTTGGCTCCAATGGATAGGGATTATAATCCAACAACATATAGGGAGCCAATGCTGAAGGACATTGCATGACAGTGTATACATATTGACTGGGAGTAAGTCTGATGAGATCTACTTTTAAGCATGTATGCTTTATAGGGGCTTCTATTTCCAAGTAGGCATGTACGCTATAGGATTGCTCTGCTCTCAACATTCTACAATAGGGAGAGGAACCTACGGCCCTCCAAGAGTTGCTAGACCATAAGCCCTATTGTCTCTGTCCATCAGCCACGGTGGCAGAGGCTGATGGGAGTTGAAGTCCAACAGAACTCCAGAGGGTCACAAACTCCCCATCTCTGCTCTGTAACATGGATCCAAAGCAACTACTCTATTCCCAACTTAAGACTGGAAAGAGTAATGACAGTGGACAACAACAATGGAGGTTTAAAGATGCTCTCAAGGCAACTCTAAAAAAAAAAAAAAGTAGTATAAACACCAACAACTGGGAAACACTGGCCTGCAAGCGTCCAATTGGCCTTCAGTTGGAGAATAGCCTCTACGAAAGGTGTCATGGACTCTGAGGAAGCACGAACTCAAGACGAAAGGGAGAAACAAGCTAAAAGGAAGGTACATTTGGCACATCCTCACCACGATCAACTCCCATCTGAAAACCTATGTCCCCACTGTGGAAGGATGTGTAGATCCAGAATTGTCCTCCACAGTCATTACGGGAACACTGTGAAGACCATATTTGTGGAAGACAATCCTACTTGGCTACAAGTGATCACCGAAGAAGAAGAAGAAGAAGAAGAAGAAGAAGAAGAAGAAGATAAGAAGACCTTAGTTCTGAAGTATCAGATGAAACAGATTCAGCACTGCCTGAATGGCAGTCTGTTGTCTTTTCTCCAAGTGACCGTCTCTGTTCTCAATGCATGCGCTGAGGTCCCTTGAAATTCTACATCAGATCAAGTGGCACTGAGGGAGACACGCATGCATTCCTGTTCCAGACCTGTTGTGAGAAAACCCTGCCACAAAAAGAGAGAGAGAAGAATGAAAAGAGGCCTGCATTTGTTTCTGAGAACATGGCGCCCGTCCAACAATGTGTCAGATTTGTCAAGTGTGTCTGACTGAAGCCCTTGATTATCATATGCTGCTGAAATGATTTGCCCGGAAGGGAAATGGATCATTAATGAAAGGGATGAAGTGCTCTTTGTTCTTATAGGGCTGTGTTTCAGGCTGTCCTCCTGTGCCTTGTCCCTTCCAACTCCCATTCCAACTTCATTACCTGGTCGATAATGAGGTTATTAGATCACTAGAGTAAACCTGGGACCAGGCACAAGGAAGCGAACACTTCCTGAGATATCGCACGGGAAATGAATAATGGCAAATCCGCAAGTCGGAATTGCTAGCCTGAACACAGCCAAAGCAGTCATGCCTCTCCAATCTGCTGTGAAAGGTTATTAGCATCTGCTGAAACCTACTCTCACCCTCTCAGAACTGGCAGCAACACTCGGCATAGGGGAGGCAAGTGAACATCTCTGCCCCCCCCCCCAATCTGCTACCTGTGAGGGTCATAGAAGGAATGGTAGCTGGTGGATAAATGTTGGACGGTATGCTTAAACAAGTCTCACCTGGGGTTGGATTTAGGCAATAATAATTGCCAGTGATTTTTGTTTTACCCCCAGAAAAACAAAGCACTGAAATGGGTGTACCACACCACAATTCAGCACAAAATTAGATATTTTTTTTCTAGGAACATCTATGCCCATTTCAGCATGCTGAATACTTCTGAGGAGGCTTGAACAAGAAATGACTTTGAATGCTTTCAGCATGCGAAGCAAATATTTACCCTTTGCAAGGCAGGAGAGTGGTGGGTGGCCCAATGAAAGTCATCTTTGTTCTGGCGTGGGTTATGTCAATGCTCAAAACATTCTACACATATTCCCACTTCCTCCATAAAACATTTTCAGGATTCAATTACAGGACATCAAGTGGTCAGGGGAAGTATATTGTGTTCTGAGGCCTCTCTCATTGTGCAATCAGAAACCTAACGAAAGCAGCACAAATTACAGGGTCCACTTTGTGACCCCCCCCCCCACCCTATCCCTTTGTAAGATTTTGGAAGAATGAAATCAGCATACTTTGGAAGTATATAACTCCTCAAATAAGAACAGCTTGGGACAACTCTTTTTTTAAAGAAATACTACATACCATACACCATTTCTTCAATGAAAATAGGGATGCCCTATTCCATAATAGTAATAAGTCATTATTATTATTATTATTATTATTATTATTATTATTATTATTATGTTATTTCCCTGATGTTGGGAAAGATAGAGGGCACAAGGAGAAGGGGACGACAGAGGACGAGATGGTTGGACAGTGTTCTCGAAGCTACAAACATGAGTCTGACCAAACTGCGGGAGGCAGTGGAAGACAGGAGTGCCTGGCGTGCTCTGGTCCATGGGGTCACGAAGAGTCGGACACGAATAAATGACTAAACAACAAACAATTATTATTATTGTTGTTATTATTATTATTATTATTATTATTATTATTATTATTATTATACCCTGCCCATATGACTGGGCTGCCCCAGCCACTCTGGACGGCTTCCAACTTATATAAAAACAGAGTTACCTTCAGATGCCTTCTAAAGGTTGTATGGTTAACTTATCTCCTTGGTTCAGGGGGTCACATAACTCCATGTCCTCCAACATTTCTCTGATGAAAATAGGGATGTCTTAAGGAAAAGCAGGACATTCTGGGTTCCAATCATAACTTGGATGAAGGGTCTGATACTATGATGATGGGGAACACATACATTGAGAAAAGCTCTATGTCCTATTCAGTCATTCATTTCTGAGTAGGGAGATGTGTACATGATTGGGGGTGGGGGGAAGCTAAATTGGCCTCTTACCAAACAATTTTACTTTCACCCTCAGCAATTTAAAGTAATTAAACAAAAACGCCTACTTCAACAAGTTCCTTTCAAAATAAAAAACCCAATATAAAAGCCCAGCATGTGAAAATCTTACAATACGGATCCTAAGGAATCATTTCTGAAGTTGTATGCTGGTTATCAATGTTATCATTCCGGAGTTTCTGTCTTTTGGGCAATTTTTATCATATTTTTTCTCCTTGTCTTTATCATAAAGATATCATGGTGTAACATCATGAAAGAATTTTGCATAGTCTTTACTTTGTGGTTATTGTTTAAAAGTACTTGCTGATCTCTGGGGTGCTTTGCAATTAGACCTTCCCAGCATATTAGAGAGAGAGAGAGAGAGAGAGAGAGAGAGAGAGAGAGAGAGAAAGAAAGAAAAACTCATTGGCTTTTGTAATGAGAACTCTGCAGTGCATACAAACAGGAGGCATTTAACTATTAACCAGGCCTTGGGTTCACTCACACCAATTATTGCACCCACTAAAGTGTTGAGAAACTGCATTGATCTGAGAACAGTCTCTGGAACAACAAGGCTGGGATTGCAAACTGGTCCCTACTACTCTCTGCAGAGTAGCCAGTCCATCTTTCTAAATAAATAGAAGAGACATCACAGTACACGATGTTCTTCACATTCCTCTGAAATTTATCTGGAATGTTTTGTGAGCTTTTCAGCACTGACATATTTCATTTCTGTGCTGTTATCTGGGTAAATGGGATGATTTGGGTGCTTCACATTCAGATATGAATCATTTTGTACATGATAGACTGAAGGCTCTTGGGCACATATTTTTGGACCTTCTCACATGACCCTTGGAGGCTTAATGTTTAAGCCCAGCAAAGGCATGCCTTTTGTCAGCCAGTACTGCCTAGTCTCTCAGATGCATTGCCATGAGCTGAATCGGTCATGTTATGGTCACTAGCCTATACTTGATTAGCTCAAGCTCAGCACAGGCTGATGAAAACCCCAAGGGTGCTGAATGAACAGATGCCTGAGAAGAAGTCTATTGAGCCTCTCTCCAGGAGCTCATGTACACTTATGTTGTGCTGTGCCTAGAAAGCAGTTTCCCCCTTGCCTCACTCCTTTCCAAGGGAAAACCTGATCTTTAGTGATAGATCGGAACAAATGGCAATCAAGGGAAAACCTGAATTGCCATTTGCTCCAACTGAGCACTAAAGAGTAGTTTCCTCCCGGTGGAAAGCAGTGGCACAAGAGGAATTGTGGATAAGCTCAATGTGTCATTAAAACTGAATATGCACAGCTCATTTCGTTAAGTTAAAAACCTCTGAAGGAAGGAGAATCCACAACCCCGCTCCACTGTCAAGCAGCTCTTACTGTCAGAAAATACTTCCTGATGTTTAGTCAGAATCTCCTTTCTTGTAACTTGCAACCATTGGTTTGAGTCCTACCCTCCAGAGCAGGAGAAAACAAGCTTGCCCCATCGTCCATGTGACAGCCCTTCAGCTATTTGAATATGTCTCTCGCTCTCCTCTTTTCCAGGCTAAACATATGCAGCTCCTTCAAGCGTTCCTCATAAGGACTGGTTTCTAGTCCCTTGATCATCTTGGTCACTCTGCTCTGCACACATTCTAGCTTGTCTATATCCTTCTTAAATTGTGGCGCCCAGAACTGGACACTAGTACTCCAAGTGTCTTCTGATCAAGGAAGAATAGAGTGGTACTATTACTTCCCTTGATCTGGACAATACGCTTCTGTTGATGCAGCCTGGAATAGCATTAGCTTTTTTTGCTGCTGCATCACACTGTTGTCTCATGTTGGTCCATAACTGAGGTGCCTGCTGAACTTTTAAGACAAAGATTCGCAGGTAAATTAGGTTTCGGGAGCCTACAGGTTGGCTGGATTCAGACTTGGCCAACCTTCCCTGCTTTTTGCTGTTGTTGGGTATTCCCTCTTTGCCATAACAAAAAATACCCCCACCTCCAGTTAAACTACTGAACCTACCTTGATAGATTGCCTCCCAGTCACTCACTTGAAAAGGTTGGCATTTTACTGGTTATTCTTCAGTGCATATTTTACCCTTCTTGTGAACTGTTAGGAAAAGCGAGGGTTGTGTGTGCATGTCTTCCTCCTGCTCAACTGACTTTATATATTGGAAGCAAAAAATTAAAACATGAAGTTACACTTAGCCAGACTTGGAGAATTTGATTTTATTCCTTGATAAGTGATTTTGCAAAGGTTCACAGTTCAGATATTCATGCTTCTGTAGGAATGAAAGAAAGCAGGGTGGTGTTTGGGGGAAGCTTTTTTTGGTGGATATATTCCTTTCAAAACAAAACACAATGGAGAGACCAGCCCCAACCTCTGTTTATTTATAATTGTAGGGAGGGGAAAAAAATCTACTGGCTCCAGTTATTTTCCCTCGTTTATAATGGGAGAGCTTCCCCCTTCCTTTGTTGTTGCAAGCTGGATTCTAAACCATGTCTAAAGCAAAGGTTAAGTGCTATGCATATTTCTCTTGAGTTTTTATCAGCATTAATTTTTTTTTAAAAAAAGTGCTGGGCAGAATGTTCTCCTGCTCTCTGTCGCTATAGCAAACAACTATTTGGGTATATTAAGAGCATTCTATTACGTTTCTTCTTAATGGGGAGAAAACATCTCTATTTTAATGGACAGAAATGCCTGTTTCTCTGTTTTCTAAGATAAAAATGTAACAAGGGCTGCCATATGTCTGGGATTTCCCCGACATTACTGGGACTTCAAAGGTCGAAGTGATGTCCAGAGGGGGATTCCTAACAAATGCTCAACAACTTTTGGGGTATCCTGGTTTGAAATATGGAAACCTTCACCTAACTCCAGCTTGCTTCATGTTCTGCTAAGAAATAGGTTTTTAAAGATATGCAGCCAACTACATAAGCATATGAAGGGGCAAAACACAATCTCATACCCTCCAACATTCTTCAAATGAAAATTGGCAGTGCTTTTCTTCTAGAAAAAAAGGCGCAGGTGAGATTGCCACACATCCAGGAATTCTCGGACATGTCCTCTCTTTCTGTGTCCAGATTTTTACCTCTTGAAACATGTCAACCCTATTACCCTTGAGTATCCTTTGGAAAAAAGCACTGAAAATAGGGACATTTCTTTCTCCCCACAACTGACCCAAAATGGCTGCCATGCTCTTGTAAGAAGAAAATGGGAATATGGTGTCCAGGAAGATGAAGTTCCAGATTTTGTTGTCACAGTGTTAGAGGGTATGTTGTCACAGTGTTGGAGGGACCCACTCATTTCCCCCAACTGGTTGGGCCTAGGAGCAACCTCTGGAATGCCTCAGCGAACAGTGTGGGGAATTTAATGATGGCTTCTGGTTTCACAGCACTCTGCTGATGATGTAGGAGAAGGGCTGTCACAGGTATCTTTGCTGAGGGCCCCTGCAAACTTGGAGCAGCCCCTGCAATGGGACACATTGCAGTTGTGTGAAAACAGGGAGCTCTGATTCCTATGGCTGCCTAGGATGGAGATGCAGGTCAAATCTCCACTAAATATGTGGATGAGTCCATAGTGCCATATACAAGGTGTGACCAGAAAGTTCAGAGAATGTTCACAGAAATCAGACAGTGAGAAATCTTCGAACATACAATCGGCATCAGAAACCATGAAATGCTCACAATTATGTATGGAGATGAAGCTGTAACCCGAAAGACAGTGTATGAGTGGTTAGGGGTTTCTGTGAAGGGTGGCAAACCATCAAAGATGACCCTTGGTCTGGCAGACCGTCAACAAGCAGAAAGGCGGCAAATGTCAACAGAGTTCGTGAGTTACTGATGCGGGATCGTCGTTTCTCCGTCCGAATGATGGCGGAAGAATTGCATATTCTGTGTGAAATTGTTACCGAGGTTACTGAGTTGTCCCACCCTCCATATTCTCCCAATCTGGCTCCACTGGATTTATTTCTTTTTCCAAAACTGAAATCTGCACTGAAAGGGTACAGATTTCCCAACATTTCACATGTAGAAGCTGCTGTGATGAGGGAACTGGAAGCAATACGAAAAGAGGACCTCTCCAGAAGTTTCCAACAGTTGTACGAACGTTGTCAATGGTGCATTGTATCAGAGGGGGCCTACTTTGAAGGCCTATAAGGCATGTATGTTCGAATATTTCTCACTGTCCAATTTCTGTAACCATTCACCTAACTTTCCGGTCACACCTTTTACATTGTGAACCAATTCTTATTCATCCCAATGTAGGTGAAACTGCTTTAGTGAAATGAAGCTGCTGAAAACTTTTCTATATCAAAAAGCGGTTCATAATTTGGGTCTTTGTTGAGGGAGGTGAGGATGAACTGTGACTCCTGATGTGCGAACAGAAATAGAGGTGAATAGGTCTTCTGCATATGACTTATGAACAACCTGCTGCAGAATAAACAGAGACTGAAACTTAAGCATGCCTTCGTATACTCCACTTGCAGAGTTAAATAATTTTCAAACCTTGGAACTCAGCTGCATGAAAGGCCAAAAACAACATGCTAGAGTTTGAAAGTTTTCTATTTGAAACAAGCCAAATCCACACCCTTCCAAGGTATTTGTGTTCCAAAGAAAGTCTCATTTTCAGATCAGATCTTGACTTATCTTAGTGATTAAAACCTATAACTTTTTATAGTGCAGTTTTCTTTTTCTCACCTATTTAAACATTCAACAGTACATTTTTGGCTCTGTTGTATGGATTCTCCAAAGGTACCTAATTTTAAAGGCAAGGTTAGTAATTAGTTGGTAGATCTGTGTCTGAATAAATTATTTTGTGAAACTGGAGAACTTCTAGAAGCTGAATTGTTTTCTAAAAATATAATAAATGCAACAGACTTTTCTTTTGTCTTGATTGTCCGCCAGAAGTTGAAAAGCACACACTGACTTTGCCAAATAGATGTATTTTTAAAGAAATATTGTCTTATGCTTCTCAGACTGATGGTTATGAACTGATGGGTGGGGGATAAGACCCTAGCAAGGGCCTAGCTTTTTTAAAAAAGTTAATCTTTTTTAGTGGAGAACATTCTTCTGAACTATATACCTATTACCCTATTGTATATAAGCTAACAATGGGGCAATGGAAATGGATTCCCCTTGCTTTAATGGTAGCCAAGAGACTGATATTGATTAACTGGAAGAATAAACAAATGATACTCTCTAATAAATGGATCAACAATATGACAACACTCACAACTTATGAAGAGGCTGCTTACAGATGTAGACTTTGCTTGGATATATATGACAATATTTGGAATGAGTTTATACAAAATGTGTAAGCTATTAATATTTACATATCATAATAATATCAACTTTACAAAAGAATGTATGGGTTAGAATATTTTATGTATATATTCATATTTTTTTCTATCCACTTCAGTGCCTTTTTGTTTTCTTCTTCTTCTTTTCTTTGTATCACTTTAATTTGTTTATAATTGAAAACTTTTCAATGAAGTATCAATGCCAAAAAGTAAAATATTTCATTTGGTACTTTGTGCAAAATGGAGAAAACACACTGTCAACTTGTTTTGTAAAATGTGTGCAGATCTAAGAATCAATCAATCAATCAGTCAATATATTTGTATGCTGCCTTTCCAAAGTTAAAATCACGCTCAAGGCAGCTTATAACATATAAAAATTACATAACTGTAAACATAACAAAAGTAGTCATAAACAATTTTTAAAAAACAAAAATCATAAGATCCAAAATTAAGATCCAAAAAAGTTGCATCAATGACAGCAACACCTCCCTACAACAACAACAACAACAACAACAACAACAACCTGCCAAAGATTCTGTTCAGCAGCCTCAGCTTTTGTAGCTGGAGTCAGTCCGGGTACCACCCTCCCAGACCAGGTAAAAAGACCTGCAAGGCAGGGAGCAGGTCTTCCAGGACTCACAGCCAATATGGACTGGCCTGTTCAGCAGCCTGGGCTTTTGAAGGAAGCCAGAACTCCCTGTGCCCCAAGTAACAGTATAACCAGCTAAAATGTCACACACTGCAACATTTCAAGTTACCTAGGATTCCTATTGATTGATGTCCTTCCCAAACTGCAAACCTTCAAGGGGTGCACAGCTCCATCAAGAACTGGTTGGAACCCATCATCTATGGCACTGCAGTTCCAAGTCAATCGCTCTTCCCAGGGAACTCTGGGAATTGTAGGTTTGTGAGGGGAATGGGAGGTCTCAAGAATTCTCAGCACCCTTAACAAACTACACTTCCCAGAATTCTTTGGGAGAAGCCATGATTGTTTAAAGCAGTATGATACTGCTTTAAATATATAGTGCAGATTGGTCCCAAGTCACTTTCTATCAACCTAACTTTTTTTTTTTTAATAAATTTTTTATTGAGTTTTCAAACAAATCATACATACATCACAAAAAATCCAAAAAGAGATAATAACATACAAGCAGCGCCAGAAAAGAAAAAGAAAAAGAAAAAAAAAGGTGAAAAAGAAAAAGTACTTCCCTTCATCTCGGTCTAGGTTATTTAACCATCCTATCTTTCAGCGGTCTCCATTCTCTCTCTGTATCTCAGCTTCACAGATTTTATGTATCACCTACTGTAATTTTAATATTACCTAAATTTGTTTCTGTATATGTTAAGAATTTATTCCAATCATTAATAAATTTTTTACTTTTTTGATGCCTGATTCTTTGTGTCATCTTAGCTAATTCTATATATTCAAATACTTTAATCTGCCATTCTTTAATTGTTGGAATATTGGTGGTTTTCCAGTTCTGCGCCAACAGTATTCTGGCTGCTACCATTGCATACTGGAACATTGTTTTATCCTCTTTTTTAATTTCCTCACCGACCATGCCTAACAAAAAAGCTTCAGGTTTCTTGGGGAAAGTGTATTTCAAGATCTTTTTTAGTTCCTCATAAATAAGTCCCCAGAACCTTTTCACCTCTACACAAGTCCACCACATATGGTAGAAATCACCCTCTTTTATTTTACACTTCCAGCATTTCTTGTCCCCAGTCTTATACATTTTTTCCAATTTTACTGGAGTGATGTACCAACGATACATCATTTTTTCCATATTCTCTCGGAGCCCCACACATGCTGTAAATTTCATATCTATTTTCCAAAGTTGTACCCATCTATCGTATTCTAGGTTATATCCCAAGTCTATAGCCCATTTAATCATAACCTCCTTCACCTCCTCATCTTTGGTATCCCATTCCAATAGTTCATCGTACATTTTGGATAAAAGTTTGGTGTTTCCTTCTACTATTTCCACCTGAAATTTCGATTTTTTCTCATTTATTCCTATCTTTTTATGCTCGTTCCATAGAGCATTTATTTGATGGAATTGTAACCAACTTACTAACCTATCTTTTAAATCTTCATATGTTCTAATCTTCCAACCTTTATCCGATCTAACCAGGAGGTCTTCATAGGTCCATCTTTGCTCTTCCATATTTGGTTTTTTAATCGTTATAATATCAATGGGTGATAACCACCATGGGGTGCTTTTTTCTAGAAACCTTTTATTTCTGTCCCATACCTCCAGCAACGCTCCTCTAATAATGTGGTTTGAGAAACCCCTATGTATCTTCCCTTTGTCCTGCCATAAGTAAGCGTGCCAGCCAAACCTGGTGTTGAATCCTTCTAAGTCCAACAAATCAGTGTTATTTAAAGTGATCCACTCTTTAATCCAGCACAGACTCGACGCCTCATAATATAATTTCAGGTTTGGGACAGCAAACCCTCCTCTCTCTCTACGGTCAGTGAGGATTTTAAATTTAATTCTTGCTCTTTTTCCCTGCCAGATAAATCTGGACAGGGTTTTCTGCCAATCTTTAAACCTTGTGATACCTCTGATCACAGGAATGTTTTGAAATAAAAACAACAGTCTCGGCAGACTGTTCTATCAACCTAACTTAAAGTGGGATAAATTCCATGTACTGAAACCTTGAGTTTTCTAATGGGTGGGTAAAAAAACTGGCTATATAAAAAATAAGATGTGGTAGCATTCCTGATCTGAATGTATGTCTTTCGTGCTATATTCCTCCTCCTCCTCCTGTTACTACAGGTACAATCCAACTGTTTTCTGGCCACCAAAGAAACTGCTGGTGGTTTGTGATAGTTTCCATTCCTTACACACAGGGCTGCAATCCACATACATATTTAAAATGTTCTGAAAATTCTTTTTTTTAAAAAAGTGTTTGTTTGTTTTTAAAATTGAATTTTCCATAAGGCTCATTATCACCATCTAGTGTCACAATGTATATTCCACTTAAAGCACACAATGTTTTATTTGCAGCTGTATAGCTGAGCCTGGGGTTACCCAAGGCAGTGGAAAAATTATTCAGCTCCCAGTAGAAATTATGTACATTACTCCAGTCGCAGAGCTGGTCAGGTGTGTTCCAAGGTCTCTGTGGCCTGAGAACATCTAATCTGAAATCATATAATCCAGGTAGACAAAGGTGAAGCGAGATCCCATGCTTAGACATGAGGCATACTTAGACTAGCCATATTGAGAAACTAACAAACCCCACCCAGAACTTCAGGTGCCTCATCATTAAAATGTTTAAATAAAGATAGGCTGTCCCTTAACTGCTCTTCTCTATGTGCAATCACTAGGATTAGCAGAAGCCTCACTGCAGTTGCTTGTTTTAAGATGATTCTTCTGCACGCAGCCAGACAGGTTTATGATAATCCTTTAAAACCTGAGAATCTTTTAGCTTAGTTGAGGGCTATTATGTTTTAGCAGGTAGCAGTTCGAAAGCACGTCAAAGTGCAAGTAGAGAAATAGGTACCGCTCCGGCGGGAAGGTAAACGGCGTTTCCATGCGCTGCTCTGGTTTTCCAGAAGTGGCTTAGTCATGCTGGCCACATGACCCGGAAGCTGTACGCCGGCTCCCTCAGCCAATAAAGCAAGATGAGCGACGCAACGCCAGAGTCGTCCATGACTGGACCTAATGGTCAGGGGTCCCTTTACCTTTAAACTTTCAATACATGGTGCTTTTTAAAATTTATTTTTTAAAGTAAGCTTCAGACCTGCTCATCTCAAAAGTGTTTTGGTCAAGCAACACACACACACACACACACACACAGGCAAATCAGAAACAAATTCCTTCACTTCATGGGGTTATTAAAAGCCTCCCACTTTTCCCTGTTAAAGTCAGTGACCCAAAAGCCAGCAGATATTGACTTGTTTTTGTAAGATTCCAAATAAGCAGGTATGAGTGTTCCAGACTTCAAATCCTACGTCTCAGGTGATTAGTATTTCCTAATACTAACAGTTTGCAGTGTTCTCCCAGAATGAATGTGATTTTCCTCTGATTGTACTCACACAGTTGGCCTGAATACTCTTGCCAGGCGGTGGAGGCGAATCTTCCTATTATGCAGGTACAATGGTTAATGTAAGTTAGAATCACAACTCGACCCATAAAGCATGAGTTGAGAAGAGAAAAAGAAGTGTGTTGTGTTGGCTAGAGTAAAGGATAGCTCAGATGGCAAAGCGTGAAACCCGTAACCTCAGAGTCGTGGGTTCGAGTCTCACTTTGGGCAAAAGATTCCTGCATTGCGGAGGGTTGGACTAGATGACTTTCCTGGTCCCTTCCAAATCTACAATTCAATGACTTCTGCTCTCGTATGTCCCCTGCACAACTGTTTGAAATCTCAAGGCCAGAGGCAGACCATGGGCTCTCAAATTTCAGTGGCACCTTCTGCAATTCTAAAATCTGGCACCTCCTGTCTCTCGCACTCCCTTCCACGGGGTTTTTGTGGTGCTCCCGGCAGCTGAACACAGAGCAAGAGGCCCTTCGGCACTTTTTTTTTTTTTTCTAAGAGTTTGGATTTGATATCTCGCTTTATCACTACCCTAGGGAGTCTCAAAGCAGCTAACAATCTCCTTTCTCTTCCTCCCCCACAACAAACACTCTGTGAGGTGAGTGGGGCTGAGAGACTTCAGAGAAGTGTGACTAGCTGAAGGTCACCCAGCAGCTGCATGTGGAGGAGCGGAGACGCAAACCCGGTTCACCAGATTACAAGACTATCGCTCTTAACCACTACACCACACTGGCTTCCATTGGCTGGCAGTGAATGTCAGTCTCCCTACTCCCAGCTCTGTGGTCCACGTGGAGAGTCAGGGCTTTCCTGTCTTTGTGGAGACAAATACCGCAAATGGTCTTGGACCGCAAAATTAACAATTACAAGTGCCATGTCATGTGCTCCTGCTCAGGGATTGAGCTCAGCAGCCAAGCCCTCTTTCCCCCAGAATAGTCTCTCCTGTTTCACTTCACCCTTGTTTCCCACTCCTACCAGATGTTCAGTGTTTGCTGTGGTTACTGAGAATGCTCAGTCAAAGCCTGTTGACCCCTTACCATTTGTGTATGTGGGGCGTGCCATTTTGGCCGCATAAGGTTCAGCACTTGGGAAATCTGCTTGCCATTGGAAAATATCAGGGATGGGGAATCTGTGGGCCTCTAGATCCTCATCTCAGTGGCACAATGGGTCAGCACATCTTGCTTGGTGGTTCGAGTCCACCCAGAGATGGCTGCGGGCAGGATTCCAACTCTACAATTCTACGATTCTTTGATTTTATGACTACAACTTCCATTGGCGCCAATCAACAAATGGTCAGGGATTGCTGAACAACATCACTGCACAAGCCACAAGTTCCCTTTCCCTGGTGCATACAGTAGAAAAGAAAGAAGGTGTTCATGCATTTAAGGAGTGGGTCAAACAATTTACATTTCAAACACTACATGTATTTAATCTCTGAGATGGAACTACTTACTGAAGGCCAACTATCATGCCTAAGGAAGACTGGAGGTTGCACAGAAAAAGAAAGGACAAAAAGTTAATTACCCCAAATGGGCGTCGAGTTGGGGCTGACATGCCTGGAATGGCTAGATTTCCTACCTGTTGTTAGGTGCTGGATTATGGTATACAGTGGTACCTCAGAACTCAAATGGCTCTGTTCTTGAACGTTTCGGCTCCCGAACTCCAAGAACCCGAAAGTGCTCTGGGTTTTGAACAGAACATGAACGTCCACCGTGGCTTCCGCTGTGCAAAATCCTAGCTGTCAGCCAATCGGAAGCTGCACCTCGGAACATTTCAGAAGTCGAATGGTCTTCTGGAACGGATTATGTTCCAGTTCTGAGGTACCACCTGTACTTGTTTCTCAGGCCTATTCGAATGACTGAGAGATTTCAGTAAGACCTAGACTGCTTCTGGATTATTGACTTTTTCCTTTTTTTGATGGTCTGATGTTTTGTCTTTTAAAATTTATTAATTTATTAAAAACACATTTATTCAAAAGTTGCACTTCAGCTTCGTCCACTGCCATAACACCACAGAATGATCACTCCAGTCCTCAGTCCTCCGTCACTGTCATGTTGGCTCACCAAATATACTCAATACGAGACCACCTACTGATATGGTTTACTAGACATTTTGAACCATTATATCCCCCCCACAGACACCTCTGTGATGATGATGACATTGAAATGCCCTGTTCTTCTTTAATAAAGTAGAAAAAGGAGACCAAATCGTCCCAAAGATATCTTTTTTTGGAGATGCCTTTGATTATTCACCAATTGTATGTGAGGCGTGACTTTTTTGATACTTGTTTTGATATTGTTGGTTTTATTTCAATAGTTTGTACACAAACACACACACAATAATAATAATAATAATAAATATTTGTATATTTATTATTGTATAATTTGTATACCACTCAATCACTGTAGTCTCTATGTGGTTCTATGGTTCTTGTACTGATTCATGTATTTCAGTAGATTGATATGTCCCAGGGGACTTCTGAGTTGAAAGGTGGAGCATAAATTTAATAAATGATGATGATATTTATTATACATGTGGCAAAGAGTGCCACATGTATCATAAATGTGAAGTCCCACAGGGTGGAATCCAATGGCATTCATCTGCCCACAAAATAGATACCATTGGCTCAAGGGATTCCCTGTGCAACCCCCAAATTTTCCGCAGAGGATTTGCAGCCAGTTATGGGAGTTGGGAAGCTGCAGGTAAGGGGGGAGGGGAGAAATTGCACCATGTTAGCAGATGTTTCCCCACTGCTTTTAATGAGGCTTTGTTGTTGTTGTTTAGTCGTGTCCGACTCTTCGTGACCCCATGAACCAGAGCACGCCAGGCACTCCTGTCTTCCACTGCCTCCCACAGTTTGGTCAAACTCATGTTTGTAGCTTCGAGAACACTGTCCAACCATCTCGTCCTCTGTCGTTCCCTTCTCCTTGTGCCATCCATCTTTCCCAACATCAGGGTCTTTTCCAGGGAGTCCTCTCTTCTCATGAGGTGGCGAAAGTATTGGAGCCTCAGCTTTAGGATCTGTCCTTCTAGTGAGCACTCAGGGCTGATTTCCTTAAAAATGGATAGGTTTGATCTTCTTGCAGTCCATGGGACTCTCAAGAGTCTCCTCCAGCACCATAATTCAAAAGCATCAATTCTTCGGTGATCAGCCTTCTTTATGGTCCAGCTCTCACTTCCATACATCACTACTGGGAAAACCATGGCTTTAACTTTAATGAGGCTTACTCCCTAGTAAATGTGTTTAGGACTACAGGCTGAATTCTTGAATGATCTTCTATGTCATAATTTCCTGGTATGTGGAAAGCTAGTAAGTCAGGGGAAAGGGTTTGTGGTTTGGCCTTCTCGTTCGTATTTATGTATAGGTTTTTCTTTTTTTAAAGAAACAGATTCCCCCCTCCTGAAATGTGTGATTTCCATTCTGAAGTCAATAAGGCCCACAAGGGCGTTATCACATATTTTCTCTCCCGAATGTGTGCATTGGCTTTATGAGGAGTTTTGTGGCATTTCCTTCTGGCCCATAATAAGCAAACTCCACCAGTCACCGCACTGCTTGGCTGTTTCCCTTGACAACTCCCAGCTGAATTATGAAAAAGTATGTACTTATACCATTAGAAAGGGGGGGGGGATTCTTTACCTCCAAATCAACAGATAATAGAAAGTGTTTTATTGTCAATCAGATGTAGAATTCAGCAAAAGTTCATTTCCACACTTTGTGTTGAAGTTAAAATTAATTTCCTTCACCTTTATATATAGATATATTTTTGTAAAAAAATGGTCAAAAGTTATATTATAAAAGAGAAGAAAGAAAGAAAGAAATCACAGCAATAAATTAAGATGACAAAGAGAGAGAGAGAGAGGAGGAAAACCACCCAGGAGAGGAAAACAAAATCTAGGAGCAACCGCAGAGAGACTAAAGCAGGTTTAAAATAGATCGTATTTTTAAAAGGTGCTTTCAAAATGCTTAAAACAAATAGCAGCATAGAAGAATCATAAATACAAGTGCACATGTGTCCCTCCTAAAGCTCCACTTTCATCAACCAAAACAGTAGTACTCGTCAGACTCAATCTTGGTATGTTTATGGAGGGACTGTGAGTCGTCTATAAGAGAAGAGTCACTGAACTGGTCCATGTCTGAAGGAGTACGTTGGCCAGGGACATCGTCCGCCAAAGTGTCCAGGTAGCTCCCCACGGAGATTCCATCCAGCCCATCACTGCCATCTTGCAAACTGTTGTAGCTGCCTCTCAGTGATGTCTCCTGACTCTCTAGCAAGCTGCAGAGACTGCCACTCAAACTGCTGCCCCTGCTGGTGATTGTTCCTTTTTCTTCAATCAACCACTTGATTGATTCGATGCTTTCATTGATGATCAGTAGCTGCCGCATTAGTTTGACATCTGTGGCTCGGAGATCAACCTGCGCGCAGAAGAACAACTCATCAGTACACCGGATTCAGATCAATCTACTCATCTACGGACGCAAACTGACACACAATTGTAAAAACTCAGCACAGGCTTTTCTTAGTAATGCATTAACGTTCAACCCATTGGTTCGAGTCCTCCCTTCCAGAGCAGGAAAAAACAAGCTTGCTCCATCTTACATGTGACAGTCCTTGAGATATGGCTATCTCCTCTCAGTCTCCTCTTTACCAGGCTAAACATCCCCAGCTCCCTCAACCGTTCCTCATAAGTGGGAATATAACTAGGGTTGTTGAGCTTTTTGGAGGAACCCCCCCCCCCAAATAGTAACTTTAAGCTTTTGGAGCTTCCCCACCCCCCATCGCGTTGTCATACATCCGAGTTTTCCCTAACATCTGGCCAATTTGGCAACATTCCCCCCTGACGCCATTTGCACACCTGAAAACCAGGACACATCAGGAATTTTCCTGACGTACGGCAAGCCTAAATATAACTTTCTGTGAACAGGACATTAGACGTCTGTTGATGCAGCCTAGAACAGCATTAGATTTTTTGCTGCTGCTGCATCATCACACTGTTGACTCATTTTGAGTAAGAACACTAATCTCAAAATGAGTATTTAAGAATAAAAGATATGCACTAGATATGCTGTGATTCAGATACATGCACAAACACACGCAAACAATATTTTGTGGCATAGTGTAATGGTACACAATACATGTTGATAGTCAAAACGATTTCAGTCAACAAGGTTTTTTATATAAAAAAATGAATACAAATTATTGTGTAATGTAGTCTTTTATACTATTCGCTTCTGTTTTTCTATATATGAATATAACATCTGCATTGTTCACTCACAATGAACTGGAGGAAGAAAAAAACATTCCAGACTCTGAGGAAGTGAGCTCTTTATCTTGTTTTGGCAAGCCTCCTCCTTTTTTTCTTCATATAATTCTTTCCATAGATTCTTTTAAAATCTCAAGTCTGTCAAAATATCCTGAATTACACACTGCCTTCTTTTAAAAATTATTGCTCTGGTGGTTTGGATCAATGGTTCCTGACTGCTGGCCAAAGAACTGGCATTATTGCTGTTCCTCCACAATTCCCACATCTGTTGCGCTCCTTCCTCCCCTTATATTCCTCTCACGTTTCATGAACCTTCCATGACTGTTCCTCCCTCATTTTCCCTGCCCCACCTTTGTCCTCTGCATCACCAACCCGCCTTTCTAAGGAACCTAGTTCCACCCTACAACTTCCTTCATTCGCCCTGCAAGTCCCTCCTGGATCTAGTCAGTCAGAAAAGCAGGGGTGAAGATTGAACCTCATGCTTGGGGACCCATTGTGGTCCCTTCCAGGTCTCTCCATCTGACCTCTGGACACTTGGTTGGCCAAACACCTTCTCCAACCACACCTTCCACAGGTCACACCCCAAAATGGACTTGCATGGATGGAATGTGCTCGCCTAGTGGGAAAACAGGGAGGGGTATATAGAAACCAGCCTACTGCAGAAAGGTGACATTTCTATGCAGTTTTGCCCACGTTTGCCTCTGGGTCCGGCCACTGTTGGTACATGGCCCACAAAATAATTGCACAGATGGGAACACAGTCCTCAGGCTGAAAAACGTTTCCCATCCCTGTAGGTACTGTGACTGGTAAGGTAAAGGAAAAGGACACCTGGATTTTTTAAGTCTAGTCAAAGGTTAATATGGGGTTGTGGCAGTCATCTCGCTTTCAGGCCGAGGGAGCCAGAGTTTGTCTGTAGACAGCTTTCCAGGTCATGTGGCCAGCATGACTAAACCACTTCTGGCTCAACGGAACACCATGATGGAAACCAGAGAGCACAGATACGCCATTTACCTTCCTGCAGCAGTGGTACCGATTTATCTACTTGCACTGGCATGCTTTCAAACTGCTAGGTTGGCAGGAGCTGGGACAGAGCAATGGGAGCTCACCCCCATCACAGGGATTTGAACTGCGGACCTTCTGATCAGCAACCCCGAGAGGCTCAGTGGTATAGACCAGCAGTGTGACTGGTGCAGTAGGATGAGCGAGAAAGCAAGGAATTGGGATGTGGGACACTGGTGGAAATGCCTTTGAAGGAGAAACCTACATAATTTCCTTCTTCTACCTTACTTGTTACCATTATTTCATTAAACTGGGCAACTGAATCCTGAAGTCTTGTTCGGGAGACAGTGGCAGAAAGATGAGCTACAGTTATGTTTCTAGATGCTTTCCCACCTGTTTCCTTGCCTCGTAGGACTGGAAATCTTAGAATGCAGAAACACAGATCTTTCAAGCATATCACAAATATCATTTGTATTTTTTTTTAAGTGTCATTTTTAATTGCCTTCGAACCCTCCTCTATGGAAAACGAATTTTAAACTGCCAACAGGGCAGCATCACAAGCACTTAGCTGGATGGTGGATTCCAGAGTGTTGTCAAATGTAGCTCTAATTGTACTTCCAACCTATCATTATGTTAGAAATGCAATGCTATCGTGATTAAAGACTCGCCTATCTCTACCCATCTTGCCTAAACAGTCTTCCATGTGCAATCAGTAATACATGTAAAAGAGAGAGAGAGAGAGAGAGAGAGAGAGAGAGAGAGGCACCCAAGCCTAAAGGGTGATCATTATCACATTAGCAAATTTCCTCCCATTTGTAATAATAGCTTGGGAGCAACATGAGTACAGTGCATTCCAATACTTGCTTATTCAAAAGACAACCCTACTGAGGTCAACAGGGCTTACTTCCAAGTAAGCGGGCATGGGATTGGAGCCTAGTTTCTCAAAGGGTAGCTACTACAATAACAGCAGCCATGGTATGGCTAGGCAATTAGGAACTGATGTATCTTTTCAATGTTATAAAAGCACAAGAAGAGCCTACTGATCAAGCCAATGGCCCATCTCATTCAGCATCCTGTTCTCAGTCCTCTCCACACCAACTTTGTGTCCATTTCTATGATTAGCAGCACTGAGGGAAAGCCTCATACATGGTCTGAAGTAGGGCTGGGCAATATCACCAGCTAAACATGGTGATATATGAATATGTAACAATGTCTGAAATAAGGATGGAACTATGTGATTCTTGACTGTGATTCTATAAATTTGATATACAGTAAAATGACACGGGTGGTGCTGTGGGTTAAACCACAGGGCCTAGGACTTGCCCAATCAGAAGGTTAGCAGTTTGAATCCCCGCAACGGGGTGAGCTCCCGTTGCTCGGTCGCTGCTCCTGCCAACCTAGCAGTTTGAAAGCACGTCAAAGTGCAAGTAGATAAATAGGTACCACTCTGGTGAGAAGGTAAACGGTGTTTCCGTACGCTGCTCTGGTTCGTCAGAAGCGGCTTAGTCATGCTGGCCACATGACCCGAAAGCTGTATACTGGCTCCCTCGGCCAATAGAGTGAGATGAGCACCGCAACCCCAGAGTTGGCCACGACTGGACCTAATGGTCAGGGGTCCCTTTACCTTTAAAATGCCTTTCTATATCTTTAACACTAACAAAACAAGATATTCAATATTTTCTTCAAGTTGGTGCCCTTGGCAGGGAGCATTTCCTAGCAGCCTTCTGCTGAGCGGCTAAGCACCAGTGAATCGGTCTTGTTTACAGGTGTGGAAAAAAGACTGAAGCTCAAGGTTTCAGCAGGCAAGTGTTTCTGTGGGAGTAGAAGGGTTGAAGAAGGCTGTCCTTAGTCCCAACACACACACACAGGACAATTCTGCTGTAGCAGAGGTATCATTTTAATATTTTATCCAGGGTTCTTTCCCCCTTCGACTGTAGCTCACAGGAGCTCAACTCCAGTAACTCTCAGGTGGGCACCGTTGCCATTCTAAGAGAACAAGGGTTCACGGTGAGCTCCAGAGTCTCTTTTTCTAGAAAAAATAGCACTGATTTTACCTATTTGTGCCAACATGCCTAAGATGGCTTGGCTTGCTAATATGGAGCTGCCAGGGTCAATTTCACAAAATGGCATGAAATATAGGATGCCTCAAACCAGCACACCCAAGCAGTGGTGGAAACCAAAAGGCAAACTTGAGTTACAATCCACTTTATCAGGTGGCTACTTCCTTGTCACCCTACAAGTTTCCCCTCCACTTCCCAAGTCTACAGAACCCTGCAAAACATAAGCAATGTTACATTCAAAGACTGCATTTGAACGATAGGCACAAACTATTCAGGACTTCTAAGTCCTGATGATTTCACTTGGAGATATTTAGTCACATGCTTCAATAAACTCAAAGAAACTGAAATGTTTTTAATTTTGGCTGGCTCATGCCGTGTTTTATTACTGTTTTCCATTCATATTGTTTGTCCATCAGTGCTTTATTTTCCTATTATTATGTTTGATTATGTTTTTCATTTCTTCTCTTATCTATATGGAAAATATTTCTGACAGCACACATGCAGAGTTCCAATTTTATTTTTATAGCTAGGTTGGACCTGTTTTGTGTGGAATATAGAATAAATTTTCCACACCTTAAAACACACTCACATACACACATGTAGGATGTGAGCAATAACCACAAGCTATACCTCTGCTGTTTTTTGTTTTGTTTTGTGTGTTTTTTAATGCTTGCTATTCGTTGTATCAACACTTCTCTCATTATTGGCTGATTTTCTGCAGTGTGGACCATCACTTCTTTTTCTCATATTGCAAGGGACTGTACGGACTGACTATTAACAGGGGTCAGCAAACCTTTTCAGCAGGGGGCCGGTCCACTGTCCCTCAGACCTTGTGGGGGGCTGGATTATATGTATTTTTTGGGGGGGATGAACAAATTCCTATGCCCCACAAATAACCCAGAGATTCATTTTACATAAAAGGACACATTCTACTCATGTAAAAACATGCTGATTCCCAGATCATCTGCAGGCTGGATTTAGAAGGCAATTGGGCT
This sequence comes from Podarcis tiliguerta, assembly GCF_965153285.1. Taxonomy (NCBI): domain Eukaryota; kingdom Metazoa; phylum Chordata; class Lepidosauria; order Squamata; family Lacertidae; genus Podarcis; species Podarcis tiliguerta. The sequence continues at coordinate 18,272,989 of NC_139550.1, forward strand.
GGATCCAGCCCCTGGGCCTTAGTTTGTCTGTCCATGGACTATGACAGTCTAAACAATGAAGCAACAACTTTGTGAAATCTGGATTAACTACAAGTGCATTAAGATGCTGAGTATAATTTTCAGTGGTAGCTCTATGTATTCTGGAAAATGGTGCATTCTGGGGTGCAGCATCTAAGATTTGCAGGAAAGCCATACAGAACCCTGTCCCATGAAAGGGTTCATCACACATGTATTTCCTTGTTTTGTTCCCAATAAGGCTTGTGGAACATGTGATGAGTTCAATGGCGATAGTGTACACATTTGATGGCCAAGTGATGAGCAAGCATGTTAGAACTATAACCTATAATTACATAGGATGGCTAATTGAAAGGGAAGCCAAATGGGTGCTGGGACCAACCAGGGTATTGGCTTCAACATAGGTGGCTGCAAAGGTTTAACCAGTGGTGGAAACAAGGGCATGCAAGTCAACCCTAAAATACTACTATTACCAATTGATACATATTGATTATGGCTTCGCTGAATTAGATCTGTATCAGGGTGCTTCAATTCGAATCAGTGGAGCTGCATAAAAGTGGAGTGGAAGATCATACACAGAACAATAAGACTATTCCCCTGGTACTTAGATCTTGGCACGGTATGGCAATTATTGGTACAGCTGCCTCAAATGAATGGGAAGGTTCTGCACATGCAAAACACCCATTTGAGGAGCAAACTGTTTTTTAAGGAATGGTTTCATGTGTTGCCCAATTAGCATTTCTTTTTGCTTATTGAAAGAGGTCTATGTAGCTCCTTCACATCTGCAGTGGCGTTAATTTATCATGGATTGGGGCTGAGCATCCTAGCATATGGAACCAATGAAAGTCAAAGCTCAACACTGAGACTTAGGCCGAGTTGATGATAGCTTCTTGCCCTTCACTTTCAAACTAATGTGTGAACCAGAAGTATAGTCAGCTGCCTCAATGGATAGACTACATTTTTTTAACCCTATTCAACACTGTCAGCCACATGTAGTCATGTATGTGGGTATCTGCCGTTCATACGACAGATGACTAAGGAAGGCAGGTGTGCTGAAGACTCTGCTATATGCCTGCATCATGCCACAGATGATTTCACCATCAGATGGGCATGCTAGGGTCTAAGACTCCATTTGGTCCTCTTCATTCCTATGATCTCAGCTTCAAGAAGGGCTAGTATTTTCCCCCACCAATCCCTGCTCTCTGTCTTTGAAAGTCACAGTATGATTCCCAAGGCCTCTTGTGCATTTGCCTCCTTCTATGATGCCATGTATTTCTCTATGTACAGCACAATCCTACAGATGTATACTCAGAAGTAAGTTCCATTGGTTTCAATACCCCCAGGTAAGTGGGTGATAGCAATGCAAGCCTTAATCTTCTTTTACTTGCAATGTTCCTGGTTTGCCATATAATGAGTTACATTTGGACTGCACACCTGAAGGAAAGTTCCCCTTGGCTCATGTCATCAGCACCCCCAGTTTCTCTGAAAGGACATCAGGGCAAGGGGAAGGCCATTCTGACCCCAATAATCAACCAGGAGACTAACAACTGCCTGGTTCTAAGCTACCATGAGAATCTTTCCATTGAAAGGAAGGGTACAAACTTTTTAAAGCAATGAGGCAGATGCCTAGTGTTGTTGTTGTTGTTGTTTGCTGTTGTACTACTTGCCATCTTTGAAAAGTATGGAGCAGCAATCACCCTAGAGCTCTGAAAAGCACTGACAGAAGAAGGTGGAAGCTGCAGTGTGGACATCAAGACAAGGTCACTGGGAGAAGCTCTGGAGAAGACTGAAAGACAGCAGTGCTTTATACAGAGACTGGGATGAGGAAAGGACTTAATCTCCTTCCTTATTCTGGAATCCAGCTCCAGGGTTCAGAGGAGAGAGGCCTGATTTAAGCATGGCTTGAAGGTTTGAGTACAACCTTTTTAATGTATTTGTTTATATTAATTAGTGAGATTTACAGCCCACCCCATCCTGAAGGCCTTTGGAAGGAAATACAAGGGTATTGTGCAGTCAGCAGCACATCTAATTTCTCTGGCTACGTGCAGCATGAACTTGCTTGTAGCTGGACAGACTGAATGCCGCCATTCACAGCAAGGACTGAAACATAAGCCCAACGTTTTCACAGCTGTGGACCAGTGTTGGAGTCATTTCGTTAATAGACCTGAACTCATATAGGTGTGATTGGGGACCGAATCACTGCAATCTTAACCAATTTAGTCCCCCCAAACATTCCAACTAAATTATACGATGCAAATTTCATAGAAACTCGTAATGATGGCTTCTGAGCCTCATTTTGACTCCTTTTCCATATAGTAAGAGGAATTACAGCTGAAGGCATACTAAATTACAGAAAAATGAATGGGTAGGACAATGCTACTCATGGATTTCCCCATCCAATCAAGTAACCTGACATCTTCCTCGGAGCACTAGGTGTTGAAGCAACTGCTTCTTTAAAAAGAGCAGTTGTTACAGTTTCTGTCACAGCCTTTGACCTTCTTGGTGTAGGTATTGGGAATCTTTGGCCCCCCAGATGTTGTTGAACTCCCACTCCCACCATCCCTAAGTCATTGGATGTGTCTCCAGGACTGGTGGGTGTCATAGTTTCCACTATAGGATAGAAGTGACATAAAATGGAAGTAGAGTTATCTGTCCATTCCTAACTTAAAGCTACAGCAAGGAAGCACAACACCTGAAGATGGCACCCATCCAAACATCTGCCAACTTTAATATTAATAAATAATAATAATAATAATAATAATAATAATAATAATAGCATAAATGGCTCATAAAAACCTATGTTTTGCAATCAAAATAAGTGCTGTCATAGGGTGAAAATTCACTTGCAAGATATTCATCACCTATTTTAAAGGCAGGGACTGAGAACTTAAAAGTTATAGGCAATTCACTTTTGGATTAGCTAATGATTTACATTTGCAAAGAGATTAATAATGTTTTGCATTTCTGCTGGCACAGTGGCATACATCTACATGATACCAATGAAATTATATTCATTAAATACATTTCAGCCTTGGTTATATAAAAAATGGTTAATGAAGTTTGGCTTCAATCATCTTTATCAATTAACCAAGCCTTTTTCCCTGATCCTAAACATATGTGCAGCAAAATGCTATCCAACTGGAACTTACTCAAGTGTAAAGTCGCAATCATGTAAAGTGGTACCTTGGTTCTCAAACTTAATCCATTCCGGAAGTCCATTCCAAAACCAAGGCGTGCTTTCCCATAGAAAGTAATGCAAAATGGATTAATCTGTTCCAGAAGGCTGTAGCTAAAACTAGGAGGAGGAGGAGAACAGCAAAAACAAAAGCACCAAACTTAATCCGTTCCGGAAAGCGCAGCTTCTGATTGGTGCAGTACCCTGGAAATAATAGCTGACAGCCGCACCAGATGTTTGGCTTCTGAAAAATGTTCGAAAACTGGAACACTTACTTCTGGGTTTTTGGAATTTGAGAACCAAGACGTTTGAGTACCAAGGCGTTTGAGAACCAAGGTACCACTGTAAAAGGTTTTTTGAAAGGAAAAAAGCTAAAGGTCCCCTTGATGGTTAAGTCCAGTCAAATTTGATTATGGGCTGCGGACCTCATCTTGCTTCGGGCCAAGACAGCATGGCTGGCAACCCTACTTTGCCAGTCTAAGAGCTCTGAAAGAAGTAGTTTTGCAGCAATGACAGCACTTTCCAGGCTGATGTTATAAGAGTGCATCTTATCTCCTTTCTCTTCTATGAATTACATTTGCTGGCACATTTTTTTTATTATCTTTGAAAAGATTCATAGTCCGCTTAATTATAAAACATGCTAAGTGGTGTACATAGTAAAATATATAGATAAAAACACCTCTAAAATCAACTTTAAAACAACAACAGTGTTGCTTGGGTCTTTTGTTCTTGTGTAGTGCAGTTGCTGCTGTTAATATGTGGAAATTGTTAGGTTTGTTTTGTTTTGTTTATTGTTTATGACTACTTTAGCCCTGTTTGCAGTTGGGTAATTTTTTTGATGTGGTAAGCTGCCTTGAGCATCATTGGAACTATGAAAAGGTGGCATACAAATAAGATGACCGATCGATCAATTATACTCAATAAAATGCAGCAAAAAAAAAAAAAAAAAAAAAGCAAGAAAACTTTGAAAGCTTAACACTGATACCGGCATTATATTTCTGGGTAGGCTTGCTAGAATTGTAAAAAAAGTTTCACCAGATGCCTAAAACAATGCAGTGTCTACATCGGAGTAGAAAAGCACGCAAAAGGGATGTGGGTAGCACTGTGGTCTAAACCACTGAGCCTCTTGGATACCTAGTGTGGTGTAGTGGTTAAGAGCGGTGGACTTGTAATCTGATGAACCGCTTGTCCACATGCAGCTTCTGGGTGACCTTGGGCTAGTCACACTTCTCTGAAATCTCTCAGCCTCACTCACCTCACAGAGCGTTTGTTGTCAGGGAAGAAGAGAAAGGAGATTGTTAGCCACTTTGAGACTCCTTAAAGGGAGTGAAAGTCGGGATATCAAGTCCAAACTCCTCTTCTTCTTGGTGATCAGAAGATCAGCAGTTCACAAATCCACATGACAGGGTGAGCTCCCATTGCTCTGTCCCAGCTCCTGCCACCCTAGCAGTTCAAAAGCATGCCAGTGCAAGTAGATAAATAGGGACCACTGTGGCAGGAAGGTAAACACTGTTTCCATGTGCTCTGGTTTCCATCATGGTGTTCTGTTCTGCCAGAAGCAGTTTAGTTATGCTGGCCACATGACCTAGAAAGCTGTCTGTGGACAAACGCCAGCTCCCTCAGGCTGAAAGCGAGATGAGCACCACAACCCCATAGTCGCCTTTGACTGGACTTAACCATCCAGCGGTCCTTTACCTTTATCTTAGAAAAGCACGCAAAGGAATGGTTTCAAGCATAAGAGTTAAGATACATGCTGTTACATGTCACACTGCTGCCCTGATTCTTGAAAACCAGATCTAGACCCAGTACCCCCATCCACACACCCCACCGAAGCATGAGTAATCTTTACAATGGCTTTGCCCATTCCCTATTTTAAAATGGTCTTGAAACACAATTGCAGTGCCAACCTGTCCGATGTAGCCTGGCTACTGGGAGCCTTTCAAGGATAGTGACCCTTAACTACTTGGATAATTAGTTCCGTCCTGTTAACTTGTAGCTGTAGCATTCCTCATTTTAAATTTAATTAGTTTGTTCATGTCTGGGGAGGCAGGGTGGAAGGACTCTGGACCCAGAAAAATTGCTCCCTTAAAAAAACAACAACAACCTGTACTTTTTATTATTGCAATTGCAAAGATGCCAGGCACTTGAAGTCACAATTTGCCTAGGACTGGAAACGCTAGCTGTGTGAAGTGCGGACTTGAGCAGCCCTTATAGCCTAACAAAATCCACGGATTTAAGAGCCCACGTGTAACGTCAAGGTTGCATCCGATGGTTATTTAGATCTGTAGGAGAGGTTAGTTACACATGAAAACTAGTATAAACAGGGGTCTAATTCATTGCATCTATCCCTGAACAAGCCTGGACTGATTGTAATAAAAGACAGATGTCTAGCATATGGCACCAGAAAGATCGGCAGCATGAAAAGACAGCTATTGAAACTCAAATGTTTCCTTTCCCCCTTTCATGTCTTTGGGAAACAGGGATGAATGAAGTCAGGTGGACTGGAGATCTTCAAAGCTATCCTGAATTAGTGCCGTTGACATTGCAGTTGTTTAATAATAAGACTAGGGCAAGGGAAGGCTACATTTTATGCGGCACACATTTCTCCTCGTAGGGGAGCAAGAAATGTGCTTAGAAAATCCCTAGTACAAACTTACCGATGTTGTCAGACACAGTAATACAAGTGTAAACATTTAGGTCAGTGCCCAGAGATAAGGAGCGGCTGCTGGTGTCAGAAAATTTTGGAACAGATGGCACACGATCAATTCATTATTATGTGTTCTAGACATCTGTCTCAAGCAAGAAGGCTGAATTGTGGCTGAGTCATATAAACATCCAGGGGATAGACTTTAAATCTGCACATTATCCATGCCTGCCTTGACATGAAATTCTCCCTAGCAACCCCCCCCCCCCCGGGCCCGGTAACATTGCTCATTCTTTGGAGTCACGGCACATACAATATATACCATATGTGTTATGAGTGGGGTAACTTTTCCGTGTGCCTGAATTTGGACAGGTGAGTGAGGATTTCGAGCTGCTGATCCCTCTTAATCCAATTGGTTTAGAGCCTTGCACTGTGGACTTGTGATCAGAGAGGGTTGGGTCATGACAAACTGCTAAATTAAGATGTAAAAATAGATACTTATAGGCACAAACGTTAGCAGGAGCGTACAGAACACAGCATGATGGTTGGAGGGATATTCCCAACTGAATATCCCAAGGAACACACACCTGGCCAATAAGCTCACGCCCTCCAATATTTCTCTGATGAAAATAGGGATGTCCTATTCAACAACCACAACAGCAATTTTATTATTGATACCCCACCCACCTGACTAAGTTTCCCTAGCCACTCTCGGCATGTTTGCCCAAATGGAAACATGCTCCCACAGTTGGAAAAAACAACGACGCTGTTCTAATTGGAGATACCAGGGGCCATTTCACACAAAGCTTTTGTTTGTCAGTAATAACATCTCCAGGAAATAGGGTTGTTCTCCCTGCCCTCCAACCCTCTGAATCCTAAGGGTACTGGATCTATAATTTTCTTGGCAAGATTTTCCTCCATGGGAGCATTACTGGTTAAGGGAGGCTGATCTAACTTCCTTTAGAAATGGCTGTAGAAATAGTTAATCCAATGTAAAGTCGAGGTGGGCCGCATAAAGCAGTGGGTGGTCAGTCAGGGGCCATATGCCAGGACCTGGGAGTGGACAGGGCCAGGTCTGGGGTCCCACTTGCTTCCCTTCACACTTATACACATGCATACTCTCTCTCACACACATTCACTTGCACAATCTCACTCAGGCAACATATTCATTCCTCATCCCCAATACCCATCCTCCCCCAGCCTCCCTCACACAGACATCCTAAACGCCTTGCTCCCTCGCAATCATACTGATGCACAACCTTCACACAGATACAACCTCCCCATATCTCTTTCTCCCCTGCCCTCTTCTCTCCCGCACAAACCATGTTTAACCTCCCTTCCCGGCAATTCCGAAGTACCATGATGCTTGCCTGAGGTCAGAAATGGGGTTTGTTGGGGGCGCAAGGTCAAAGCCTCTGCTCTCCATTAAGACCTGGTGCAGCCTGAATGGAGCTTGGTCCATAGAGTATGAGCCTCTTTAGGGTGATGGGTTCGAGCCCCATGTTCCTGCCATGAACTAGATGACCTTCATGGTACCTTCCAACTCAACAATTCTATGATTCTATATCCCCGTATTGCTGTTAGCAGCAAAGGGACAGTGAACCTGGCTGCACTGGGAGTGCTGGGGGAGGCATCTTAAAGCCCCAACTGCTGTTCTTTTGCTGCTAGTAACAGTCCCTGAGGCTTGGTGGGCCACAGACCCCGTATGTGTAACATAAAGCATCATAATCTTCCTAGCAGAAAAAAATCTATTGCGTGCACATGTTTCTAGCTTTACCACACCTTTCTTATGTTATGTTATGTTATGTTATGTTATGTTATGTTTTATGTATTATTTCTTATATTTATATGCCATATTTTTTCCCCTTCAAGGTGGTGTACATGGTGATCTCTTTCAGCTTCGGCCTTCTGGAAGAAGGTACAGGGTTATAAAGAACAGAACTAGCCGCCTGAGAAACAGTTTCTATCCAAATGTGATTTTGGTTTTAAACACAGTGTAAGGTAGTCTCTATGGGAGTGTATTGTATTTAATTATGGGGTATCAGAGTTTTTAGGAGGTTGACAAGGCTGGGCTAGCTGGGATAGGCTTGTTGGTTTTTGAATGTCTGATGTAGATTTTTTCAATTTCGTTGTTCTGTATGGGGCAATGACAATAAAGATTATTGTATTGTATCGTATCGTATCCTCCTCCCCACTCTACCCTAACAACAAGCCTGTGAGGTAGGTTAGGCTGAGAGACAGTGACTGGCTCAGGGTTACCGAGTGAGCCTCGTGGGTGAGTGGAGATTCAAATCTTGGTCTCCTAGTCCAACACTCTTTATATCTTTCATAAGGGCCAATGGAAAACAAACATATTCAAATCATGGTAAGAAATAGCTCTAAGAATATTGCAGCCTACTCCCTCCTCTGCTCTTGAAATTTGTGCTTACTCGGTTGTTCTGTTAATGTGCTTTGCGAATGTACATTTTCTTGCTAGACATTACGTGTATTAAATTGTTCTACCCAGAGGCCCTTGCAAAAAAAATTAGCCAGGAAAAGTAATACTAATTACTACAAGCACGGTATGCAATATTAAAATGCTAACATGAGATTGCTGATAAAAGGCTTGGAATAAGTCGGTGCATATTCTGAATGCAACTGAGGCGAACTAATATATGCATTTTGGCCAAATATATTTAGGAGCTATTACTGTTTTGGGCATGGTTTGGACATGGGATTATTTTATTTATTTATTCTGAAAACAACCTTAAGAGTTTTAATGAAGACTATGCATTACCACTGTAGCAAAGGAAATGTTCTGCAAGGCTTTGGACAAGTACGAAATGTTTTGCAATTCCTCACAGCAGCAATTACGGATTGGGAAGCAGCCACAAACCTGTTTGTTTCCCTAAACTACTACTGTTGACATTAAACTGGGAAGGATTAGGGTAGTTGAGTAACCTGGCCCATTTGCATCGTCAAATCTTCTGGGGACACACCTGTCAGTGGAAATGTTGTTATGAATGAGCCTAAGGGGTTGGGAGATCGTTGCAGAACAGCCAGAACGTATAAACATTATTACATTGAATATTAATAACATACAAATTAATTTTATAACTTTTTTAAAAAGTGTGTATTATTTCCAGTATGTTTGCGCCCATTGGCCAGACAGCAGTAGGCATAGTACTTTGTCCTGAGGAATTGGGGGGTAATATTGCCTGCATGCATTGTCTTACAGCAGGGCTGGTTCCAAGTCACAGGGGCCTTCAGCAAAGTGTCCTGGAGTGGGCTCAGACTCCATCAGTGAAGCCCCCTGCCCACCTGTTTCCTTTCCCAGATGCCAAGCCTAGGAAGTCAGCTGCCATTTTAGCTTTCCTGCAAGGCAACAGCCACTGTCCCACAGCTTTGTGGGAAAATCAAAATGGCGGGCAGACTACCAACCACTTCCACCACATATCCTCCAACATTTCTCTGATGAAAATATTGTTACTCAATAGCAACAACAGCAGCAACAGCAATTTTATTATTTATACCCCACCCATCTGACAGGATTGCCTCAGTCACTCTGGGCGGCTTGGCTCGAGGGTCGCATAACTCCACACCCTCCAGCATTTCTCTGATAAAAATTGGGATTCCCTAAGGAAAAGATGGATTGTGGTGCTGGAGGAGACTCTTGAGAGTCCCATGGACTGCAAGAAGATCAAACCTATCCATTCTGAAGGAAATCAGCCCTGAGTGCTCACTGGAAGGACAGATCCCGAAGCTGAGGCTCCAATACTTTGGCCACCTCATGAGAAGAGAAGACTCCCTGGTGGGACCCTGATGTTGGGAAAGATTGAGGGCACAAGGAGAAGGTGACAACAGAGGACGAGATGGTTGGATAGTGTTCTTGAAGCTACCAGCATAGGTTTGACCAAACTGCAGGAGGCAGTGGAAGACAGAGGTGCCTGGCGTGCTCTGGTCCATGGGGTCACAAAGAGTCGGACACGACTAAACAACTAAACAAGAAGAAGAAGAAGAAGAAGAAGAAGAAGAGGAGGAGTTTGGATTTGATATCCCGCCTTTCACTCCCTTTAAGGAGTCTCAAAGCGGCTAACATTCTCCTTTCCCTTCCCTTCCTCCCCCACAACAAACACTCTGTGAGGTGAGTGGGGCTGAGAGACTTCAAAGAAGTGTGACTGGCCCAAGGTCACCCAGCAGCTGCATGTGGAGGAGCGGAGACGCGAACCCAGTTCCCCAGATTAGGAGACTACCGCTCTTAACCACTACACCACACTGGCTCCTAAACAACAAAGAAAAGGGGGACATTTCAAGATCAAATCAGAAACCAGGATGGCTTCTGTAAATACAGGACAGTCCCCGGAAAATAGAGACATCTGAGGGGTCTGAAGGGGTCCTCCATCAAAGTGCCCTCGAGTGGGTCCAGACTCCGTCAGTGGTGTCCCCTGCCCACCTGCTTCTTCTCTCAGATGCCCAGAAACCTAGGAAGTCAGTTGCCATTTTAGTTTTTCTGCAAGGCTACATCCGCTGTCCCACAGCTTTGTGGGAAAATCAAAATGGAAGGTGGATTCCCAGCCGCTGCCACCATAAGCCTGCATCCAGGGGGCTGGGAGGAGGAGGAGACTGCCAAAAATCAGTCCGGTGAACCCTGTCCATGTGCTTGGGTCCCAGCTGCTGCCCAAGGGTGCTGCAGCCAGTCATTTCCCATACCTTCCCTAGTTAAAAAGCCAGAGACTTTCCTAAACGTGAAAGCTGAACATTTCAGGGAAGATCCTAAAGCAATCTTGGAGGGACCAGGCCTGCTCAGGACTATTGGCTGTGTTGGGATATCAACCTGTAAACTCACTTCAGCCTCTGTCTTCTTAGGTTCAAAGAGGTGTTGAGCTGACGTGAGCTGGAAGAGAAGGAACGGCTCTTTTTCGTTCCAGGAAAGGAATTACATAAACAGTAGGAGGATTGTTATCTCTAAAGACGTTCATATTTAGAGAAACACAATGATATCTAAGAGGGAAGATTGAAATAGTCAGCAAGGGTGTGTACCTGAAACAACCTTGGATCTCTTGTTCCAGGTGAGGAGTCCTCATTTCAGCACAATGACTTTAGAGTCCTGACTATCAACAAACTCAAAGTAGATAAGCAAAACAATGGCCTGATCTTGAGATCCGAGAGCAGTAGCCCTCACAGGGGCTATAAGAATATGCAAATGCCTTGCTGGATCAGACCACAGAGACCAGCTTCTTCAGAAACCAGCCAAACATACTTAAGAAGACTATGAGCTGAACAGGGATAGATGCCCCAATTTTCACAACCTGGATCTGGTGTTTAAAAATATACTCTCATCGAACATGGAAGTTCAATTTTTTAGCTGTAATGGATAATACACACCGACAGACCACAATGTTCTCCTCAACTATGTCAGTGAACAGGAGGAAGGAGGCGATACCTTCAATGAATTCATACATGTCAATGTATGAGGAACAGAAACATTGTTGCCTGAATGAAGCGTTCTACTTCAATTTAAGAACAATGCCTCAAGTTCAGAACTACATGCACAAATGGGGCCACTACGTTTGGGGGGAAATCCCCCGCAAACCAACTTCTTGAATCCCGCTTCGGCTGGACTGGGACTACTTCATTTCATTTGGCCTGCCTCTACTGGCGAAAGAGCTCATGGGCTATGCATTGCTGAGTTAATTTTCAGACAGTTCTGCGGCTGCTTGAATATGAGTGAAACCTGCAGCTGTCCAGGTCTGTTGTAAATAAAGTTTAGTGAGCTCCTAAGAGAGATGCTCTGCTCCAGAGGAAGAACTTTCTGCTCATCAGGCAGTGGCTTGTCCACCTGCCTTGCCCCACCCTCCAACCCTGGGAGCCTTTCCCAGACCAGGACTTTGAGAACAGCAGAAGCAGCTGAGAAGAGAGGAGTCCAAAAAATATATGTTGTGTGTACTTGTTTCTCAATATTGTCCTTTTACATGGGTTTGTATGTTTTGCAGTATTTTATGCATTGTGATTTGCTGTTAGTTTTATTGATTATAGATTAGTAATTGTAAAAGATAAGTGCTAACTGTTTAATTATTATTTGCTGATGTTTAATTTTACTGTTTACTAAAGTGGTGCCCCCCAAGACGAAATTAATTCGTTCTGCGAGTTTTTTTGTTCTACGAGTTTTTTCGTCTTGCGAAGCACCAATGTGTATTGACGGTTTCCCATAGGAATGCATTGGCGGTTTTTAAAAAAGGCGCAAGACATTTCATCTTGCGAAGCAAGCCCATAGGGAAATCCGTATTGCGAAGCAACTCAGAAAACGGAAAACTCTTTCGTCTTGCGAGTTTTTCATCTTCCGAGGCATTCGTCTTGCGGGGCACCACTGTATTGGATTCTAATAGATTATTGAATATTGCCTTATTTGATACAAGTTGTTTATTTTAAAGTTATTGTGACTTTTGTGCCTGGAGGATGCGGACCATTTGGATCCCTTCCAATGCAGGCCTCATCATGGGACTGAAACTGCCTTGGTCGTGCTGGTTGATGATCTCTGACGGGCTAGGGACAAAGGTGAAAGCTGTTTTCTAGTTCTGCTAGATCTCTCAGCGGCTTTTGATACAACTGATCATAACACCCTTCTGAACCATCTGGAGGGGCTGGGAGCTGGGGGCACTGTTATACAGTGGTTCTGCGCCTTCCTCCTGGGCCGTGTCTAGAAAGTGGGGGGGGGGGGGAATGAGTGTTCAGACCCCTAGGCTCTCACCTGTGGGGTGCCTCAGGGTTCCATCCTGTCCCCCATGTTTTTAATAACATCTACATGAAGCCACTGGGAGAGATCACCAGGGGGTTTGGGCTGGGTGTCCATCAATATGCGGACGATACCCAGCTCTACCTCCCTTCAGCCAAGGTCTCCTTTCAGCGGCCATTGTTCTTTCCTCTCGTTTCTCCAAGTTTGTAGCAAATCAGGCCCACTAAGGTCTTGAGCAGGAATTCCATGCAAGCTCTGACTAAATAAATGGAGACCACTGAGAGACAGTGTATGGTGGACTATTGGATAGCTACTAGTAAATATACAACTAGCCTCAAAAATTATTATTTAAATATTTAAATGGGAAAAGTTTTTGTTTTAAATTATAGCAGGATCAGATTTTTGCACATAGAAGCCACTGCACTGATGAAAACAGTGGATTATATCCAATCTAAGTTCTACTAAATTCTGTTTAGGAAAGTTTTTAATGTTTGATGTTTTATTGTGTTTTTAATATTCTGTTGGGAGCCACCCAGAGTGGCTGGGGAAACCCAGCCAAATGTGTGGAGTATAAATAATAATAATAATAATAATAATAATAATAATAATAATAATAATAATTAGACCCTGTGAATTGAATGGACACAACCAGCCCAGACAAATTAAATTCAATGGGAGTTGGGTAAAATTCAGTCTTAGTGAGCACCTTGAGAGGTCTTATTTTTGAGAACCCATTAGGCTTTTGAAATTTCCACTGTCAGTTTTTCCCTGCACAAATGTGTAACATATCTCCCACATGCGACATGTAACATATGAATCCCTGATTCTGCATGTTCTCAGCAGTGCAGTTATCTATCCTCTTCAAAAGTAAGGCGAAGTATGTGGCTGCAGGAGTTTAATGGAGGGAGCAGTATACTCTGCACGTGCTTGGTGGCACTTTTTCTTTATTATGACATCATGATATTCCAGGAACTAGCCATGGTACTGAGAAGAGATTCAAAATTAAGACCAAGCCCAAATCAAGACCTTGAGAGCAGGGCAAGGGGCAGGAAAAAAAGGGGGGGAATGGGTGTGGGTGGGTGGAGTTCATTTCCAGGGGCAAAGGGATGGAATCAAGTGAATTCCAATCAAAGACAAAAATGTTTGTTGGCAGGCCTCTTCGCTGGGAAAAATCTGATTCATGGAATGCACTGCCTCTTTAAATAGTTTTTTATCCTGCCCCTACCACATCTGACAGTGATAAAAAATATGCCAAACCCACAATTGGGCATCATCCCTTACTTTCAAGGTATATTATTTCCCATAAGGACTGTTTCTTATATTTCACAGCATCCAAACTCAATACAGTATACTGAATCCTGTTTGAGTCAATACATAAATATTGAGGAATCCAGTAGCAGGCACAAATTATCGACAAATGCTACTTGAACACCCCCCTCCCCCCTCTCTCTTTCTTCATATAAACCTATAGGGATTGGCCACAAGATCTGTTCCTCCACTCTTGATTCCATTCTTTTCAGAGCAAGACCGCAGGTGGAGCCATGCAACATGGAGTTTCCTGTGGAGTTATCACACCCACTTCTCACATTTTAGATCCAGTTGCCAGGCCTACAGGCAATTGCCTGTAGCTGTTTTGTGGGCAGGTGACTAGCTGTGCCTTATTATGAGGATTAAGTGCTGCAAATGAACACTGAGAGCACAGCCACGCTCTCCCACTCACGCCTACGCCAACCACACACAAGCACAGCACAGTGGCAAAAATAAAACACCTCCGGGATTCAGTTCTAAAAACAGGAATGCCGAGTCTCAGCCTTGATTGGAAACCCCCCCCCCCCCCCCGCTTATCTTATGAGCAACAAAGCCTGGATATTTAACTCTAGGTCTGTAGGCTCCTGACTCCAAAAAAGGGGGTGCGAGAAATGCTTTCTTCAGCTGCTCAGAGGCACTCTCTTTTTTTATTCTACTGCTTAAAAAGAAAACACCTCAAAAACGGGTCCTAGCTTGAGTTCAGCATCTTAAACAGCCCTAGCTCCAATACTTTGTAACGCATGTCACTGATAACTTTACTCTTGGTTTCTGACATCATTTATTTTGGCGGAGAATAGAGAGGGGGGCGCTCCAAAGAGAAGGAGCGCGGCTCTTTGAATTGCACGAGAATCGCACCAGTTCGGCGTGTCTCCCAGCAAGCGCAAAACCAAGGCTTGCAGACAGCGAGCGGCGCGCAAAGGAGGAGTGCGGAGTAATGGTTAGATCCCTGCCTGTCCTTTGTTGTTGTTTCGCGGCGGTGCACCAGGGCGCTTGAGCTGCGTACTCTACTCACCATTTCTTGCCGGAGGAGGTGCAGTTTGGTCTCCAGTCTCTCCAAGGCGCTGGAACTCCTGCTGCGGAGCATGGCGGCTCTGGGGCCCAGGGAGGTGCAGAAGCCGGGGGTGGCAGGCCCTCCGGCCGGCCGCTCGGGCTCCTTTTCCCTGGCGAGGGAGACGGCGGGCTCCTCCCCGCGCAAGGAGCGCGCCAGGCTCTCGGGTACTTTGCGCCCCAGCTTGAGCTCGACGTCTCGGAGATCTGGCACGGAGCAATCTTCCATGGCTTGGCAAGCGGGAGAAGGAGGCTTTTCGGATTAAGCGAGCTGCACTCGGCGGCTAGGGGAGACGCAGAGAGCCGAGCTTTTCAACCGCGCCGCCCGGCGCTGGCCGACCTCTCCATGCCAGTCCGCGTTCGGTAATCCAGGCGCGCAGCCCGCGGCAGTCAGACGTGGGGGCGCACGGCAGCCGAGCAGCGACAAGCCGGCCAGGTGACCCGCCGCGGGAGGCAGCAGCGGCAAGAGGAGCCGCTGTCGCCGCTTCCCGGCAGCTGCATTATTTGAATTTGCAAACTCCAGCCCTTGCGGTTGTTGCACCAGCTGCCTGCGCCGAAAAAAAAAAAAAAAAAAAACCGCGAGCCGGGCGGCTGCAGAGTGCAGATCCCCCGCAATGAAGTTGCAAAGAAGCAGAAGCCAGCTACTTGGAAGATCAGGAGGGAGAAGCGACTTCTTGGAGAGTTGCTGCTCTCCTGCTCCTCCCGAGCCCGATCCCTTCTCAAGTCCGGTAGACTTGAGTGATCAACTGGAGTGAGCGCCCTCCCGGATTAATAAGCACGCACAGCGCTGCTCCTGACCGATCCCGGTGCGCGCGCGCGTGGAGAGAGCTCCCTCTATATCCCCCAGCAACAATTACGCAATAACTCCGCTTCCTCCTCCGATGCAACCGGTCCTACTGGCTCGTCTATACGGTGCAGCCAGTTCGATCCAAGTCGTCTGAGTGTTGTCGAAAGGCAGGTGTACCAGAGGAAAGACAGCCCTTTACCGTAATACTTAGAAAGGGGACTCCTCGTATTCCCTAAACGTTTCCAGCATTTGTTAATTTATGGCCCTCTATATCTGAAGCATTGTTCAGCTCAGACACTGAGGTCCAGCTCCGAGGGCCTTCTGGTGGTTCCCTCAGTGCAAGAAGTGAGGTTACAGGGAACCAGGCAGAGGGCCTTCTCGGTAGTGGCACCAGCCCTGTGGAACACCATCCCTTCAGATGTCAAGAAAATAAACAACTATCTGACTTTTAGAAGACAATGAAGGCAGCCCTGTTGAGGAAAGTTTGTAATTTTTTTGTTTTTTTGTTTTGGGTTTTTTTATGAGTCGGAAGCCACCCAGACTGGCTGGGGAAAGCCAGCCAAATGGGCAGGGTATACATAACAATAACAATTTACTATTCCTATCTAGCTGTTATCCAATAGCATTACAGTCCAAAGGCAGCATAGTCTTGGTTAGGATAGCTCTATCATTCTCTAGTTCAGGGGTTTGTCATAAAGTAATGCAGGTGGAACTTACGACAAAAAAATTGCAGGATGCAGTAATCCTGTTCAGGGTTCTAGCTAGCTGCATTCTTACAGGATTCACCATTTAATTCCCTCTCATTTCTCCAGCTATGTTTCAGAGATCAGTGGTGACACCGATCATGTTCAGTCCTCATTGGGGTAGTTTAGGTCCCCCTCCCTCCCCACTTCTGGGAATCTTGTCATTCCCCAAGAGGTCTCCTCTGGTGCTTGGTTTGCGCCCTTTTGGATTCGTAAGGGTTCACAGGCAGACGAGTGTGTTATTAGTAAGGATAGCTCAGTTGGTACACAAGGAGACTCTTAATCTCAGGGTCAGGGGGTTAAAGCCCCATGCTGGACCAAAAAATCCTGCATTGCGGGGGTTGGACTAGATGATCTTGGTGGTCCCTTCCTGCTCTACAATTCTATGATTCTATGTGGGATCTAATCATTCAGTATGGGTGTTTCCAGACTCATTGGTGGGAGGGGGTTCAATTGCATACTGACAACTTCACATTGCAAAATTAAAATAGATTTTGCACTTTTAGGCAATGAATTCACTTCCAAAAATAATCTGGCATTTTGGGTGCTTCTAGACGACCGGCCTATTGAGCATTCATCCTGATTTGCTCGCAGGGAGATGAAACAATGCTGGCTATTTAATGAGCATCCATTCTGCTTTGTTTGCTGAGAGGTTAGATGGTGCAAAACAACAGTTATCCCACACTTTCCCCATCACTTTCCTGAACCACAAAAGTTCCAATCTTTGGGGTATGTAGGTTTGTTGCACAGGCCTCCCCACCCATTTTAAGTGTTCAAAACTGTATTTGCCAGTATGTGATTGAATCCCACCTGGAAATAGCAACAGTCTGGAAGTGCCCTTTGCAGGAAGGAAAGTGACTGGGAAAGGCACTGGAACGTGTGAGACAGCAGTTGCTTGATGTAACCTCTCTGCAGAAAAATCCCAATGAATTTTCAATACACAGTGGGTGTTGAATCACCCCCTGCAGACTTTGCACGAGCAAATCAGGATGAATGCACAGTACACAGGTCATCTGGAATGACATGTACACAGATAGCCCCATTTAAAAAAAAAAAAAAATCCAGCAATATAAATAGGATTTTATAGAGCTGGTCACAGCAAATTTGTGCATGCAGTACACACACAAAAAAACACAATTTATATGTAGCACCCTATTTTTTTTGTAAAAATGCCCCAAAGTGGCTAACAAACTGAATACAACCAACCTCCACAAATACCACTTTTTCAGTGCCACCAATTTTAATCTGGAGGGAGAACTGTCCCAGGGATTGGATCTGCAGAAAATACCGCACATTACGAAATCAGCTCCCACTGTAACACAGGAGTTGGGTATGACTGACAGCTAGCATCTTTTTGAAGTTTCTCACACGAAACTATTGGTTTCTGAACTGCTGTTAATGAAAGAATCCTGGCCTGTAAGAAGGACAAGTGAATTGCTAGACGACTGAAAATCTTTAACAGAGAGTGTTGCCATTATTTCAGAATAGCAACAGGATTCTGGGCTTGCTAAGGCCATATTTGCTTGCTGTCTATCCCCCAGCCTCCAAACTCCGGGCTGAGGTACAAGGGATGCCTTGGTCTTACTACATTACTACTGGACTAGGGGGAACAGGCTAAACAGCTTTACCTGGTTTTTATTTGCTTTTATCTTGCACACGGTCTTCTGCTGCCCTTTAAAAGGACAGCCACTGACCTGCTCGGGGATTTTCTTTTCCTCTCGAGGCTTCTGCACCGTGTACAGATGGAACATGATATTGCCTTTGCCATGGAGAATGAAATACTGTAATCCAAAACATCACAGGGCAGCTAATCCCTTTACATAATTGAGGCACACGCCCATTGTTAAAATAATCTGTGATATCACATGTAAATGGTTAGGGCCAAACTACATGTGACATTCAGTTGCGTGCATAGCCTGATCCTAATTTTCTGCCTTTTCTTTTTTTAAAATAAAAATAAAAGCCAAAGTCTAAGATCAGTGTGTGTGTGTGTGTGTGTGTGTGTGTGTGTGTGCCCTCGTGCGTGTGAGCACGCTCTTTTATATACGCATTGATTTTAAAGAATTAGATATCTATCTGTCTATCTATATATATAAAAACTTGTACACCCTCCCAATCGCCTTTTGCTCCTTTCCTGTTTTCCTCTAGATATCACCCCCTCCCCCAAAAAACCACACTTCTCATTGCATATTGCTCTTCTTTAGTTAGCTGCTCAGTTTGCAATTAAAACAAAAACAAAAAAGCAGGGTCAGACCCCCCTTTTTGAGTCCATGGCTCCTTTGACCATCTACATTCTTTCTGTGGCACCTCTGTGGGGCTCAGGAGCCAAGTTATGTCACCCTTTGCCTGAAGGGCTAGCATCCTCTCACCCTTTCTCAAACACCCTCCCTCAGCCTTCTCTCCTCTCTCCTTGGGAGTCTTCTGGGTAGCTCCTGCTGCTGCCCCTGGTCTCTGAGCTTCCCCCTTCCACTCCAAAGAGAGGTACCTCCTCACACTGCCCCACAGGGGCCTGGGAAGAGAATACCCCCAGCCTTAGATTGGCCAAAGGTTAAAGTGAGGCCAGCACCTTACCTTAGGAGTCATCAGTGGCAGCAGTGGGTGCCAGTGGGTGTAAAGGTTTGCCTTCAGCACCAGACACTCAGCTCCCAGGCAGGCCTTACACACAGCAAGCACAAGAAAGGCCAGTGCATTGTCTGTCCATTCCCAACAGCAAGGGTTCCAGCACCTCTCAGGTGGGCTCCATTGCCATTCTAAGGGAACACGGGGGGGTTTCCTGTGAGTTCTGGCACCTCTTTTCCTAGAGGAATAGCTTTGGCTACAGCCACTGCGCAAGGGAGGGTGGTGCTGTGGCTGGGATTGCAACCTGCTCTGTACATGTAGACACCTTGCAATATTTAGAACACATAATTCAAAGTCATACAGGGTTGGTGTGACCCCATTCTCTTCACCACACAATCTGTAATTGTATGAGGGAAGAGCACCCAAAGCTAGGGGTTGTTGTTGTTGCTTAGTCGTTTAGTCATGTCCGACTCTTCGTGACCCCATGGACCGGAGCACTCCAGGCACTCCTGTCTTCCACTGCTTCCCGCAGTTTGGTAAAACTCAGGTTGGTAGCTTTGAGAACACTGTCCAACCATCTCATCCTCTGTTGTCCCCTTCTCCTTGTGCTCTCCATCTTTCCCAACATCAGGGTCTTTCCCAGGGAGTCTTCTCTTCTCATGAGGTGGCCAAAGTATTGGAGCCTCAGCTTCAGGATCTGTCCTTCCAGTGAGCACTCAGGACTGATTTCCTTCAGAATGGATAGGTTTGATCTTCTTGCAGCCCAACAGATCTGTATATCTGTCTCTTGGGACTCCTTCCCAAGACATGCCTCTTTCTACAAACCCCACTTATCCCTGGCTCTGCTCCACAACCTTGTTGACCATTTTTGCCTGGCTGGATTTGGTCCTTGAACCGTGACATTGCCTTTTGGTTTGCTTACCTGGGTGGAGAGACAGGGGGTGGTGTTTGTGTGTGCAGAAACCTCTGCATCTGCATGGCAGGAATTTGGACTACTAAATAAAGGAAAGAATCACCTCTATTGTTTTGCCTGCTTTTGCCCATAGTCCTGCCCATCATTGGCATGCGGCCTTTGGAAGATTTCCCACAAGGGAATGCTCACACCCGGCTGAAAATGATGCCGCACCCTGGCTTGAGATAATTCAGAATCTCGCCTTTGTGGAAAATTCCCACTGGAATCAGTCAGCTATCTATTGTTTAGCAAAACTTTGATGATGCATGGGATATCTCAGAGCATGTGATAATACGACCAGAGGAGCATGATAGCTCCTGTTTACTCACACATCTCACGGGCAGACTTTCCAAAGAAGGAAGAAACAGGCATTGCCCCAAAAAAGGACAAGATAAGGAAGGTAAGTTTGGACAAAGGACTAACACTAAAACCCTCCCTGATATCGTGAAGTGGCAGCTAGACAGAAATGGATGGATGCGTTTTGAATTACCATACTGTCTCTCTCGGTTTAGTCTTAGCAGAAATTTGCTCTTTTCACAGCATTTATAACTATCCTTGAAATTGCCGATGCCATTAAACATTTCTAAGAACAGAAGGTGAGCTGCCTGAATCAGTGGCCCATCTGGTCCAGCATCCCATTCTCACAGTAGCCAACCAGATGCCGGGGGGGGGGGCGCAACACCCCAAGCAGGACCTAAGCACAAGAGCACTTTCTCTTCTTGCATTTCCTCACAACTTGTATCTAGAAGCATGCTGTCTCTGACAATGGGGATAGAACTAATATAATCCCTATATTCTGAACAAAATGCTTGTTTAACCTGGAGGTAGGCTGTATGAATTGTGTATTGCTTTGCAATGATTTGTTGGATCTCTGGACCGTAATAAAGATTGATGATGATAGAACATATCCATCAGGTTTAGCAGCCACGGAGAGCCTTGCCCTCCATGAGTTTGTGGGATCCCCCCTTAAAGCCATCCCAGTTGGTGGTCATGGCAGCTGACATTAATGCACCTGCTGCCCATTGGCTCACACTGTCTAATGGTAGAGCTGGTCGTGATTCTGAGTTTAACAGCTGGCCAGGTCATATTTGATCACTCCTCCAGCCTCCCCCATGAAGCTCAAACTCCCACATTATATATTCCTTCACTTTCTTTTCTCCAGCTGAGCTTTGGGTGCCCATTATAAAGTGATTTCTGGAAGATCCTTAGAGGCAAGAGATGAAGGGGAGTATAAACAGCGGGTGTTAGAATTGTGTCTTGACCTAACAGCAGCAGATACACGGCTCCATGGAAGATTTTATTTCCCCTTTTTCTTTTGTCTGTTTCAGAGAAATTCCTACTAGTTTGGGGTCAAAGATTTTCTCAGAGGATAGCTGAGTTGATATTTAACCTAGCATTACATCATGCTGAAATGGATATTGATAGGGAGGGGGGACTGGCTCCTTTCTGGAGGCAGCCTCTGCTCTTCAACTCTTCCTTTTCCCACTGATGAAATCAAATAGACTTGCTTTGTGTGGCTCCAAATTATACTTGTTGACACTTATTAAAACTTTTGGCTCAGACCTAATCGTTCTTAAAAGAGGGGAAAAAAAGATGTTCAATTGAGCAGCTCCCCAACCTTGCATGCAGGAGCCCCCAAATTCAGTTCCCAGCATCTCCTGGCAGGACTGGGAGAGAGACCGCTGTCTGAAATTCTGCAGAGCCATTGCCAGTCAATATAGGTCACTGGTCTTCAATTGGTGAGTCAAAAGCCATTAGTGGGTCAATTCCTTGGGTTCCTAAGAAGCCTTAGTTAAGCAGCCATATTTCACTAGTGGAAAGTGCCCAGCAAGGAAATGATGATGATGATGATGATAATGATTAATAATAACAATAATATTCAGTGCTATTTTCTTCTACAAAAAGAGGTGCCGGAACTCACCATGAACACCTCCCTTGTTCTCTTATAAAGGCACAGGTAAAGGACCCTGGGACAATTAAGTCCAGTCAAATTTGACTATGGGATGCAGTGCTCATATGGCAATAGCACCCACCTGAGTTCCACCGAGTTCCAGCTGGAAAAAATGCAATCATTGCTAGTTGGCCCAGCTACTCTGGATGGCTTCCAACACATGTAAAAGCATAATAAAACATCACACTTGAAATTCAGGAAGCGTTAATACACAGAGGTGCCAACCTCACATTTCATATCTAAGCAATTAATTTTCTTGAACTGATTTCTATCAGTTTGTGCTGAGGGCTTCCATCACAGATTTGATGTTTAAAACACTTAGAGAACAAACACCCTGCCACCTAGAGAACAAATATCAGGAAGCAACTGCCTACCAAACAAAAATATAGATTCATCTAGAAAGCCTGCCCCTAATAACTGCCCAGTATATTTCATTACCATAGTCTTACTGCACAGGGCAATCAATGCGTATTGAGAAACATAAAGAAACTGGGAGTTTCTTTCTCCCCACATGTTCTGAAAGACTTGCGAGTCCCACAGTGCTACTCTTTCTACACTTTTGGATCTACCTTGGTTACCAGAGTTTCTTGTTTTTATCCCTCCATGCCAAGGTAAGGTAACTTCACATGTCAGGGGCACCAACTTGAATAAAATATTGGGGAAAGGTAAGCCCCAACCCACATAATCAATCACAAGATGTGGCGCACCCCCTCTTTTCAATGGCAATACCCACCAACTTTTGGGGCCCCAGCCCCTTCAAATATGTTATCGGGGGGCCCAGAGGGACCCTGGCTCTTAGGAGTTGTCTCCTATGTCACAGGTCCATGCACACAACTCATTTCCTAGCAGCTGAATTCTCAACATGATGATTTTCAGCAGAATGTATGAACCAATGGAAAGCCCAGTGCTTTAGGTGAGGCACTATGAAATTCTGTCTGTGGTGTTTGATCTCCCCGATGACTCATTCACCCACACAAGTCACTACTTGATGCCGAAATCTTCAGGTGATAAATATGCATCTCTGAAGCAGCCCTTAGATAGCTCATCATTCATGGCACGTATTACCTTCTGGATCAAATAGGAGTGGCCTTCCTCGTGAATAAACAATAACCAGCCCATCCTGACCTGGAGTCAAGATGTCTGATGCCAGTTTGAGTTGTCGAGAAGTGAGGAAGCAAGCGTGTGCGACTTGCAGTCGTGTGCGACTTGCAGTTTTTCCTTTTCTCGCTTCTTCTCCAAATCCTCTAAAGGGATGTGAGATGCAAGAGACTCTTCGTGGCATTGCAATGATAGTGGCACAACTGTGAAATTGGGATGGAAATGCTTCACTGGTGCTCAGTAAGCCAGAAGGCCAAGTGCTTGGGTGAGATGGTGTTTTTAATAGGAATCGTGTTATGCTGGTGACATCTGGGAGGATTAGGAAATATGTATCTGGAAAGGAGCTTAGTCCAGAAGGCTGTGTGATCAACCATATCTATCTTTTCATGATGTGGATATGAAGCCACTATACAGATTTAAGGGCATATCAAGGAAAATGGCTCCATGTGAAACAAGCTTCTAAAAGCCTTGAAGGGAAGCCAAGCTGCTCTTTGCAACAGCAAGACATGGGAGTGATAGTATGTGCTGTTCATACAGTAATGGTCATCTCCAGGCTGTCCGTATTTTGCAGGAGGGATTCAGCTTCACAACAGAAAAGTAGGCTTGTGCAAGAAGTGGGAAAAAAAATTCTCAGTCGCCTCAGTGCCACAAATCTACTTAAAACAAACAAGCAAACAAACAGACTTTTTGCAGCTAGGAAAGTGAGGGGAAAATGGGCAGAAAAGTGTGAGATGGACAAATGATAAGCAGGAATATTTATAAACACTTTGCAAGCAAATCAGAATAACATACCGTCCAACATTTCTCCACTGAAAATAGAGACATGCTATTCCATGCCCTCCAATATTTCTCAGATGAAAATAAGCATGTCCTAAGGAAAAGTGGGACATTCCAGGGTCAAATCCAAAACAGGGACAGCTTCTGTAAATCTGGAACTGTCATTGGAAAATAGGGACACTTGGAGGTGTAGAATATATACAGACCCTCCAAGTGTTCCTAATTTCCAGGGACAGTTCCAGATTTACAGAAGCCCTCCTGTTTTCGGATTTGATCCCAGAATGCCCTGCTTTTCCTTAGGATGTCCAACATTATCATCGGAGAAATGTTAGAGGGTGTGGAGTTATGCAACCCACAAGCCAAGGAGATAAGTAGCTATACAACCTTTAGAAGACATCTGAAGGTAGCTCTATATAGGGAACTTTTTGATGTTTAATGTTTCATTATGTTTTTCTATATGTTGGAAGCCGCCCAGAGTGGCTGGGGCAATCCAGTCAGATGGGTGGGATATAAATAAGAAAATGATGATGGTGGTGGAATAGGACGTCCCTATTTCCCTATTTTCCTTGGAGAAATATTGGAGGATATATAAATATAGGACATGGTCTAACCTCTGGATAAACTTTGTGCAAGCAAATCAGGATGAATGTTCCATAAACAAGCCATCTGGAGGTGCCTTATGTCTCACAGGCTTACAGCACAATCCTAACCATGTCTACTCAGAAGTAAGTCCTATGGATTTCAGTGAAGCTTATGCTGGTTTTAGGACTGTAGTCTAAGTCTTCAGTTTTTTGTCTGGGAAATCTCAAGCAACAGCAGAAAGAATTCTTACACCCAGGGACTTAACTTTCATACAAGCTCCTCCACCGGAGGGTGACAGGCTTTTCAGCTTGCTGAAATTGGCCGACGCCTATTGAATTCAGGAATGGCATTTGCTGGGTCAGATAAAATTTTATGGCTGGAGTCTATCCTGAGTCATACCAGATACTACTTAACTCTCTGAGTCATCTCGGTTAAGTTAATGAAAGCATTTTCAGCTTAAAGGAGAGTTTGGCACAGGAACGTGTTCCGTGTTGGAGATAAGATCTCATTCCAGATATTTAAGGTCATCAAAGCTGCTATATTAGTTTTGGTGAAAACATCGTTACCTACTTTCTTTCCTTCATTGCGGTTTTTGTGTTCTTTTTATTTAGCAAAAGAGGGTGAGAGAGCTATCATGTGTACCCATCTTTCATGCTTTGTTTATCAAGCCCGTGGATCTGTTCACACCATCCAGCAGAAACGAACGATCACACCTCATCTGGGAATATCTTTATGCTGTAAGAACTACTTCTAAAGAAATATCCCAGACTGCCCTGTGATGCGCCAAGCTCTGGTGCTTATTCCTGATGAAGTCATCTGTTGAAGCTGCAGCCTTGCCCTGTGGAGGTACTGCAGTTCAAAAAAGCAGCAACTCTACATAGGGCTGGGAAAACTTCCCTGTCTGAAAGTCTGGAGAGGTGCTGCCAGCCAGTGTAGATGGTCCAATGATGTGACTCAGCTTCCCATGTTCCTCAGCTGCAGCATGGCAAGCTTAGGTCCTTGAGCAAATCTCATGATAGATCTGCTCTCTCAGCTAGTGGATCTCTTCCAGACCACCATCAGGAGCATGGCTGGGAATGGCTCCACATGCTATTCCAGGAGGCAGACACAAGCCCATTCCTACCTGGTCTCTGTAGGCCTCCAGTCGATTGTGCTGAGAGGTAGAGGTAGAGGAAAACAGGTGAGGTGATGGCGAGGGATAAACATTGAGTGGAGCCAATCCAGGACTCTCTCTCTCTCTCTCTCTCTCTCTCTCTCTGCCTGTCGCTTGTGCCATTGCACCATGCCAGCTTCTACCTCCTGGTAAGCAGCAAAAATGCAGCCAGCAGAATGCCAGGTGAGTGTCTCTGTCCAGCCATGCCATCCGTCCACTATTGTTATAAATAGACTTTGTGTGGCTGATTTATCAAAGGCAGCTATTGGATCAGATGAAGGGCAGATGGCGTTGCAAGGGGTTAACAGCAAAAATCACCTCCCTCCCTGTTTCACTGGTGCAATTTTTCATTGGATAAGAATGGTTTTCCTACGAGCAGAGGGATGCCTGTTGTGTCTGTCAGATGCTGTTGGATTTCAATTCCTAGTAGCCCCAGTCAGAAGAGCTTACAGTCAGAGATGATGGGAGTAACAGTCTAGCAATATCTGGAGGCCACTGTGTTAGTGACCCCTGGGGCAAAAATAATCTAACATATTGCTACATATACCATATTTTCCCATCTATAAGGCGCCCCCTTGTATAAGATGCCCCCTATTTGGGGGGACTCCAATTTAAGAAAATGGGGGGAGATCTATCCGTGTATAAGACACCCCTAAATTCTGGACATTATTTTTTAGGGGGGGAAACCTAGTCTTATACATGGAAAAAAGCAGTACTCCTCTTTACCACCAGATCCAAACTGAAAGTGGTAATAAGAGGAGCATCTATGGACAAAGAGCTCACAGTCTCTTTTGACCAAATAAGAATGGGTTAGAGAACCAACCAGGAAACACCCCCTTACAATATCATCAATTAAGTCCTGAATTTCTGAAGCCAACATCCACATTTAATAATAAACAGATTTCTAATTTTTTTGAAAATTCACCTGAATTTTACAGGAAGCAAGCTATCCTCTAGAGCAGAGGCAGCCACAGCCATATCTAGGCTCCCTTGTACCCTTGGCAAGATGATGTATTGGTGCCCCTACCTCTTGAGCCCTTGGCAAAGAGATATTGGCCACACAATGTGGTGGAGGAGCAGCCTTGGTAGACATCATATCAAATGGTCGGGGATGATGGGTTGTGGTCCACAAATCTCGTGACCACAACATTAGCTTCAGAATCTAAGGGAAAGCCGCTTTCTGTAGTTCATGTTCCATTAGATGATGCTTTAACACGTTCTTGGAGAAATGGTGAGAGTTGTCTGTACCAGACGCTCTCCACTTGCTCTTCTCTATTTAAAGTGGCTATAATTTTGCTCTGCCAGGTGACTATTCTGTCATTTCCAATTGTCGTCGGTAACAATATACAATTACAGGTGGCCAGCTGGTGTTATCAATCCATGAAATTCACTCAGTGCAGCCTATGGGGGGATATCAATTGGAACAGTTCAAATGTGCTTTTGAAAAACATCAATAAAATCAAATCTATATAGCATAGTATGTGTACCCTCTGCATTATAACCTGGGGGGTATTTTCTCAAATGAAACATAAAGGAGGAACATGTTCAGCTGTTTGGGGTGGGGATTTAGAGGACAAAGTTGTATCTTTATTTCCTACACAGATGTTTATAAAATTAATGGTGCATTAACCTTACTCCATTTTACATGATGACAGAAGCTCAAATCTAAGGCCCAATCCAAACAGGGCTGTAAATAATTTGATTTCTGCATCGATGAAGTCTTGCAATACAGTGGCACCTCTGGATGCAAACGAGATCTGTTCCGGAGCCCCGTTCGCATCTTGAGCAGAATGCAACCAGTGTCTGCGTGTCTGCACATGTGCGGGTCACAATTCGCCACTTCTGCGCATGTGCATGACATCATTTTGAGCATCTGTGCATACGTGAGTGGCGATACCCGGAAGTAACCCGTTCTGTTACTTCCGGGTCGCTGCGGAATGCAACCTGAAAACGCTCAACCTGAAGCATATTTAACTCGAGGTATGACTGTATTTATGTTTCGCCATTTCTTTCCCCCTTTTCAACCCATACTCCTCAGGAGTAGGTTTTATATCTGGCTGGAAAATGTGCAAGTAGACTCATTCAAAAGGATTTCATCTGACATGACATGAGGAGGGATGAAATCCTGTCTGCGGTCTCACATTGTAAGAGTCATTCACTTCATGCTGTAGTCATCAGCCAGAAAATAATAGGCACTTGGTGATAAACAAATCCCTGTCTCACAGCAGCCATTCAGCTTCACTTCCTTCTACATTGTGATGTAGGACTCAGGCTTTTGTAAATTTCTGGTCAACTGAACTTCTACACCTTTAACTGAACTTGGCCAGATTTTCAAAGATAGCAGAAGCTTCACATTCCCATTACCTGAAGCCATGATGTGGGAGTCTGGGCCTGTTAATCCTTCTTAACTTCAGGTCACTGTGCTGTAGGCACATCTTTGGTTGAAACACCAGAACTTAAATCAATTAAGCAATGCAGCAGTCGTGTTCTGGAAGTAATGACCCCTAGAGAAACTTGGTGAAAGCTAAAATACATCACATCATTTGTCTTTCAGCTCTTGATCTCAGAAGTTTCCATTTTTCCTTTTATAGCCATAGCCATTACACAATGTGCTGGAGAAGCTGTGCATGCTTATTGTCTCTCCAGAGCATAGATGTGAGGTAATCTTTAGGGATGCAGAAGGCTGTCCGAACCACTAGCCAAATGTGTCTCCATGTCATATAGCACTGAATTAATTTGTATGTGTTGCAATAATGTTATAGAAATTGCCACCAACAGAATATAACATACATGTCCAATGCAGTGGTAACAAACAAAATGGCGGAAGAGAAGGAATTACCTTTTTTTTTTTTAGCAAACTCTCTTTGTATTCTTAAGTGAGGCCACTTCTAGATTGTCAGTATTTTGGAGGAGGGTTTCCAGTGCATATTGGGAATTTAGATTTGCACAATTAAAGTGTATTAAAGCAGTCTGTTGCCCTGTCACAACAAACCCACTTAAAGTAACAAACATGGACTTTTTGCAGTTAGGAAAGTGACAGGATGAACAAGTCATTGGGAGAAATTAAATGTAGTGCTAAGCAGATCATTCGGTTGGCGCACTGCTACAGGGGATATGCCAACTCCCCAAACCAATTAGGGTAGTGTGGGTAGCCATGGGGACAGACCAGTTGCACTAGTGGAAATCCTTGTGAAGTACAATTGTTTAATTGCACACTGAAATGGAAAATGCCTGTATTTATATTGCTGAAATGTTTAGCATTGGAAAATTCCATTGAAGCAGGTTAGTTAACTGTTGATGTTCTCTGCTCTTTCACGTGAGTGTTTAACCTTAGATCATGTGATTAAGATATTCAATTACAAATCTTCATTTTGAAGGGAGCTGCCTCTTTGAATATGCATGTGCTTTATACAACTTTCTGGATGTATCATTGATTGTTTTTGTATCTGTTTTGAAGAAGTTCTCGTTAGTAAAGCTTTGAATCATATTTATTGGTCTGGACAATTTTTATTTCCAAAGGAGTCAGTTTTTATGCATCCAATTGCTTTATGCTGTCCAATATCAGTATCTGCAATAGTCTTTGAAGGACATTCCACTGATGGGGCTTTTTCGCCGTATCTGGCCCTTAGGCCAATCAGGATGAATTCAGGGTGCATGCTCACTATTGTATAACCTACCCTCAAAAAAATCAGAACAAATGCTCAGTCATGAATGGGCACAGCCTAACCTCTGTGGAAGCTTTGTGGAAGCAAATTAGGATGGCTGTTTAATAAACAAAGCATCTTGAGGAACCCTGAGTTCCAGATAGTTCTTGTCTAATGAGCAAAAATGAGCTGGATCTTTTCCAAATGAAGACCACAGCAATGGGCATATGGTTTTGTACTTCTGGTGCCTTTATCTTGGTTTGCAGCTGCATCATTTGTTCATTGTTTTATAGTTTCTTTATAAGTAAGAAACCGGGGAAATTTTTGTTGAAGGTGCAACATACAGAGAGATCTAGAATAATAAATTAGTTCCTCATCTCTCCAGTTATGAGTAGTGATCAGTGCTGGACGTTTTACTATGTTTTTATATGTAGTATAGCTGCTCAGTGTGGCTGGGAAACCCAGCCAGATGGGCGGGGTATAAATAAAGTAGTAGTAGTAGTAGTAAAAATAATAATAATAATAATAATAATAATAATAATAAATTTCTTCGAACCCTCCCATGTCTTTTCTTCTGTGTTGATGAAGTCCCTCACTCCCACCCCCTGAGTTGAACAAAGATAATATATGCCCTAAACTGCTTATAAAGCCCTTCATTTTAGATATAATGACATTAGAGAGAGTTATTTTGGAAGCATATGTAATCACAGAGCATTTTGCGGTGTTTAGAAAATGTATCTATCCAAAGGACAAACTAAATGTGCACCGACAGCATGTATTTTACACACTCGAATGGCCTATATTACTACAATTCTCTTAGGAACTATAAATTAAAAGTTGTAGATTTCATGTATGCTTAAAAAACAACAACTCATACTGTCTCCTTTCATTCGTGGTTTGGACAAATGCCCAGGACTTCAGATGCACATCCAAACTTAACAAGTTAAAGTTTTCTTTGACCTCGAGTTGCATCATTGATCGGTTGCATCATGGCGATACACACACACACACACACAGCTATATATGAAAAAATCCCATGGGAACAAATGAGCTCTCAAAGCCTCCCCCCCCCCTTTTAATGGCCTTGTAATAGGACAGTTCCTATTATATTTTGCCATCGGGATAGAAGTGAGGAGTGAAGGGGAAAGCCCTTCTAGTTAGCCTTTGCTGTTTAAGCAATGGGGAATCGATTTTGGCCTGGCTACAGCTTCATCAAGTAAGGCTGGACTCAGTGAACATTGGAATGGTCCCAACATAACATCTAGTTTTAGGATGATCAGAACCAGATAATGCATGCAAAAGAATTTCTTCTCCATAACTGCCCTGAAGGCCTATCTTTTCACTCAGTTGTGCTGCATTCCATAAACCGTATCTTGTATCGAGCAGCTGTTATTTGTACTTGCTAAATGGACCAAATAAGTATTTTAGTACGGCACCTAAGGGAGTAATCATTTTACACCCTCCAAACATATCATTTCTGTTACCGATTCCAGTATTATTACAGGGCCTAGGTCTGCCTTTGAAAGTTGCCAAATTATATAGTTAGTTCATTGCTCTTTAAAGCACACAACTCATAATATGCATTTATAGAAATTACAGGTCTTGCATAGCTTGAGGAATAGGCTTTTGAAGTCTCAGGCTCAAACTGCACACGGTGGCAGTGGCAGGCATGTTTTATTCAACTCTGGCCAGTTCCAATCCCAAATAAAATGGGGACTACAGTTCATTTTTATAACCAAAGGAGCAAGCAGGTGCAATGTACTGAAATCCACTGCTTGCTGCATTGATGGGCAACCTGTGTCTCTCCACACATCTCCAACAATCAGTTCCCATCAGACCCAGGTAAGCTCCACCCTGCATAAGCAATCATATGGCACACACACCATTTGAATGCCCATTAACCTTTTTGGGCGGTAGCCACCTAAAAATAATTATTGTCCCTCCGCCCCTCCGAAGGAACCTCAGCCCCTCGGAGTTGGCTCCTATGATCAGTGGTGGAGCTTCATGCTTCGGCACCGGGGGGTGGAGAGCAGATGGGGGCGGGGCTGCCACATGTCCCAGGGGCAGGGCAGGGGGCAGCCATGATGGCACCCTACCGGGATCGCGCTGCTCCCCCCGCACTCCTCTTCCTCCGCCAGTGCCTATGATCCCACTTCACAGGGAACGCTGGAAAATGTGCATTTGAGAGGGAGCATGAAAGCTTCCATTTGCTGCAAGGGTTACATAAGCAGGGAGGTAAAAAGGGCACGTGGGCAGTTTTGTGACTTCCAGGGTAATCTCTGAAGAGCGAAGTGGCTGCATTGGGCGGGGCAGCTGCTGAAGGACAGCTTATCCCACCGTGCCCACAAAGTTCTCTACCTGCCCACAAGTTCTCAACCTCTGACGAACTGGCCTGTTGCCCTCAGGTAGAGGGGAAGATGCCCCATCATCAGTACTGAAGAAAGAACCAACTTCAAGTCTGGTCAGATTCTGAACATGTAAGGGGGCACCATCTTGTCCATTGTGTCAGGCACCAAAATGTATCGGTTCTTCTCCTCCCAGCCCCCAGAACAGTTTGAGCTTGAAAAGTCCTCCAAAGATGTTCCAGCTCTGGTCTGGTTACACCTGCCAAATTTTTGTATCCTATGCAACCATTAAAGCTACAAGTGTCCTTTGTTTCTTTTGTCAGTTACCTGGTTGTCCTGGGAGCCCTTCAACTCTTATTAAATAACTGTTGGTCTATACTTGAGGTCAAAAACTTATAGTCCCTGTACTAGAATCGACCCACAGTTTGCCTTCCCACAAGAGAGGTTTGGGGGAAGTAACACTTGTGGTTAAAGATTAAATCTCAGCTTATTTACTTTGGCCCCTTCTCAAAGTGGGCTTCCAAGAAATATAAATGCTGTCCTGGTCCTTGCCTATTCTAAATCCATGAACTGCATTCCCTTTTGATCATCCATCTCATAGTCAGATCTGTTCTCCATGCCAGTATTTCATGTTTTTTTTTTTATATGTCCCTGCCGTCATACCTCTGCTATGTTCTTAGCTTGCCTTTCAGAAAACAACCATTTTTTTCAATGCATGTGAAAAAAGACAAGCCAAGCCTCATGAATGGCTAGAGATGTCACCAAGCGTCATCATTCTTTGGCTTCAAAATACAAATCTCTGCAACTTGTAATAAAAATAATGCAAGCATAAAGACGCCCAGGTTATTTTCCAGCTTGGATTTTAATTGTAGGACTTCCACCGCCACCCTTGTTTCCTTCTGCACTTTTGTCCCAACCCAAATCAACCCCGAGGGGACCTCATCCATCTCTATTTGAGATAGCTTTGCATAGTGCTGTCTGTGAGATAGTTAAATTTACATCAGAGAGAGAGAGATAGAAAAGAGAGATTGGGAAATGATGTCATCAATGCATAAACTGACTACAGCAATTATACATCACAATCCATGAGAACCCAAAGAACACACAAGAGGACTCTACTTGCCAGAGCAATGCTTAATGAGCAAATGATTTATTTGCAAAGCCTCTCAAATTCCTTTGGGCGGGACGGAGAAAAGTTTGTGGTATTTAAAAACGAGCTGTGCTCTTTGACTTTTTATTGACATCAGACTGGTGGAATCTGGTGCTTTGGAATCAAGAACATCATGAAAAAAAGCAAATAATGCAAAAGAATACTTTTTTTTTTTTGGCTTCCAACACAGTGCAAGCATCAACCAGCACATCATTATGGTGTATATGTTGCACCGCTGCAGATTTGTGTGTTCTGCGTACGTCTTTCTCAAGAGCCTTTGCAATTTTCAGTGCTGCAATATAAGAATATGTTTGGTTTAATGGCAACGTTTACCCTGAAATGAGGCAAGGCACCTGAATCATATTTCAGAAAAGCAAAACCTTATTCCAATGACTTGTTGTCTAGGATTAAGCAAACCGTTTTTCCCCCCATTCCTGAAATGAAAAAGAAAGAAAAGAAGAAGAAGGAAGATGTAGCCAACTTGTTTTCTCCTGCTCTGGAGGGTAGGACTCGAACCAAGAGCATCAAGTTACAAGAAAGGAGATTCTGACTAAACATCAGGAAGAACTTGAGTTGGCAGCCTCACTCAGGAGGTTGTGGACTCTCCTTCCTTGGATGTTTTTAAGCAGAGGTTGGATGGCCACCTGTCATGGATGCTTTAGCTGAGATTCCTGCATTGCAGGGGGTGGACTAGATGACCATTGGGTCCCTTCCAGCTCTCTCATTCTATGAATGGTGTAATCATTTTTTCTGCTTAAAAACGCATTGTTCAACCAAACCTGGGTTTTCAAACTAGGACGAACTAGACAACTCTTAGTAGGCTCTTTAGCCATTCACTGTAAAATACACTGACTACATGACAATTAGGGCTGCCCTGGTAATAGCATATTCACAATGTCATAATCAGCATGTCTACTCAGAAGTAAATGCCACTGAGTTTCATGGCAGCTCTTCTCAGGTAAGCGTGTGTGGGTGTGGGTGTAACCTAACAGGTTCAAAACAGCTAATGAAATAGATAAAAACAGTACAGTGGTACCTCGGGTTACAGATGCTTCAGGTTACAGACTAACCCAGAAATAGTACCTTGGGTTGAGAACTTTGCTTCAGGATGAGAACAGAAATCATGTGGCGGTGGCGGGAGGCCCCATTAGCCAAAGTGGTACTTCAAGTTAAGAACAGTTTCAGGTTAAGAACTGACCTCCAGAACAAATTAAATTCTTAACCCGAGGTATCACTGTACTTTTTTTCCTAAAAAATTGTTTGAGGTACTCTCATTTTCCTACTCATATTGAAATACTGCCCTTCAGTGAGGCCAAACTTAGACTCACAAAATGTTTAGGGGTATGCATCCCACTGCACCCCCCAGGAAAAAAAGCACTGGATAAAACCTAACAAGTATTCAGCTCCTTTGTGCATTAGGACACTGAGGTCCAGTGCCGAGGGCCTTCTGGCGGTTCCCTCACTGTGAGAAGCAGGGTTACAGGGAACCAGGCAGAGGGCCTTCTGGGTGGTGGCGCCTGCCCTGTGGAATGCCCTCCCATCAGATGTCAAGGAAATAAATAACTATCTGACATTTAGAAGACATCTGAAGGCAGCCCTGTTTAGGGAAGTTTTTAATGACTGATGTTTTAATGTATTTTTAATCTTTTGTTGGAAGCTGCCCAGAATCTGGCTGGGGCAACCCAGCCAGATGGGCGGGATATAAATAATAAATTGTTGTTGTTGTTGTTGTTGGCTACTCAGACTACCACTTGCTTGCGGCCTGAGATGGGACTTGGGTTGATCGTTTGCCGGCAACTTTGAACTGCCTTAACCTTGGCCCCGTCCCAGCATGTGCCTGCAGCACCTTGACCGTGAGTCAGCCTTTGCTACCAACGCCACCACCCTTACCCAGCCCTGCGTTCCTGCCACTCATGCCGCACTTCGTGGCAGCCTCGAACAACTGAAATGACATAGTATCACAGGACTGTAGAATTGAAATAGACCACAGGGTCATCTAATCCACCCCCTTGCAATGCAGAAATCTTTCACCCAATGTGGAACTTGAACCCTTGACCTTGAGATTAAGAATCTCATGCTTTACGGACTGAGCTAAATATTATTCAAATAATCTGTGCTTATTCAAAACTACAGCACATATTACAACGGTGTCTTTTTAAAAATGAAACGTTCAAGTCTTTTGTCTGAAAATCGTTCCAAATATTGAATGAGAATTTGGACGTGATTCCCTTTCACACATCAGATTTCTAAGAAATGGATCAGCTTTCCCCCCCCTAGCGAGGAAGAATTTAATTGATTCTAGCACTGCCATCTCCTGGCCCTCTCATGCAATTCTTTTAGCCCTTCATTTAAATTGATGTGCAAATGATGGGAACGTTTTTTCTGCGTATATGAAAATGAATCAAATGACCTATATTTCTTTCATAAGAACATCCTACGTTACTCAAGGATATAAGTTAATGAATGATATAAGCTGCATGTAGACATAACGTGCAGACTGTTTCAGAACAAAGTGCTGGGGGGAAACTCATAGCAAGAAGAACAGATTCTTGAGTGTAAAAGTAGAGGCATGGCATCAATGCAAAAGAGGTGCACTGTCTGAAATTTATACAACTATCAAAGATGCAAGACATCTGATTTCTTTTGCATCTGGCTGCCATCTAATCATACAGTTGGAAGGTACCACAAGAGTCATTTGGTCCAACTCCCTGCAATGCAGAGATCTTTTGCCCAACCTAGGGCTTGAACCCATGACTCTGAGATTAAAAATTTCATGCTCTACCAACTGAGCTCTATCGTGTGTTTGGGTAGGAGGTCTGAAAATTTCCACATTTGGAGTAGGAGAACTGAAAATTTGCACATTTTTATTTTAGGGTTGAAACTAAAAGGTAAAGGTACCCCTGCCCGTACGGGCCAGTCTTGACAGACTCTAGGGTTGTGCGCTCATCTCACTCTATAGGCCGGGAGCCAGCGCTGTCCGGAGACACTTCTGGGTCACATGGCCAGCGTGACAAGCTGCATCTGGCGAGCCAGAGCCGCACACAGAAACGCCGTTTACCTTCCCGCTAGTAAGCAGTCCCTATTTATCTACTTGCACCCGGGGGTGCTTTCGAACTGCTAGGTTGGCAGGCGCTGGGACCGAACAACGGGAGCGCACCCCGTCACGGGGATTCGAACCACCGACCTTTCGATCGGCAAGCCCTAGGCACTGAGGCTTTTACCCACAGCGCCACCCACATCCTACTGTTTGAGAAATGTGTAAATGTTATTTTTTTAGGGGGGACCCTTCATGGTGTATTCTCCACCCCAGCCCCCAGCAAATTCTTAAGCACCAACCTTTCACCTATGTGCCACTGCTTCTGTGCCATCTTAAAGGTAAAGGGACCCCTGACCATTAGGTCCAGTCGTGACCGACTCTGGGGTTGCGGCGCTCATCTCGCTTTATTGGCCGAGGGAGCTGGTGTACAGCGTCCGGGTCATGTGGCCAGCATGACTAAGCCACTTCTGGTGAACCAGAGCAGCACACTGAAACACCGTTTACCTTCCTGCTGGAGCGGTACCTATTTATCTACTTGCACTTTGACGTGCTTTCGAACTGCTAGGTTGGCAGGAGCAGGAACCGAGCAACGGGAGCTCACCCCGTCGCAGGGATTCGAACCGCCGACCTTCTGATTGGCAAGTCCTAGGCTCTGTGGTTTAACCCATGGTGCCACCCACGTCCCACCACTCTGTGCTATCTTAGGCATTTACAATTCATCCTTTCACCTATGTGCCCCTGATTCTGTGCCATTGTTGGCATTTACAATTCACGGAGTGGGTACGATTACATCACAATGATATATAGCCAATATAGCCAATAAGAATTAATTACAAGCTGATTTCACTTGAGGGAAACTAAGCCAGTTTTGAATGGAAGCAATGCTTTCTAGATTGGTCACATGGGTGATCTTGGCCAATCAAGAATCACTGTGGACGAACGAAGTCCACTGTGGAGAACATTTTATAGACAAGGGAACACTTTTGTCTCCTTTTCAATTAATCCACAACAAATTGTTGAAAGACTGGGTCCTTTTAGAAGATGCTGAAAATATTTGGAAAAGCCATCCTCTCTTTTCAGCTTAATTCTGCCTATGCAGAGGCAAAGAATTAGAATGATGATGATGATGATGAAGAAGAAGAAGAAGAAGAAGAAGAAAGCTAAATGGAAGAAGCTGCAATTAATAAGCTACAACTCAGCTACTAGCGGAAAATGTTCATCATCAGACTCTGACAATATGGAAGTACAGGACGTTTATTTCATAGGTAGGTGGCTAAGGAGTGAAGCGAATGAACTTGAGGGAAATTTTGAGCCAGTCTAACACAAAAAGACACATTACTGACACAAGTGACTCAAGATTTCCCTGGCGAGATGAAATCTAAGGAAGGCTTTGCCACTCTTCATGTTCTTTATTGTGAATCAGATCAGAAAGAGCAAATGCTACAGAGTGCAGATAAACTGCTGACACTTCACACCATGGAGTGGCTTGGGGTTGGTATGCTATCATAATCGTCGGAGTAGGTCTGGTACTGGTCCGTGAGAAGCGGCTGATGAAGATCATCCTTGTTTCTCCTGGCACGGACGATGCATGTGGCAGCAGCGAATATAATTGCAACTAGGATCAAGGCAGTGACAATGGCAATAGTGATGATTTCCGTGACTTGGAGAGCCCGAGCTAGAAAGAAACAGAAGGAAGGGCACACAGGGTTAAAGTCTTGAGTGATGTAGACGGAGAGGGTCAGGGGGGTCATGGCCCTGGTGCAGATTTGTGAAAGGGTGTGAGGGGGTGCAAGCAGGCCCCCTCACACCAGGCCCCCTCAATCTTCTAATTCACACCTGGGCTGGGGAAGCACATTTCCCCCCTTGTGGATGGTGAAGGTACATCTGCACATGACCCACCCCTGGGCCAGTCAAGGGAGACGGAGGGTGCTGCTGCCACCCACCAAGGAGAGGCAAGAGGCTCTGGTAGCCGCTGCCTCCTTTGCAAATGGGGTGCCTCAGCCCTCAGATCTGCCCTCATCGAGGGGCGGCTTTGAGCCTCTTTCGCCCTCACCTCACCCGCCGCTGACTCAGACTGCACGCCCCGGATGCTGAGAATCCCCGCTACATCCCTGGATGTAGCTAAAAGTCTAATCCATCTGAATATTCTTTTTAGAGAGTATCAATAATAACAAGTTCCAGTCATTTCAAGTTGCTGTTGATTGCAGCTTTAAAAATGTTTTATGCATTTCTTTCTTTTACTTTAACTCATTGTAATAGTCTTAATAAAATTATTATTATTATT
This sequence comes from Podarcis tiliguerta, assembly GCF_965153285.1. NCBI lineage: Eukaryota > Metazoa > Chordata > Lepidosauria > Squamata > Lacertidae > Podarcis > Podarcis tiliguerta. The sequence continues at coordinate 18,310,952 of NC_139550.1, forward strand.
ATTATTATTATTATTATTATTATTATTAAAGTACTTCTTTCTGTCTAATACGAAGTTCCACAGCAATTCAAGAACTGTGTGATGGTGGGTTTCTGAGGGACTTAATTCAACTCATGCAACCTGAATTATTTCCTCTGTAAATCAGAACAGGGAAACTTCTTTTTTAATAGACTATCATTAGGCTATGTATTCAGAATTTGTGCATTAATATATCCAAACTGACCTTCCTTAGAAAAGAGCATGAATTATTTCTGAATTGTAAACATGGGGAAAGCAAGGGCAAACTAAGGAACCAATCTACTCCTCTGATAGTGTCTTTTTGGATCATGCTTGTTTTTTATTGCTTTCTTTGCTCCATTGACTCAGTTGTTGAATCCTGAATATTCAGTGTTATCATTTGATGATACCAAAAATGTGCATTTCCCCCTCAATGTTTCTTTGTTCATTAAAGCAGGTGAAGCAAACTAAATAGACTGAAAAACCAGTGATTTCTGTTAGGCTTCAAATTAGATACAGTTCAAGTTTAAGCAGCCGTGAAAAGGAGCACAGCCCTTAATAGCTATTTCATGCACATAATATTTGTAAATAGTAAATCAACATTTGAACCACTTGAACAGAAAGAAGAAAGAGTTATGTAATGAAAAGGAGAGGCTTAATAACTTACTTGGCCACTGAACTTCATAACTGTATCCCAGATTTCCTGGTGCTGTAACAAACATCTCATTGTTGGCCACGGGGGGCCAGAATGGTACCATGTTGTACCGTCTGTTATGTCCAATGGGGGCATTCTCTAGTGGGTAGATCGAGATATCTAAAGGGGGGAAAATGTTTTGCTTGTTCAGTTTCAGAAACTTGGTAAAGATAACAAAATTCACATGGAGTCTTTGTGGCCACTCCCAGATTACAAACAATTAGGGTGCCTCCAGACTGTCAATATTTTGCAATAGGGATTTTAAGTGCATACCAGAACTGTAGATTTGTGCCATTAGAGTTGGTTGAAGTGTTTTGTTGCCCTAGCAGAACAAAAGCATTTCTACACCCAAGTTTTTGCAGCTTGGAAAGCGAGGGGGAATGAAAAGTGTGGGATGAATGAATGATTAATGGGAAGACGATGAAACAGTCCACAAGCAGAGCGAAGCTCTTTACACTTCTCTCTTGTTCATAATGAAAGGGAGAGGTTGTCCAGTCCTGGCATTCAATGTACACTGGGCTGGTCATCTTTAAGGCAACGTGTTCAATGCTGGTGGGGTTAAGAAAATGCAAACAGGAACTGAGCAGGAAGAGCAAACAGTCTCTCATGCACTGTGGATTCTTGAGAGGCTATTTGCTGACACCATTCAGGAGTGCCATTAGAAGTACATTGGCACCCATAGGTGATGGGTTGGTGACCCTTCTCCCTGAGGCTTCCATGTCAGGTGACCAACAAATGTAATAAATAAGCAATCTGGGACATCCTTGCAGGGGACACCAGTGATGTCCTTCTAACCTCATTGTTACCCTCACAGAAGCAGAGGGAGGGCTCATGCCAAACATTTTCCCGTGACTTTTCATTGCAGGAGGTGCAGGAGGAGATCAGCAAAGGTGGACAAGCAATTGGTCAAGGATGTTTATCCATCAACAATTGACTTTCCTGATAAGCTTCTGAGCACCCTCAGAGTCAACCCCTGCAAATGCAGCCGAAAAACATACTCTGAAGCCCTGTATGTTTGCTTCTTCTCTGTTCTCCTTCCTTTTGCTCTTTCTTTGCCCAGAAACCCAGAGAGACTGGCTGCCTCCTGCCATGCCATCTGCTTTTCTTTTGTATTTGTTAGGGGAACATGACACGAACTTATGTGATTTTACAGCAGTAACAAACAGCTCTTTTGAACTTGCCAGAATTGCCACTTGACTTATTGTAAGACACGCACAAAAATGGCTAGAGGATTTTTTTTAAGACTATATGCAAATATATACCCTGTGACAGCAAGTACATTGTTTGATTTATCCTTTTCCCCTCTTCTTTTTTTGCAAGAGGGGTAGAGAATGAAGGGCAGCAGTGTGTGATTTGTGAATTTATGCAATTAGAAAAGAGTATGTAACTATTTCTGCTGTTCCGGTCAACTGACCTGGGAAAACTCCATTAAGATCTTGTGATCCCTGGGTGTAATTTATCCTGCATCATCAACCAAGACAATAGCTCCTTCTTTGGCTAAATATTATTCTGCTTCTGAAGACAGGAGTAAAAGGATGCGATTGTGCCCCTGATCCCCAAGCCCAGGCCTCTGAAAGGGCTGTGTTGTTGCAAGGGGATCATAGCAGCTTGTTTGTGCAAGTGGGAACAGAAGCCTGTCCTTTGCATCTCACCCACTTTGCTGAGTGGGACTCGGGCAGTGGGCAAATTGTTCTCTTTGCCTGAAGGTTAAATAATGTGAAGCACAAGAACTCACCAGGATTATGCCTTCTCAACCATTCGTCAAAAAGAGCGTCGGTGAATGTGTGCAGGAGGACAAAAATGGGATCATTTGGGGACAAATGGGTTTGCCCTCCCGTGCCGTTCAAAAACAGATGGGCCAGATTGTGAAGGCTACGTACGGCTGGATTGTACTTCCCCGAAGGGTCACTGTAACCTGCGCGTAAGAATAAAGAAGAGGTGTAAATTGGAAACAGCAGTGAGATTAAAGCAGCTGGTTATAATTCAGCTTGCCATGATTTTGGACCACTCTCTTGGCTTCTTTAAAGAAATGGCATTGCTCCTTGCATATCACAGACTCTTTCAAATGCACACGATTGCTATTTCCTCGGGACACTCAACTTTGAGATTAAATAATGATACTCTATGAATACAAAGTGATTTGCTTGCTTGTGGGTTTGTTGCGCAAGCAAAGTGGACTGTTGCACGTTGGTGGTGAAACACAAACACAAATCTGTCTTGCACTGAGCTACAGCGGCAGCTTCTGGGTCGGAATGGCAGCAAACATAATTGAAACCACCACGTGCATTTTCTAGCCGTCGACACAAGTGTCAAGATGTTCTTATGTATCCTAATGGGCCAGCTGTTCCTCCAGCTCCCCACATGTCTTTTCCTGAATGGCTGCCAGCAGATTGACTTTGGAGAAGGACCTTCTGCTTCAGGGAGCCCAGAAATTCTCAGCGCTGATTCTCCAGCACCACTAAACAAATTCTTGTAATGTCAGAATCTTGGTCATCAGAAGAACTGAAATAATTAGGTGGGGAATATTCTGCCTTCTTCTGCAGTGAGGCCAAGAGCTCAAACTGGGCTGAACAGAATTAAATGTTAAATTCTGCATTGGCTTTATATTTAAACAAATATAGTACAGCAATATTTCCCCGTGCATCTCTCTCTGTAAATGTCAGGGGAACATAAGAAACTGACTCACATATGACTAAGAACCTTGGTCCGTCCAGATCAGTACTATCTAGGTCAGAATGTAAGTCTTGCATTTAGGACAAGAACAAAAATACTTCAAGCAATGGATAAACATGATTGCTGCTCATGCATACTATTTGCCCCCGCAGCTAACATGCCCTGAAAGATCTGAAACATAAGGTACCTGTGTATGTGTGTGTGTTTGTAGCTGAAGTCAAGGATGTTGAAACTCCTTTGAACATATTTGCTAGCAATGAAATTATTTTTGTGATGGATCAGGGTTTCAGAATGAAAAACCTTGACTCCTATAAACCATTTAGCCATTTGGGGGGGGGGGGTACTTGGAGAAATTGGCAATAATACACTTCATTTGCTCTGTTTTTGTTCATTGAGGAAAAAAAGTGAAGTGGTAATTGATTTATGTTTTTCTGTTCATTTTTAAAGTGAAGGAATACTCATAATTGATTCAGTGTTGATCATTTGTTTTGCATCTTATGCATTTGCAATTTTATGATGTTTTTGCGATCACAATGAAACTGGCGTGATAGTTGGTGGTTTATAAATATTCTATAAATTAATGAAGGAAGGAATGAAATGTACATTATTATAACCTGTTCCAGTTTATGAAAACGTAAACGATACATCGGGATCCCCATTTCACCCAATCTGACTTCCAGATCTTGAGAATACTTTCCTCACATAATGATGTATTGGTATATTAAAAAAAGATGGTTTGCTAAATAACTTCACTACTTTTCACCCTGTGCAAACTCGGTGAGTATGGTGAGCTCCACGTCCCTCGGGTTTCAGACCTTTTATTTGAGAATTACTTGCCTTCCACTGCATTACGAAAGCTGTCTGTTGAATTTGAATAGAACGGAGGCGTATCGAACAATCCGACTTCTAAGCAAAGAGCAACATCCTGTGGCTCAGGCAGGCGCTGCACCATTGGGCGGGCAACATTTCCAGCAGGGTTTCGTCTAATTGGGCCTCCTTCTGTGCCTGGCGTATGAAGGAAGAGGAGGGAGCAGAAAGAGGGTGAGCTTTGATGTGTTTGCAGACTACAAAGCCTAGGAAAGAGAGGGTCAGACTCAGAGAAAACAGGCAATGTCTTTGGCTTTTGGCTAAGGACCACTCTGTGCACCGCTTGAATCGTTGCAAGGGACTTCTCAGTGGCAATACCATCAGACATGCATAAGAGAGCTGTAGCCTTGCTGCCTTGAAAATAGTTCTGCTGCAGTGAGAGCTAAGCTATTGATAATCATTGTCGGGTATCACAGTGAGAACTATGGCCATGCCAACCTATGCAACTGACCACGATGATCCCTGCTCAAAAGTTGCAGTCAATTGCAATCTTATATGCACACTTGCCTGGGAATAAGTGGCCCATCCAGTTCAGCATCCTATTCTCAAAGTGGCCAACCAGACACTCATCTGTCTGTCTGACTCTCTCTCTCTCTCTCTCTCTGCATGTGCCTGTAGGTTGGGGTAGGTATGGGATAGGAAGTTCCATTGCATGTGTGCAAATTATTCTGCACATGCATTGGATCCAACCCATGGTGGTAAAATCAGGTTCTGCTTGGGGCACTGGGAACTGGTGCTCAAGCAGAGAACCCCCAAGCTCCAAAATCAGTATAGTGTGAGAATTATGCTGACTCTCAACAATGACCAATAAAGGATTCTAGACTCTTTTACTGCTGATCTAAGATCATCCAAAGCATATATGGAACAATGAGCTATCCAAGGCAAGGTATCTTCAACTATTTCAGACCCAGGAACCACTTTTAACTCAAATATGTACCTATTTCTTAATAATTTACCACTTATTTGCATGGTGGTAGTGTTCCTGTTTTGATCCACCCTGGAACAGTCTGTGACCCAATGATGTGTCCCAACCCATCAGTTGAAGACCAACACCCTAGGCCACCATGTTCCATGGAAGCAAAGCATATGTATCTGTCAAGCATTTTCATATTTTTTTTGCTGCATCGACTATAAAACTCATCTAGTCAATATTTGCTTGGTGTGGTAGTCAATTTGGGGCAGGAAGGTGTGGAAAATGAAGATGGCAGGAAATTGATTAGGCTCATGTATCTTGGTGGGTGATGGGCATTTCCTGACACCCATCACACAGGGTTGTGGGAGCCATAGGCAGCATGCAGGGTACCTTTGAGGCTGATCTGCAACACCTGGTCAGAGTTGGAGGGGCTCAGGAATGGATGGGACAGGAGCACATCCCTATTGGTTTTAATGATGCAGCTCAGATAAGGAGGAAAGGAGAAACTGCCTCTTGTCTTAGGCAGAGGTTGGCTTACCAGCCACAGTTAACTTGATTAGTTTTTGGTGGGCTTCCTGTACTCTTATTTACACTTTGTAAATAATAAAATACAACTCTAGTGCAACTGTCCCTTTCTCCTGTTAGGGGAGCACAACTGGTTTGGTGACACTCGGAGCAAAGCCTCGGGGTGCAACAGCAGACACCACAACGATAATCTAGAAAGGATTGCAAGAGGCAGGAGGAGTGCTGAATTTTGGCATTGCTGAAACTTGAGGCCCCAAGATCCACCACTGCTCCTGTCTTCCCTCTTTGTTTCCAGTTCTGGCCATCAAAGGAAGAAGACGAGGAGGCAAAATGGCCTGGAATCTGTGAAAATATTAGCTCTTTGGGGGCCAGGGGCCTAGCAACAACAAAGTATACCCAAAGAACACAGACTTACTGTTGCAAATGGTACCCAGAGTGTCGTAGTCGTCAATCTCCTCACACAAAACACGCCACTGAGAGAAGATTGAGTTTTGGCTTATCAGAGTGGTGTCAAAATTGCTTCTTGCTCCCATGAGGTCATCTGTGCAAATGTCACAAGTGTTTCTACCTGTTGCGAAGTTCCAGTAGGGGAGGGCAAAGAAAGGATCCTGTAGCATGTCCTGATGAGATGAACAATAACAACAACCTGGGTTAATAGTGAGCTACATTGGGCTGCAGGTAAAAAACAGATGAAATCCTGAGCTTGTTAAATCATGACATTTCTTCCTATGATGCCAGTCTAGTAATGTTTCACTATGTGGATGGGAATGGGGATGAGGTTCCTTAAAGGGAGACATTTTGGAACGTGTTCACACCTTGACTTGTTAGCATAGCATGTGCATCACAGAAAGGCCATTACCTGCAAGTCTCTCTCCAACTGTAGTAGATGGTATCTATGCCAGGTGAGAAAAGCTGGTCCTTCATGGGAGAAATCTATTCCACCAAAGCTCTGCTGCCCTGGTCCAAGAAATGTCTTTCTGACAGAGTAATAATGGGACCACACAAAATAATTATAAATGGTCACATTTTCAAATTGTGGTGTATTGCCATCAGGGCCCAATATCTCCTCACGTCTCCTTGTGGCTATCACAATGTCAGGGTGAATTGTATTCTTGGCCTGTTGCAATGCTCTTAGGAAGCGATTCCTTTCTTCATTACTCAGATCCAGAAGGTTTCTTCTGACTAAAGGTTAAAAATACATCATATTATGGATTAAAGGGAAATATAAATAGGAAACCAATAATTTATGCCTATCAGTTGCCAATATAAAAAGGAATATCCATGAAGCCCAAGCCTTCAGAATCAGAACTTGGCTTCTCCAGCATGATGTGATTGTTGTATTTTATTCAGGAATAAATACAGGAGTTAAATCCAAAGTTTTCTCTTAATCTTCCATTATGGATTTCAAGATTTGGGAATTGGAACTCTAAGAAGAGATGGAGATTCCATTGCAAAAGCAAATAGTAACTTCTGATTATCTATAATTCTATAATATTTCAAGGACAGTGTCCATATTTACACAGTGGAGCTTCATTCCTATCCAGGAATTACCTTAAGCAAACTGTAGGAACCAGGGACATGTCAAGCATTTGTTTAGTGCACACACAAATTTCACCACGATTCCTCTGCTGATGTGGACTATGGGCAGATACAGAGAGTCTCTTTCTGCACACATAACTCAACACCGGAATCCCTTTTGCTGACAATTCAAACAGACACAAACACAGGTATGGATGTCTTGAGTAGCAGAAAGTTACATGAATATGGCTAGCGCATAACTCTTGGTCATTCACAGTGCAGATGGTGCAGATGTGCATTTGTCAGTGCCAGTAGATTTCTATGTATCACAGACCACTCAGCTGTTTCCTCCTCGGGTTATTAGTTATATTTGTATCCTGTGAGCCAGAATTTATTAATCTTACAGGAATTCAAAAGACATGGGACACCTAAAGGTTTGCTTTCACACACTGGCCTGCCACCAGGTGTTACACATGCATAATATGAACCAGCCCCAAACGCTGAGTTTTGTTATGATAATATAATGGTTTGAGCTAAAGAAAAACAATCAATCGAGTTGCGATAAATACCAATTACCATAACTGGTGGCAGCGACTGTGGCCTGGTGTGGTTGCTGGGGAACGAGGGAGGGCTGCATTGGCCTCGGTCGGCTACAGCAGTTGGCAGGATTGCCCACCCAAATTTTAAATTTGATCGGGTCAATTAGGGTACTGGTGAGTGGGTGGTGCTCTGGTGGTGGACTGGCAGGGCCAGTCTTCTGTGGGGTCCACCAGCCAGGCATAAAAGCTGGCTGCACCTCCAGCAGGCAGCACAGTTGGGATATATTGCATTTCAGTGCAAAATATCTATTCAGAAATCATAGAATTGTAGAGTCTGAAGGGACCCAAGCGTCATCTAGTCCACCCCCCTGCAGTGCAGGAATCTCACCTAAAGCATCTATGACAGATGGCCAGCCAATCTCTGCTTAAAAACCTCCATGGAAGGGGAGATCAAATGAACGTACCACGCAGCTTGCTGCTGTACATGTGAATCTGGGAACTGCAATCTTTTTACTATATCTCTCAGGGGCTTTTTTTCAGCCGGAGCTCACCAGAACTCAGTTCTGGCATCTCTCAGGTGGACACCATTGCCATTTTAAGAGAACAAGGGAAGCGTTCATGGTGAGTTCCGGCACCTCTTTTGCCAGAAAAATAGCACTGATGTCTCTAACGCTGGCAACAACAAGATAATGGGACATCTCTGCCCTCTTCTTAAAACCATTCCATTAGAATAGTGTAGCATCTCTTACTGATGTCTTCCCTGGATACCCCCCTCAGATTGGAATAATACCTGTTGCTGCCACTCCTTCAAGGTGAACTCTTGGTGAAGGTGGTAAACCCACATGGCAATCCAAATAGCACCCCATTTCATTACTGAATTCTTAATTTGTAGATGACACCAAACTGGGAGCGGTAGTTAATGCTGCAGATGACAGAATCAGGATTCAAGATGATTTTAACAGATTGGAGATTCCAACTTAGACATGAAGAAGAACTTTCTGATGGTAAGAGCTGTTTGACAGCGGAATGGACTCTCTTGGACAGTGGTAGACTCTTCTTCCTTGGAGGATTTTAAATAGAGGTTGGATGGCCATCTGTCATGGATGCTTTAGTTGAGATTCCTGTATTGCATGGGGTTGGAATAGATCACTCTTGGGATCCCTTCCAACTATTCTATTCTATTCTATTCTATTCTATTCTATTCTATTCTATTCTATTGCCTCTGTTGTATTTCCTTCCCTCATCCCACCCAGGATGTTTGCTAATACAGAAGAAAGAGAAAGGTATGGTGCTATTAAGCAAAGCAATGAATTTGGCCCCATAATCGCCAATCTAGACATTATAATGCATACCTTTCCAAAAGGTTGTTTATGCTAATTTTAATTCTTTTATATTCTGATTTAGGTTGCAAATCCAACACACACTTGCCTAGGAGTATGGTCTACTAAAGACAATAAGACTTAATTCCGAGTAGGGAGTTATTGCATTCTAAGAAACTGAAAACTTCTGCTGCGAAGAAAATCTTGAGAGGCAGATGCCAAAGCATTTGAAATGCAGTGTTATTTCATTTGCGAGCTCACAGATGTTCTGAAAACTGAATCATTATGGAGGATCAATTTTTCAGAGAAATATCAGCCTAAGCTACTGAAAAGGCTGAAACCATCAGAAAAGGGGGACACCTCTGTGCCAAAACACACAAATATTGCCTCCTTCTTGTTATTGTCTTTACCTATTTGTGTCTGCTGATCACAGGCAGGTCCACTCCAGCCAGCTCGACAGGCTCCACAGTTGTATCCAGAGAAATTCCTGTTGCACTGGCAGGTTCGGTTGAAGAAGCGCAGAGGCCATTGTTCACGGTCATCTCGCCCATCGTGCATGTACTGGGGTCCATGGGGTCTGGAATCGGCTGTCACTTGTACACACTGCCCCCTTCCAGAAGATGACCCACACCTGTCTGAACCAGGAACCACCACTGGAGACAGGTCTGGGCAGCATTCCCCTCTTGTCAGCGCATCAACAGTAGCACATTGCCTGGGGAACTGAGCACTAATTTCTCTGAGCAGGGCGAAGAGAAGCAATATGGATAGATGCATAGTGATGGTCCAAATTCAACAATAAAAACAGTAAATAGATCTAAGTCAGTGTCCTTTCTTGTGAGCCAAGATGCAGTGAACTCACTTCTTTTCCGTATAGCGATGAAAACTCTAAAATGGAAGAAACAAAAATGAAAGAGGGCATCGAAATGCTGTAGAGCAGGTATCTTCAAGCTTTTCAGACCCACGACACACTTTTCACCCGTACATTTGGGGGCCCTTTCTTAATCTTTTGCCCTATATTTGCTTGGTGTAGACGATGTTCCTTCACAAATGGAAAGAAACCTCCTTATTTGCTTTTGAGGGTTTGCATTTTTGAGGGAGAGGTTAGCGCAATTGTCTTTTGGATCGCTGCATCGTCATCATCAATCATAATCATAAGCAGCAATCAGTGTCACTACTTCGGAGTACTTAGAGCATGTCCTGCCTCACTGGACGTATAGGCTAATCCCCTTTACCTGGGAGTAAGCCCCTGCAAAATCATTAGGACTCATTTCTGAGTACACAAGGATTGCAGTTTAAATTGCTTCATACGAGAACCATTTTAATTCAGATATTTCTGTCCACATCCCTCTAACCCAACCCTTTGCTCAACCAAAACAATTATGGGTTTCCCATTCAAGAAAGTGGGGAAGTTTTCCATGCACTGATTATTAGAATACTCCAGTCAGCCAGCTGCTTGCAAGAGATCATTCTACATTCCTGCTCTAGCAGATGCATCTCCAAACTGCCCTTCATCCCCAAATCCCACAAATTTGTTCCTATACACATCAGCATTTTATCACTTTGTTGACAACAAAACAATCTTAATACATACTTTTTTCCAGAAGATCTCTCTGCTTTGTTATCTTCTTTATTGGTTAATTGTTTTTTTTCCTTCTTGGCTGATTGTACTTTTAGGTTGCGGTTCTTGCTGCAGCTGCTGCCCTAAACCAAGCCGAACTATTTTGTTTTGGATTTCTGTCTGCTTTCTAATCCCAGCCTTGCCAACAATTTGGTTTGGCGTGACCCTCTCTCTCTCTCTTTCTTGCTCCTCTTAATCCCTTTCTACTTCAATGAGCTTCCCCGGATAAGTACTCTGGCAGCACATGATTCCTTTCATGCGGATCTCCTTGTGATTTTACACGTTTTAGGAAAGGTCAGGGGCAAGTAATTGCAATGAAAACAGAGAGCCCACAACCAAAGGAGCTTTCTTTATTCTGTGTGCAAAGGAAGGGCCACAGGGAGATTTTTTGGGGAAGGGAGAATGAAGCAAAGGCATATCACACACCACAGAAGGAGGAAGAAGCTATTTGGAAAACAAAGGGCTTCAATTTCACACAAGGAACCAAATCCTCTGAAGTCAACTGCTTTCTGGTGATGCCACAGCCAACTCTTCTACAGTTGATCAGCACATGGCTAATGGTTCCAACAAGCATGTTGGCCAACAAGGCAGATGCCATGGCCAACAAATAAATAAATAAGTTTTCGACAAATATTAGGCATGGGTCAAATGTCTCTCACATGTAGAGTTACCTTGACAAAAACAACAACAATTTTTTTGTTTTGGGCAGCTCCCAACATAATATTAAAAACACAACAAAACATCAAATATTAAAAACTTCCCAATACAGGGCTGCCTTTAGATGTCTTCTAAAAGTCAGATACTGTAATTGTTTATTTCCTTGACATCTGATGGGATGGTGTTCCACAGAGCGGGAGCCACTACCGAGAAGGCCCTCTGCCTGGTTCCCTGTAACCCCACTTTTCACACTGAGGGAACCGCCAGAAGGCTCTTGGAGCTGGACTTCAGTGTCCAGGTTGAACAATGGGGGTGGAGATGCTCCTTCAGGTATACTGGGCCGAGGCCATTTAGGGCTTTAAAGGTCAGCACCAATGCTTTGATTTGTGTTTGGAGCCAATGTAGATCTTTCAGGACCAGTGTTATATGGTCTTGGTGGCCACGCCCAGTCACCAGTCTAACTACCACATTCTGTGGATTAATTGTAGTTTGACCAACAAATGACATGAAAGGAAATGTTAGGGCAGATCTATACCATACACAGCAGGGACGCGGGTGGCACTGTGGTCTAAACCACAGAGCCTAGGGCTTACTGATCAGAAGGTCGGCAGTTTGAATCCCTGCGACAGGGTGAGCTCCCGTTGCTCGGTCCCAGCTCCTGCCAACCTAGCAGTTTGAAAGCACATCAAGTGCAAGTAGATAAATATGTACCGCTGTGGCGGGAAGGTAAACGGCATTTCTGTGTGCTGCTCTGGTTCACCAGAAGCGGCTTAGTCATGCTGGCCACATGACCCGGAAGCTGTACACCTGCTCCCTCGGCCAGTAAAGCGAGATGAGCGCCGCAATCCCAGAGTCGGCCATGACTGGACCTAATGGTCAGGGGTCCCTTTACTTTTACTTTATACCATACACTTAAATAATACCCAGTGTGCATTTAAAGCACAAAACTTGACACACATACACACACACACAAAAACACACACCTGGAAACTGTAGTTTGTTAAGGATACAATTCTGTGAGGAGGAAATGAAATGACAGTTCCCCTGATTCTTTGGTGTAAGTCAACTGTTTCAAATGTGCAATGGATGTACTTTAAATGCATGGTGGAAATCTCCCTTTGACTGACTATTAGGAAGAACTTCCTGGCAAAGATTGTTTGACCATAGAAAAGGCTGCTTTGGAAAGTGGTTGGCTGTCCTTCATAACAGGTTCAAGAGCATCGGCCAGCAGTTGGACTATATAACCCTTAAAGTTTCTTCCAACTGTATGATTCCACATCTTGTTCAACTCACGGGTACAAATGCTCGGACCTTAGACACCACCAGCACTAGGCACTCCTTGCCCCCTTCAGTCATGTATGGTATAGATCTGCCCTAATAATAATTTTGCTCCATTATCTGGGTAACTGCCCTTCTCAAATTTGAAGATGATTATCATAGCACTTTTGAATCATCTCTTGTCCAGGCTAAATATGCCAACTCGTTCAACTTCTCCTCATAGGACTTGATTGCCAAGCTCTTCCCAAATTTTGGTACCCACCTCCAAATATGGTCGAGTTTGTTCAAATCTTTTAAAAACAGTAGTACTCAGAACAGGGTACAAAGGTATTGTGCATTACAACAGTGTCGTTCCCCTCTTAAGTCAATAAATATCACATCTCACTTAGCCATGAAGTACCTGAGAATTCATTCCGGCAGGCACACTGTCTTTAAGGAGATGTTCACTTCTGATTTGGTGGTGGCAAATCAAGACCGCTTTAAATTTTATGACACCATATCATTGCTCTGTTACACTGAGAGGGCATGAAGGCCTTTCCAGGTGAATTCTCTTGCTCCTCAGGTATGAAACAGTGGTGGTTAGTAGAAGTGCCATTATTCTTAAGAAGCTGTGCTTTCTGATGGGCAATACTGAGATTCTGGGATGTTACATTTTCTACTCCTGATACTATAGTTATTGCAGATGAAGTGCTGTGCTGACATAGTTTGTGATAGTTCGATAGGCAGTGTTTATTTTTTTTTTTTGGGGGGGGGGGAATGCAGAGGTACGCATGTTGTTTAGTCGTTCAGTCGTGTCCGACTCTTCATGACCCCATGGACCAGAGCACGCCAGGCACTCCTGTCTTCCACTGCCACCCGCAGTTTGGTCAGATTCATGTTTGTAGCTTCGAAAACACTGTCTAACCATCTCGTCCTCTGTCGTCCCCTTCTCCTTGTGCCCTCCATCTTTCCCAACATCAGGGTCTTTTCCAGTGAGTCTTCTCTTCTCATGAGGTGGCCAAAGTATTGGAGCCCCAGCTTCACGATCTGTCCTTCCAGTGGGCACTCAGGGTTGATTTCCTTAAGAATGGATCGGTTTGATCTTCCTGCAGTCCATGGGATTCTCAAGAGTTTCCTCCAGCACCATAATTCAAAAGCGTCAATTCTTCGGCGATCAAGGGGTACGCATACCCCTAAACAATTTGTGAATCTAAGTTTGGCCTCATTGAGGGGCAATATTTCAATATGAGAAGGAAAATGAGAGTAACCCTAAATGTGTTGGTTTTTTTAGGGGGGAAAAGCACTTTTGATAGGCACCTATTAGTTGATGCCCGTGGTAGTATCATAACTACCAGAACACAAATTCTATCTAGCTTACACTGGCATGTTTTTATAGGTGCTGGAAGCCACACAGAACGGCTGGGGAAACCCAGCCAGATGGGTAGGGAACAACAACAACAACAACAACCCCACTTCACTTTCCTCTTTTGATGTTTGTATTCTCTTCTTTTATAATTTGAATTTATAGCTTTCATGTCACCTTTTCCTGAACTTTTTCCTGACTATTGCCTTATCCAGCCTATTTTTATTTATTTATTACAAGGTGATTTCGTGTCTACTTCCTCTTTCAGTGGTAGGGATTAAACCTAATAAAGCAGTCGTGGAGATTGGGAAGGCTTTTATAAGGTCTGGAAATGCCCTAAATTTAAAATGTGGATAGGGATTTTTCAAAGCACGCAGCAGCTTCTGATCTTTGCTGGAGGTTGTAGGCTTTTTGAAGGGTTTTTTTGTAGGTTTGTTTGAAAATTCCAGCTTTCAAAAGGGCACCAGTTAACAGTTCTGAGATTACAGAACCGATAGCTCATTCACAATGCCCCAGTTTTCAAACAAAGGCTTTATTTAGAGTCTGTTCTCAGCCATTGTATGGCAGAGGAAAAGGCATATGATTAAAATAACATCCCCTTTCTTCATTCTGAGCTGATCTGCCACGGGCAACAGGATGATGGTTCGCTAGTGATCCGCACAAGACCAGATCTTCAGTAGGGCAACTACTGTCAAGTGGTTCATGAAAGAAAAGGTGCTTCCAGCTATTTCTAACTATCATGAATGACCTTGGGTTGGGCCAATATGGCGGCTTCTATCTGGGGCAATGGCTTGGGGGCTCTTGTCTACATGTGGGCTCAGGAGACATGCTTGTGATATAGGAGAAGGCACATGAGGTACCCTAGAAAACTAAACATTTTCAGAGATGGCAATCTTATGTTTTCTCAGCTTCTGCTGGCCTCCAGCTCTCATCAGCCTCAGCCACCACAGTCAATGGTCCAAGCCGATAAGAGTTGTAGTCCTACAACATTTGGAAGCTCACAGGTGAACCACCCCTGCTTTTCTGCTTGTAATAGGATAACCTGCAACATAACTGGCTGAGTGATGAGGAAGAGGAAAGCTCGGGGAATCTTAGCTGGAGATATGAAATGGGCTCTTGAATATGCTGGAATAAAATGCTTCTGGGAAACACACACAGAGTCAGTATTCCTTCTTTATTATTTTCGCAGAGGCCTCGGTATAAGCATGCAACTGGGGCCAATGCAAGTCATCTCCAGCCTACTGCTTAAATATTTCTATTACTGAACGATCTTTTAGCATATTTTTCTGCAGCTGCTCTTGAACCACTGAACAGGAACCCATCCATTACTAATAAACATAATCCTGATGATACCCTCTTGATAGGTTTCTGAAGGTAATCATTCCAATTTGCTAGCAAGTAGAATCCACCTGACAATTGATGCTGCACAAATATTTCTCATAAGTTGTAAATAATAATAATAATAATAATAATAATAATAATAATAATAAATAATATACTTTTATTATTTGTATGCCGTCCATCTGAATAGGCTGCCCCAGCCACTCTGGGCGACTCCCAACAGAGTAGTATCCCAACAGAGTATTATCCCAATGGAGAAATGGAAAAACAGCTTTGTTACGTGTATTTATTTGAAACATTTGTAAGCTGCCTGTCCAAGGCTCAGGTAAGATCCTCCCCCTATTGTGTGGGCAGGTGGTCCCTCCCCCTATCTGGCCTGATCACTTTGGCAATGCCTCCCCAGGTGGGATTGGGCAACTGGCTGAGGTAGGCTGAGACCTCCAGGTAATCCACCTGGGGAAGGCGAAGCCAAGCCTGTGCTAATGGGGCCTCATAGGGTCCAGGGGGCTGCGCACAACCACACAAAGGGTGCCCCCCATTTAATGTGGGAAGCAGTCATTACAGTAGCTGTTAAAACAGAAATCAAATCAACCCCCTCCCCCAAGAAAATAAAATGAACCTACAAGACAACTCTTAACAATCAGAGGGCCGAATGGAAAAGAGGTACCATTAGAACCCTTCCTAAAAGCCTCCAAAGAAGGAGTTCAGTAGTCCTTTGACTGTCACTGGAAAGTAGGGACACTTGGAGGGTACGCAAAGCAGCTGCTCTATCACTGTGCTATGGGGCCTCCTGTATAGTGTCTCCTTCTTTGTGGGACGTACATTTGGCTCCTTTAAACAGGCCTTAAAGACCTGCTTGTTTTAATCTGCTTTTTGCTGGAGTTGTTGCTTTTAATTTCAACTGTTGCTGTTATTTTACTGCTGGTTTCAGAGCAAATTTCTTTTCCATGTCATTTGTGATGAGCTTTCATTCCGTTTTTCGATACCCGCTTTATAGGGATTCGATGTGTGAACCGAGGTCTTTTTACTGCTAAAGGTGGAATGAAATATTTAAGTAAATCTTTTTTAAAAAATGCTTTGAAACTGTTTCTGAATGCAGACACACCTAATGACTTGATTTGTGGCCATAATGAATGCCTCCCTAAGTCCCTTTCACATAGATGGGCACAACTTCAACATCATAGATGGTTAGGAGAAGATTGGTCTGAAAGCCAGTCAGATTTAGGTCAGGTGTGAATTGATAATATGAACTGGCTTCCTTCCAACATGTGGCCTGGAGCTGAAGGAGAGAATCGAGAGACTGGGCAGCTCCTGGGACAATGCTTTGACAAAGTTAGCATGTGCCGGGCCTTCAGTTTCACGCTTGAGTTCATCTCCTCAGCGTAAGTGACTGGAGTCATGACTGCCTCACCACGCAGTGCATTAATGGGTTGAGACATATCTGGATTTCCTGAATGATGTATGATAGGTGACAAACTGGTGCCCACTGAGGCTTGAGGGAGACCTGGAAGAATATCGCAGCTAGGTGTAAATTAAAAGAAAGTGTCAGTTGTAGACACTTTGAAATAGTTCCAGAATAACAGCTGTCACCATTTTCCCCGGAGGCTCCGATTTCTATGATGTGAGTGCAAAGTGTTTCCTCGCTAGTTCGTAAGTTCTAAATGCTGACCCAACTGAAATTCAGTCACTAAACACCGGGATTTCAGCTTCCAGAGAAGCTATTCCATTCTCCCCTGCTTATAACTGAGCTTTAGACAATAAGCACAGAGGTAAGTTTCCTAATTAGAAGCGATTGCTAGTTTTGAAACCATCTAAAGATTAGAGAACTGCCCTTTTACGTAAGACATGCTTGCTATATAATGTTATTGGTTTGAAAGGCTGGTATCTTAGCGGTGACTAAGACCTAATTTAAATGGGATTCTCATTGAAATGAGTGATGGGCAAAGCATAGACCTATGCAAGCATTACAGTTGGCTGACACTTCATTTCAATGCCAGTGTGCCAGTCTGTAAACTTGCAGTGGCAGACCCTCCAAGTGCCTCTATTTTCCAGGGATGTGCCTGATTTAATGAAGCTGTTCCAGTTTCTGATTTGATCCCCGAATGTCCTGCTTTTCCTTAGGACATCCCTATTTTCATTGGAGAAATGTTGGAGTCAACCGACCCCCTAAGCCATCTAAAGGCAATCCTGTACAGTAGCACCTCAGCTTACGTACCGTAACTCTCTGGGTACGTAAACTTCATGTTACAAAAGTGGCAAATGTGGAAGTATTGGACGGGGTTTTGCCATGCACGCATGCACAGAAGCGGTCTACCACCACGCACATGTACAGAACAGTGATCCTCGGGTTGTGGACCTCCGGAACGGATCCCATTCACAACCAGAGGTACCACTGTATAGGGAAGGTTTTTTTTTAAAGGTTTGTTATATTTTTATATATGTTGGAAGCTGATCTTATTTTATTTTATTCTTAGACAGATTTACAAAAAGAAAAAGAAAAAACACACACACACCGATAAATACATTTTAAAAAGGGGCAGGATTGGATGTGGACACACGACACATTTTTAAAAAATAAAAAGATCAAGAGTCATTGTGCTCTGCTGTGTGGGGCAGTCTGTGGGAGGCAGGGCTTGGCGTGATGAGTTCAAATGCTTCCAGCCTGAATGCGCACATGCCTTTTGATTTACTTCAGATTGTTGCCTCTTCATCTTTGCAAAAGTAACTTTAGAAATGAGGCCCAAACACACCCATTTCAAACAGCCAAGCCACCTAGATCTCAATACCGCTGAGGACACTACAGTTAGATCATCTGCAGGGCAGTTTTGTTCATCATTCAACTCAGAAGGGCTTCCTTCTGAAGATATCTGTTGCCGTTTTAGTCTTCATTTCTTTTTATACTTTATGTGTTCCATTTTTAAAAGAGGCGTCCTGGGAAGGTGGCTAGTTTCAGATTAGGTGTGAAACAGTCACAGCCTACCTGCCAAATTGGTCTGCTTCTCCTCATATTATTGGCTCCAATTTTAAACCTGTTTTTCCCCCCCTCTCTCTTTCTCTGCTGCTGCATGAGAAATCTACTGAAACAGCATGGGATCAGTTGCAACAGCAGGAGAGAACGTTTCCAAGTGCTCTTGGGAGCACCTGAGAGACAAAAATTGTAGCTAACGAAATGTTCAGAAGGAAGTGTGAATTTTAAATTGCTTTAAATGTACAGCTATTTTAAGAAAAGCTTGCGCTGTGGAAGAAATGGTGTGGTGTTTTTTTGTTTTTTTGTTAAGTGCTGTGTTTCATTTGTTTCCTAATAGCTAAAGCAATAAGAAAACTTAGTTTTCCATCAGAAGCAGCAAGTTGTTTTGGATATCTATCTTAAAACTGAACAAGGACAAATAAAAGAAAGTACTTCTTTACACAGCAAGCAGCTAAACTATGAAATTCATTCCCGCAGGGGGCTGGGATGTCCACCAACGTGTATGGCTCTAAAAGAGGACTGGAAAAAATCATGGAGGAGAAGGCCATACCTGTGGGTACCAGCCATGAAGTCTAGGTTGTACCTCCACTGCTGGGAGACAGGATGGCTCTGTATGCCATTTACTGGCAATCACAAGTCCAGCCCTCCTTGTCGGCTTCCCTAAGCATGTAGTTGGCCACTGAGAACAACATGCTGGGCTGGATGAGCCTTTGGCCTGATCCAGCTGTGCTCTTCTTTTGTTCTTAGGATTCTTTGAGTCCAAGTTTTCTCCTGGCACCCCTCCTCTTTCAGCCTGCCAATCTTAGAACTTTGACATTGGTAGGGCAGTCATTGGATGTTTCAGCTGTGGTAAGGAGAAGGCATCTGGCATCAGATTTCCATCTTTGAGGTCAGAGCTCTCTTTCCATCCCCAGAGACAGAGAACTGGTGGTCCTTATAGCCCCCAAAACACCCTCAAAGGGACCATTGGACTGCAGGATCCTACATCTTTTTCCAAGAGGTTCTTCAGAGATGGCTGGTTGACTGCTGGTTGGGGCCATTAATCTCTTTAAGTCAATGTTGAAGTCAGTGGCGACACTACTGAATGAGTCTCCCCTGAAACTGATCCCATGCTGTTTCAGTAGATTTCTCATGCAGCAACAGAGAGAAAGAGAGAAACAGGTTTAAAATTGGAGCCAATAATATGAGGAGAGGCAGACCAATTTGGCAGGTAGGCTGTGATTGTTTCACACCTAATCTGAAACTAGCCACCTTCCCAGGACACCTCTTTTAAAAAGCATTTCCTGGCCCCTCTTTTTGAATGCTTGCCCCATTCTCAATAGTCAACTTTTTTGCAATTCAGCATAACTGAATTTGTCTTCCAAAAGTCAGGTGGGACAGCTGGCTCCTTTTTTCAAGAACTGTTTCCCCACCATGGACAATCTCTGGGCATTAAACAATTGTGAAACTTTATGAAGAACCTATGCTTTGAGTTCTCTTCCTCCTTTTCGTTTGCTGTATCTTGTGCAAGGGGCCATATTATGTGTGTTCTTATCTCAGTTTTAGAACAGCACCCAGAAAACCTTAGGCAGTAATAACAACAACACTGGCAACAATAATACAAAAATGCTGGGTGACGGCAGGGAGCAAATTATAGAAAAGAAATTGCTTTCAGGCTGTGCTGTTTAGGAACCTGAAGTAAAAGCAAGCTGTTTCTCCTAAAGATCACAAAATATTATGGACAGTCTTGCTGGGTCAGACTGAGGTTCATACATGTATAGATCAGCTTTCTGATGACCACAAATATCGTGTTTCAGAACCCTTCAGCCCAACGGAAACGGAATATGTGTAGCATATATAGCACAGCACCGTAGCCATTTCAACAGCTCTCGGTTGATACCAGCAAAGCTCCAGATTCAAATCCCACTCTTTCATGTTGAGAGTCAGCCTGCATGCCCTCCGACATTTCTCAGATGAAAATAGGGACGTCCCATTCCATAACGATAATTTTACTATTTAAAACCTCACACATCTTATTGGGTTGCCCCAGCACTCTGGGCAGCTTCTAACATATATAAAAACAAAACAAAACATTACACATTAAAATAAAAACTTCACTATACAGGATTGCCTTCAGACGGCTCAGGGGTTGGATAACTCCATACCCGCCAATATTTCTCCAATGAAAATAGGGGCATCCTAAGGAAAAGTGGGACATTCTGGGATCAAATCAGAAACTGGGACAGCTTCTCTAAATCAGAGATGTCTCTGTAAAATAGAAGCACTTGGAGAGTCTGACACTGGACCTCTGATGGTGCCGCAGCAGGGTGCAGTCGCAATTACATAGGACCAATTGCAATTACGCAAATTGAATGACGTACAAAATGGATTTTCTGAAACCACTTTTTCTGTTTCTCAAACCACCTTTGCCCATCTGCTGATTTCCGGATGACCCTCTCTTCATGTTCTGTAACAATAGTGAAACTGTAACTAATTTGGTCAAGAAATACCAGGAATTATATGTGCATATCCCAGAGCAAATTCCTTGGAACAAACTTTTCATTTTATCCACAGTCATATGCTTCTACATCATCCCACTTTGGTCAAAGTGGTGATGACTTTGAGCCTTTTTGTATCATTCAGATGCAAGGAAATTCTTGTTTCAATACTGTTGTTTTTTTTTTGTATTTTATACTGTAACTGAAACACACCGGAATCAAAAGTGTAATCCTCTCAACCCATACTAACAAAGGCTTTAGTCTAAAACCCAGTGGGGGTGGGGTCACTGTAATTTATATGAATTCTAAAATACATAGGTTGTAGACTGAACACATGCTATCTAGACCAGTGGTTTAAACACTATGCTATGATCCCTTGAAAAGTACTTCAGTGAGAAGCTGAGTATTGGAAGGCAAGCTTTCCAACCAATCGCTTGGCCTCCTATACAAATCTCCTCTGGGAGCAGCATGGAAACATTGGTGGTATTCTAAGGTGCATTCTCAACTCATATGGGCTTTCTGAGGAGGAAGGGTAGAATATAATTTCAATAAATAAATAAAAATATGGGGTGACAGGGAAGCATGAGGTCCAACCAGTGTCTTTTGTGAACCAAGTGTGCATCCAACCAAGAATCCTTTGCAAGGTGTAGGGTTCGAGTGGCAAAGGTATATGGAACATGTTCTCTGAAGGTAGCGATTTTGAGTCATAAAACAGGGGAACAACAGGCTGAGCTGGGGGGGGGCATAATATAAGGAGGGTGGGAGGAGGGAAACAGGAGTGAATGACACTTGAAAGAATGCAAATGATCAAATCCATGACCTCTCAAACTGATGTAGACCCATGATTTCCTAGAGAGTGCATGATGGTATATAAAGGTAAAGGACCCCTGGACGGTTAAGTCCAGTCAAAGGTGACTATGGGGTTGTAGCACTCATCTCGCTTTCGGGCTGAGGGAGCTGGTGTTTGTCTACAGACAGCTTTCTGGGTCATGTGGCCAACATGACTAAACCGCTTCTGGCGCAACGGGACACCGTGACAGAAACCAGAGTGCACGGAAGTGCCATTTACCTTCTGCCGCAGTGGTACCTATTTATCCACTTGCATTGTTCTGCTTTCAAACTGCTAGGTTGGCAGGAGCTGGGACATAGAAACGGGAGCTCACCCTGTCACGGGGATTCGAACCGGCAACCTTCCGATCGGCAAGCCCAAGAGGCTCAGTGGTTTAGACCACAGCACCACCCTTGGTATATAAAAAGCAAAGAGAGCTCTGTTGATTCGCATGAGAAAAAAACATGCATACAACAAAACTTCATGGTCAGGCAAGACCAGTTGGAATAACCTACATTTTGTAAAATGGTGAGCAAGTAACTGAGTTCTCTAAAACCCTTTATCGCGCTAGATGCCAAAGTGTGTGCACATAGGGAGAATTAAGCTGCTTAGTGCAGCCTTGCAAACACAGCCTGGACTCCCACTCAATTGGTTCCATTCTCTCCTTAACACCTTCACTGAAATGTCTTCACAACCCACAATCCTTCCCTTATTAAACATGGATTAAGAGGGCTTTTATTTCGGTAGCAGGTTGTCAAGAGGCGCTATTTAAAGCCCATAGCACTCGCAGCCTTCCCAGGAATGGATGCTTCCATCTTTGGCATTGGTGACGTGAGTTAATGTGCCCGAAAGCCAGAGCACAATTTATCCCACCTGATTACCAGCAACTGGTCTCCAGAGGCATGCTTGTAGAACATTGCTCTACAAGAACATCACTAGGTCCTCTGCTGGAGCTATCAGTGACCACAAAACCAGGGCTGGCCTTAAGGGCTGGGAGAGCTGGGTGGTTGCCCTGGGCACCGAGCTGAGCAGGGTGCCAAATTAAGCTCAGTGGCTGTGTATTTTATTTTAATTTTTTGCGTGTGCTAAAAGAAAGAACATTTTAAAAGTACATTTTTCCAGAATAGAAGCTGCATAATGGCAGTGTTGGGTGATTGCATGCCCCCAAATCCTAAACCCCCCCACATTAACTATGGGCTTTTACCCATACCCATACTCTTCAACATTTTTCTGATGAAAATAGGGACATTCTATTCAAGAAGAAGAAGAAGAATTGCTAGCATTTATACCCCACTCATCATATTCCATAATCATCATCATTTTATGATGTCCAGCTCCGAGGGCCTTCTGGCGGTTCCCTCCCTGCGAGAAGTGAAGTTGCAGGGAACCAGGCACAGGGCCTTCTCGGTAGTGGTGCCTGCCCTGTGGAACGCCCTCCTATCAGATGTCAAGGAAATAAACAACTATCGGACTTTTAGAAGACATCTGAAGGTAGCCTGGTTTAGGGAGATTTTTAATGTTTGATCTTTTATTCGGCTTTTAATTTTGTTTGGAGCTGCCCAGAGTGGCTGGGGAAGTCCAAACAGGGCGGGATAAAAACAAACAAACAAACAAATAAGAATAAATTTATATCCCACCCATCTGACTGGGTTCCCCAGCCACTCTGGGCGGCTTTCAACATATAGAAAAACATTATAAAACATTAAATATTATAAAGTTCCCTGTACACAGGTGTCTTCAGATGTCTTCTAAAGGTTGTAAAGTCACTTATCTCCTTGGCTTGGGGGGGGGTCCACATCACTCCACACCCTCCAACATTCCTCAAATGAAAATAGGGATGTCCTAAGGAAAAGTGGGACATTCCAGGATCAAATCAGAAACTGGGACGGCTTCTGTAAATCCCTGGAAAATAGGGACACTTGCAGGGGTTGTTATAGTGGTATATTTACTAGTTTTTTTATTTTTATTTTTATTTTTATTTATTTTTTGGAATGCAGCTGCACAATGCCACTGTGATTCAGCTAATCTGAATAAATCCCTGTGTTCTGACCCATTCCCTGGAGATGCCTCTGATTGCACCTGGGGAATTTTCCTTGTCAAGCAAAGTCCTTCCCCATCTCCATTTTCTACATCTTGTGGCAAGGCATTCCACACACTGATTATGCAACACACGATGCGAAGTGCTATCTCTTACTGTCCTGAAGCTGCTCTCACTCTCTTTGAGGATTTCAGGCTTTTCTCTTCCAGCCTTTGAAAATCTTCCCTCATTCTTTCCTCGCTTGACATATGGCGATCAACAACAAAGTGTTGTGCATTCATGGTAAAAGTCGGAGCATTTCCAGATCCTTTTAGTCATGTGGTTGGTTAGATTAGAAGGCTAGAATTCCTTCAGGTATTAAGAGAAACTATGGGCAGACTGTGATACCAGTCATGAGTTTATCTCATGGAGAAGGTTAAATAAAGTGCAGAAAGAAACAACAACAAAAAAGCAATGCCTTCCTGGCACCAAAGACAAATGCAGTTCTTTTCCTAAACAGATTTGCATTGGTCTCTTGACTCTCTTTCCCAGAGCCAGGCGGAAATAGCTATAAAAAGCAACAACCCTTAACTTTTACTTTTGCAAAGGTTCAACATCACTACATCCATTGTCAAGAAACCTTGGATTTGGGACCAGATGCAAAATTCATCCCCTTGATACAATCATACTCTGATTTCTGACTGTATAAATCTTCCTTCCTTGATACAACCATAAGGCCAAACTGCGAGAGCCAGTGTGGTGTAATGGTTTTAGTGTTGGTCTATGAAGTAGAAGACCAGGGTTTGAATCCCCATTCAGCTATGGAGCTCACTGGGTCACCTCGGGCCAGTCGCTGCCTCTCAGACTAACCTGCCTCACGGGGTCATTGTGGGGATGATGATGATGATGATGATGATTAGAAGAAGAAGAAGAAGAAGAAGAAGAAGAAGAATGTATTATTTATAGCTTGCCTATCTGACTGGGTTTCCCAGATCACTCTGGGTGGCTCCCAGTAGAATATTAAAAACACGATAAAATTAAAAACATGATAAAACATCAAACATTAAAAACTTCCCTAAACAGGGCTGCCTTCAGATGTTTTCTAAAAGTCAGGTAGTTGTTTATTTCCTTTGACATCTGATGGGAGGGCATTCCACAGGGTGGACACCACTAACGAGAAGGCCCTCTGCCTGGGATTAAACGATCAAGGCAGAACCTTGAGCTCCTTGGATATAATATAATATAATATAATATAATATAATATAATATAATAATAATAATATAATATAATATAATATAATATAATATAATATAATATAATATAATAATATAGAAGATATATGGTTTGCAAACATGACTTTGAAAAACAAACAAATCCATAGAGCTACATGGAGGTTGATTTAGACCTGGACTGTGATGGGGTTAGCATTCAATGCTTTCTCCCCACACTACATTTGTGGCAAAAATCGCATTTCTGTTTTATTGGCACCAATAGGAATTTATCTTCTGGGGTAAATATCAGTTTTGGTGTATGTGTCTGTTGTCCATTAGACCTATGGGTTGGACTCTCTCTCTTTCTGTGTCTCTGTTTCTTTCTCTCTCTCTCTCTCTACACACACACACACACACACACAAAATTCTATTAACTCCCCCCATTACTATTTGTGTGGGATATATAGCTATATCTATCTATATGTATATCTACAAACCAAGCATGTAATTAAATGTGTCATTTTGCTCCCTTGCTCTCGTTTGTTTTAAAGGCTGCTTGCAGATGTAAGGGAAAGAGACTCTGGAAGCAAACTCACTAGGTATTTATCAAGTGTACCTATTCTTCTCTAGGGATGAATTCAGAGAAAGCGGATTAAAATCAATTTGTAGCCGAAGTCAGTGGTGCACAGCTCTGACAAGCTAGAGGTTATGATGTCAAAATCCCTCCTCCTCATCCCTGCATCCCCCGAGCATATTTGCAACTTGTTTAACATTGATTTTTTTCCCCTTTCCTTTTCTTTCTTAGAAAGCGACAAAACACATTCCATTTACTTAATATCAGTTGGAAACCAGGCTTGAAATTATACTGCCAGTGAAACCCAGCGATGAACTGAAAGTGGCAGTGTGCAGATCCCAAGGATATTTGGGATATTTATACCATGCCCTTCATTATAACGCATTTGAAGAAAGCTTATTATAATTTAATACAATAACTTACAGCTTCACTCTCTAAGACATTCTAATGGATTATCATCATGTCTTCACAGGGAATACATTGGCATTTGGACAACCAAAGTCTGGTTGCATAACACACGTGTTTTGTAACACAAGGATTTCATAATTCCTGATCATGGTCCATTAGAGAAATATGTGTAAAAGTCTTAGGATGTTGCAGAGTTTTGCTTTTAAAAGTCTCCCTCATGACACGAACAAATATTCAAATGTGGTTAAGGAGGTGTCAGATTAGAGAATGATTTCTCTTAAGTTGTGGTTGAACATATCAGCTGACACAGCGATTCTTCAAACAGCTCTTGTTTATTCACAGGTCAGAACTGAACTGAACTGAAGGGTGCAGCCAACCTGCTTATATAGAGCTCCAGTACAACGTAACTGTAACAACTTTCTGTACCTATCCAATCACTGAACATCACTTTTGATCCCTTATTTGCATATGTGAACCTGAGTGAAAACTATCTACAGTATCCCCCTGCTGACCCAGGGTGAGAACTTCAGTACATAACAATTTCTGCTTCTGAAGTCAAATGTTGTGGAAGATAAGAAGGAACACAGCTAAAGTGGTGGTGGTGGAACTGTGGCTCTCCAGATGTTGCTGGACTTCAACTCTTCAACACCTGAGATAGCTCAGTTGGTAAGAGCATGGTGCCGATAATGCCAGTGTTGCAGGTTCAATCCCCATATGGGACAGCTGAATATTCCTGAATTGCAGGGGGCGGGACTCAATGAGCCTCAGGATCCATTCTAACTCTATGATTCAGTGATAATCTGGAGGTACACAGGTTCCCCATGCCTGGGATAAGAATTTTATTTATTTACCGCATTTTTCGCTCTATAAGACGCACCAGACCATAAGGCACACCTAGTTTTTGGAGGAGGAAAACAAGAAAAAAAAATTCTGAATCCCAGAAGCCAGAACAGCAAGAGGGATCTGGCTTCTGCGATAGCCTCTGGCTGTTCTGGCTTCTGGGATAGCCGCGTGAAGCCTCTTCAGGGCAGCGGGATGAAGGCTCCCCCTGCCCGGAAGAGGCTGCTCGCGGCTAAGGCAGAAGCTAGAAGACGTGCTTCGCTCAAGGGGCGCTGCGCAGCTCTCCCTCTCTGGGGAGAGGCTCCATTCCTCCTCCTGCTTCGTGGGAGAGGCACTTTGCTGAATGAGTGCTACACAGCTCTCCCTCTCTGCACAGTGCCATTCGCTCCATAATACACACTCACATTTCCCCTTACTTTTTAAGAGGAAAAAAGTGTGTCTTATGGAGCGAAAAATACGGTCCTTATTTTCAGCCAGAGCATGGGCAAGAGTGAGGAAGAAAGGAAGGGAATTAGATGGGGAGAAAGAATTCGTAGTGTTGTCATAGGTCCCAACTACACTATATATTTAAAGAAGTAACATATCATTTTAAGCAGTCGTGGTTTCCCTACAGAAAATTAGGGGAATTATAGTTTATTAAGGGTGCTGACAATTGTTGGGGGATCCCCTAGTCCCCTTAAAGGTAAAGGGACCCCTGACAGTTAGGTCCAGTCATGGATGACTCTGGGGTTGCGGCGCTCATCTCGCTTTATTGGCTGAGGGAGACAGCATACAGCTTCTGGGTCATGTGGCCAGCATGACTAAGCTGCTTCTAGAGAACCAGAGCAGTGCACGGAAATGCCGTTTACCTTCCTACCGCAGCGGTACCTATTTATCTACTTGCACTTTGACGTGCTTTCAAACTGCTAAGTGGGCAGGAGTGGAACCGAACAACGGTAGCTCACCCCGTCGCGGGGAATCGAACCGCCGACCTTCCAATTGGCAAGCCCTAGGCTCTGTGGTTTAGACCACAGCGCCACCCGCGTTAACCATTTTAAGCAGTTGCGGTTTCCCTACAGAAAATTAGGGGAACTATAGTTTGTTAAGGGTGCTGACAGTTGGTAGGAGATCTCCTATTCCCCTTACACAGTGGCAATTCTCAAAGTGGTTTAATTATAAATCCCTCTTCCGAGAAAACTCATGCAAATTATCACTGTGTGAGGGGAATAAATGTCTCCTCACAACTCTCAGCACCAGTGCTTTTTTTTTCCTGAGGAGACGCAGGGGTATGCATACCCCTAAACATTTTGTGAATCTAAGTTTGGCCTCGTTGAGGGGCAGTATTTCAATATGAGTAGGAAAATGAGAGTACCCCTAGACATAGTTTTTTGTTGTTGTTTTTTTAAGAAAAAAGCACTGCTTAACACACTGCAGTTCCCGCAATCCTTTGTGGGAAGCTACAAGTGGTTTTGTAGTGCTTTAAATGTATAGTTAACAATGGAAACTTGAGAACCTTTGTGGACTTCCACTAAACAGCATTCTAACAGTATAAAATATCTGATAAACAGAAAATAATTTGCACTCCATGTCTGGAAGCCTTCTGTTCACATTCTGAAGGTTACTGCTGCTCCTTTCAGAATTTGGAGACTGGGTACTATTGTGTTGTGACGATTGATTGCATGCTTGGTTTATAGCTATACATCCTGACAGATATAGCTGTATATCCCACACAAATAGAATTGGAATCATGGTGTGTGTGGCCATTGATGCTACAGTTCCAGATTTCCTGTATGAAGAATTATTATTGTCATATGAGACAGCTGGGAAATAAAGGAGTCAGGCTAGGAACACTCTCATGTTGAATTTAATAAAGCTCCGGGATACAAGTTGGTCTTCATACATCACTGTGCATGTTGATGAAATGGTTGTCAAACACACGTTTCCCATAGCTTACAATTACAAACTTCACATAAACCTTAATGGCTGCTTGACGCTGACACTGATTAAGGGAATAAATAATGGCACCTTAATTTAGAGCCAGGTGATTAATAACTTCATTAACCTATCCTGTCATTACAATTAATGAAGATGCATTGTCCTTGGCCTTCTCACACAAACATCTCCTCATTCTCTTTCTTGTAGTCACTGATCCAAGCCACGCTCTCCCTAAACTCAGGCCTGGTATGGCTGACCTTTGTCACCTCTAACCACCATTCACTTCCTTGGGACAGGTGGGTACAGCTTCTTAGAGAATGTGAAAAGAAGCGGTCCTTTCCTTTGTGCTGGAAAAGGAAGCGGCCAACACTAGCTGAAGATGTATGGCTTCTGGGATGTATGGCCTTAATGGGATCCTCCATTTCACCAAAAGCCCCCTAAGGCAGAATTGTGATGATGAGCTACCTAGAGCAGAGATGGGGAACCTGTGGTCTGCTAGATGTTCTGCTGGATGTTGTCAGTCTCCATCTCCCATACTTCCTGACCATTGGAGTGCAGCAACACATAGCAGGCCATGGCCTCCCAGCCCTCTGATCTGTTCTTCCACAACTGAAAAATCCAATGCTGGGCCCAGGCTATTCAAGGAAACATCACTTGATTGTTCTTAGGGAAAGTGATCAAAATGGTCAGCTGGAAGAAGCTAGTTTCTTGGATCCATTGCAGTCCACGTTTCAAAGCAGATTCAAAGACAGAAATGGCTTTGATGGCTCCCGTGCGCTGCCAGTAACAAAGCCTTCTCTGTCCTCCACAGAAACATAAATTTTAAAACCTTGACTATTTTGGGATGGGGGCTGAAGAATGGGTGAGTCTGCTTCTTCTAACTACCTCTGTTTAAGCTCCTATACTTCTGGCTGCCTGATTTATATTCATGGCAATCTGGAACCTACATACATGAGTGACAAATGCCCTTTAGATGCTGTTCTCTGTCTCTGAAATTGCATGGTGATCTTTCTGTGCAGAGCTTATCCATACTTGTCTTTCCTCCACTTTTCCCAGGCATGGCCCACAATTCAGAGATCTGCCTCTGAGCACCTTTTACCTTGCTCTGAAGCCTTCCCCATGAAAAACCCGCTCTTTAAAGCTCAGTCGGTGCAAATGGCAACCTGCTCTGATTCAGCTCGGGACTAATAAAAATAAAATTTAAAAATGCTTGGACAGAGCATTAAAGCACAGACCTTTCCCCGGAAAGAGTGGGGCAAAAAGTAAGTGTAGATAAGCCCTCACATATGTTTGGAGCCCTGGAAATCCTAGCAGCAGCACTGCTTGCCACAGCTCCTGGTATCTTTCCTGGAAGTAAGCCTCACTTAACTCAAAGAAACATGCGCCTTTTGAGTAGACATGATGCACAGGATCTCACACCCCTTCTTGGGTGGGTGGCTTTGCGGTTGAGCCCCAGGCCTTCCCTCAGGAACCGGCCTATTGCAGGCCAGATCATCTTCCTGCCGCCAAATCAGCCAATGGCAGTGGGATCAACAGACCAACTGCGACCCTTGGAGCCGTGCCCAGGGGAAATGTAACTGCCCAGCCTGTGGGGCCTTTCAGGCTCTCTCTTGCTGTGCCGGTTCTCCCATCCACCCTCCCACAGATTAGGGTTGTGTTGGTTTTTTGTTGTGTTTGTTTGTTTGTTTGTTTACAGAGGATACAACTTTGCTATGGACAATGTCAGTCACCTATTTTCAGGGCCGGGCAGGAATTTTTCCATTGTGGCAAACTGGCACTGCCATTTGGGTTTTTGCCTACCTCATAGCAATTGTCACAACTCTGTAAGGTGGATAGGCATTGGGTTAGCCTAGTTTTGGTTGCAGAGGAGTTTGCAGCCTCCCTCTTCTTCTCCATGGCTTAGGATCCATGAGGAGTAGCTCCTATCTGATGCCCGGATGGGGACCAGGGCCATACCACTCCTCCAATGGGAACCGCTTAGGGGACACCCTGATTTGACGTAGGGTATGTGTTTCTCAGTTTATCTCAAACTGCAGCTCCTAGATCAGACACAGATGAAGTGGTGTCTTTAGACGTTGTTGGGCTACAACTTCTACAGTCCCTAACCCAATGGCTGTGTTGACTAGGGCAGATGAATATGGACTCAACTATACAGCTGCAAATAAAATGTTTTAAATGTGTTGTAAAGTGCAATATACAAATGTGACACTAGATGGCGATAGTGAGCTATGCCAAATTCAATGTATTTTTTCAAAACATTTTTTTTTTTAAAAAGCATTTTGACAGTGTTTTTTGTGTGCATGTAGATTCTACCTAGGTAGAGGAAAACAAGTTTGCACAAACACCCTTATGAGCTACAAAGTATGTCCCACTGAGTGAAGTGTCTCTCACTGTCCCCCAGCCCACTGTTTGGGCTATGGTTGGCTCTCAGTCATCGCTGAGAGAAGATTAATATATTCCAACAGCAATTTTCAGATTTTGGATAAACACAAGTCCCTTGGTGAGGCCCGAAATATCTTTACACCTCTCATTTTATCTGTCTCTGAAGCATTATTTTTAAGCTCCGAGTGAAACAATATTTTGGTATGTTTCCTAACAATAGACCCTTTGGGGTTTGTGTCTAAATTAAGCAACCCAACAATTTCCTAAGCAGGGCATATGGAGCTAAGCTCCTTAGCTCTTTATGAGTTTGCAAGGGATTTGTGAATGAAGTTCTCAAATGATACTTTGTCTTGAAAATATAGACAGGAAGACTGTAAAGGAAGTAAATTTCTGTAGGCAAAGGACTTCCTAGAAGTTTAAATTAAGTTAAAATTTATAAAGATTGAGAGCCTGCGTAACCAATTTGTTTGCATATCATAACACTGTTATGTCTCTGATGGTATACCTCTGGGGTTAACAAACATTGGCTGTGTTTGGATGTCATGGTAAATCACAGTTGAATGAACAGTTGGCTCCAATTTCACTGCTCT
Organism: Podarcis tiliguerta; assembly: GCF_965153285.1. NCBI lineage: Eukaryota > Metazoa > Chordata > Lepidosauria > Squamata > Lacertidae > Podarcis > Podarcis tiliguerta. The sequence continues at coordinate 18,342,444 of NC_139550.1, forward strand.
CCAAATGCAGGTGGGAGCAGCAAACTAAAGTTTGGAGTAAAGCAAATCATGATCTCTGGTTCAGATGTCTTGCTAAGCCAGAAATCGTGGTTTGTTGCTACTGCTCCTGTTATGCGGGGAGTGAAGCTGGAGTAATCTCCATGTTCAAGGAAAACAATTAACTGTGGTTTACTGCAATGTGCAAGCACAGCCATTGTGACTGTGTACATAATAAAGCAAAATAATAGCTCAAAGGTAGGCATTGGTGCAATGGGACGCGGGTGGCGCTGTGAGTTAAACCACAGAGCCTAGGACTTGCCGATCAGAAGGTCGGCGATTCGAATCCCCGAGACAGGGTGAGCTCCCGTTGCTCGGTCCCAGCTCCTGCCAGCCTAGCAGTTTGAAAGCACGTCAAAGTGCAAGTAGATAAATAGGTACCGCTCTGGCGGGAAGGTAAACAGTGTTTCCGTGCGCTGCTCTCGTTCACCAGAAGTGCCTTTGTCATGCTGGCCACATGACCTGGAAGCTGTACGCCGGCTCCCTCGGCCAATAAAGCGAGATGAGCGCCGCAACCCCAGAGTTGGTCACGACTGGACCTAATGGTCAGGGGTCCCTTTACCTTTACCTTTACCTTTACCTTTACCTTAGGCATTGGTGCAAGCCATAGTTGTGTCAACTGTGGTTATTTTGATTGCATAAAGAGTTGTGTTATCTGTATGGAGTGATCTATAATTAGGGATCAAGGTAAAGCCATCAGACAACAACTCTGCTGCCGATTCAGATTCACAGCAAACACAGTTACACACAACTTGCTGCGCTAGAAGCATTATGTGAATTGTTCTTTATGGTAACAAAACTTGCCAACTCTGGCTTTATTCACAGGTATGGTGTTGTGTGTGTCCTCTCTAGCATTTGGATTGAGCACTAACTGAAATACTACTACTAATAAAAACATCAGACAGAATTCTCCAAAATTCAATTCAAGTCATGTTCCAGCATTGGTCCCCATAGCACATATACAAGGAAAATGGCAGATTTGATCCAGGTCAGTAAACAGAACAAGAATTTGATTGCCATGCATGACTAGATTTCATAATGACATGCTCTGTGCCTTTTTTGTGCACCTTATTCTCTGAAATAGACTGGGATTTGAACAGGAGCTGAAGGGGGGTGGGAATGGAGTTTTCTGCTGCCTACCATTAGCTGGCTTCAGACAGCTTCCTTATTTTTTAAGACAATTGGGGTGCTCATTAAAAACCAATGATTAGAGATTTCAAACCAGAGCGAAGCTTGGGAGTTTCACTGTACCTCCAATTTGTGTCACAAAACCTTAGTCCAACACCTTTCGTTTCATTAACAAGCATGCTTTCCATGTTGTCCCTATTCAAGTGGCAGCCTGCACTTTCCCTGATTCAATTCAGATTTTCCCGATCCACAGGTAATACAGTAAGGAAGAATAAACCAACACAAAAGTCACATATTGCCCCCTGTGAACATATAGAAGCACACTGTGTGGCTGGTAGTTGTCCCTTCTTTAAGTGTGGTGCTGTTTTGCTGGCTACCATCTACCTATCACCACACCAATTGGGGAGACGCCAGCCTTTTTTATTTTTAAAGATAACCAGCTGTTTGGTGCAAAATGTGTAAATCAGAAAGGTAATAATCAGCAGAGCACAGGTGCAGATGCTCACAATGGAGTTCAGGTTTCTCGATCTCTGGGAGCAGGAGCTATTAATAGGGTCTGGCACAACACAAACAGGTAAAGTTTAATCATGTAAAACAGAGCTTTCCAAACTATGTGCTGCAACATGTTAGTGTGTCAGCTGCAGTGTGTAGGTGTGTCACATGAACGCTCCTCGTGTTCCTCCCAGGGCCGGAAAGGGGTTAGTTTAACCTCTGGTTTGCTGGTAAAATGGGATGCAGGTGGCACTGTGGGTTAAACCACAGAGCCTAGGACTTGCTAATCAGAAGGTCGGCGGTTCGAATCCCCACGACGGGGTGAGCTCCCGTTGCTCAGTCCCTGCTCCTGCCAACCTAGCAGTTCGAAAGCACGTCAAAGTGCAAGTAGATAAATATCTACCACTCCGATGGGAAGGTAAACAGCGTTTCCGTGCGCTGCTCTGGTTTGCCAGAAGCGGCTTAGTCATGCTGGCCACATGACCCGGAAGCTGTACACTGGTTCCCTCGACCAGTAAAGTGAGATGAGCGCTGCAACCCCAGAGTCGGCCACGACTGGACCTAATGGTCAGGGGTCCCTTTACCTTTACTTTTGCTAGTAAAACTGAACTGAACTGTGTTGCGAAATGATGCATGTCTAAAAAGTGTGCCACCAACATGAAAAGTTTGGAAAGCTCTGGTGTAAAATGTTATTGCTGTGCACGACAATCCTAAATCATCTACAGGGGAAAAAATCCCAGTCTTCCAGCAACACTGTTTTTGGAAGCATTTCGCCAGGAGAGGTCTCCACAAGCTCAAAATGAGGGGGGAAATTCTGCAGGAGAAAAAGATGCTGCCACTTTTAAGAAGCAGCAGCTCAGGGCGGTGTTGCAGAGACTCCTCATTGCTTTGATTTATTTATTTAGGTGTGGCTGGGATTTCATATAGAAACACCATCTTGCTTAAAAATGGGCAGACTCGTCGTTTGAAGCCTGGAATTGAGTCTCTAAAAGGGGGCTTAGACAAAACTCTCGGTTCAACCAATCCTCTTTTCCCTCCCCACCCCAGCCACCAGCGCCTTCTTCCCTTGCCAGTTTTCTTCAAGCCAGCTCATTAAGTTTCACCTTGTTTTCCCAATGCAGCAGCAGCAGCATTAAGGAATGCATCTGCCTGCCTGTATCAGTGTCTGAAGAATTCAAAACATGTCATTGGCTGATATATATATAGATAGATAGATATAAAACCCAGAACCTTCCAGACTCATTAGGAGCAAAAGCTCTAGGAACAGCAAGAATCTGGTTTAATATTCAGGGTGCATATTTCTAAACAAATCAGGGTGATTATTGGGGGGAGGGGCGGGGGAAAATAAAATAAAATATACTCACATTCTACCAACATGTTCCACTGCAATTTGTTAAGTCCCCCCTGGCTATCTTCTATTAATATCCAGCCAGGGGCTTAGCTTGGACAGTCTGTCCCTACCAATGACATTCATATCCATCCATTAGCATGTTCCCAGGGTAACCAATCACATTTCCCCACATGCCACCTGAATTTTCTGTGACATTCCAGCTCCTAACAAGAGCTTCAAACACCTTGCTATTTAGGTCGCAATGCAGAGGGAAGCTATCCTGCAAACAAATACTTTTCTCGTTCATTCAAAAAGGGCTTGTGCAGGAGAGTTTCCTGCTTGCCATTTGCCATTCTTATTCCTACGACATACTCATACCCAATATCAGGTCGCTTCTTTCGCTGGCTTTCCACCTGGCTCTCTGCATTACTAGTTTGGCTCATCCATGAAATGGATGCGCTTTATAAAGAGACTTAATGACACTCTCAACGTAACGCTCATGCACGGACGCCAGTGTTTCCTTTGCCTACGTTGATATTTTCAGAGAGAAGCAGAATACGCCTCTTCTGGTGAGTCACCCAGGAGACCAAAGGTAAACTGCAACATTGTTACCTTGATCAAGGTCATCTGGAGAAGTCCCTCCTCAAACAGGAGCTCAGCATTGTGGGAAACATGGTGGCAATCCTTTCTCACACTGATGTCATGTTGAATTAATTGAATACAGTGGTACCTCGGGTTACAGACGCTTCAGGTTGCAGACGCTTCAGGTTACAGACTCCACTAACCCAAAAATAGTACCTCAGGTTAAGAACTTTGCTTCAGGATGAGAACAGAAATTGCGCAGCAGCGGTGCGGAGGCAGCTGGAGGCCTCATTACCTAAAGTGATGCTTCAGGTTAAGAACAGTTTCAGGTTAAGAACAGACCTCCAGAACGAATTAAGTTCTTAACCCGAGATACCACTGTAATTCAAAGGCACCTAATTTAAGGTTACAATGTTTTTTTCCAATGAATCCAGGGACACTTTTCAACTTCCTCCTAAACAGATGAATTTTGTCATGGGACTGATATGTAAATCCAGGGACTGTCCCGGGAAACGGGGATGTCTGGCAACCTTAACCTAATTCCAAATGTCAGCAATGCCTATTGCTTTCCGTAATACTCCCTCCCGCATGTTATGCGTATCAGGTGTATGGGGGCAGCAGTAGCACTAGAGATGCTAGGGGCTGAGCAGAGTAGGAGGAGTGGTGGAGACCGCCTCCCAATCCTGACCCTTCCAGGGAGGAGGAAGAGGAAGACAGTATAGATTTACAACAGGGCTTTGAGGGAGGTCACAGCTCAGAGGCAAATGAAGGGGAAAGTTGGGAAAGCATGGGAGAGCCAGAGCAGCAGCTGGCTGATACAGTGTCATTAGAAAGCATTCCAGACCCACCATCTCCCAGAACTCGGCTGCTTCGGCTGGCTGGGCTCCCCTCTGTGTGGCCAGGCAGCTGGCACAGCACAATCCCCCTTGGCTCCAGTTGGTATGGATCGCTCTGGCGACTAACCCCACCCCCATGGGGCACCCACCCACCCCAAGCGCCAGCAAGAAACACTCGGTCATTGATCCCCACACATGTGTTGTTTAATGAGCACAAGCAGGGTGGCACAGACTGCAGAGCAGAAGCTACCCTCCCCCCCCCCCCGCCGTGCCCTGTACCAATTGCTTTAAAAAAAAAAATGTATGAAAGATTCTTGGGTTACAAAAGTACATACATTGTCTCTGTTTTCAGATCATAAAGTCCTTTCTACAGATCAGTTCTATTTGATGTGAGACATTGATGTTGTAAGACAGGCATAGGCAAACTCTGGCCCTCCAGATGTTTGGGACTACAATTCCCATCATCCCTAGCTAATGGGACCAGTGGTCAGGAATGATGGGAACTGTAGTCCCAAACATCTGGAGGGCCGGAGTTTGCCTATGCCTGTTGTAAGAGAATGAAGTTTACTACTTCCTCTATGCCCCTTGCTCTCCCTCCCCATGTCTCTTCTTCTCCCTCAACCTGACACTGTATCAAACTCCCTTCATATTCACCTGGCCTATGAAAGAGGAGGCCAGATTTATCTTTGGGTGGTGAGAATAGTTCTGTGGAATGAGGCCATAGATGCTGAAGGGGACAAAAAGGCAGTCTTGGGAAGCAGCTCCGTCAAGAAGGAGCAGCACAAAGCGAGCTCGGATCTCTCTACAGGGCACTTCAGGATGTGTACCCTTTGTTCTTCTTGTGAATTCAAAATAATTAACCTCAATGCATAATTGCAATTGCTACTGATCAAAGGCCAGCTCTTTCAAAAAAAATATATGAGAGGCTCGAGTGTATCCAGCTCCACAAATGAGCTTTAAACGGCACAATTCCCACTTATATTAATTGGAGTCATGCCGTTAAATCCTCATACATCACAGAGACTGCTATTTACCATCTAAAATTAGAAGTGAACATACAGTTAATGAAGATTTCCTCACGCGCTATCTGTTACATAGAGGGGAAGCGGAGGAAACAGAGGCAGGGCATCTGTTCTTTCTCAGCTGGACTTTGCTGTTGCCGAGCACTTTTTCTAAGTTATGCGACAACTCATTAGGTGCTTACACATTGATCCTACAAGGGAACACGTGTATATGAAATCACCAACAGAGGCTCTCTTCAAAGTTCACTTTAGGAAATATACCCGACACCAGGGATGGGGAAGCTGCTGCCTCTGGGTGTGGTTGGAGTCCAATATCAATCATCTGGCCGGGCCTCCCCAGCTCCTCTGGGCAGCTTCCAACAGGATATTAAAAGCACAATAAAACATCAAACATTAAAAACTTCCCTAATGAGGGCTGCCTTCAGATGTCTTCTAAAAGTCAGATAGTTGTTTATTTCTTTGACATCTGGTGGGAGGGCATTCCACAGGGTGGGTGCCACCACCAAGAAGGCCCTCTTCCTGTTTCCCTGTGACCTCACAGTGAGGGAACTGCCAGAAGGCCCACAGAGCTGGACCTCAGTGTCCGGGCAGAACAATAGAGGTGGAGATGCTCCTTCAGGTATACTGAGCGGAGGCTATTTAGAGCTTTAAAGGTCAGCACCAACACTTTGCATTGTGCTCAGAAATGTACTGGGAAAACACATACCAAGAAGTCACTGGGAAAACACATACCAAGAAGTCACAATTAAACATAGCTTCATGATAAGTGGGGTCATGGTTTGTTACTCCCTGACAAGATAGGATTGCTAGCAAGCCTTAAACCCTTCCTTGCTGTTGGTTTACCAACCGTGGCTTGCTTGGGAGCAGCAATCCATGGTTCTGGCTCTTCAGTCACATTAAGAATCCAGTCTTACAGGTTTGTTACTTCTCTTACACCAGGGGAGGGACGCAGTGGGAGCCATTAGGCAGCAGGTACCAGCAACCCTATTGGCATCTCAGTGACAAGTGGCATAGACTCGAGAGAATCAAGGGAGACCTGCTTAATATGGTTGCAATTATATTACTAATTCATCCTCCCCAACATCCTATGTCACCCCCCTCCTGCATTTCTCCTGATGAAAATAGGGACATCCTATTCCATCCCCTCCAAGGTTTCTCCAGTTAAGGAAAAGCAGGATCAAATAAGAAACTGGGACAGCTTCTGTAATTCCGGGTCTGTCCCTGGAAAATCAGGACATTTGGAGGCTCTGCTAATTGCTCTAGAATCATAGAATCATAGAATAGAATAATAGAATCATAGAGTTGGAAGAGACCACAAGGGCCATCGAGTCCAACCCCCTGCCAAGCAGGAAACGCCATCAGAGCACTCCTGACATATGGTTGTCAAGCCTCTGCTTAAAGACCTCCAAAGAAGGAGACTCGACCACACTCCCTGGCAGCAAATTCCACTGTCAAACAGCTCTTACTGTCAGGAAGTTCTTCCTAATGTTTAGGTGGAATCTTCTTTCTTGTAGTTTGGATCCATTGCTCCGTGTCCGCTTCTCTGGAGCAGCAGAAAACAACCTTTCTCCCTCCCCTATGTGACATCCTTTTATATATTTGAACATGGCTATCATATCACCCCTTAACCTCCTCTTCTCCAGGCTAAACATGCCCAGCTCCCTTAGCCGTTCCTTATAAGGCATCGTTTCCAGGCCTTTGACCATTTTGGTTGCTCTCCTCTGGACACGTTCCAGTTTGTCAGTGTCCTTCTTGAACTGTGGTGCCCAGAACTGGACACAGTACTCCAGGTGAGGTCTGACCAGAGCAGAATACAGTGGCACTATTACTTCCCTTGATCTAGATGCTATACTCCTATTGATGCAGCCCAGAATTGCATTGGCTTTTTTAGCTGCCGCGTCACACTGTTGGCTCATGTCAAGTTTGTGGTCAACCAAGACTCCTAGATCCTTTTCACATGTACTGCTCTCAAGCCAGGTGTCACCCATCTTGTATTTGTGCCTCTCATTTTTTTTGCCCAAGTGCAATACTTTACATTTCTCCCTGTTAAAATTCATCTTGTTTGTTTGGCTCTAGCATTGTATAACCGCCCAGAGTGGAGGGGGCAACCCAGTCAGATGGGCGGGGTATCAATATATTACGGTGGGGGCTAGTCTCAATTAGGACTGATGACGGCAGGGGAATCAGGCAGGCAGGTAAACAGTAGGCAGAGCCAGAGCCAATGACAGCGTAAAAAGGTAAAGGAACTCTGACAGTTAAGTCCAGTTGCGGACGATTCTGGGGTTGCGGTGCTCATCTCACTTTACAGGCCGAGGGAGGTGACATTTGTCCACAGACAGTTTATCCAGGTCATGTGGCCAGCATGACTAAGCCGCTTCTGGTGAAACCAGAGCAATGTGCGGAAACACAGTTTACCTTCCCGCCGGAGTGGTACCTATTTATCTACTTGCACTTTGACATGCTTTTGAACTGCTAGGTTGGCAGGAGCTGGAACTGAGCAACGGGGGCTCACCCCGTCGTGTTGATTCAAACCGCTGACCTTCTGATTGGCAAGCCCTAGGCTCAGTGGTTTAGACCACAGCACCACATAGGGTACACCCAAGTAATTTTAGGATGAAGTGGACAGGCTGTGCTGCTCCCTAAAGTCATATGTAAGAAGGCAGGTAGGTAGGGCTGGCTGAGGGCAGATGGAGGCTGTTGTGGTGATGCCCCATATAGCCTAATGAAGCTCACAAGTGATTCTTAGTGTATAATATGTCCCCCCTTTTTTTGCTTTAATGGTAATGAAAATATATGGACAAATGGGGACACTTGGCAATCGTGACATGCTTTTTAGCAGATTTATTTTGTGAAAATGAATTTCTTTTTTCAAAGAATCCCTACAAAGCGTGGATGAAAATATTTTTTTTGGGGGGGGGGACATCCTGATGCTATATCTCCTCCAGTTCCATTCCCCCAAGAACCTTATATTTCAAGTGTCCTCCCACTTCAGAAGAGGTGCCTGAAATAACACTTTTTAAGCTTCACTACATGATTAAGCTTCATACAGCTGATCTGATATCTCAGAGATCAAAATGTACTGCTCACTTTTCTTTTAATGCATGCATTTTATTGGGGGACATCCCACCCCACCCCCGTGGAGTACAGATTGCCTTGCAAAAAATGTTTCCCAAGATTAAGAGAATCATTCATTGGATAAGAGCTTAAGTTGTGATGCAACCGTCATCTACAGAACTTGTGATGTGCCCTACGTATAACTCCTTGGCATAGGATTAAACAGAGGCTGGTACTGTACCCTACACTGTCAAAATGAGGTCCATTATCACATGTATAATAAGATAAACTACACTGACAATGAGTCGTGCAAGTTATTAAGATGTTAGATCTTTGACGACTGGCATGCAATTAGCCCTGCCTCCAGGCATTTATGGAAAACTACAGTACAACTGTGCCTTGTATAATAATTACTGCTGGTTGTGTCTCCTGGAAAGATGTAAAACTAATGAGGGTTAGGATACTCGCTCATTAAAACCAAAGAAACATAATTCTTGTTCTGTCCTCCACAATTTCTGCACTTCTGGGTTCCTGGCAGAGGGTGACAAGTACAGCTAGGTCCCACCCACCAAACTGACACTCCAGTATAATTGCTTTCTTTTTGTAATGACACAAAAGCAGAGTTTTTGAAATTGCACAAGATGTTGGCAAAAGTGCATTAGCTTGCCCCCCCCCCCCCCGAAGGGTCTGCCTCTGTATTGCAGATAAAGACTGGAGCTCCAGTGGGTTCTTCTCTGGGAAATATCTTTTGAGTTTTCCATTCTTCGGCCCAGAGGGCTCCTGTTCTCTCTCTGCACCCATGAATTCTAACACCTGAAATATTTATACACATGTGCCCAGATGTTAATTTTCAGGTACATCCACCAAAGGCAAAGACAGGGGCATAGTGTTGGGAGGGCCGGGGGTCCATAGCCCCAGCTGCACAATTTTGAGGGGCTGTCCCCATGAAGGGATCCCCATCCCACCTTGCCTGCCACCCAGAGCCTGGTCTGGCCTTGCCTCCATGTCCCCACCCTGAATGGCTACCCAACCAGTGTTGGGGAGACTGACCCGCCCAGGGCTGTGTCAGGTGTAACAGGGCCCCGCTTGGCTCTGGCAGCAAGGGCAGGGCTCGCATGGTGCATTCTGTTCACCCTCCAGGCCCCGCCCCTGCCATACCCTCAAAGATTTCTCTGAAGCTTTCATTACAGCAACATACCCTCCAATGTTTTCCGATGAAAACAGAAACGTCCCCTCCAACATTTCTCCGATGAAAATAGGAATGTCCTAAGGAAAAGCGGGACATTCCAGGATCAAACCAGAAACCGGGATGTCTTATGAGATCCAGCACTGTCCTTGGAAAATAGGGACACTTGGAGGGTACACACTAGTGAAGTGCCTAAGATGAATGCATGGCTATGATCCATGAGGAATGATCACATGGCTGCAGATTGCAGCAGTCATAATTACTGGTTATGAGGTGATAAATCTGATGTATAATATTATACCTATGCACCCTTCTAGAGCTGCAAAGACCCAGATCAAGGCTAGGAGCTTGTGAATACATAGTACTAGCCTCTTGTACACACACACACACACACCCAAAAGAAAGACAGAGAGAAAAAAGAAAGAAATATCTTCTAATATACAGGGCTAATTAAACACTTTCCCCTTCCAGCTCCCTCTACTCCTCCTGAAGAGAGAGAGAGAGAGAGAGAAAGAAAGAAAGAAAGAAAGAAAGAAAGAAAGAAAGAAAGAAAGAAAGAAAGAACACATATACAAGGAAAAGAAAGTGTGTTTCTATAGTTTTTCTAATGAATTTCAGCTGCCATGCACAAAGCACACAGCATTGATGCATACCAGTGTTTCTTCATGGGGAAAGTGGTTTTAAGTTACTTCAAATATAAAGTGCATAAGTGGGCCTTTAAGAGCAATAGCTCTTCGCTAATTGAGGTCCCTTGTGCTTGGTGATATATCTGTATAAAGAACTTTATGGAGTTTTACTCATATCCTTATGTATATTAATTATTGTACTGTGGTCTCCCCCCCTTCGATGGAGGTTTTTTTGGGGGGGTGTTGTGTGTTGTTTTTACATGCTTGTAATGAGATGGTCTTGCAAAATGAAGGGAAAACTCTCATCTGCGTAGATGTCTTGTGCAAGATTTCAAATTGCCGTGATTGGAGTCTGTTTTCCTTGCTTCATTCCCGGAACAGCGTGAAATCACGTTAAATTTAAAATGGCATCTAAGTTGGGATGGGGAGTCAGTGCTGGCTACTTTGGAACATGGTTCAAAACAGAGATAAGGGGACTGCAAACTGACAAGTTTCCAACTCCTGAAGTCCACCTGTCAGCTAAATTATACATCTTAATCTTTTCTGCATTGTATCGTGGCTTTTGAAGCTCGTTCTGATGTGTATCACCGACAGACCGAGCCTCTGCGAAGGGAATGAAGCCCGTTCGTTATGCTGTTACATGAGGATGAATCCTGAAAAATCAATAGCGGTTTTAGGATGACTATCCTTATGCCAATGCAGCCTCATTTCTGAATGAGGGGATATTGGTATGCACATGGCTGTTCTCTGAAAATATTTTTACTATGTGGAATCATAATCTAAGCCACTTTCTTCACTGATGACCCCAAGGCCGGAAGGTCATTGCTTGTCATAGATAACAACAACTTAGCTTGTTAGCACAAGATAACTGTTAGTGCCACCCCATCAGAACATGTGGGATTGCCGCGATCTGTCAGTGTGCCATCATTCGCCATGCATCACTGCTGTTTCCCGTCTCAGCCTCTGGTACTTAACTAGCAATGGGCACTAAATAAAGTTGCCAGATCTTGACCCAGAAAATATAAATGAGCCCCAACCTCCAAAATTGCACAGAAGTGAACTTTAAACTGGGCTCATTGGCTTTGTGTCAAGAGAGGATGGATTATTTCACCCAATCTGATCTTTCTGCCTCATAAATTCCAGCCTTTGCATTATCACCCCACGAGTTATTCTTTAATGATTTCCTGCCAGCTTTATCATGATATACTCTTAATCCTCATCCCAGAGGACACTGCCATATCCTGTAGTTCTTCTCCACTACAAATAACATTATTTAGTACTTATTTTCTCAGTATGGGGAGAAATTCCTCTAGGATTGAAGTCGGGGTGCCGCCGCCGTGGGGAAGGCTTGGCCCCACCACTGATTAGACTGAGGCAGCAGGGATGGTGGTGGCAGCTCCGGACCCTTCTCATAGCACCCCCCCCCCCCAGCAATGTTTGCTTCTTGCTAGCCTGGGATACCTGGATAACTCACCCAGGACCCAGCTACATTCGCAAAAAGAAGTTATAAAGGTGTTGTAGCACTGTGGCACCAGATGCCACAGTAGAGCTAAAAGAGGAACTGAATGTAATCCCTCCCCCAAAAATTATTATTAAATTTTCTATTTTACATTTTAGAATATTCATTTCAACAACCTTAAAATAACCTTACCACAAGACCACCATATAAGATAAAAAGAACATTCTTTCTCTTTACATTTCCAAAACTTATTTGATTTATGCATTTTTGCCAGTTTACTCGGTGTTAGAGACCATCAATATATCATTTTCATATAATTTTCTCTTAAACCATAACATTCTGTAAATTTATATCCACATTCCCCCATAGTGCTTCCATGCATCCATGTCTATATTATGACCAATATCTACTGCCCAATGCATCATTGAAGATTTTACTTGCTCCTCCTTTGTCTCTCATTCCAATATTATTTTATGCATTTTAGATGGCACTTTTACATTACATTGTGATATTTCTTCCCCAATTTCCATGCTTCTTCAGCCCACACCCTCCTTCTCCCACCCACACCATTTCCTTGATATATTTTTGATGCTTCGTGTATCCACATCTAACCTTGCCCCTTTCTAATATCTATTTATTGGTGTGTATTCTTCTTTTTGCGGATCAACCAAAGAATCAAATAGAATACAATTGGGGTTAAGGGATCTTTTTGGGACATCAGAGGGCATGTCTGTCATGTCCTGTTGGCATGGTGATGGATGGGGGGCATTCGACCTTCTTTTGATAGGGAATGCTCTGTGGTGGAGGGGGTGAAAAATGGAGGGGGGTCAAGGAGGATCAGTTGAGACTGGGAGTGAGAAATGTCCCTATTTCCATCAGAGGAATGTTGGAGGGTAAAAGGTAAAGGTGAAGTTAAGTCGAGTCAAAGGTGACTATGGGGTTGCGGCGTTCATCTCTCTTTCAGGCCGAGGTAGCCAGTGTTTGTCCATAGACAGCTTTCTGGGTCATGCAGCCAGCAGGTCTAAACCGCTTCTGGTGCAACGGGACACTGTGATGGAAACCAGAGCAGCGCACAGAAACGCCATTTACCTTCCTGCTGGAGCGGTACCTATTTATCTACTTGCACTGGCGTGCTTTCGAACTGCTAGGTTGGCAGGAGCTGGGACAGAGCAGCGGGAGCTCACCCCGTTGCGGGGATTCAATCAGCCGACCTTCTGATTGGCAAGCCCAAGAGGCTCAGTGGTTTAGACCACAGTGCCACCCTGCCCTAGTGTCGGAGGGTACGATGAGTTAAGCAGCGTGACTCTAACCGAATTCACAAAAGGACTTCTCTCAAGGATGTAGTCTGGAGTCTTGGGACATTACCATCTCTAATATATGTGTGCTTGCTCCGAAGAGCAGAAACAGATGGTGATGTGAGATTCTCTGCTGTCAACGTGGTTACATACTGAAGCAACAGAAAGTGGAAGGAAGTTGCTGAATAGACGTCCTGTTGCTTTTACAGACAGCTCTAGAATGATGGATCTTCACTCCCCAAGGATTCCAAAGGAGCAAGGTGACAATCAGAGTTCTGCACTGTAATCATAGCTAGTCGGGATATGTGGGCGGTAATTGGATCATTATACAAAAGGAACTTTTTTTAAAAAAAGAGAGAGATGACAATGTGTATCACTTGCCTGCCAGAAGGTGGCAGTTTTAGACCACCTTGAAAAGAAAAACCGACCTCTTTTGCAGCCTCCATAAACAGCGGCTATTAATGCAAGTTCCAAGACAGTCAGGCCACCAGGAACCATCCAGAGGAAGGATGGCTTTAAAGTGATTTATTTTCTCATATAATCTAGATGAAAAATGACCTTTCAGAGCTAGAGTAATATGTTTGGTCTCATTTGGCCGCAATCTGAATACAAGGACCACTGATCAAAAAGCCCCCACTTTTACTTTGGGGGAAAAAATCTAGTTGATTTACAAGATGTGACTTTTAGAAACAATAAAAAATTTACATCTTCATGTAAAAATATTCATAGCTATGACCCTGGACCTTGAAGGGCCATTACAGATGCAGATGTGGCTGAATACAAAACTGCTAATTTAGGACAGTGGCTATCAGGGTGCATTCCTTCCTTCCCCCCGTACCCCTTAGGTTTGAGATCACTAGTTCTTCTAATTTCTTGTTCTTCCTGTCACAAGTGTGCATCTGACAAAATCGATAGAACTATAGGGCTGCAAGGTACATGGAGATGATCTAATTCACGTCATCGAAGGCCTGTCTGATAAGTACCCAAATCCAATATACGAGTTATTGCAAGGCATACACATTCCAACATTCCAACATTCATCAGAGGAAATATTAGGGGCATTCCTCACTCTCCCCAACCTACCCTTCCCAACCACCATTTTTTGTCATCCCCCCCCCCCAAACATTTCCTGTCAGAAAAAGAGCAATAGCCACCTTTTTCTTTCTTCTTATTCTTTGGCTATCACCCATAGCCGAGTAAGATTGTCTTCCATGAACACAATTTTAACAGTGAGTCTGTAAGTGACTGTGGAGGCGAATTCTGGATCCACACATCCTTCCACCAGGGAGGTGCTCTCCAGCAGCCGCTATGAGTTGCCCAAGGAAGGAGGCAGGTAGCAGCAGCCTTGAAAAGGCAACAGGGTGCTCCCTCTCAGCCACCACTGGGACAAGCACTGGCTCATCCTCCTCCCCGAGGTTGGCAGGGGTGACACTGGCAGGGGAAATGGGGACATTCTGTGATGAAATCAGAAGCTGGGATGGCTTTTTTAATTCCAGGACTATCCCTGGAAAATAGGGACATTTGGAGGGTATGCACAGTCGCGTCTTATGTGGGCACTGGATTCTAAAGACAGCATGTAGGGCAAAAGTCATACACTGGTACCTCTGGTTACGAACTTAATTCATTCCAGAGGTCTGTTCTTAACCTGAAGCCATTCTTAACCTGAAACTGCTCTTAACCTGAAGCACCACTTTAGCTAATGGGGCCTCCCGCTGCCGCCAGCTCGCGATTTCTCTTCTCATCCTGAGGTAAAGTTCTTAACCCGAGGTACTACTTCCGGGTTAGTGGAGTCTGTAACCCGAAGTGTTTGTAACCCAAGGTACCACTGTATATTGATAAAACTACCTTAAATTGTTATAAAATACATTCCTCTTTCCAAATGGCAGGTCGTCAAAGAGGGGGGCTCTGAGGAGTCCTCTGACTCACTTTCCCTTCCCTGTCTGACTATGAGGAGATGCCCTTTGTTTGTCTGGTGGGCAAGCCTCAGCCAATTTCTCCCTCAACCTCAAGTGTCATCTAACACTCTTCCAGTCTGGTGTGAGTGCAGTTGCTGGCCTGGGGGTTGGTGGGGCTGTGGTCAGCCCTGGCACAAATGAAGAGCTGGAGCAGAAGAGCAGTCTTTTTATGTAAAACAGCAACAACCACAAATGTGTGGATATAGATCTGATGTTGACAGATGACAGATGAGGTCCACAACACCTGGATGGCATTAGGTTGGTGAAGGCTGGTATAGGTCATTTTCATATTTCCCTGTCACAGTGCTCCATCCTAGTTACTACTATGATACTAAGATTAGGTAGATTGGCCCGCAGGTGGCACTGTGGTCTAAACCACTGAGCCCTGTGGGCCTACCAATCAGAAGGTCGGTGGTTCAAATCCCCACGATCAATTCCAGCTCCTGCCAACCTAGCAGTTTGAAAGCATGCCAGTGCAAGTAGATAAATAGGTACCGCTGTGGTGGGAAGGTAAACGGTGTTTCCGTGCGCTCTGGTTTCTGTCAGTGTTCCATTGCACCAGGAGCGGTTTAGTCATGCTGGCCACATGACCTGGAAAGCTGTCTGTGGACAAACACCAGCTCCCTCAGCCTGAAAGCAAGATGAGCGCTGCAACCCCATAGTCCCCTTTGACTGGACTTAACCACCCAGGGGTCCTTTACCTTTTACCTTTACTAAGATTGCACAGTGCACTCCAAACATGCCTCCTGAGAAATAAGTGTTACTGAGTCCAATAGGACTTGCTACCAGGTTTAGCTAGATTATGTCAGCTGGCCACTGTTTAAACGACTGAACAGAAAGGCCTTTCTGGTGGAGCATACTTAGACATTTACATTTGAGTAAATATGAACAGAAGCAGACTTTCCTGATCATTCTCTTTTTTTCTCTTAACAAAACAAATAGGGAGACAGTTGAATTTCCAAAAGGACACAGGAAGGATACAAAAATGAAACTTGTTTTCTTTTTAAAAGAACCACAACCTACCAAACAACACACACTACATTTTCGTTATTGCCTCTGCCACGTTAGCAGAGGCACCCACAATTGTCAAAGAAATCATTTATTTGACAGGAAGCATAGCTGCTGGGAGTGCTGGGCAGAAAAATCCGAGCTAATGGTCCACCATGAAATTTTTCTTTCAAGGCAGAATTAATCCTGTCAGCGCGAGTGATGTGAGCTGATTGCCTGTGCTATTCCACAGTTGCCTATAAGAAATATAAAAAATCTACAGATCCGTGTACTGTCTTGTTGAAATGGCCTGGATGGCAAACAAGCAAGCAGAAAGAATATTGCTGAAAGTAGAAGTGAAATAAAAAGCGTACCAGTGTTAGACTTCAAAAGAAAACAGTCTACTATAGCTCAGATGTAGAAGTACAAAGGTAGCCTAAATTTCCTAGATCTAGTTCAGATTCCTTCTCCAACCCTTACCTCCTAGAGCAGAGGATTTGCATAACATATAGATTCAGAGACACAGGTGTGTTTTTGTGTGTGTGTGTGTGTGTGTGTGTGAAGTGGGTGGCACTGTGGTCTTAACCACAGAGCCTCTTGGGAGCTTGACAGTTCGAATCCCTGCAGCGGGGTGAGCTTCCGTTGCTCTGTCCCAGCTCCTGCCAGCCTAGCAGTTCGAAAGCACACCAGTGCAAGTAGATAAATAGGTAGCACTGCGGTGGGAAGGTAAACGGTGTTTCCATTCACTCTGGTTTCCATCACGGTGTCCTGTTGCGCCAGAGGTGGTTTAGTCATGCTGGCCACATGACCCAGAAAGCTGTCTATGGACAAACATCAGCTCCCTTGGCCTGCCACTCTGTCTTTTCCCAAAGATTAAGCCAATCTGTAGACAGTATTTTCCCCCATTCCTCAAAAAACAGCACGTAAACAAACAAAACAAAAATGTTATCCCAGAGCTATTTACAACAGTTCCACAGGTTTATACTTATGTTCTGTTTGTTTAATCTCCCCAATCTACTTTAGCGCTAAGCATTTATAAACAACCCACTTTTAGTGGAGGGCTATTTTGCAGCTTCCAGACCCAGCACTCGCCGGATCTTTAGGCATTCATTCACTTATTTTGTCAAGATGCTCTCGATTAAATAGAAAGGAGAGAGCTAAATTACTTGGAGATTGAAAAGCAGTTGCTAACCCATCAGGAGAGCTGTCAAGAGATTACACCATTATTTTAAAGGACAGATATAGACCCTTGAAAGAGCTGAGGCAAACGACTGTCAAAGCAATAAAGTAAATTTTGAACTGTGAGTGGTCCATACACTGTATCATTTTTGGTGCCTTAGATCTACTCTTTCCTTTTTTATTACTGTTGTGAGCAGAAAATGCTGTTCAGTGCAAATCTTCCAGGTTCAAAGTATTACAGCTGGAACGAGGTAGGCTTCTAATCCCCCAGTAGGGATGGAAGAGGAATTCATTTGCTCCACCTTTTCACCGTGGACCAACCCAATTTGACACCCCAAAACTTGCTTGTAGACTGGAATGCCAATATCTCTGAATTTTGTGATGTTATTTCAGACCCAAAAAGTATGCATAAAGATATGCTTTTGGGTGTGTAAAACAATGTGTGCAAGTTGCATATTTTAGGATGAAATCCACTGCAAGCACTGCAATATGTGTGCATCCGGACTGCGCAAATAACATTTCCTTACCTGATCATTCCCCCATTTTTTGTGATCTTTCACATGATGTAAAAGCCACTTCTGGAAATCTATTGGAAGTTTAGAGTTCTTTCCCATGTAATTGTTCCCAGGGGAAAAGAAAAAAAGAAAAAAAAAACCATTTGCAACCCTGCAAACTTGGGAAATCACAAGAGTTTTGCACCATAACTTCATGGGATTAAATTTTGACCAGCTTCCTGGTTGTTGAAATTTAGCATGGCATGTCAGTATATCTATCAAAAATTCCACAGTTCCATTATGCAGTGAAAACAGTGAACAGTGAAAAGGCTGCTGCTGTCACTTGATAATCCCACAGTCAGTACCTCACCACTGGAGGGAGACAATTTCCTGAGCATCCACCCATTCCAACAGGTTAAGCTGATGTGTCTGAGTGCATCATGTAGTGAAGCAATGACATGATCACTCCACCACATGCTCAGCTAATAGGACACATTCATGGTGGCATTCACAGTAATGTATGATGGGCTGGATGCACAGGGAGCTGCTTCATCATGTTGCGCTCAGCTCGAATCCCACTCAAGTCCATTTTGTTGGGCAAATTATGGTTGGGCAAATTACAGGGAACCAGGCAGAGGGCCTTCTCAGTAGTGGCACCCGCCCTGTGGAACACCCTCCCGCCAGATGTCAAAGAGAAAAACAACTACCAGACTTTGAGAAGACACCTGAAGGCAGCCCTGTTTAGGGAAGCTTTTAATGTTTAATAGACTATTGTATTTTAATATTTTGTTGGAAGCTGCCCAGAGTGGCTGGGAAAACCCAGCCAGATGGGCGGGTTATAAATAAATTATTATTATTATTATTATTATTATTATTATTATTATTATTATTATTAGTGACACATCCACTAGGAATGCTATGTAGCAGAGCAAAGGCTCCAGCTTCTCTTGAGGAATTGGGGGGCAGGGGGTGGGTGATGTGACATTGTATGATGTTGCACGCACAACAGCCTGAGGCACCAGGTGGTGGAGACACACCCCCTCTGAAAATTGAGGGGGCTTAGCCCCCTTAAAAATATATTCAGGGAGACAAACTTCCTCGGCCTCTAGGAGTCAGTGCCTATGTAGTGTGGGAGGTGGGGAACCTGAGGTCCTCTAGATGCTGCTGGACTCTCTCCCATCTCCCCAGGCTATTTGTCATGCTGGTTGGGGCTGATGGGGGCTGAAGTCCTGCAACATTTGAAGGATCACAAGTTCTCCATCCCTGCTACAGCACTTCAAGCAGATGAGATATAATTCAATCACTATCTCAGTCAGACCCATTCAGCCTGTGACTCTACCAAACCATGTCTTTTGGCCTACCAGGTACTTGCTAAACTTAAATTGCTTCCTGCCAAGTTTGGAAAAAGAGGGCATTCTTCAACACCTCTCAGATCACAGCATATGGATGGTGGGAGTCGGTGGACAGTGCACGTCATTCAACTTTGTAGGTCACAAGTTGTGTCAGCCTAATATATCCCTTAAAGATGTTGCATTTTTAATTTTGGTGGTAGGACTGAACTCTTAGCTACAACTTTATTTTATTAAAAAATACCCACCCGTAGATGGTTTCACGTTTTGCCTTCTCCTTTCCCCCCTCATTTTAACCATTTATTTATTTTAAAATAGTCAATTACCATATGTGCTTAGAGAGATCATAGCTGATATGAGGATTCTCAGATCTATTTTCTTCCTCTGTTCCCTTTCTCTCCCTTCCTTCATCCTTCAAACTAAGACTGACCTCCCTGCAGGGTGTGCTCTCCTCTCTCTTTCTTACTTCTACCATCTCATAACTTCCTGCCCTCTAGTTTCTTGAAGAATTACTTCTTTATCTTTTTTCTTGTTTTCAACTCTTCCAGATCCTTCCTCATGGAAATAAAAAAAAGAAAGAGGACAGCTTTGCATCTGGAAGTTTCACTTTGGAAACTTTATATGAAGTGGGGAAATCTTTCTTTAAACTTATTTCCCACACTCCAAAATAGAAAGCATTCTGATGAAGGGAATAAAAGTCATGATATAATCTGCAGGTTCTGAAAAAGGATTCACAATTTTTTTTCAAAATATGAGGCAACTGTGTGGAGGGTAGTGGTTTTTGTCTCAGCTGCAAAGGATTAGGCTGGAAAAATAATTATTTCTTATTTATGTTCATTCTGTGTTTTGGCCCACAGTGCTAGTGTTTTGAACCTTTTCTGCAATTCAGATCTCTCTCCTCTCTGTCTTTCTATGCACAAGATACACACACACACACACATACACACACATACATCTCAACAGACTTTTTTTCAGCCGGAACACGCTGGAAATCAGTTCTGGCACCTCTCAGGTGTGGGATGTAATCCACTGAGAGTAGTCAAGTACAACATTCCTTGTTTTCCTAGAGTGGACATGCAAGGGAATGTTTAGTCCAGCCAGTAGAAACATCCTGCTCCTCCTGGCCTGGAACAGCCTTCCTTGCATGCGACTAGTGGGTGGGTGTGACCTTTCCAGACCTCTTTTCCATCTTCTTTTCGTCCTGCAAACTTCCTGGAATGAACTGCTGGCTGCCAGCCAAGCGGTCCCCAGGTCATTTTATGGGATAAACCTGTTAGTATAAGTTTGTAACTTTAAGCCTTACAGCTGCCTTCATGGATCACACTGTGCTCTGCCTGATCCTGAGTAAACTTTCTTTTTCTTGCTTATGAATAAGACTGTGGTGTCTTCATTCTTTCAGGAGGGATTCAATGGGTCTTACTAGGAAAATATTCCTGGGCATGCCAGATTGAATTGTGTCTTAAGAAATGCATACGAGTTTGCAACAAGTTTTCTGCTATGTAAAGGGGAATGCACTCTGCTAAGTAAAGGAACTTGCTAGCGCAAGTTAGGAATGATATTAATAAACAATATATCCTCTCCTGCCATCCTGAACATTCCCACATCAGGTGGGTGTCATTGTAATTCTAAGAAAACAAGTGAGGTGTTCATGGTGAGTTCCGGCACCTCTTTTTCTAGGAACAAATAGTGCTGCATCTCAGTGATGCAATGATGGGAAATATGGCCATGCAAATGCAAGTGAAAGCAGCTTTCCATATAGATTTCTTTTTTAATCCCTAGGTATTGGCATCCGATTTGCTACAAATTTTTGCATTGTCCCACCAGTTTAGAAGTGGCCCTGGGCTTAAGCCTCCATACATTGGGCTCTGTGCAGTGATAATGCTTTCTCCTAGTGGACTAATGATAGCAACTGAGGTGTTCTTCTAAACAGCACTCTTCCATACAGCCCTGAAAACCCACCATTTTAATTTCCCTACAATGCCCTTCCCACTGTGCTACTGTGGAAGATTAAAATGGCAGCTATCTATCTTCTTGGCGCTGAAAGACCTTGGGCTGGCTTCAGCGTAATGATGTGTGTTATATTGTTAGGGTTCACTTGGCTGCGGATGTATAGTAGCTGTTTTGTAGAATGATTTATTTAAAAATACTGATTATATTGATCAGCTCCTAGTCTAAACATTTCTATGAGGCATCTGATACACGATATATATATATATCTCCATGATGTCTTCAAGGTTTCTGCTTAAGTGCTGAACAAAGATACAGTGGGTGATAATCAGATTCTTTTCCTTACAGCAACCTGTGTGTGATGGCCTGGGATTCGGACTCAGAGGCTGAACCTGAGGAATCCCAGCCTGCACAGGAGTCCCCGCCTCCAGAACCAGCTGAGCCAGGGCTGGGGCTTGAGCCAGAAGGGTCCTCACCTGTGCTGGTTCCTCAGGTGCAGGCACCAGCTGAGTCTGCTCTGGCTCCTGAGGTGATGGAGGACCTATTGCCTGCAAGTGCTCCACTCTCAGCCTCGTCAGGGGAAGCCGAGGTTGCCTCTGGGTCTGGTACTCCTCCATCCTCTCCTAAGCTGCAGAGGCTCAGGGCAGAGAGGCGGAGGGAACTAAGTTCCTGCAGGAGGAGCGCTCGCCTCCAGGCCAGGAGAGGCGAGTCACCTGTGGACTGGGGCCTCCCTATTCCTCGAGGCAGATAAAAGTCCCCAGTCCCAGGTTGTGGGAGCAACATTGTTGATAGCCTCTTCCTGGCTGCACTCTGTCCTGCTCCTCTGCCAGAGTTCCTGACCTCACCCGACTCCCTGCCTTGGACCCCACTTCAGCTTTGATGGACAGCCTCCATATTGCACCCTCGACCTCGGACTGGACTCGGACCTCGCCACACGGTTAACCCTTGGGATCAGCACACTGTGGCATGTGTTGTTGGCATCCATCTGCCTCAAGAGATATTGGAGTGCAAACCTGGGCAGGAGATCCTAGGCTGTCCAGATAACAGTACCCTCCTCTCAGCTTCGATGATGTGGTCCAAAGGAAAGTAGCGCAATGTGTTTGGCACCAGCTTGGCTAAAGGAGTTGCCAGAAGGAGGCATACAAGGCACCATCCAACCGTCATAGGGACTCCACTCCAGATTTGTGTAGGGTTTAGTCCTTAGCCTTTTCTTCTCCTGAAGATATTACACAAGGCAGCAGAGGTTTAGGAGTTTTCCTTCTCCTAGATGGACTACCTTCCCAGGTGAATGAGCCCCATCTGCCCATCACTTCCCTCCACAGCATCTGCAGAAACCACCTCCTTGATCATTGGACCCAACACTGGTCTCATCCACTCAGTCTGCTAGAGTCTGTCTTCACATGCAGGGGGACTCCCTAACTCACAAAGGTTTGGATACCCATTGGCTACCCTCACCCGGTTTAGTCTGAGCAGGTGCAATAAGGCTCTGCCTCTGAGCTGTGACCTCCCCCAAACCTTTGTTGTAATTCTGAACTGTCTTCCTCTTCTCTGGAAGGGTCGGGCTGGGGAGGAGGTCTCCACCATTCTTCCTCTGCCCAGTCCCTGACAGCAACTCTTCGCATTTGTTTGCCCAGACTAACAGGCTGTTTGATCTCGTAGGTTTTATAGAGACTGGTGGATGCTGACTAGCTTGTGGATGCAGATGATAGCATGAAAGTTGGTCAGGTGAGATGACTTCTTACAGCCTACAACTGCTAGCCTATAAGGAATGGTCCACCTGGCTTTCTGTGGCACTTGACTTGAGCAGTGGAGGCACAGCTCATAAAGAGCCCGAGAGTGGTAGCTGAAGGCCTTTTATGAGCTGTGCCACCACTGCTCAAGTCAAGTGCCACAGAAAGCCACGTGGACCATTCCTTATAGGCTAGCAGTTGTAGGCTGGTAGGCATTCTGGGATCAAATCAGAAACTGGGGTGACTGGGATGTAAATCCAGGACTGTCCCTGGAAAACAGAGGCACTTGGAGGGTCTGCAGTAGCCACCAGCACCAACAAAGTAACATTATCTACCTACCAACCTACCTACCTATCGTCTGTTGCTCATCTATCCATTTGGTTTGCACAGTTAGTTCAGGTACCAGGGAAATTAGGCAGAAAAAAATAAACAGTGTAATAAAAGGTAGGGCAGGGAAAATATATAGTTATTGGGAAAGGGAGATAGCTGCATTTTTGTTATCATGAAAAAAGAAAACTTTGCGGGACATGTTCACAGCCTATCAATATTTTCAAGGTAGCACTGCAAACGAAGGAAGAGAATTATTCAAAGCCTGTGAAGATGAAGTGACAGGAAAACTTGCCTGGAGCTAACAGAAGTCAGCATAAACAAGATAAGGAGGAAAAGATTCCTAACGTGGAGAACAATTACACAGTGGAAACAAATGACAAGAAAACTTCATTACAGACAAATATAAATTCACAGGATGGATTCAGGAGGCAAATTCTGGACCTTGCTCCCTGAGAACATATCATTGCCTAACAGTATTCCACAGATTTTGTATTGCTTTTTAAAAAATGAAACCCTAACTTTGAATTTGTATTTCAAACTTTTAAAATTATTTGTAAGCATTTCGGTGCTGCTTTTCTTTTCAAGAAGAAAACTCGACATGACCTACATTATATTCCAAAAGTGCCACAGTCGTACAATGGTAAGACTTGCTAAGCATTTAAAACAAAAGTGAATGAATGCAGGTGTGTTAGCAACAGACCAGAAAATACAAGATACCTTTATACTGGGGAAAATGCTAACAAAATGAAGTGGTTTTTATTATTATATATTTTGTGGTTTAATATTTTGATTTTGTTCTGTGAACTGTCCTGAGACCTCTTGGTATAGGGTGGTATGTAAATAATAATAATAATAATAATAATAATAATAATAATAATAATTTCTAAGAAAAGTGTTGGTATATTTGGCCCATGAGTCATCCATTCCATACTTTGTCTTAAAGCTTATCTACACTTTGCATCATCTCCATGATACTGTCCTCGGGGTGATCATTTGGTTCTTCAGGACTCCATGGAGAGTTTCCACATCAGCCGCTGCCAGGTACAGTGGTGCCTCGCAAGACGAAAAGAATCCGTTCCGCGAGTCTTTTCGTCTTGCGGTTTTTTCGTCTTGCGAAGCAAGCCCATTAGCGGAGTAGTGCTATTAGCGCTATTGGCAGTTTAAGGGCTAAAAACGGCTTTTTAAGGCTTAAGGGATTAGCGGTTTTGCTGCTAAAATGCTTTTAGCAGCTTAGCGCTTCAGAAAAAGGGGTTTTGGAGTGGAAAAAAAACTCAAAAATTTTCGTCAATTTTCGTCTTGCGAAGCAAGCCCATAGGGAAATTCATCTTGCGAAGCGCCTCTGCAAACGGAAAACCCTTTCGTCTTGCGGGTTTTCCGTCTTGCGAGGCATTCGTCTTGCGGGGCACCACTGTATATGGAGTGCTGATATGGAGAAATGCCCTGTGATCCAGAAGAACCATGCATTAAGTTGTAGAGATGGGTGAGCTCTCTGGACCCCTGTGTCATGGGCCGGGAGCTGGCTTCACCTGAAGGAGCAGAAGGTGAAGTGACTCCATCTGCTGTTGATCAGCCTTCTTGCTCCTGATGAGAACCAGCTGGCTCCAGCTTTCTTAAGCAGGGTTTCCCACCTCAGTCAGTTGCTGGAAGCAACATTTGTCATTCCTGGCCAGATCTTGATGCTTCTTGAAACCTTGGGCCCTTGGCTTTCTTGACCCCCGGATTGTCTGACTACATGAACTGAGATGATCCTGACCTTAGGAGTGTACTGAACCTTATATATTGACTCTGCCTCCAGGGAGGTACCCCCCTGAGACTCGACTGGCCAGCTGGCTTCTCCCTCCACTGAGCTCTGCCTTGGCTGGCAGCACAAAACTATGACACCCTCCACACTATTTATTGATCATTCATCTTGGTTGCTTGCACAAAGCTGACAGCAGTTAGATTATAACTTTATTTAATTACAAAGCACTGATGATTTGTCTAGCGTTTATACTGATTTGCTTGCAGGCTGTTTATATGTCTTCCTGTCAATCATTTAATCATCTCCCACTACATTCCTCGGATACTTAAAATATCTGGGCAAACTGATAGGTCAGCCTGGAGCTGAAATAGCAATTCTGGCACAAGCTGCACATCTAAGAGGAGAGCATTCCACAAATGGGGTGTCACTGCAGAGAAGGCTCTCACTCATAGAACATCTCAACAGTGGAATGCAAAGAACAATATCCTCTAAATATCTGAAGACATGGGAAAGATGATATAGGGAGAGACAGTCCTTCAGAACTTGGATTCTGAGCTGTTTAGGTAAGCACCAACACCTTGAAGCAAATAGCCAGCAGTTTAACAATTGGTATAATTCCATCCAGCACTACCAGTTAACCTTCTGACAACCACATCCTGCACTCATTGAAGCTTCCAGGAGTTTTTCAAGAGTATTCCCATGGATGGTGCATTACAGTAATCCAAATGGGAGGTTCCTTAGCCTGGTTTGGGCAAATGTCACTGGCATCTCTAATTAACTGAAGTACACTTTTGAGTAGCAGGTTGGAGAAAGAAACACCAGAGGAATCTAGCTTCAAACTGGCTCCTGCTGGAGAGTGTAAGTTGTAGATCAGCACTTAACACTAATAATAGGCTTTTCACTTATTAGCACATTAATCCCACTGAAAATTTGTCCATGTTCGCCTTTATTGTCAGCCATAAACATTTACATTTGAGGAATCTCCATGGGTAACAAATTTTATCCAACCATGATGCTTTAGATGTGATTAGTTCTGAATCTTGATTAAAACATTAATAGCTCCATGTCAGTAAATTAGCTGAAGTCTTAACGTACCAAGTGCATTTTTGTCATCTGTATTTTTCAACTTAGTGTCAGCTCTGCATGAGGCAAACAACACGTTAGGTGTGAAAAACTTACAAAAATGTTTGCAGGTCTTTACTTTGAAACACATTTCCCTCTTCATTTCAATGGATTTAATATTATCCGCTATTTCTATTTTTGAAGCATAAAGCCTGAGCTCTAGTGTAGCCTGAGCAGGTTTCTGCTCATGCAGCAGGGCTTCTCCTTACTCTCTTTTCCCCCTTGCAGGTCCCAAAAGTTTGCTCTGGAGAGTTGGGGCACCCCCTGGTCCTGTTTTTTTAGTGTACTTTTTCCTTCGATGGCAGTAGAGAGCTCAACATATCTAAGATGCACTTAGCTCTTCATTGGGAAATTGGACACGAACTTTTCACAGGGGAAAGTCTTCACTTCATAGAAAGTTTGGCATGGACTTCTTGACCCTGTGGCATGGCAACACTATGAGAAGCCCAGGGGACCATAGACATCTCCAGGCAATATATACTACATATAGTGGGTATTCTAACCAGTGCTCTTCTTAGGGAACCCCCTTTGGATTTTCACAATTCTGACATTTCCAACCCTGTCCTGGGAAGCCAGGAAGTGAATGTTACTGAATAAAATAGTTTTTTAAAGAAAAATAATCTTGAGCATGGGTAGGCAAACTAAGGCCCAGGGGCCAGATCCGGCCCAATCGCCTTCTAAATCCGGCCCACGAACGGTCCGAGAATCAGCGTGTTTTTACATGAGTATAATGTGCCCTTTTATTTAAAATGCATATCTGGGTTATTTGTGGGGCATAGGAATTTGTTCATTTATTTTTATTTTTCAACATATAGTCCAGCCCCCCACAAAGTCTGAGGTACAGTGGACCGGCCCCCTGCTGACCCCTGATCTTGTGTGTGTGTGTGTGTGTGTGTGTGTGTGAAATGATTTTCTTTGGGAAATGAAGGACTATCTCAAAACTCTAATAGCAATGCAACTGGAATGAAAGGAGGTTTTGTTTTTCTTTTATTAAAAAAAGAAATGCGACAAGGTTGGGGACTTTTATGATTCTGTAACAGCAAAGCGCGATATACACCTTTGCTCACAAATCAAAGGGCTGAAGGCTGCAAAAGGTTCGGCATCAAAGAGAGCTGTGCAGGGTTAGCAGAAGCAGCTATCCTTTTAATAGGTTCAACAATAGCCCTCCTCTCCCAATCTCTCATGCAGCTCTTATTCCATCCATTCATATCCCCAGGACATCTAAGATAATGACTCTTATGCAGCATCTAAAACATGGGGTCAGCTGTGAACCCGAATGAATGTGTGTTAGAGAGGGCAGAGAGATTATTTGGCGTCAAAAAACGCCCTCTGATGAAGGCAGACTTCCTGGTTCAGTCTACCAAAGGTAGGGCACCTTTAGAAAAATATACTATTTTCATAGTCATGAAGCACTTTTGGCTTTTATTTTGGTGTTGCTCAGACTATGTTTCATCAGGTAAGCTGTGGCTACTGAGTCCAACCCAACAGGGGCATCTGACAGAAAAGGGAAATGATTATTGAGAGATCTTAAGCTGGATATGTCTAGCCCCAGGGATGCATGAAGTTCTCAACTAGTTAATTATTATTATTACCCCAGGGCTGTCACACAATTAAAGAGATTTCAGTTGATTAATCGTATGAGTTTAAGTTGATTAGTCCATTGATTAAATCTGCATAAAATGCTGTATGAATAAAACAATGCTCCTGAAGGGGAAAATAATCTCAGCGCATTTAGATTAGGGGTGGGAAATTGGATTTCTTCCACCCTCCACAGACCACTCAATTTGATAGCTGGGGGGGGCAGGTGCCCACCTGTCAATCATCTGGCATCAGGTATCCAACTTCAGAGGAAGAATTGAGAAAAGACTCTAAGCATGTTCCTGATTTTTCTCTTTTACAGTCCTGGCTTTATGTGATTGATTGAATGATTGATTGATTGATGGATGGATTGATTGATTTCTATATTACCCTTCATCTGAGGATCATAGAGAGGTTTACAATATAAAAACACAAACATCCATACCATGTTGTGAACCGCCTTGAGATCTATGGGTACAGGGCGGTAATAAATTTAATAAATAAACAATACTATAATACTATAATAACAAACAAAAACAATACCCCACCACCACACACAGTATAGGGCTGCCATACATCTGGGTTTTCCTGGACATTACTTGGATTTCAAAGGCGGAATTGACGTCTGGAAGGTATTTCCAAAATCAGCGCTTTGTCCTGGATCTGCATCTTTTGTGAAAAAAAAGAGCTCAACAACTTTCGTGTTTTCCTTTAAAAAGCTCAGTAATTCTGGGGTCTTCGTAAAAAAAGGGGGGGAGCACAACAACTTTTGGGTGTCCTGGTTTTTACTTTTGGAAATACGGCAACCCTAACACAGTATAAAAGAGATTGTTTAATTAGTCAAAGGCCTGGAAATGTAATGTAAAGATATGTAATGAAGATGCCAGGCAAGCCTCCCTGGGGTTAATTTAAGCCTCTGCAAAGGAAGAATCTTGAATCCAAGGCATGGGGCAGAGACTGGCTCCACTCTGGAGTGTTGCTAAGGATTGCCCAAGTAGAACTAATTCCTGCAGGTCTTCTATTTAAAAGGCACTGAATGCACGTCCCACTTGCAGAGAGCGCCCAGGAGCACACTTTAAGGCTCCTCACAGTTCCTCTGCAGCTGTGGCTTTACTTGGCTCGGGGAAAATACTCTCATAGGCCAAATTGATATGCCCAGTGGGCCTAATTTGGCCTTTGGGCTGGAGGTTCCTCATACTTTTTTTAGATGATACACAAGTGCACTGTAGCTGGTACAGCCTTAGAAAGGGCATTTCTTCATGTGTGCTTATTCTAAGATGGTGTCTATCCCTCCCCTTCTTGTAACCCTCCTCCCTGTATATAAAGTTATGGATCTGAGGATCAAGATAGCTTAAATCCCAGATCAAGCTAGTGTCAGCATTTAATTAAGGTCTGGTATGGCAAAAGCTAGACTCAGGTGTGACATAATTCATGCATATTTAAGCATGTAATTGAGCCACGTGTCAAAAGCCGATAAAGTCTGGACTAGCCTCCTGTGTGAGGTGTTTAATTAAGCTTGTGTTAAAAACTCCTATCTGCGAATTAGAATCTAAGGAAGCATAGTGTGTATTCTAGGAACACTTCCTGGGGGTGAGTATTGGATATTGCAATCCATGCCAAATCAACAAGTGTTAATGAAGTCAGACAGCCTTCTATGCTGTGGTGCAGCATAGGGGACTGTGGCCCTGGGTGCTTGATTCCAGTGGAGGGGTCACTCTGGTGGTGCTGGCGGCTTTCCTGTCCCAGGCGTCAGCAACCCGTGCTATGCCACTGCTTCTTTGTGAGCTGACTCCTGGGGGAGAGGAAGTCACCATTAGGCATTCAAAGCATCAAAGAATGCAAATGAATGTTAGAATGCAAATGAATGAAGCCTGCCCTCCCTCCATAGATAAAGAGGGCTTAATTTAGGGAGTTCAGAGTGATGTATGATGTAACCAGGAAGCAGACAGGAACCCTTAAACTAGGATTTGCCCTGCAGAGCAGGAGAGGTGGTAGAGAAAGGATTCTGATGCTACGACTATAGCATAAGCTGACACATTTTGGGCTGCTCCTGTGAACCCCTCCACTGAAAGCTTCAGGTTGTGTCTATGTGTAAATAAACCATATATCATAAAGACACTATGGCCTCCATTGGGCCTAATTTTCCGAAGGAAACAAAAACCCTGGGTGACTGCCAAGACCCTGGAAATCTCATGCACTATTTGCCAGAGACTGGGGTGGCTGTAACATTACTGTATATACCATATTTTTCTTTGTATAAGACTAGGTTTTTTCCCCTTAAAAATTATGTCCAAAATTAGGGGGTGTTTTATACATGGGGGCCATCTTTCCCCATTTTCTTAAATCGGAATCCCCCAAAATAGGGGGTGTCTTATAAACAGAAAAATACAATATCTCAGTATCTCCTCTGCAACCATACCTGGTATAATAGTGTTATGTCAGATTCCTGCAAATGGGGGTGAGTTAGGCCCACTTCCTTTTGTTAGGATTGCTCTGAAAGTTAAGTACGTATACATGATGTTTAAGCAGGCAAATCTACTGCTTTTGAAATAGACTTTAATCTATCCTTACAGAATGCAGCAGTTGCTGAGGGCATAGTGCTTGAAAGATTCCACCTAACGTGGTCCCAAATTGTCATTTTTGCCACACACACGTCAAGCCGTTTTGTAGTTACTCTGGGAAGCAACCCACCTCTCATCAAAATCCCATTACAAAGGTGAAACAAATCAGTCAGATGCATGTGTGGAAAATATTGTGGTGACAAAGCTGTGTCAGTGAACATCGAGGGGGAACAGGATAAGATTAAGAAGATGTGAGTGGTAGACTGTGGGGGCAACATAACACTGTCAAGTTGATGACAAAACAATGTCAAAGCAACTTATGTTTACCCGAAAAACGTAAAAATGAAATAAATCAGCTCAAAGAATGGCTCTGATCTGCAGACAAAACAAAACAAAAACAAATACCCTCCAGATTCTAAAGCTCTTAACTCTGTCCTACATGGTAATTAAAAATATATCTTTGTCTGTTTGCTTTACATCCAGTGCTTAGGTGCAAACTTCAGGGTGGCTTTTAAGTGTTGTACAGGCCTCATGCCTGTCTACTTCATGTTTCATTCAGAAAGAAAATTGTCATCCTAGGAAAATTACTTTGCTTCACTTTCTCGCTCTCACCTCCTTGAACTAATAGTCGAGTCGAAGCAATATATTTTTAAACGCCTGAGGGAAACTTGTGAGCACAGCACACTCCTTGTCCCTAACCAGCGATGTATTTTGCCAGCGATACAGCAGTTCCGAGGGGCTGCGAAAGAAAGGGTGTTGCATCTAGCCACCTCAACTCAATGAGAAGGACGCAATGCCTGGCTTTGAAATGTCAAAATACTACCGCCTGATCTTGACCGTCTTCAATTCCTGCAGAGGAGTGGATGTCTCAACTTGACAACTAATTGACCTGTTGTTACTGCATCAGAAACTGGGTATATCCTGAATTAGCAAGCTGGCAGGGAAGCGAACTTTTTAGCTTTATGCTAATTTTAAAGAGAGATGCCTTGAAATGAGTCCCCCCCCCCACTTTCAACTTAAAGGCACCCGCCCCACCCCCCATCATTCTCTCCTGAGGAGCCATCACCAAGCCACATGAGCTTGGTCAGCAAGCTATATATGTATGCTCGTTTCTGGTGCCTGCAAAATTCATTGCTGAATTCTGAATGCCTTGACAATTTTCTGTGCCTACCAGAAGATGAAGCAGGAAATTAGAGCTGTGCAATGCTGAGGAGTCAGCCCAGAGTCAGGTCCTTTATCAGACAACCTTCTTGATGCTGCCCATACTAATGATGTCATGAAAATGCAGCAGAGCTTAGAGACTTATCTGGACCTAGTGAAGCCTTCCACAACATGGACAGTACCAAGGTTTCACATGCAGAATCTGTCTGCAGAGCCTGAGGTACAAGCTTTCGCCCACCAGGAATCATACTCCCTGCTTTTACCCATCACTCTTTCCTGGCTCAAGAAATTTTGCAGTCCCTGTTCTATCTCTGGCTGTGGCATTACATTATAAAGAGATCTGTGGTCTCCTTGGTAGTTTTAATGATTTATTTAGACTCAGTAACATTATCTGCTACAGGCTTGAGGAACCTTTGGTCCTCCAGATGCTGTTGAACTACAACTTGCATCACAGGGGTCAACGCAAAGGGGTCAAGGTGTCTCCCCACAAAACACACATATACACACCTCCATCTCCCAGCAACCCTGACCATTTGTTATGCTGGTGGGGCTGATTGGAGTTGGAGCCCAACAACATCATCTTACATGAACCAATAAATGCAATTCAAATCAAGCTCTTAGTATCCCTCAGATAAGATATATTTTATCTGGTTAAGCAGCAAGACCAATGGGCTTGTTTAACATTAAAGAAAAACCTAATATTATACATGTATGTATCAGAAATTATCTTCAAAAATATTTGAGCTCATGCATTTCCATGACACACATGCAAAGTTCCCCTTGTTGCATTCTTGGTGCTATTTATTTGTGTAAACCAGCAGATATCACCAACTGTTTGCTGAGGGTCAATTTATGCATCAAGAAAAGCAGTGCTTGAAATCCCTGCTTGGTAACATAATATTGGAAGTGAGGATTCAGAAGCATGAATGATCCATGCATCAGGTTCAAACCCACTTTTGTGTAATGCCTTTATTGTCCCTTTATTGCAGAGGTGGCCTAATCTGCAACCTTCCAGATGTGAGACTACAGCTCCTATCACTCTGGATCACTGGCCATACTAACTAGGCCTAACGGAGGTTGGAAGCCGATGACATCTGGAAGGCTACAAATTAGCTCCTTCTGCTTTATTGGGCTGTTAGCTTGGCAAAAAGGGGCAATGAATCTCAGGTTAGCTATTCATTGAAGACTGACAGTGCTGCCTCTTAAAATTTGAGTTTTAAACTAAACTTATCAGAAATATTTGCATGCATGGTATAGGTGTTTCAATGAAAGTATTTTAGGAAATGTCGTTAGGATAATAGCCAATCAGAGCAAAGGGAAGACAAAATGGCTCCTGTATACCTCATGGCTGACCCAGAGATATTTAAGAGATTAAAGTCCCATCATTGTAGCTCTCTCTGTGCCAGCTTCCCTTGATTTGGATTTAGCTTTTCATCTAGCTTGCTCCCTGTAAGGATACCTTTTGCTAATGAAAAGAAACTTCCCCCAAAAAAGTTTCCCGTCTGTATTCCTTTGAGATTGCAGAATAAAAGTGAGTCAGAGGGAGAGAAGGGGGAAACTCTGCCCTATTTCGGTTACAATGAATTCCTATCCTAGCTGAAATAATTATCCCTGGAACTGAGAACGCACCTGCTAGGCAGCTTGTCAAAACAGAGTGTGACAGTGAGGTGGAAAAAAGCAAAAGAAAAACTACACACACCTGACCACAAGAATTAAAGATGACAAAAGCTTAACAAATATATAAAGCAATTTGTTTTAGCTGAGGGAAAGTGCTTTGGCTCGAATATCGCCCACCCCCCGCGATATGTTGCAAGCCTTGTTGGCAGAGTTATCAGGAACTCAGAATTGAAGTGTTGATTATTTCTTGGGTTTGCATTACCGTTTGGCGCTGCTATATTTTCAGGCTGGTTGGGTAGGAAGAAAATGTATCCATTAAAGTCTCACTTGCACACACGGAAAGCATGGCAACAAGGAAGAAAGCAAAGGAGGGGTGGAACTGCACTCCCGTTGCGTCAAGACAGCTAGCCGAATCTACAAAATTGAAAGTGATTGTTTAAACAAAAAATATTAAAATACATACAGTCTAATATTGGATATTGGAATCAAAGTAAACGAGTCTACAAACATTGTTAGCTATCTTGCCCTTGTTCCTGTGCCAGTGCTTTTTGGTCTGAAAGAAACAGGGAAGCATTTTTGTGTCTGTAAAGTTTCCTTCGCTGATCACCTCAAGGCCATTTTTACTTCCAAGTCATTATTTACAAACCTGAATGGATCAATGCAAGAAACAGTTTAATAGAACTTGTAGTCTGCTGCACAAACTCAAAATAGGTACGCTGTGTGCGAACTGCATTCTGATTTGAAGACCCATTGGTCTACAGAAGTGAAAAATGAGAAGGAACAAAATGCAACCCATGGTATTGAGACCAGAAGAAAGTATTCAGATTACTCAGATGCAATGTAACTAGGACCAAGTGAAATTCAGTGCAAACACATATCCATCATGTAGGTTTCAATAACAACGTAATGATTTCTAACAGTCAAAAGAACATGCCCGGGCATAAATTGTGTACGGGGAGAAGGTGTGTACATATCATACCCATCTGCCCCATCCCACACAACTTTTCCACATTAGCGGCAAGGACTGAAGATGAGGAACTCTCAGACTTTGCCTTGTGGGAATGTAGCCTGCTATACAAAGGTAAGAGTGACACCCACTTACCCAGTCACTTTTTGCCTATGGGCCTGCCAGTGGTGTAGCGAGGGTTGCCAGCACCCGGGGCTATGTGGAGGGAAATGGGTGGGTGGGATGGGAAATGGACAGAGTATGCATGCACATTCAACTGCCTAATGGCATCCATGTCACCCAAGAGATTGCAGCCATGGAGATGAGAAAAGAAGAGTCATTCTTTTGTCTGGAGATGTCACTTCCTGGTTCGCATGGAGAAACCGTTTTCAATGGAGCCCAGCAACAGAAGCACACAGCTGTATGGAGGCAGCACCAGGTGTTGAAATTTTGCACCCTTAACTCCCCCTGTGTCCCACCATGCTTACACTGCTGGCCAAAAGAATATATTATTTTTCATAGCCTTATATGCAGGATGAATACCAACATCTCTGCTTACTCTTAGTGCTATCTTGTAATTTTTCACAGATCCTCTTAGCTGTTATTTATTTAGCATGAACTGAAAGGTGCAATGTGTTCAAATGTTCATGACAATAATGCTTTATGGGAACTTACTAAGAGGGACAAATAGAAATATTGTCATTAGCATTGTATTACTCATCTATTTGTATATTGTATTATCACCTTGTTAAATTTTATTTAACAATTCAGTTTTCTGACAATCCTGTAGATGGCCTAGTTATCTTTTCCACTACACTTGGTACAGATTAAAAGTAAATTGTCCTGTTTACCTTGCTTGAGAGGAAGCTGGTCTCTCCCCCCCCCCCTTTAAGGCTATCAGAAATAAAGCACAGGCACCGGGCTGACTAGTGATCTATCCAGGGTCTTGGCCCAAGCATCACTTGCTGTTATGCTTTGTAATGCATCCACTGTATTTCTCAACTGTTTTTACTAGGGTCTCCACATAATACTTCACATTACACTGCCCTTTCCCAAATAATATCCCAGCTACATATTACCCCACGTGTCACAGCTTTGTAGAGAAATCTGATGGCTCCCCTATCAAGTGAGATGATTTGCACACACAATCCCTGTTTATTTGCCTAAATTCTTGAAGGTTGAAAATGAGTAGAGGGGCAGAGGCCCACCCTCAGCACGCCGGTTTCTCTTAGACCTCCATGTATTGCATGCAAAGCTCTGAAAGAGCCTTCTATGGGTGTTTGACTGAACATGGAAGCATGTATGTCAGGGATTCCAATTCCCATTAGCCCCAGTTGGCATGGCCAGTGGCAACAGGTTCCCCACACCTGCTCTAGGCAATTGGAAACCCTGCCTTATTCCTGGCCATGTGAGGTGTCCAACTGTAATCTGTTCTATGCACATAGAAGCTCTTTCAGACCTTCACGCTCAATGCACCAAGAGGAGCCAGCTCATGTTTAAGCCTCCAACATTTAGGTGAATGGCTGAAGAGGGCTAACGTGGTTGAGGAATTGCTAGCTGCCTTGCTCCATTTGTTGTTTATTTTCTTACCTCTCCTCTTAGTCACCCTTGGGAGTTGGAAGATAAGGGGGAATGCACAATGGATGGAGAAACACAGCCTGTGGTTTCATTATTTATCATTTATCTTACCTATTAAATTTGCTAGTTTCTTCATCTTGCCCAAGGCAATCCCAAGTGACTTATAACCAAACAATTAAAAACCCACTTGGATACATTAAAACCAAGGGTTTTTAAAACACCATCAGTGTGATATTTCTCTTTGTTCCAATTTCCTTTGCCCTGTTGGTGGTAAAGCCTTCAGGATCCTTATCAAGCAGAGCTCTGTCATGCAATCCAAGATGTGTAGTTAAGTGATGTTTCTCTCTTAAGTTTCAACATCGAGGAGTGTGTCTCAGCTATGTATACTCTTTCTGTGTACATGGCCTGTCTCCATTGCCATTGTGAATGGGGGGGGGGGGACAGTGAACCAGGGGGATCCCAGGCAGTGTTAGAAATTTCCCAGGTGCCAGGCACATCTTGCAACAGCCAACAGTCCAATTACACCAATGTGGAGATCTCTGGATACCAGGTTAGTGACTGACATCTCCATTTGGCTTGCCCCTCCAGCTTTCTTAAGCAGGTAAGCAGAAGAGCTTATATATTGCCTTTCTAGCCCACCTTTTCCCCCAAGGGGTACATGGTTCACCCTGTCTCCTCAGTTAATCCCTACAATGAGCCTCTGATGTAGGTCATGAGGTTATGACTAACCCAAGGTCGCCCAGTGAGCTTCATGACTTGAGTGGAGATTTGAACCCTGATCTCCCCAGTCCTAGTCTGACACTCTAACCCAACATGGGGCAATTTGATTTTTAAGGGGGGGGGCAATTCAAGAATGAGTTATTAACAGTGAATGGCCTTTTAGGCTTCCTCCATGTGAACAGTTCCCTTTTTAAATAATAAGAATAATATGTCATGGGGGGATCAGGATTTTAGAGATGCTTAGGTGGGGCATGGCTAAAAAAAGGTTGGGAACCACTGCCCTAACCACTACACAATACTGTTCATTGTTGTAACCTGCTTTGTGATTTCTTCTTTAAAATATAAATAAACGAAACAAATAATAAAGCTAATAATAAAATTCTTTGTAAATAAATAAAATAATTGCAAAGAAAAAACGGTGCCTCAACATTCCATTTTTAAGGAATGTTTATTGGAAGCCAAGATCTTTCAATCCAGTGAACCCTAGCAGCTCAAGTCAATTAACTGGGTCAGAGAGATCTTTTATTGAAATCAACCTGGGTCTCCCTGTTGCCATTTCCTCAAGTGGGGGTGAGACAACAGGAATCCAAGTTGTGCTCAGTCTTCCCTTCTTCATTGCATCCATGGCATACAGTGACACCAGAAATGACCCATAGAAAGCAACTCGTTAAAATTCTAGTGAGATGTCCCTGATCAAGGTTGTTCAAATCTTCACTTGAAGGAAGGAGTATAAAAGGGCTTTTTTAAAAATGGCCAGTTTTCTTTTAAAATAAGATTCCAGTATTCAATTCCCTCCAGCGCTGAGGACTGATGGAACTGTACTAAGTTATTACATACCCTAGCAATTCTAATACATCTACCACTGCCGTAGTAGAAACACATGAGTTGATCAATTCCATTTGTAATTACATTTGGGAAAAGGGATTATGGAGACAAATATACTCAGCTGTTTTGTTCCCAAGAGCCTAACATGAAATTAATCACTGAACCAATCTTCCCTATGTTCTGGTACTATTGATCAAGCTAATCCTTTCCTAAGTCTGGTTTGCTCCAGACCTAACACCGGGGTCTTTAAGAACACAAAGGGAAAGCATTAACTTCACAAAACAATTTGATCTCATACAGCTCAGATCACCAGTAATGATTCAAAATGTGCTTTTGATTAAAAACAAAACAAAACAAAAAAACAGTGCTCAGTTAGACCTTGGCTATACTTCATTTTCCATAGGTTCAGGGATTTCACAGGATATGTCCTTGCCCTGACATGAGGACTATGCCTTTAAATGTCCTGAGACATTGAGGCGCACTATTACTGCTCTTTCCTTTCTGCTCTGTTCCTTTACTTGTCATCTCAATTATGGTTCCCTCTCTGGGGACAGGTAGTCTGGTTTGGTAGTGATGACCACCAGCTTGGATGGTAGAGGTTTAGATGAATTCATGGAGCAGAAGGCTATCAATGGCTACTATTCACATGTCCATAGCTTTACCTGTCAGAGGCAGTATCCATCTGGATACCAGTTGCAGACCCTCCAAGTCTCCCTATTTTCCAAGTCCGGTCCTGGTTTTACAGAAAACATCCTGATTTCTGATTTGATCCCAGAATGTCCTGCTTTTCCTTAGGACATCCCTATTTTCATCAGAGAAATCTTGAAGGGTATGTGAGTTGCAAGTGGGGAAGAGTATTGGTCTGCTTTCAGGATTCCCATAGGCATCTGGTTGGCCACTGGCGAAGAGGAGGTTGAATTACATGGGCCACTTGCCTGATCCTGATGGCTCTTCTTATGTTCTTTTGCCCTGCAGAAGCAGAGGGTGGAGAGGGAATAATGTGCAAGAGGACAGTGGAATAGAAGGAAAGGGGTCTGTAACAGTGGCTGCTAGCCTGGGCTTTTTACACGATTTTTCTGTATGGGTCTCGGCATTGGAACAACTGGCATTAATTCAATATAAAATATAAAAACTATCTCTGGCACTGGTACAAACTTGTATCTCGCACATGATGGAATAGTTAATATCCTGACTCTGGTAGTTGCAGCAAAGATCAGGACACTAATCATATTTGCCAGGAAGGTCTGTTTATTGTTTAGCAGCATCCTGTAAGCAGGAACCGGACTCCAAATAGCCAATGAAAATCTCTTCTAAGCTAAACGTATGGTTCAGGAACTACAGGGATAAGGATATGGCCTTCCTATAAGGAAGGTTGTGTCCTATATACTTCAGACGTGGCTCACAAAACACAATACTACACTGGAAGGAACAAACAACAGTTCAAAGATTCAAAGCCCCTTCCTTTATCCATAGAAGTTAGCTAGAGTCTAAGTAAACTTAAAACCCAGGTTTTCAATGGCCATTTAGCTCACAACTCCATTGGGACTCCCTCTTTGTTCCTCAGTCATTTCGAGGATCACTTGTATACTTCAGAGGACCATGAACCAAAGGAATGGGCGAGGGACTCTGTTGCCTTGATGACACAGGATTTTCAACTCTTGCAGATGGCACAGATTTCCAGTCATTGACTTTGCACTCTGATTGCTCCAATATCAGATATACCCATTCCCTATTTTGTTTCTTTTAGTGTGAGTACTGTGACACATTGCTCTTTTACGTTTTTAGGACTAAGGTATGCGTATGTACTGAATGATTTGTTGCACACATATTTGTAACCGTGCTGTCTGAAGCAGCACCCTTATAGTCTGTCTCTTTTATTTCTGTGAAATAAGCCAACCTTTTTCTACTGACAAATTATTTATTAGGCATAAGGGTTTAAGTATGCAAACATGTTTAATAGGCACATACTATGGTTCCATACAAAAGGCTCTGTTCCTCACAGTAGTGCACAATATTATTATTATTTATTAGATGTGTATAAAGTGGTACCTCGGTTCTTGAATGGAATCCATTCCGGAAGACCATTCGACTTCCAAAATGTTTGAAAACTGAGGCGCAAAGGGCTGTCTGCAAAATCAACTGAGAAAATTGAAGAACATGCAGCAGAAGCTGTTCGACTTCTGAGGCATGTTTGAAAATGGAAGCATTTACTTCTGGGTTTTCAGCATTCAAAAGACGAAACGTTCAACTTCTGTGACGCTCGAACACCGAGGTACCACTGTACCTCCTTGCTTGAGAAACAGCAAATCATGAAATCCCCTGCTCAAAAAGCTGTGTTTCAATCAGTGGTGTAGGGTGGGTTGACAGCACCCGGGGCTGTGTGGAGGGTGGGAGGAAGGGAGGGAAACAAATGGAGGATGCAAGCACATTCAACTGCCTAATGCTGTCCAAATCACCCAGGAGATCACAGCCACAGAGATAAGGAAGTGTCGCTCAGTTGTATGGAGAAGTCACTTTCTGGTTCACATGGAGAAGTCATTTTCAATGGAGCCCAGCAATGGAAGCACACAGCTGTATTGAGGCAGCACAGAGTGTTGAAATTTTGTGCCCCTAACCATTTTGTGCCTGAGGCAACCATCCCTGTGCCCCCCCCATGCTATGTCATTGGTTCCATTTTGAGTCCATTCCAGACCTCTCCTACTCTGGGACTTCTACAGCATGAGGTTCACCTTCATGCCTCTGCTGCCAATAATTCTCATTTCAAAGTCCCTGCCCCCATGCCTGAGGGGCTTAACTTCACAAATAGGGAAGGTTCACAGTTCCTCACTGGCCCTAGCAGAAAATGGCACTCCTGAGCATGTTCAGGAGCACCATTTTATTTATTTTTTAATTGTGGTGTTTGCAGCAGAAATCATTTTCGGCTTAGAATCAGTTTGGAAGTCACAAACATCTGGCCCTGAAGATGCTTCTGTGCCTTTAGGTAGAAAATACACTCATAATATGGCCTGTTGGATTCCTGTCTCAGATATGCTGCTCTTAGTTATTATTTCTACTCTTCCTAAACTGCAGCGAAAGGATTTTTAGCCCTATGGAGAGTGGCATGTGTGGAACACAGGGCAGGTTAAGTCATGCTGGGACTAATAATAGTGCTAGCGTTCTTTGATTAGGTACATCATCCATCTCACCTGCTATGGAAGCAACTACATTAATATTTTCCATGCTGGACTCTCCGAGTTAAACCACAACTCTGAAGGCAAGGGCTATAATTTTCAGCTATGGGAGGTGGATAAATTCTGCTTGATTTTTCTTCTGCTATTGACAGCCAGCTTGTAAATGGCAAACTGGGCCTGTTCTGTTTATTGCGGATGGAGATGTTGAAGCAAAGGAGTTAGGTTTGTTTATGTTCCGCTTGCTAAAAGCTTCTTATCCTCCCTCAAGAACTACTTCCAATTCTAAGTATGACGGAATAGAGGTTGCTTGACTTTTTGCATATCATAGCCAAAGGAGAGAAAATAGTGCAGCATGCAGCACAGTGTGCCGTTCTTATTATATATAAAAATATGGATTTAAAGATACCTGGTCACATTCCTGCACCTCTTCTGCTTCCATATATTCCTGTGTGTGGCTCAGCTGAAGTTGGAACCTTTTCTTCCTCTAAAACTAGGGCATTTCTGTCTTCCTTGTACCTGCTGCTCCCCGCCAAGTTCCAGTATTATTTTCTGCTCTGACTTTTCCTATTTATCTCCTTCCTATCTATCTATCATCTATCTATCTATCTATCTATCTATCTATCTATCATCTATCTATCTATATCTATATCTATCTATCTATCTATCTATCTATCTCTATCTATCTATCTATCATCTATCATCTATACCATCTATCTATTATCTATCTATCATCTATCTATCTATCTAATCTATCTATCTATCATCTATCTATCATCTATCTATCTATCTATCATCTATCTATCTATCTATCTATCTATCTATCTATCTATCTATCTATCATCTATCTATCTATCTCTATCTAATCATCTATCTATCATCTATCTATCTATCTATCTATCTATCTATCTATCTATCATCTATCTATCTATCATCTATCATCATCTATCATCATCTTCTTTCTCCTGCATTTCTGCTTAATAAGTCTTTGAAGTAGCTTGCAATAAGTAAAATGATTAAACATAACATTCTAGAATACTACCTAATTTATTCATAAAATTCTTTTCTTCTTCTGCCGCCCCTGCAGGAACCCCCTCATCTACCTTGTTGTTGATGACTAATGCAGGTCTGCCTCTGCCACCTGCCCTTCCTCACTGCTGTTGGCGAAGGCGCCACCACTGCCAGTCTTTGGGAAGAACAGAGAGAGCCTGCTGCAGCCCCACATGGTCCACATTTCATCTCCAAGGCCACTTCACCTCTGCACTGCATTCCAGCTCCTTGCTAGCTGCACCCTGGCTGGGCTGCTGTCCTGCTGCTGTGACTGCTCCAACCCATGACACACTACCCGCCCTCACTCTCCCACCCTCTGTCTACACAAGCTCTACCCAGTGACGGCACTGCAGCTGGGACAAAAAAGGTGGGAGAAGAGCTAGGACAGAAATGCCTTAAAGGGCCAGCGGAGGGAGAGGAAAGGGAGGGGGTGGTGACTTCAAAAATACAGAGCAAACTGCATCCCAGTTGATACAGGATGCAGCGTTGTACTTTGAAAAATAGGATGATTCCATATTATAAGGGACAGGTAGCACCCCAAGTTAGGACTCATGACAGTATATAAATGTTATACAGAACTTACAAAAAGTTTGAAATACAGCAAGCCTACAACTTACACAAGGGCTACTTTCTGCAGATCACACATAAAGCCCAAATCGTATACAGTGGTACCTCGGGTTACAGACGCTTCAGGTTACAGACTCCGCTAACCCAGAAATAGTACCTTGGGTTAAGACCTTTGCTTCAGGATGAGAACAGAAATCATGCGGCATCCCCCATTAGCTAAAGTGGTTCCTCAGGTTAAGAACAGTTTCAGGCTAAGAACGGACCTCCAGAAAGAATTAAGTTCTTAACCTGGGGTACCACTGTATAGTCAAAACCCACTGAGTTCAATGGCAGGTGGGATTGCCCACATCATTTCCCCCAGAATCCCGCCTACTTTTTTTTATTTCTTAATATATATATATTGCTCTGTGCATAAAGCTGAATGTGCACAAGTTAAATGCAAGGAAGTTGCGGGGTTACTGTGTATGCATTTTTATTCCCCTTTATAAACTGTTGGTGTAAAAACAGAAGATGTCACCGAAATGGGGGGAAATGACATTATAAACTGCCACCTCATACATCCTTGATAATAGGTAGCCTTCAGAGGGCACATTTTATCTGAATCTTTAAAAGAACAGCAGTGGATTGCAGTCCCGTAAGGCCTCTTCACAGCCAATTGTATCTTTTTCTCTCCTTAGGTACACATTGCAAAGTCCTGGTTGATGTGAAACAGCAAAGTGCTTGGCTCACATACACTGATGCTTCACAAATCCATTTTCTTGTTGGAGTGCTTTCTGCATTGGCATTCTTCTTGCCTTCAGTTACCATATCACTCTGGACTCTTCATGCTGAAAGAGTAGCGTAAACAGGATGAAATATAATAAAATAATCCACGGTACCAGATGTTCATCACTGAGTGCAGGGCTTAGTAAAACTCAGAACTGTGAATCATGTAGAGCCAATTCACTTGTAGAAAAGTTTGCAACAATTTCAAAAACTAAGAAATTTTCAAAT
This sequence comes from Podarcis tiliguerta, assembly GCF_965153285.1. Classification (NCBI taxonomy): domain Eukaryota; kingdom Metazoa; phylum Chordata; class Lepidosauria; order Squamata; family Lacertidae; genus Podarcis; species Podarcis tiliguerta. The sequence continues at coordinate 18,385,087 of NC_139550.1, forward strand.
TTTGGGACCCAATTCATGATGCTGAAATTTGATGTTACGCAAGTTTAACCTCCCTCCCCCCAAAGCCCAATGGGGCCCTGGAACCAGGGAGGGGTGAGGTAAGGGCCCAAGACTTACTTTTCTCAGCCGTGGAAATCCAGCGATGTCCTCTCATGGGAAGTTCAGGAGCCGACTGAGGACCAACAGGTAAGTTGCATCCTCTGTTGTGAGTGTGGGCGGTCCTAACTCTACCTGGCCAACTCCCTTGGCAGTGCCCCCCCCCAGCCGGGATTGGCTTATTGACGAGGCTAGGCGGGAACCTACATGTATCTAGCTCAGGGGGGCGGCGAAGCCAGCTACCCTGCTGGGGGTCTAGTAGTCTCAAGGGGGGGGGAGCTGCATGCCACCATGCAAAAGCCGCCCCCCAGTTAATGCAGGGAGCAGTCACTGTGATGCAAAAACTAAGAAATGCTCCAGTTTATTTGCCTAGGGTATGCAATACCAATTCACCTGGGAGAAAGCCCCATGGAACTACTTCTGATTAGATGTGCACTCTAAATGAATAATGGAAAGTAACAAAAAGTCTACTAAATTACAATGCAAATCATCTTCTAAATCTGGATTGCTACTGCATGTTTCCTGTCAGATACTGTCAAATACTGATGGCTGCATGTATGATACTGCCATATGTTAATTGCTCTTTCATGTTAGCTGCCAAATTTTGTCAAATGTTCGCTGCGACATTTCAGACACTATCAGGCACTCACTCACTCATATCAGTTGTCAGATATTCTCAAATACTGTTTACAAGTCTGATTTTAACCAGTTCTGACAGATGCAGTATATCAGCTTTCATATATAGTCAAATGTTGAAGAAGAAAAAGCTAAGGAGTAAACCCTACTTCCACCCAGGCTTCCACCCCAGAGAGGTCACTTTGGTGACGTTAATGCAGCAAAAACAACACCAGAGGCAGCAGTTTTTATTTTATTTATTGATCAATTAAATTTGTCTCCCACCCTTCATCCATAGATCTCAGGGCAGTTCAACATATAAAAATGCAAGATAAAAACACAAAATACGTAATAAAAACAGGAACAACCTCACCCCACAAACCAATGACACCCTGCTCCCCCAACACAGACACATTTAAAGGGGTATAAGATGTTAATCAGGGACGTGGGTGTCACTGTGGTCTAAACCACTGAGCCTAGGGCTTGCTAATCGGAAGGTTGGTGGTTCAAATCCCTGCAACGGGGTGAGCTCCTGTTGCTCGGTCCCAGCTCCTGCCAACCTAGCAGTTTGAAAACATGTCAAAGTGAAAGTAGATAAATAGGTACCGCTCCGGCGGGAAGGTAAATGGTCTTTCCATGCACTGCTCTGGTTTTGCCAGAAGTGGCTTAGACATGCTGGCCACACGACCTGGAAAAACTGTCTGTGGACAAATGTCGGCTCCCTCAGCCAGTAAAGCGAGATGAGCACTGCAACCCCAGAGTTGTCCTCAACTGGACTTAACTGTCAGGGTTCCTTTACCTTTACCTTTTTAAGATGTTAATCAGCCAAAGGCATGGTTGAAGAGGAATGTTTTCGCCTAGTGCCTAAATGTATAATGAAAACTCCAGCCAAACCTATCTGGGGAGAGCATTCCAAAAATCATGAGCCACTACAGAAAAGGCCTGTTCTTCTGTTCTTCTCCTCTCCTAGAGGAGGCACATGAAGAAGTGCCTCAGATGATAAGCACAGTTCTGGGTACAAGTTACTTGTCTCTGCAGCAGGCCCTGTGATTCTCGAGTGATTTAACGTCACCCCTGGAAGTCTCTTGAGACAAACTAATGCCAGCTGAACTTTTGGATGGTAATTGCTATGTGGAAGACCAAAAGGCATTGATTAGTTGTTCATCTAGAGAATATTCAGTGAATATTTGCACCAACATTTTCAAAAGCACATGTGAAGAGTCATTTGTGCAGCAAATACCAGCTCTAAAAATTTTGGGGTTATGAAATTTGAAAATTCGAAGAAAACTAAAGTTAACTGAGGCTAACAAAAAAATCTCCTGGAGATGTCATACATATATAGGCTGTCCCTAGATTTCACCTAATGCAAAATGTGAAGCAAATGTGAAGGTTGTGCCTCAAGATTCTGATGAATTTCGAAGAGGAGCAATACAGTAAGCAAATAGCAAAATTAATTTGGGGGTCACACATTTCTGCTTTTAAAATTAATTTTATTTCTTAATACATATGATGAAGCTCCTTGTGATAAAGATTGAGAACTTGTGATATAGTTTAATAAATGCCATGTCATTCTGTCTAGGCATATTTAGCTTAAAGTCATTTATATAAAAAAAAGGGAATGGGGAACTACTTCATACGATCTGTAAAATAATCTTTTCAGCTATTCTCCTTCACCAGATTCTCCTTAGGGTTTTCTTGTTCAATAAAGGCTTCTTTGACTTGGGCTTCTTTTGTTGTACTTGGATTGAAGAAATGAAATTGCCTTCAGAGTTAAATAAAGAAGCAAGAGGGATATGGGTTTCTCCTTTGAATTTGGGAGAAAAATATTGGGGCCGTTTCTTACCAGCTTACATCAACCACCAGCCAAATCAGAAGTCATATAATAGGCTGTGCATGTGCATAGATGTGCTGCTCCAGTTTCTAGACACTGCCAAGTGGATAGTTGCCACATGGAATTCAACCCTGCCTCCTATCATATGATGATCACAGGAAATGATCCTTTGTGTCAGGAGGCATGTGATGTAAATGGCCTTTTTGAATGCTAATATTACCAAGTCTGTCTCCGTGCATGACTGAATTTCCCAGCCAACTGTTGGTTGCCATAGTTTCCAATGGAAAGTGGTCATTGCTACTTTCTTCTTAGTATATCCAGAACAGCCTAAGATCTTCCACACTTGACATAGCCAAGATTCCCAATGTAGTGCCCTCTAGATGTCATAGGACTTCAACTGCCATCATCTTGACTATTGGCCAAGCTGGCTGGGGTTTATGGTATTTGGAGCCCAGCAATATTTGAAGGGCACTCCCAGTCCAAACACTCATCAGTCTGCAATAGCTTGCTGCTAAGAAAAATGGTAGACTAGCTTTCCAGAATCATGACTCCTGGCTTCGGAATATGTTTTAAAATGTCCAACATGAAGATGAACACAGAAGAGCAAATAGTCTCAGAGTCCTTCAGACAGATGATTGTGACAAGTGTACAGGAATTGCACAGAAATACATGACTGTCCTCAAGGCTCCAGGATGTCAAGCTGTCTCCAGCATAGATGTTTTCTGTTATATCAACAACAAACATTGCTGATAATGTCTGTGGACACCTCCCCCCCCCCAACCAGCCTAGATAGCTCAGTCGGTTAGAGTGTGGTGCTGATAATGCCAAGGTTGTAGGTTTGACCCCCATATGGGACAGCTGCACATTCTTGCATTGCAGAGGGTTGGATTAGAAGTTCCTCAGGGTCCCTGTCAACTCAACAATTCTATGATATCTAGAGGCTGGATCTTTGGTCTCATATTACAAATACATTCTATTGTTCTAAACATTTGAGTCAAGATGCACTCTTTGCTAGCTTAACATCTGATATAGTGTGAATTTCAAGTTATGAAGATGGGAGAAAAGTGAAAGTGCTGTTAATTAAACCATTTTGAGTTTAAAAGTTAGTTTCCTGACCCAGTTCTCATTGTCTCTGGTATTTACAGTGATGTGGTTTTATAGGAGTGGGAAGATATGATGGAGTGGGAGGTAACCTAAGAGGTATTAGCATAAAATATATTTTTGTGTATTACAAGTTCCCTCCCCCCCCCTCACACAAACACGCTTCATTCTAGAATTTTGAAAGTTACAAACCTGCTCTCTTTTCCTTATCAAACTGTTAACTGGTTACATCTGTAGATGTCAAATTCAAGTCAGGTAATATCTAAGCTACATGGCAACTCTCTCCTTTTCCCCCAAAAGGTGTACCACTGATGGGAAAGAAGGCAAAAGTGAGCTGTGATTACATGAAACCTACAGTTCATACTGGTCGTATATACTAACAAGAAAAAGAGGACAATACTGTAACTCTAGCAACCAGCTGTATCTGTGAAGAGTCATGAAACAGTGCTTCTAATTTGGGATGTATCTATGTGACAGATCTCTTAGAGACATCCGACCTTACTTGTCTTATTAAGCTTTGTACAGATCCCAAACTTTGTTTCCCTCTAAACCATGCCCACCTGCCACACACCTGATGTCGTATCAGGTGTGTGGCAGGTAAAAGTGGGTCTCCAAAAGTGTCACGGACTGGCTGGATGAGGAAGAGTGGTGGAAGCTGGCCACCCAGGGAAGGCACAGATCCCAGATCCTGCTGGTGGGACACCGGCCAAACCTCAGAGGAGGGGACAAGCTGGGAGGTACTAGAAGCAGGAAGCTTGAGGGATCACAGAGAGGCAGAAACAGACACATGGTCCTGCACAGGTCAACAACAATGTCCCCAGATTGAGGGACTCAGAAGCTTTTTATCAGACAGTAGCATCGGATTTGGTGTCACCTGATGCAGCAGGGTCAGGAAGAGTTTGGGCTACTGTATGATATTTCTGCTGGAATGCTCATTGCCCCCTCCTCTGACCAGCAGTCATGGTAGTGCAAAGAGCTACTGTCTAGTTCATAGGGCTCCTAATTTGAACTCCACAGTACCAGACACGAAGTTCAGTCAAATACACTAGCTGGATAAGCAAATCCAGTATGGTAGAGACAAACAAGCCGATATGAAACCATTCTTCACTAAGGTAATTCCTGTTAGATTCACTAGAGTAACTGTCATCCCTTACATTATGGTTGTTGTTGTTGTTGTTTAGTCATTTAGTCGTGTCCGACTCTTCGTGACCCCATGGACCAGAGCATGCCAGGCCCTCCTGTCTTCCACTGCCTCCCACAGTTTGGTCAAACTCATGTTCATAGCTCCAGGAACACTGTCCAACCATCTCGTCCTCTGTCGTCTGCTTCTCCTTGTGACCTCAATCTTTCCCAACATCAGGGTCTTTTCCAGGGAGTCTTCTCTTCTCATGAGGTGGCCAAAGTATTGGAGCCTCAGCTTCAGCATCTGTCCTTCCAGTGAGCACTCAGGGCTGATTTCCTTAAGAATGGATAGGTTTGATTACATTATGGTTGGGATGGAAAAATCAGTCTATTTCCCACTTGTGTGAATCTGGCATATGCTTGTCCATTGTGCCCTATTTCCATATTTATCTGTGATTTTCATTGAAAAAATAAATCTGCATGGAATTACATATTTAAATTCATTTCATCACAAAATTAGTATTTAAGTGCACATTTTAACTCCACATGGACATTTTTAAAAACATCTTGTCCTAAAATATGCATTTTGGCTCTTTTTTTGAGCTGAGAACCGAATCGCAAAATTCAGAGGAGTGTGAAATCTGAAAGCTAATTGCACACCAATCCACACATTGGTTTAGGAGGTGCAGAGCAAGTGATTTTGCATCAGAATGCACAGAAATATAAATAACCCAACATCCCTCCATGATGGGAATTCTTCATTTTTAATATATAGCAACATGCCATAGATAGCAGTGATACGTTAAACTGGCTTTTATCCTGTACAAAACAACTTGGCACCACTGCGTTGAGAATAAGGAGGCATGCATTGCAATGCACAATAACCCCTTGCTCCAGTTATTAAACATTCATTTGAATTCCCCTGTTTGACACAGGTTCTATTGAAGAGCCTGTAATGGTCACAGTGAATCATTGATGCGCAAGCCACAGGGTAGAATATATTCACAGCAATCTGCCCGTCTCTTTTAAATAGTGAAACATTTTATTACAAGGCATCTCATGCCGTTTGGCAGCAAACTGGGAACTGTTGACCAAAACATACCCAATACACAAGGAGCAGAAACAATTTCCACGTAAGCTTGAGAGCCTGATTTGCACACCTGATTCAAAAGTTGGGAACAGCTATGCAATGGCAAGTAGCACAAGGGAACTGGAAATCATATGCCAGCTTGTGCTAATACAACTATTACTAATTATAATGATAATTTTATTATCGGTACCCCACCCATCTGACTGGGTTTCCCCAGCCACTCTGGGCGGCTTTCAACATACAGTGGTATGTTGGTTCTCGAATGGCTTAGCTGATGAACAAATCGGCTCCAGAATGATGCAAACCTGGAAGTAAACAGCAGGTGAAACAAGTATGAATGGTTGTGCAAAATGTTCTTCTCTTCTTTCTTTATGCTTCCACCGCCCCTTATTTTTATCTAACAGCTCCTCCCTAGAATCGCACCTGAGGATCATTCCAGTGTTGCTTTGACCGGGTGGGGGTGGGGAATAGAGTTTAGACCTAAGAGCTTCAGGTCTCTGCTTAGAAAATTATGGGATGACTTCCTGTCGTTGAAAAACTCTTTGTGAGGGCTTTAGAAGCAGTGGGTAGGCTTCTACTTGACCTGCTAGCCTGTCCTCTGTCTACTTCCCAAATACTACAGCTTTTTGTGCAATACCAAATAACATCCTCTCCTCCCTTTTCAAGTGCTGTGGAATAACTTTGTGTAATTCTTAGTGAAGTCAGAGAATTCTGATGAAAAGGAAGCTGAAAATGCTGTGGTTTACATAGTAATCAGTGGTCAGAAATGGAAATCAGTCAAGAAAATATGACTGGCATTCGTTCACATCATTGTTGTTTCATTTAAATATGCAAACAATATGCGATTAATGTGGCTTTGTGAGCATTATTTTGATGCTTCCTTTACTTTGAAATGAATGTAAGATATATAAATAGGGGATACAAGTTGCATAACACATATAACTTACAGTAATGTAACATACATAACTTCATAGCTGTCAACTTTTCCCTTTTCTTGCAAGGAATCCTATTCGGAATAAGGGAATTTCCCTTAAAAAAAGGGAAACAACAACTTACAGCAGACAGTAAAAAGAATAAAGTAGTATTTACTGGAAACCAAACTGCAGCGGGATGGAAACAGCACCGATTGTGACCAGTAAAGTTAAGAATGGATGTCGTTGTGATAATGGTGGTCAATAGGCCAATTCATGTTGCTTTGATAGGACTCAAAATGTGTGAATTAGGCTATTTCAGGTCTGTGTTCTGAAACAATGAATCCAGCTTGCAAAAATGACAAAAGCATGTGGTATTCCTCCTTCCCCCTTGGTGCGTTCGCAGTAAGTTCTTAAAGCTGTGCTGGGATTGTGTGTGGATCATGTAGCAAATAATTTATTGCAAGCACTAGGCACAAAAAAATGATTGCCGAATCATCTGCACATATGCTTGGCACCTTGAGCATTTTAATAAAGCATCTGAAGTCTTCTACAGGCTGCAAAACCAAAGGATTGATGATTGTTTCTACAGCATACAAATCCTTTCTACACAGCACAAATAGACGGAGGGTGCTTTAGTTTTGTTATTATGCAGTGTTTTCTTCCTTTTCCTTCAAAAATAGATAGATCATTTTTGCTAGTTTTTTAAAAAATGGGATCAGATCATAATTATGCATGGCAATTTGTGGGATTTTGAATAAGCAAGCACTCTTCATGAAGCTGAATTGATAGGTTTCTTCATCACTCACAAAGCTTGCATAAAACTGAGCAACAAAATTGAATCCTATTAAAGACATCTCTTTCTACATTTTATTTTTGCATTTATTTCTGAAACCAATGCAGTAACAACTGCCTCTATGAAATTTTGGTATCTGTCATGGGGGTGGGGGTGAACCAAACAATTTGCATTCAGTTTAATGAAGATTACTGGAATACATCTTATTTCCACCAAGTTAAAGAGAGCACAAAGGAAAGAGAGTCTCACCTAAAAGAATCTTCTATGACTATCCCCCCCCCCCAAGACTATAAGCTAGTTCTTTCATCTACAAATGATTTAATTTAAGTTCAAAGTATAATGGAGATAACCTCTCTCTTTCCCACAGTCACATGCTGATATTATGAGAATTTCATGGGCTTATGAATCACAAATATTATGTGTTTGTGCATTGGGACCTTTTAATTAAATGCTAAATATGAGCTAGAATACCCATGAGATCTGCACAGAGTATGCATACGTCTCTTAAAAGCTTGCTGACAAGGCTAGAGACTTTCAGAGCATCTTCCCTTTCTTGCTTATTGCATTCCTACTAGGTTTACTAAAATGACAGCCTTTCATATGACCTTCCAAATGTGCTCTCAAGGTGAGCCCACTTGGAGTATGTGTTCTTTAATAGCAGAGCAGTTATAAACTGAAGGTGGCTTTTGGCATTTCCTGCTGCAATAGATGAAGATAATGGTTGGGATCTAAATGGCTATAGACCACTCTGCATAGGGGCTTTTCAGAAGCTTCTCCTACACAAATGCCTTTGGAGAAAGGCACCCGGTGGGTTGGGAGATGCCTGGGATGGCATCTGGAGTAGTTGTGGTAGAAACGAAAAACCTTCAGATCCTGCTCCCACCCCAGTAATGCACAGAAGCACTTTGGAAAATACACAGAGCTCCTTGGATTCCATCTGTTGGCTGTAGTTATTTGCAATCCCATGTACACTTAAATAGGAGTAAGCCCTACTGATTTACTGGGAGTAAACATGCAGAAGATAATATCTCAGCTTACCTGTCCCATTGAAACCAGTGAGAATTAAAGCACCAGTGTGCTCAAATCATTTTTATTTCCAATTGATTCAGTTGAAACCATTTTGCGCGATCTCTTTTTAAGTTTGATTATTTAAAAATGTTCTTCAGCATTTAGACTCCCAGGATTTTTCCATTAATCATGGGAAGAGGAAAACTAAACCAAATCAAGAAGACTCACTGGGATTTGTTTTACAGATGCATATTTGATGTTTTGTTACCCTCTCTGAAAACATGGCTGATGGTAAACTAATTGAAAGAAATGTGTGCAGATTGCTTTTCCTTTTGCTCTTTGTATAGTGCTTAGGAAACATTAGTCACTTTATATGATGATTTGTCAAGAGGGCAGTAATTGCTCCATCCTCAAACACCACCCTTGATTCCTTTTCCTAGTTCAAACCACATTCACAACTACCATACAAGCTACTCAATGGAAGAAAGGCCTTTTCTTTTATTTTCCCCTTGATTTCTGACATTTACATTGGGCAGCTTTGAATCTCAGATACAAACCCCATATTAACCTGCTGTCAATAAAGGATGGAAAGTCCTTCCATCGCTGCTCCTTATGTCAAACACAGCTGGCTATATTTCGAAAGAACTTGGATTGTTCTGCAAAGAGTTCTGGAAGCTCAAACACAATTAATTGCTTAGGGCCTTGTTATGTGCCGATGTGAGAAGATAAGAGCTGGACACCAGGGTAAGATCAGCCAGTCTTCTAGGCAGCAACTGGGGTTTATTCCCAAATTCCACCTCCTTCCTCAGCCACTGTGGAGTGTGCCCATGGCTCCTGATGCCCTCCTCCCCTCGCAACAGTCACTCTTGCCTCCTGATTTTCCCCTAATTCATATTCACACACCAAGGTCTGGATCCACTGCGTCTGAGAAGACACGTTGCCTAGGCAGGAAGTCCCCTCTCCCTCCATCTCAAGTCTAGTACTCTTCATGCTACCCCCCTGAGGCTTCCTGCCTCTCGCTTTTCTAGTTATGGTGGGTTGTGCATGAGATTTTCAACTTATGCAGTCCTGGAAAGGCATTGTTAGGCTTACAGTGCAGTGTAAATGAGGCCTGTATGTGGAGTGGGGGGGATTAGAGCATCAACTTGTCCTTTGCTTCAAGCAGAAAAAGTATATTGGTGGCCCATTGGCACTGGTAGGCTGGAAGGAAGGGAGACAAACAGTAGATAGAGCCAGAGCCAGTTACAGGCAGAACCAGCTACTACTAGTTTTGTCCCCATCCCTGTTGATTTTCACAAGGGCAACACTGAGATGAGGCAGCTTATATATTAGAGCAGAGAGCAGGCCGAAGCTGGTGGGGCAGAGTACTGAGCACTCAGGAGAGTGTTCTCTTCCTCATCTCCTCCTGGGTTCTACGAAGAGGAAGGGAGCTCCTTCTTGACAGTTCTTAAAAGACCAATCTACCAATTAATTCCAATAAAGCAGGCAAGTTCCAACCCACTCTTGGAATTATTTACAGGGAAAATCAGCAGTGTATTTTTATTTTTTAAAAAGCATTTGTAGACATCTTATTTTGTAGACACAGGCTATCTGAACAAAATACATCAATCCATCTATCATTTATTATATGGTCACAGACCTGTTGAGGCACAAGACATCATTTTGTAATGGGTAGATAGATAGATGATAGATAGATAGATAGATGATAGATAGATAGATAGATAGATAGAGAGATAGATGATAGATAGATAGATGATAAATAGCTCTATGCCATTCTGTTCCTGCATGTCCTCATACCCTCCAGGTGTCCTTATTTTCCAGGGATGGTCCTGGAATTACGAAAGCCACCCCAGCTTCTGATTAGATCCCAGAATGTCCTTATTTCCCCAGCCAGTGCTGCTGCCACCGAGCTCAGGAAGGAGGCTGAGCCAGCGCTTGTCATGAGTGACAGAATTTGCAGCAGCTGTGAGGGAGTACCTCATTGCCATGCCATGGCCTTTCTGTGGCCACCGCTGCCAGCCTCCTTCCTTGGGCAGTTCATAGTGACCACTCCCAGATCAACTGGGGGCGCCTTTTGTGTGGTCGTGCGCAGCCCCCGGATCCCAGTGCGACTCCTGGTAGTTCGGGCTGGCTTCATCCCCCCTCCTAGGCTGGATACCTGGAGGTCTCCGCCTACCTCAGCCAATTGCCCAATCCCGCCTGGGGAGGCGCTGCCAGGGGATAGGCCAGGTAAGGGGAGGGACCGTCCTGCCCACACAACAGAAGGTGAATCTTACCTGCGAAGAGGTAGTCGGCTCCAGAGCTTCTCCCACCCTGCCCTCCCTCAGTTAAGTCTTCTTTTGAAGGTTAACCTCTTCTCCACAGATATGCAGGCGCTGCTACGTCAGGGTCGCTGTTGAATGGCCAGAAAGGAATTTTCCAGCATTGGCAGGTTTTGCCTTTCCCATCGCAAAATGTCACAACTTTGGTGGTTTCATGCCTTGGGTGGAATCATTTAGTCTATCTTCCTAAATGGGGGGGGGCGTGAAGCGGTGACCCACGCCCCCCCTTGAGGCAGTGATCCCAGGGTTCCCTGTTAAAGAGGCCTTGAGGGGAAGCATTGGCCATACACTGAGAGGTTGTCATTGCTCTCCCCTCCAACAGCGGTGAAATGGGGGGCGGGCTGTCTGCTTGAACATAAGTTCTTCAGAGCCAGCCCAATCCCCACACATTCTGAATAACCCTGAAGTCTCCCAGACCCCCAGCTGGGGACTGGGAAAGATAAACACCCAATGTCTGAGCCAAGGTCTCCCTACATTTGAAACTTAAGACAAGGAAAAGTTTCTTACAGACCTTTTTTATTTCAAACTTTACAGAGAGAGGGCATAGAAACCAGCCTCTTGGATAATGGCATTGTCCCAAGTGAATCTCCACCCCCCCTTCTCTCCCACTTCCTCATTCGTCGTCGTCATCATCATCTCCTCTATGGGTGCTGCTACATGCCCTCTGTCTTTGAGCTCTTTGCTCTCCTACTTTTAAGGCTCGCCGGGTTCTGGGATATGGAGAGTCTGGAATGCTTTCTAGTGACGACGTGTCAGCAAGCTGCTGCTCTGGCTCTCCCATGCTTTCCCAACTTCCCCCCTCATCTGCCTCTGAGCTGTGACCTCCTTCAAACCCCTGTTGTAAATCTATATGGTCTTCCTGTTCCTCCACCCTGGAAGGGTCAGGATGGGGAGGCGGTCCCCACTGCCCAGTCTCCGACAACCAAAGAACAAAACACAATAAAATCTGGATTAAGGGTGGTGGAGGATGCGTGTCCCGTGTCCCGTTGGTGTGGTGGTGCACTCACCCTTTTTCTGACAGAAAATGCTCTGTGGGTGGGGATAAAAAAAAAATGGGTCAAGGAGGGTCAGTGAGAAATGTCCCTATTTTCATCTGAGGAATGTTGGAGGGTATGTGTCCTGTGACTGGGAGGTGCTGGATTATGATAGCAGCTACCTCTACTCAGAAGTAAGCCCCATTGACTTTCCAGGTAAGGGTGTATAGGATTGCCTTCCAAGCTATCAGTTAAGCACTGGGTGGTATTATGATGTTTTCAAACAATGTAAGTGGCAAATCTGTCGTTTCACAAATCCTCCGTCTACTCAGTGCCATTCTCCAGTTGCTTTTCTATGTAGCATGTGTGGTTTTTTCCCATGTCTTTTTGAGGATAACAAAATAGCCGCTCTTCTTCGTGGGGGCCATTGATTTATTAACAATGCCAGCTGTTTTTGCTCTCAGCCTGCATTGACTTGCTCCCATTTGCTATTCCAGGCTTTTATAGACCAAATACACAGATACATAAATCTATGTTCTCCAAACTACTTAATAGATATTCCTTGAAAGACAACAAGCCAGGCTGAAATGAATAATTTAGTCATCTTGCACAGGAAATATGGCCCTGAAATTGATTTTTTAAAAAATTAACTTGAATTTAAGCGGTTTATAATTCCCGTACATTAGTAACTGTCAGTCGTACGGCACAGAATGGGAGCTGTTTAAATATACACAGCAAACAGCGAACTGCATGGAAGCACATAGTTATTTTTAAAAATCGCATTATGCTGCCTTTTATTGGAGCAAAGTAAGCTGGTTTACAATTGGACCAGAAACATGCTGCCATATGAAATCCATTTCCTTCTTTATATGACAAGTTACCCCTCCCTTCCCCATTATTGATTAGAGGCTTGGTAGATGTGTGTTCGCTTCCAGAGGACCTGTTCATTGACCATCCATCATGATTTGCTTGCCAGAACTCGCCATGAACACCTCCCTCTTTCTCTTAGAACGGCAACGGCACCCCCCTGAAAGGTGCCAAAACTCACCTGAGAGGTGCCTGGCTGTGACCTCCATCTGACAGGTAACTCGATGCTGTTTGGTCCGAACCTTTGCAGTAGGCCTTGGAAAACACAAAAAGCTCTAGCGAAAGGAAGGTCATAGATAGTCAGCCAGAAACCTGATATTGCTTTTTGATGGTGGTTGGAGGCAAAAGGATGGCAGCTTAACCTTCACATATTGGATGGTTATAGAGAAACAGCTCCTCCAGCTAGTTCTCTGACATTACTGGCAGCCTCTTCTTAAGCCCTTAAGCAGGTTGGGAGCTCAGTGTGCTTTTTCTGCCCAAATCCAGCGTGTCAGCTGGTGGATCTTTCTCCTGCTTTCAACTCACAAAGCCTTCTCTCCGCTACCCACCCTCAATCCTGGATTGCCTTAAAGGAGCCAGATGATAGTTTCTGGGCAGAGGGAACCTGGAAGGCAGCCTCACATCTAATGCCAGCTGATCTTCACCAATCCCGCTGGCATTTTTTTTCCTTCTTCCAACCAGCCAGATTTGTGTAAGTCAGCTGGCAGGACTTGACTACATTCTAGGCTTGGGGGACCTGGAAATGCACAGGAAAACATCCTTCGACCAGAGGCGCACGACTGAGCTCTGTTTAATAATGAGCAAGGCTAGCCGTGAATCATCTAGCTGCTGTTGTTTTATGTACAAGTACAAGACATTTCTTCAGCTCTCTGAAGTATCATCATTAAAGGTGGGCCTGAAACAGTCAGACATGTGCAAACCTTATGGAACGCTGGAAGCTTCAGTGAATAAAGGCAACCAGACATTGTTGCCGTTGTTCCTTTGCTCTCTGCTACCCTTGGGCAGCTAAGGACATATCTCTGCTTTCTGCTCTACATTTAGGAGATTGGAAACCTTCTTCCAGAAGTTGAAATTCAAACCTGCTGTTTGGTTTCCTTGCTGTTGCTGAAGAGATGATTTTGGTGTCTTAATAATAATAAGAAGAAGAATTTATTATTTATACCCCGCCCATCTGGCTGGGTTTCCCCAGCTACTCTGGGTGGCTCCCAAAATGATAATAATAATAATAATAATAATAATAATAATAATAATAATGCAATAAAACATTAAAAATTAGAAACTTCCCTAAACAAGGCTGCCTTCAGATGCCTTCTATAAGTCAGATAGTCGTTTATTTGCTTGACATCTGATGGGAGGGCATTCCAAAGGGTGGGTGCCACTACCTAGAAGGCCCTCTGCCTGGTTCCCTGTAGCTTCACTTCTCGCAGTGAGGTAACCACCAGAGGCCCTTGGAGCTGGACCTCAGTTTCCTGGCTGAACGATGGGGGTGGAGACGCTCCTTCTTGAAAACCACACAGCCAAAAATGTGTTTAACATCATACAAAGACCCTCCCCTCCAAGTGTCACTATTTTCAAGTGACAGTACTGGATTTATATTAGCTGTCCTAGTTTTGGATTTGATCCCAGAATGTCCCACTTTTTCTTAGGACATCCCTATTTTCATTGGAGAAATGTTGGAAGATATGCAGTTATGTAAACCTCAAGCCAAGGAGATAAGTAAATATACAGCCTTTAGAAGACATCTGAAGGCAGCCTTGTATAGGGAAGATTTTTAATTTTTAATGTTTTGTTATGTTTTTATATATGTTGGGAGGTGCCCGGGGTGGCTGGGGCAATTATTGTAATTAATTATTGTAAAAATTAAAAATTATTGTTATTGCTATTCTTATTATGAAATAGGGTGTCCCTATTTTCATCAGAGAAATGTTGGAGGGTATGCATACATTTTCACTTAATAACCACAGTGCTACACTCTGAACTCAGCTACATTTGTAAAGATAAAGCGCTTTATATGCGTTAGAACACTGTGCCAGCAGAAGGTGCTGTGGAGTGCCATCTTTCACCAAAGGGATTTCCCTGTATGAAGTTTACAATGAGTTAAACTGAATCACTTTTTTGATGTGTCTAGATCCAGCCTGTATCTTCTAATTGTGCTTACCAGGAGTACATCCATTTTACACCAGTGTTCATTTCTTACAACAAGCATATAATCAGGGCCCCTAAGTACATGAGTGTTTAGCAATGCACATTGTTCATGCTTTTATGCAGTTGCTGCAGGGAGCAGTAACAAACACAATTCCTACATCAAGTGTGACCAATGCCATACTTGCGACTATTTCAAGTTTCACAAATACAGGGATAGCTTAAATAATCAATTCAGATGCAACAATGAGGCGGAGGGAGTGTAAAGGCTTCATAAAATATTTTTTGCTGAATTCTCTTGTTTGCTGTTAGGAACGACATCACTAAAAGCTGTGTTTGAACACATAGGTTTCTGCATATAACAAATGCACCCTTTGCAGATATACTAACTTATCAAAATATGCTTAAGTTTATGTTCAAAATACAAAAGTAACAAACTGCCATACCTTCTGACCTAGGAAATTAATCAATAAAACAAGATGAAAGCAGTTGACAAGACAAGTGACTAGAAACTGACACTTCTATTATGAAGTACAGTCCAGAATGTTCCTTATCCAAACCAGTACATGCAGCCTGATGATGGATTATTAGTGTTTTCTCACTGTCTCAAAAATCTATTTAAGATTTGCAACACCAGTTTGTTGTATCGTTGATCTGAAGGATTCTGTGGCTGGTTGTTGGAGGAGACAGCAAGTAATCAGGTTTTCAGTTATAACATGCAATACTTGGTTCCCACATAAAACCATGCAATCGGAACCAACAGTTCAGATGACCTTTATAGTGTGTTAGCAAGAAGCAAAATTTCCTTTGTAGCAGTAAAGATGTGGCCTTTGTTGTCTGCAAACCATCCTCCTGGGGAAGGCAGTTTCGGCTGAAATGTCAGCTTTGGAAGGAGCAAGAAATAACTAGGTCGCAAGTTGTGCCCAGGGCGTGATTCACTGCCATTTTTTTTCTTGAATTACATTGGTCTGGGACCTACCATTAATAATTTATCGGTTCTTTCAGGGGAACAGAAAGATGATTTAGTGCAATTAGCAGAATTTCAGATCTTTTATTGTATAGTCAAAGGCTATCCATTGCACAAAAGAAGAAAAGAAAAAGAGTAAATTACTAAGAACGTGACTAAAACAAAACAGCATAATGTTGAAACATCCAACATTCCATGCTAAAGCTACATTCGCAACCTATATTAAAAACATGGTGATACTGTTTAATCATGCCCTCCCCCCCAAAAAAAATTATGGGAGCTTTAGCAGACCCTCCAAATGTCCATATTTTCCAGGGACAGTCCTGGATTTACAGAAGCCAGTGTAGTTTCTAATTTGATCTTGGAATGTCCTGCTTTTCTTTAGGACATCCCTATTTCCATTGGAGAAATGTTGAAGGATATGGTAAGAAATCACTATTTTCAGTGGTAAAATGTTGGAGAGTATGGAATAGGATGTCCCCAGGGATTTTTTCCCCGCTCGGAATTCACTAGAACTCAGTTACGGCCCCTCTCGGGTGGGCGCCATTACCATTCTAAGAGAGGGCCATTTCGGTAGTGGAGCCCACCCCGTGGAACGCCCTCCCATCAGATGTCAAGAAAATAAGCAATTATCCTATTTTTAAAAGACATCTGAAGGCAACCCTGCTTAGTGAAGTTTTTAATATTTAATGCTGTATTGTTTTTAATACTGGATTGAGAGCCATTCAGAGTGGCTGGTGAAACTCAGCCAGATGGGTAGGGTATTAATAATAATAATGGTTTGTTAAGGGTGCTGAGGATTGTGAGGAGGCCCCAATTCCCCACAGAACTATAATTCTCAGAGCTCCCCATGAAAAGCAATTGTTAAACCACTCTGGGAACTGTAGTTCGAGAAAGGGAATAGGGGAGTCTCCTAACAACAACCCTTAACAAACTACAGCCCTGAAAATTCTTTAGGGGAAGCCCTGACTATTTAAAGTGGTATCATAGCAGTCTAAATGGAGAGTGTGAATGTGGCCTACAACAGTGATAATTATCTGTAGTACATTGCAAAAGAAGTGAAATGCTTCATCACAATGCTTTAACACAAAATGAGCATACTCATATTATTTGCCATTTCACAGGCCCAAGTCATTTTGCAGCCCAAGGCAAAGGGAAGATGGAGTCTACACCATTCTGTGTATAGAAGCTAGGTGGGCTGGTGGCTGAATCATACTTTGTTGTTGTTTTGTTGTTTAGTCATTTAGCCATGTCCGACTCTTTGTGACCCCATGGACCAGAGCACACCAGGCACTCCTGTCTTCCACTGCCTCCCGCAGTTTGGTCAAACTCATGCTTGTAGCTTCGAGAACACTATCCAACCATCTCATCCTATGTTGTCCCCTTCTCCTTGTGCCCTCCATCTTTCCCAACATCAGGGTCTTTTCCAAGGAATCTTCTCTTCTCATGAGGTTGCCAAAGTATTGGAGTCTCAGCTTCAGGATCTGTCCTTCCAGTGAGCACTCAGCACTGATTTCCATAAGAATGAATAGGTTTGATCTTCTTGCAGTCCATGGGACTCTCAAGAGTCTCCTCCAGCACCACAATTCAAAAGCATTGATTCTTTGGCGATCAGCCTTCTTTATGGTCCAGCTCTCACTTCCATACATCACTACTGGCATAGTTCATAGCTTCTCTGAGTTATTCAAGCCTCTTCGCCACGGCAAGGCAGTGATCCATGAAGGGGGAATCATACTTTACACTGGTGTAAAGAAGCAGCTGCATCACTCTGTCCAATGCTTGGACTGACCTTCCATTTACATCATGTTTCCATGCAGGATGTGCAATCCAAGCCTGGTGTCACTCCAGACAAATTATTTGGCGTTTGGGAGGTTAGGCTGTCAAGTTTTAAAGGCTGGCATGCCCATTAAAATGCAGACCCGTCCATACGTGTCAAAACTGACTGCAAAACAAAATGGGCAGCAGCTGATAGCATTGAAGATAATTAATTTGTATTACATCAGCAACTCTGAGATTACTCTACAATTTCACCTAAAGACATAAAAAAGCTTATTATTATGGCAAATCTAGGCGGTGTAGATATGACTGTGCCATTTGACCTAAGATGGTTGGAATTGTATATAACTGGTAGTAATTAGTCTCTGAACTCTTTAAAAGGTTAAATATAATTGCCAACAATTTAAGAGCTAGCAGCTTCTGCTGGGCTGTGGTGCAAGGCTTGATCTAAAATCCCATTTAACTAATGAGGAGCATTGAATGTGACAAAAATCTGGCTGTCTGGGTGACAGTATTGGAGGGATTTTTCCCCACTCCAGATGGTTCTTATTGTAGTGCAAATCCTATACTGGTTTACCCAGAAGCAAGAACCCCTTGACTTTCTTGCGGGGAGAGGTAGACCCAGGTTATGGGATTGTGGGGATGGCTGCAGCTCAGTGGAAGGGCATCTGCCTTGCATGCCAAAGGTGTCAGAATCAATCCCTGGCATGTCCAGGTTACAGCTGGAAGAGGCTTCTGCCAGAAGCTCTGGATATCCTCTGCCTGTCAGTGAAGACAACATATTGGGCTAGATGGAGCAATATTGGGCTAGATGGAGCAACACTTTTGACAGCTTCCTTTATTCTTATGTTCATATTCTTATGAATAGCTATTCTTTGACAGCTATTCTTTATTCTAAGTGGCTAACAATGGAAATAGCACCTTCCTTTCTTCTTCACATCTACCCTTCTGAATAGTTGGAGAGTGGAGGTGATAGTCTTCCAGACAGGGCTAACCCAATACATTTTGGCACCTGCAGTGAACCACAAAATGGCGCCCCCACCAGAGGAGAAAGGGAGAGTGAAGATCTGCATCAGGAACAAGGGGAGGGGGATAAAGATCTGCAATGGGAATAACGGAGGGGGGGGGGGAGATTAAAAGTGCCTCCTATTCACCAAGAGGCCACTGTAGAGGTAGCATGGAGGGGTAGGGTGTCAGGTTTAGCACTTCTCCCACACAAGACATGACACGCTGGCAGTTCAACTAGCTGAGGTTTATTTATCAACAGCAGACTTTCAGCAATCTGAGCTTCCCACAGCTCATACCTCATTGTCAGAGTCCGTTGACTCAACTGGCTTCTGGCCCCTTCCAAGGTCAGATATATGCCAAGCCCACCCCTGCTTCCTGCTGGTCTTCCTTTGCTCCAATCGCTTGCTCCGCCTCCTACTTCTTGGAAACTCAGGTGCAGCCAATTCCTCCTCCTCTGGAGTTGAGTTCAACCCCCTCCTTCCACCTGCCTCCTGCTCCTTCATCTCTGTGCTGCTGCGAAAACTTACAGGCAGCATTCCAGGGTGAGAAGGGCTTATCTTGCTTTTGTTGTGTGAATCAAGTTCCTGTTTTCCTCTGCCTCTTCCTCCCCCTCTGCAGATTCCTCTCTGCCGGCCATGTCTCTGACATAGGGGTTGCCAAGGCAGTGGCAGACCCAGCCTCCACATCCATTGCTGCCACTGCGGAGTCTGGATCTGCTGCCCCGTGGATCCTGCTTCCCGAAGTGGTTGCCTCACCTTGCCCCTGCTTCCAGATGTTGGTCTCCCATTTCCATCAACTCCAGAAGCATGGGCAGTGTTTAGGGAAGATGGGAGTTGTAGTCTAACAGCATCTGGAGTGCCACACGTTGCCCTGCTCTTCTGTGTAGTATCTTCTTGTCATAGCTCTGAACTTTCTTGCCATTTTAATTAGGCCACCCTAGCAGTGGGAGTTATATAAAACCTCTATTTGCTGTCTTAATATGCAGCCGCCTTCCACCTGGTGCCCTCCAGATGTTTTGACTACTGCTTCGCCCATCAGTACAACCAAGCCACACTTGCGAGGAATCCTGGGAATTGTAGTTCAAAACGTCTGGTGGGCACCAAGTTAGGGAAGGCTGGCTTTATGCTTCCTGCTTCTCAGAGGCAAGACTCCCTTGGAAACAAAACAACAGGCCTCTTCCAATGGGCCTCTTATAAATATATTCTTATAAATATATTCAGCTTGCCAGTCAATAGAAAGAGAGTAAATAGGTGATTTCTTCTGAGCAGGAGCTCTTCAGTCTATTTTGTCTGCAGCTCCCTGGAATGCGAGGCCAAGGAGAGCAAAGTGTTTTCTTTCAAAAGAAAAATCGAAACCATTGTGTTTCCAGGTGTTTCACTCCTGGGGAATATATCATACCAAATATAGCTATGTGCAAAGCCAGAACATTTAAAAAGAAACGATTGCCTCATACAGAAAGTTCTTAGGCTTTTAGAAGTTGTAACCTTTTCCCTCAAAACCTTTAAGCACCTCCTACTTATTACGAGCAAGTTGCAAAGCTCAAAAAGTCACACTTCCGAATTGGATCTTTGAGGAATATTTGACAAACTCCAGAAACTTTATCATCATTCATTATATTATTCTGTGTTCCTCCCTTCACATACCTTTCTTGTCAAGAACACACAGTGCTTCCTACCCATGTGCCCTGTGATGTTTCCCACAGTCCTAGACTACTAATTAAACATCACATGTAATATCAGCCCAACAGCACCTTGTCCATTGCAACAAGGGTGCATTTTACAACAGATAACAGACAGGAAGAAAGAGGCTAATATTCCTCCTTGCTACCATTTTCTTCCTGATATGCTTTCACTGGTGTAGAGTTCCAGACCTGTGTCAGAAAGGCAAGACTGACAATACTGGTGGTGGCGGTCCCAGGTGAGTTTCATAGGGTAAGCAGCCCAAAGGGAAAGGATTAAGCTGGGGTGGCCAATATGGCATTTTCCAGATGTTGTTGGCCCCTAACTCTCATCAAGCCCAGCCTGCATGGCCAATTCTCCAGGGATGATGGGAATTGTAATCTATCAACATCTGGAAGGACTGTCTTGGCTCCCACTGAGTTCAGCTTTGAACAAAGAGCTTTGGTTCCCAATGGCTTCTAGAAAATGCTCTTATCAGGGAAAATGTTTAATGCTTTTTAATAAAAAAATTTCCTGGGCCAGATCTTCTACTACTGCCTATTTCAGCAGATCCAAGCAGTTTTTGTGGAAGGTAAAACAGCCCTTCTTCTCTGCTTACTTTCCAATGGCAAAGCATGCTTCACAACAGAAAAGCAGCTGCTGAATTAGCAGTTCATAAGCAGTAGCTGTGTAAATTGTAGTTTGGGCTCCAAATGATCTCCCATTTCCTTCCTTTACTCCTTCACCCTTCTATTATCCTGTCGTCTTCCTCCCCCACCGCCGAAATTTCTGTTCTTCAGTCTGGGGCCTATTCTGTTGCCTTCCACCAGTTTGCCTCTTGGTTCTTTGGCTCAGTGGTGTCCTGTCTTCTGTGACTTCTTCTTGTTTCAACTGATAGGATTGTGGATCAGGGTTCTCAGTCACACAGGGAACCTACACGGAGAGACAAGGCTCCCTTGCTTCAGAAGCTGTCTCTCAAATGTGAGGATGTGCTCTATGACCTTGAGGGTGGAACTAAAGGAGGTTTATACCCATGTTGCACAAACCCTCTAGTCTGTGTTATAGATTCTGTACCATCAAATAAAGTTAACAAAGCACACTTTTGTTCTAATTTGGCATTTATGGGACCCAGGAAATCAATTATGTTTGTGCAAAATTGGAAACTCTGTCCGACAGCTTCATCACCTCTCTGTTGGACCAAATCTTTATATTAACATATGTGGACTTGTTAACTCCAAGGAACTAAAATAAAGATTTATTCAATCCTTAGGATGTGATTCTGTCTGGGAGTAATTAGCTGAGCAGGTTGTAATATATTCTGGTGGGACTTACTTCTGAGGAGGCAAGAATAGGGTTGTTGTTTTTTTTAGTGATGTTACTGTGCCATGTTGTGTGGCATATTAAAAATACAATTTAAAGCAATATTCTATACCAGTTGAGAACAGTGAGATGAAATAGCCCCATAAAACATTGGTTTCAGAATGCGGTGAGAAGGTTGAGGGGTGATTTCTTTTTTTCCTAATTCAAGATCATAGCCTTATGTGTGTTAACATTCTTGCTGAGATAGCTGCTGTTGCAAATACAATCACAGGGAAATGTGTAGCTCTGCACTTGGCAAAATAATCTGGAGGGGGCCTGACTGTTCAAACTAATCATGGCTTTTAAGAAGAAAAAATCCCATCTGTTTACTGTACACTTTTGAAGCCAGGATAACAGTCTCGAATCACAAATGGTTTGGGGCAGCGTAGCAATTTCTGAATCTTAAAAGCATGAGAAAAGTCCCATTGCAGTGACAAGTAAAAGCTTGGATTTGATCTACGTGACTAGAAAACTTTTAAACAATTTTACCAAAGCACATTTACTCAATGTTTTGGGGCTCATGCTTACTTCAGATTCCCAAGACGTTGTGGTCTAAACCACTGAGCCTCTTGGGCTTGCTGATCGGGAGGTTGGCAGTTCGAATCCATGCCATGGGGTGAGCTCCTGTTGCTCTGTTCCAGCTTCTGCCAACCTAGCAGTTCGAAAGTACACCAGTGCAAGTAGATAAATAGGCACCACTGTGGTGGGAAGGTAACCAGTGTTTCTGTGCGCTCTGGCACTTGTCACAGTGTCCTGTTATGCCAGAAGTGGTTTAGTCATGCTGGCCACATGACCCAGAAAGCTGTCTGTGGACAAATGTCAGCTCCCTTGGCCTGAAGCAAGATGAAAGTCGCACCCCATAGTCACCTTTGACTGGACTGGTGGTATGGGTAGCAGGCTGAGTGATTTACTAACAGCCAACAGAACATTTCTCAGAAAATGGAAGCCGCCATGCTTTTAGCTTCCGCTTCACATCTCCTGTATGGGGATAGTACTACAAACCTAGGGTACCTTCATATTGTAACTATATCATAGCAGGGATCAAAGTGCATTCTGGAACTTTCGGTTTGTGTTATTAAAGTGGGTGAAACTGCTTTGTCCCCCTAGCACAACAAATCCATTTCACACACAAACACACACAAACTGGACTTTTGCAGTTAGGAAAGTAACAAGGAAATGAACTGAAAAGAATGAGATGAATGAACGATTAATGGGAAATCATGGAAGCACCCTGGAAATAAGTCAGGACCAATGCTCACTGTCGTATAACTGCCTGGTAAACCAATCGGAATGATTCTTCAATAAAGATTGGATGCATTCTAACTGCAACATAAACTCTGTGCAAGCAAATCAGGATGAATGCTGAATATGCTTGTTGCCTGGAGTGGGGATGACAGAGAATTGGAAATGGTAAATGGGAGTTGCATATTTTTCAAATGTCAGGAACAGAAATCACACATGCGAATATCGGTAGGAAGAATAATAGAATTATAGATCAGAGTTGGAAGGATATGGGGATCAACCAGTGACCTTGGTGTTATCAGCACCAGACTAACCAACTAAGCTATTTGAAGTGTGGAAATTCAGCAAATGGTACATAAACAATTGTGTTATTTACTACAATGTTTTCAACATTTCCTTTCCCTTGAAATGGATCAAGTAATTAATAAATGGATTGTGTAATTGTCAGCCATAGTGGATAGTTTGAGGACAAGTGTGTGCTTTTAGCAGAAGCCAAACTATAGCAGAAAGTAACCAGATTGATTCTGACGAATCCAGAATGGAACAGAAATCATTTCTTCCTTATATCCCAAGATTGGTAAAACCCCTACTAACTAATACGAGTGTGTGAATTTCTGAGACAATTTATGGAAAGCACTGTGAACACGTTGTTGTTGTTGTTGCTTTGAGTAGGGCTGGATGGGAGCTTCTCGGCATTTGCATGCACTACAACCCCCATCATCCCTGGCCGTTGACCGTGGCTGATGGGAATTGGAGTCAAATGGCAACCGCAGAGTCGCACGTGCCTCATCCTCGGACTGCACTTCTATGCGCCCTTGCCTGGGATTGTGCCCTATTTAGCTCAACGGACTTAATTTACCAGGAAACATCCTCATAGCTGTCAACTTACAGATTTGAAAATAAGGGACCTGCAGCCTCACCTGTTCCAGGCACTCCAGTCTTCCTGTCCTCCTGCAGTCTGGTCAAACTCATGCTGGTAGCTTCGAGAACACTGTCCAACCAACTTTGTAACCAGAGGTTCAACTGAATAGAATCTGAATCACATGCACCACAAGGCCTATGCAGCCTCAACTTAAGATGGCTCCCCGGCCTGGCTTTGCACTGCAAAGTTTGCAGCAGCACGTGCAACAAAATGGCGTCCAGCATTAAAAAAACCCCTCAGCTTGCATTAACTAGCCACACTTAAGGCATGCAAGCTCCACCCCCCAGTCGTTCTTAGACTTGTTATTGGGAGAGCAACACAGCCAAGCAACACAGTTGGAGCCTCCCTCCTCCCTGGCCGGCAGGGAGGGAGGGAGAGGAGCTGCTTCCTTTGAAATTTAAGGGGCATCATTTAAGGGACATTTAAGGGACATCTATCAATAAGGGACAGCAGTGGGACATGGCGCTGGAATAAGGGACTGTCCCTTCAAATAAGGGACACTTGACAGCTATGGTGAGTCCTGACTCTGTTACATAACTTTTTAGACTTGAATAGCCTGCTTTAATATTATTTTATTACACAGAGACTCTGAACTGCTAAAGTGTCACCACCAAAGTTGTCAGTAATAATAAAAAAAGAACTAAATATAGAACAGATGCATGAACACCGCTGGAGCCAAATGCATTATGGAGACACAGCTGTTATCGCACTCTTTGAGACTCCCATTTTCGCCTGCTCATGCGGTGCACACCTGTAGATTGCTGGCAAGGCGCTTTTCTTGCTGAGCTGAGATATTTTTCAAGTTCAACCCCAGCCTTGTAACTCAGATGTAAATGTAATTAATTTCCACCCACCCCTTTCCACCACATTTTAATGAATGTGCATCCTTATAAGCGAATGTTTTAGAGCTGTTTTGTTCCTGTTTATAGCTTCAGTATTTTCTGAATGCAGAAGCACCGGAATGAATGTTTCTTATCATGTACAATAGTAAATTCTCATACAGCCCTGCTAGGAAGAGAGTCGTTTGTCTCAATGGGGTTTTTGTGCTAATGTGGTGCTTCAAGAGCTGATCTGCATTGTGTTATTATAAAGCAGCTTCGAGGTTTTATGCTCAGGAATGTTACTGCACTGCAGACCATTGGATTTTGGCTTATGGGTGTGGGATCCAGTGCTCTTTTCAGATCTCTTTGAACCCCTCTCCTGCAATTTCTGAAGGTTTAACATTTTCTAGACAACAAACAAACAAAGAAACAAAAAACAAAATCAGTTACTTTTCCTTCAACTCTCTACCACCTACCAGTTTTTGAAAATAATAGAATAATGTTTCTAGTGAAAATCCGGATACAACAGTTGTTGAGTCAAAAAGGGCTGCCATATGCCCAGTTTTTGAAAATTCTGCCCAGAAGCCATTTTGACAGACAAATCCTATGTCTGGGAAATTCCAGACATATGGCCGCCCTATATGTGAACCTAAAAAGGCAAAAAAAAAAAAAAACCCCAAAACAAACAAACACAAAAGGTAAAGGTAAAGGACCGCTGACAGTTCAGTCCAGTTGCGGATGATTCTGGGGTTGCGGCACTCATCATGCTTTACTGGCAGAGGGAGCCGACTTTTGTCCACAGACAGTTTTTCTGGGTCATGTGGCCAGCATGACTAAGCTGCTTCTGGCAAAACCAGAGCAGCACACAGAAAAGCCATTTACCTTCCCACTGGAGCAGTACCTATTTATATACTTGCACTTTTGACGTGCTTTTGAACTGCTAGGTTGGCAGGAGCTGGGACCGAGCAACGGAGCTCACCCCGTCGTGGGGATTTGAACCTCCGACCTTCCAATCGGCAAGCCCTAGACTCAGTGGTTTAGACCACTGTAGTAAAAAAATACACTGACATGTTTGTAATGTCCGCTGAATATAATGGGATTGACTTCCTAGTAGAAAGCATAGAATCAAGTTTTAAGAATGCTTAGAATCATAGTTTTAATTTATCTAGTTCATGGCTCCTTTATTTCATCTGCACATATCTCAAAAGTAGATAAATGACAGCAGAAACACTGAGGCCCAGCAAGAATTCTACTCTTTAACAATAATTCTATTGATCATATACCAGACTGTGATAAATCCTACCACAAGGTCATTTTATTTATCTCCACTCTGATTTCCTCAAGGCCGCTGTTCTTTTGATCTTATATATACATACACACACTTTCATTTAGAAATACATAGCAATGATTTATTCATGTCACATCGAGTCTTTTTTTTTAATAAAACATGCAACTGAAGTAACTAAGTTCTGTCTCTAATGTGCAAGTTACGTGACTAATTCATTAGCTTTGTCACCGATTTATAAATTATACAACAGATTTTAAGCTGTGCCAACTTGGATCTATATTTCATAGCATGGAATGTAAATATCTGTTTTATTAATAGTGGTTTGTTTATTAAACACAGGATTAAATGTTAACCTCAAGCCATGCCATTTCAAATTAGGTTGCCCTTCCCCACCCGCCCCCTAGTGTGCAGAAAACAGCCTTTAAAGATTTATGGAATGCAAGATTTTAAGCAATAGAAAGTGATTTTATTGAGTTTACTTTGCTAACACAAAAGCTTGCACATCTATATTTTCTATAGCTGAATTTCCCTGTACTATAAGGCAGGCTCATCCATCAGTAGTTTAGTTTTCTGGGAGGTAGGATGTCAGTGTCTCAATTATCTCACTGTTGCAACCTTGGGGAAATGACTGAAAAGAATAAATCATTGAACTGAGAGGCAGAGGAGTAGTGGGGCAACTAGCCACCTGACAAGCTGTGATGTCTCAATAAATTTTGGCACTTAAAAAATAAATAAATTCAATTGCTATGAGATTTCCTTTTACATAAAAAAGAAGGTGATTTTCATGAAACAACAATTCCCCAAATTTTCAAATGCTTGCAAGGGTTACCACCTGCCAGAATTTCACTGGCCTTGTCAGAGGACTTGTAGGCTCGAGGTCAAAGTATTGCCTGAATGGAGTTGCCATCCAGCCCTCATTTTACTGACTTGGCCAGGATGTTATCCTTTTTGGCCAGCTTCCGGTTTTGGAGTGAGTGAGGAAGAATCCAGCCAAGCCATTCTAGCTGTTGGCATGAATGAACTAGAACATCCTAAAAGACAATGGCTGCATATATGTTGTGATGGCTGTGCATTGTTCATGCAAACGTGTGCAGTTTGTGTAGCCTTGTGAAGCTCTTCCTCTTAGTAAGGAAAGCATGGGCAGATCTACACGTATGGTTTTTAATGTTAAGGAAAGGTTAAGTAACGGTTTTGATAACAAAGATGAACACATGACATACTAATTTTTACATTCATAATTTGTTATTACCTTGTCTTTTTTATCACTTAATTTTTAATCATTTTATGCTGCTACAGTGGTACCTCAGGTTAAGTACTTAATTCGTCCCAGAGGTCCGTACTTAACCTGAAACTGTACTTAACCTGAAGCACCACTTTAGCTAATGGGGCCTCCTGCTGCAGCCGCGCTGCCGGAGCACGATTTCTGTTCTCATCCTGAAGCAAAGTTCTTAACCTGAAGCACTATTCCTGGGTTAGCGGAGTATGTAACCTGAAGTGTATGTAACCTGAAGCATATGTAACCTGAGCTACCACTGTATATTGCTGAAACGCTGCTCACATGTCCCTATGTAGCATTTACCTTTTCTTTAACTGCATTCAAAGTCTGCCCCCCCTCCAATGGTATTTGAGAGGCTGATGTGCAGAGATAACAAAGGACAGGGAGGGAGGGAGGGAGGGAGGAAGGAAGGAAGAATTAAAATGTCACACCAGAGGGACAGAGCAAAGCAACCAGCACCCAGCAGCAGGGGGAAACAGCGTTTTGGGAAATGGGTGTGGCCAGGTACCAAGGTAAAAACGTTTTAATTGACAAGTATGCCCTGGATACCATTCTAATGGGGGGGGGGGACGACATTAAACAGGTCAGTGTAGATCCAGTCCATGAAAGTGTTGGCTGCCATTCTGCAGGGCACTGGCATTTCACGAGATTGCAGGTGTGTGTGGTTATTATCTCTCAGCTGCTGTGAAGGTGAGCCAAGCCAGCCAGAATCAAGCAGCACTTTCTGTTCCCCATGGTTAAGCGACTGCCTGCCATTTCTCCACAGGTTCCTTCTTGGTCCACACAGTATCTGGGGACGGTGCCATGCACGGTTGGTTGAGGATGAATGCAGAACGTCAGACCCCACCATAATACACCTGAAGCAAGTAATAATTCCCTTCACTAAAGAGAGATGCTCAACTTAAGATCAAGGACAGGGCTGCCAGTAGGCCCTTTTTATAACTGGCCTATATTGTTTTCAAAATTTGGATTCAGCTGCTGAATGAGGGGTGCAGTTTTAAAGGTTGAAGTTAGGTTTGTTTTATGACCCATTTCTCTCTCTCTCTCTCTCCTTCCTTCCTTCCTTTTGTTCTGTATACGTATGAGCTATACAGTGGTACCTTGGTTTACAACCATAATCTGTTCCGGAGGTCCATTTGTAAGCCAAAATACGTTGTAACCCAAGGTGCACTTTCGCTAATGGGGCCTCCCAAAATTTTTTGTTTGTAATCCAAAACAATGAGTAGTAATAATAATTTAAAAAAGGTTGCAAACTGGGACATGCACTTCTGGGTTTGATGTGTTTGTAATCCAAAACAGATGCAAACCAATGCATATGCAAACCAAGGTACCACTTTATGTACATACCCTCCAAGTGTCCGGGTTTCCAGGGACAGTTTTGGAGTTATGACATAGCAGCTGCTGGAGAGCGGGTGAAGAGAAAGCGATGCTGTGGCCGCCAACAAGGACCAGCCCTGTCTGGCACACCAGGTCTGAGGGGGCAGACAGAGGGCAGGGCTGCCCTGGGTGGGTAGAAAGGGGGAGCAGAATGGAGCACAAGGAGTCTTGATATTTTTTTAATGCCTTATGCATCCATGCTTAATCTTGCCAGTTTTTGAAATGTATTTATTAGTGTATTTTATTTTATTTGAAAATCTACCAAAGAATAAATTAAAATAAAATTGGGATTAAGTGATCTCTTCAGGATGTTGGAGCGTGCATTTGCTGTGTCCCATTGGTGTTTTGCATGGTATCACTTGTGCTTCTTCTGATAGGAATTGCTCTCTGGGGTGGCCAGGATGGGGTTTGAAGAGGGTTCTGCCCCAGCTATATACTAGCTAAACTAAAATCCTTACACACGTAAATAAGATTCTAAGGCACTTTTCAACTTAATTTCTAAGGCACTTTTCAACTTAAAAAATGTTCTCCAGGGTACATGTTTGGCCAATCTTATTTCCTAAAAATAGTCAGAAACGAAGGATTTAGAAGAAAGGCGGATTCTATTTTGGTGTAGCTTTGAAAATTGTTCCGGCCAATTCTGGAAGTTTGCTGACAGAGGCAGAGGAGCAAGCAGGCCCTTTGATGCTGGCTAGCTTAAGATCAACAATGCTTTGCAGATGGCTGAAATTCAAAGTGAGGCACTGTGTTGTTAAGCTTTGAGTCCAGGTGCCACAAGCTGCTGGGTTCTGTGAACAGCAGAGTTACTTGCAATGGAAGTGGGAGATGGGGAGAGGTAAAGTAACTAAGAATGACACTTCTGCAAGTGAAACTTCCCAGAAGAATTACAACAGTATAAGTGGAATCCTTAACCTTACACTTCTATAAATTTTAAGGCAAGCAGGATGGACATATGTATGGTATACTTAAGAGTTGCATAGAAGGTGGAGTTATGGCAGCCCCTCTTGCCAGGCAGATTTGAGGATAGGAATGGGGAAGAAATTTGATTCCATCCACATTTAAAGGCCAACCTACCTAATTCAAACATCGTGAAACAATATGCAAACCGAAAAACAGCCATCCTTCAAAATGCACACTTCTTCGAATTTAGCAATGCAGTTATTCAGCCAAGTAATACATAATAAATAAATAAATGTATACATTAACATAGCACAAAACCCTAACACAAAAGTGTGTTATAGCCGGGAATGTTCAGAGATGTATATTAGCAGAATTGCATACAAAACTAAGCATACCCTGTCATACTTATTACTAGTAACAAAAGTTCCTGTCCTATCCTTGGAACCTATGTGACAAAGCGTGTTCTCCTTCAGGGAGAGCACGTGTTGCGGTGGGGTCTACTGAGCCACCCCTCTGTTACCAGGCAGGGTCTCTAAAGATGGCCTGGGGCAGTGATTGGTTCACTGGGTTGCTGGGGTAAAAGTTATGTTGCAATTTTGGTGGGAGGGGTAAAAGGTTTAAATACTCTGCACGCAGCCTTGTACTTTCTCTTTTGCTGCGTGCAACGGATCACCCGCCCACCCGCCCTAGAGTAAGTTGTGTTGACCTTGCTATGCCTGTCATGGGGTCGTCTGCCTTTGAGCAGGGGCCTGGTAGGAATTTTTCCACCTGGCAAATTGGCTGGCTGGGTGGTTTTTGCCTACTGCGTAGCAAATCGTCACAACTTGTAAGGTTGTGGTTAGGCATTGGTTATAAATTGGTGGAGGAGGGGTTAGGATAGGCTGTGCCTGCCCCTCCATGGTTGCTGCGGAAAGGGAATTCCATTAAAGGAATCCTGGGGCTTGCCATCTTTTCGTCCAATCCCTTGAATGGGACTAGGGCCGGCAAGCCTTCGGGGAGCAGGCGGGTGAGAGTTGAGGGTCTGTGTCTCAGCTCCAATTCCTCCCCGACTTGCTTTCCCCCACACTGTCTTTCGGTGGTGCCCGGAAGTCAGTTCTGTCCCCAGGCGGGGGGACAGATAGTCTTAACCAATGCCTAAACAACCACTCACGGTTTGTATTTGAATAAAGTTGTGGCAAAAATCATGCCAAAAATCTTAAACAAAAATTACGTGTCTGTTGTGAGTTATTTGGGGGGTGGATTGGGGACCTCGACATGCAAAGCGTGTTCTCCCTCATGGAGAGCACGTGCTGCAGTGGGGGCTGACAAGACACCTCACTATTGCTGGGCAAAAGAGTCTGGCCATCTTTAAGCAGGGGCGGGCTATTACTGGGGAAATTTATATGTTGCCATTTATTGATTGACAGCCCTGTTTGTTAAATACAATGCACGCAGTGACAAGCTTCCTCTTTCGCTGCGTGCTTCGGATCACCCGCCCTCCCTCCCTAATGTTAGGCTGTTTGCTTGACCTTGCTATGCCTGTCGTGGGGTTGTCTGCTTTGGGGGCAGGGGCCTGGTAGGAATTTTGTCCATTTGGCTGATGCCATTTGGTTTTTGCCTACTGCGTAGCAAATCGTCACAACTTCTAAGGTTGCGGTTAGGCATTGGTTTGGGAATTGGTTGGTGGAGGGGTATGGATTTGGCTGTGCCTGCCCCTCCAAAATGCTGCTGCTGCAAGGGTATTCTGTTAAAGGAACCCAGGGGCTCGCCATGCTTTTGTCCAAACCCCTTGGCAAGGGGCTAGGGCCCCTGGGAGCATTCTGGGGAGAGGTGAGGCATGGTTCCCAGTCCCGTCTCTCTCCCCAGGTGACTTACCCTTTCTGACTTCGTGGGGGGTGTGAATGTCAGAGCTGTCCCCGTGCGGGGTCAGTTAGTCGCTACCAATGCCTAAGCAACCACTCACATTGCTGTATTTTTAATAAAGTTGTGGCCAAAATTATGCCAAAAACCTTAAACAAAAATCAAGTGTCATTGTGTTCTTTTTTGGGGTGTCATGGGGACCTCGACGCGCAAAACAAACAAGTTGCTCCAGCAAAGGCTAAGATTGGACTATGCTTCTAGGGCCAGATGACACACACAGCTTGCCTGGTTTTCACTTGGAGCTTGGTTCTCGCCTTCCTTTCTGACAGTTCCTTCTTGGCACCTTGTCTTTGTTGATTGGATAACGGGAGTCCTTGGCATGCGTGGGTTTGGCTTGAGGTGGGGGACACATACTGGCAGTATGGCCTTTGGAAGTCCTATTTCTGGGGTCCCAGGCCCAACCATTTTTGATCTTACAGGTTTGGGCGTGACTCAGACCTGCATGATGCTGGTGCTGCTGGTCCTGGAGATCTCACTGGATCCTGGCCAGCTGGGCACCGTTGACAGGATATATCTGGAGCAGCAGCAGAAGGAGTGCACTGAGAGGCAGGGGAGTGGGTATGTGGGTGGGTGGATTGTGGCCGTCTGTCTTAGGGAACTGGGGAACATGATATTGGGGAGCAAGCTTGTAATTTGGGTGGAGGAGGCTGGCCGAGAAGATGGCAGCTTTGAGACCTTTCTTAAAATCAGGTTTAAATGTGTTGTGGAAAGGGAGATTATTGGGTTGCTTTTGTTCTTATTTTTATTATATATATGTTGTTGTTGTTTTTTTACAGTGGTGCCTTGGTTTTCAAACAGCTTAGTTCTCCAACAACTTGGAACCCAAACACCGCAAACCCAGAAGTGACTGTTCCGGTTTGTGAACTTTATTTGGGGAAGCTGAAAGTGCTCCATTTTTAGTCCTCCACTCCGATTAGAGTGTTCCTCTGCCTGTTTGAGTGTTCTGTTTCTGATTTGAGTCCCCTGCTTCCAATTAGATATTTGGAGCTTCTATTTGGTGCTTTTGTTTTTGCGTTTTTGTTTGTGTGGCTTTTTCAGTTAATTTGTTTTTGTGACTGTGTAGAACCCAGTTCAACTACTGATTGATTGACTGATTGTGTGACAACAGAAATAAATAAAAGCTGCAAAGCTGCAAAGCCAAGAGAACCACTAATGGAACTACAATAGAGGTAGTAAAATTCATGTTAAATTTCTGATTTAGGAGTTATTTATGAAAGTCTGGAATGAATTAATCCATTTTGCATTACTTTCTATGGGAAAGAGTGCCTTGGTTTTGGAACGCTTTGGTTTTGGAACCGATTAAGTTTCAGAACCAAGTTACCACTGTATAATGTAGTTTTGTGTTGTGAACTACCTCAGGTATAGGGCAGGAAACAAATTTTAGATATAATGATGATGATGATGATCTGGACAGCTCCATATCTGAGTCAGACAGGTTGCTGTTCATGATGGGGGCCCTAAAAAAACAATTATTCAAAAACTCCAGGGATAGCCAGAAGCTTATTAGCTCTATCACTTCTTAAGGACTGTTGACTTGTAACCTGGTGTAAAAATGCATAGCACTGTTACTGCTGAGATCCCCCCCCCTGCACTTGCCTAACAGGTAGAAATCTTGTTGGGTTCCAGTCCTCCAGAGAACCTGGACAATGAACTCCCTTAGCTAGGTTTCAAAATAAAGTATTTTTTTTTTCACTATTCACTTAATAGTTAATTTGATATTTTTTTCAGCCCAGTTTTGTGCCTGACTGACAATGATTAGGGGAAGCTTCATGACTCAGAGCAAGCAGAGCTAAAATACTCAAACAATAGAATCTATTAGCAGCAAATAAACACTGTGTTAGTCCGGAGGCATAACAAATGTGTCTTAAATGCCTGGGGCATTTTTCTGCTAGACCCTCTGCTCCCAAGCATTTCCTCTTGCAATTCCTGGTGATTTGGAAGTTTCCTATAGGCTGGATTAACTGGATTAACTGGACTGTCTTGCTGCCTGATGAGTGGATGACACTGAAGCTGTGACAGTTCCAGACATTAGCCAAGGCTGAGCTAACTGTTAATTAAGGAACATCAATTGTTGGGAGAAGCCCCAGATAGGAACAAGCTATGGAAAATAACCCGTGCCACTATCCTGCTCTCCACTTTAAACCTAAAAATGGTCTAGAACTGCCTGCCAAAACAAAAGGTGGAGGAGAAATCCCACTAAGTTTGATTTTTGGGTTTGTTTAGATAGTTCCTGTGACTTTTCTCTAGAATTTGGAGAAAACCTTAAACATATGAATAATTAAGGTATATCCTTCAAGATTTTTCAGATTATATGCAACTGTTTTTCACAAAATACATATATTAGGTGAAATGCCAGTTCCCCACTTAAGCAATCAGTAAAAACTGGGTGTCTGGTGCTGGCCCTCACTTCTATTGGGAGTATCTCATGAACTGCTGTAAATAAGGCAAATGGTAAAAAAAGTAAAGGACCCCTGGATGGTTGAGTCCAGTCGAAGACGACTATGGGGTTGTGGTGCTCATCTGGCTTTGAGGCCGAGGGAGCCGGCGTTTGTCCACAGGCAACTTTCCAGGGCATGTGACCAACATGACTAAACCACTTATGGTGCAACAGAACACCATGATGGAAACCAGAGCGCATGGAAACGCTGTTTACCTTCCTGCCACAGCTCACTACGTCACAGGGATTCAAACTGCTGACCTTCTGATTGGCAAGCCCAAGAGCCTCAGTGGCTTAGACCACAGCGCCACCTGTGTCCCTACGACTCCTGTAAATACAATGTATGGATCAATAGAGCATTTGTGTGTATGCATGTAAACCAGTACAAATAGCTTACCCTTCATTTTGTTTCCCTTTCTTCAGCCTCGCTGTCCCTAGTTTCTGAGGCCACCCAGGTTTAAAATTCATGCAATGCTTTTACATATCCTTGCATTTATTTTCAACCACCCTGGCCCTACACTTTCCTTACAGATATTGCATTGTTTATGAACATGCTCTTGCTGTCACAGTTAAGCTTAGCCAATAAGGGAGACCAGGCCTTGGAGATGAAGAGATGATGGACAAACCACTTTTTTTAGCCTTATAGAACAGAGTTACAGTGAGTGTGGCCTGGGACAAGGGATGAGCTGCTTCCATATTCTAATACTGGGAGCATCTGAGTCTACCACTGAATGACAAGAATTAAGTTTGCATGAAAGGTATACTAAAGAATTTCCCTAATCCTCAGAATGTGTGTTTTGGTGATTCATCTCATTCATGCAGATTTGCGACATTTGTCTCTTTATGACATTTCATGATGAATTCCTGATAAGGTTCTGAAAAACAATCAACTCCTTAACAACCCCTTTCTTTTAAAAATTGAACATTTAGTGCTGTTCATTTAAATAGATGCAAAACATAAGCGGAAGACATAAATAGCAGGCACAGGTTTCACTGTTTGCGATATTTCTTAGTCATATGCTGCAGGTGCAATTATGACTTCAGGCCAAGTTTACATATGATGAAAGTTTGTTTTTGGGTTGTTGTTTTTTTTTAACTGGGTATTGAAACTCACTTTCCTAGGTTGCCTTTCCATGATATTGCATATTGGTAGTGAATAAAATAATTTGGCAATACTTTGATTATTTGCAGTGATTGGGATGTCCTGTTGCCAGTCTCTACTACATTTCCAGAACAATTAAAGCAAATTTATCTCTAAAAGTTAAATTCTTCAGTGTGGTTCTGAAAGGAAACTTTGACACCTCATGTCTTGATAAGAGAATCAAAGGCTAGATGCTGTGCTTTGCTTTTTGTGTATAAAAAACAGACTAGAATACATATATTATTCAGTGAGAGAGACCTTGACCCAGCTCCAAAACAGGGATCGGTAATTTCATAAAGAACAGAAGATATCTCTGGTCAGCTGAATTGGGTCCAGATGAGCATGACAGTGCTAATGATAATGAGCACCAACTTCTGCACACAGCTATTCCTTAAAGGATTGGGCAAAGAATGAGTCGCTCCAGCTATAAACAAAATAAATTAATTTTGAGGTTAATTCTGGATCAGATTTGGGAAACAATGATTGCCAACGTTACTTCATGACCAGAGTGCTTGTTTTGTCTTGTTACTTTTGCAAATACAGTAATACCTCTGCGAACGTCCACCTTGTCTAGTGTCCATTCCAGCAAACGTCCGTGGCAAACCCAAAAGTACCAGAACAGGTTACTTCCGGGTTTGCTGCTCGTGCATGTGCAGAAGCGCAAACCCCTCCGCGCATGTGCACAGATGCGGCACTATGCCCTGAGTTCTTTTCAGCTAGCGGTCAGGGCTCCAGAACGGATCCCGGCTGCAAAACGAGGTACGACTGTATTTACCTGTATTTTCTAGAATGACTACAACAGCAGAAACATCTATTTGATGGCTTTCATTAAATAACAACCCGGTAGGAGGCAGGATATCCTTATCAGCAACTGTAACCTTGATTAGTATAACTACAGATCTTCCAAGTGTCCCTATTTTCCAAGGACATCTCTGATTTAGAGAAGCCGTCCCGGTTTCTGATTTGATCCCGGAATATCCCACTTTTACTTAGGGCGTCCCTATTTTCATTGGATAAATGTTGGAGGGTATGGAGGTATCTGACTCCTGAGCCATCTGAAGGCAAACCTGTATAGGGAAGTTCTTTTAAAAACAACTTTAATGCTTTATTATGTATTTAGATATGTTGGAAGCCATCCAGGGTGACTAGGGAAATCCAGTAAGATATGTGGGGTATAAATAGTAAAATCATCATTATGGAATGGGGCATCCCTATTTTCATCGGAAAAATGTTGGAGGGTATGTAACATCCTGCCATATACTAAATTGATGGCTGAGGCATAAATATTGTGAGGAGGGGGGCATTCAGATGAGTCTCATCACATGTTCAATAATATATTGATATTTTTGAAAAATGAATTAATTTGAAGGTATCTCTTTTTTCTTCTTGTTGTTGATGGGGACACCCTGAACTGAAGAGAAAAAAAGCAGAACTTTGTTACCACCATTACAGTTCAAAGAGGTTTGATACCAGTTATTGGTAAACGTTTCATCACAACCCCCTTTCACAAAGATCAAGTGTAATGATCTCAGGCAGGCAAGCAAGCTCCAATAAGAATTAATGAGTCTCTGGCAGTTATATGGTATGTTCATTTACAATTAACATCCAGAGAGCAGCTCTGTGCCTGCTGCTCTTAGCTACAAGTTGGTCACTCTGAGTCTCTGCCCCTTGCGCAGCACGAAGGGCTGCATTTTAACCCTTTCAGCTCTTCTGGTTTGGGGAGTAAGTGGGTAAACTCCCATCACCTGCTCTCAAATGAAGAGTCCTTTAAACACTGCCTCCCCCCTGGTTGCATAGCAACCCCTTCAATGCCGTCTATCTCCTTCCCTCCCTCTGCCTGTGAGCTTTCTGAGTCTGCTACTCTATCTGAGTCTGGTGACTCTTAAGGAAGGGGGCCCGAACTAATCCACTCCTGTTCTGTCTGTGACTACATTCCCTCATCTCCAGAGTCAAACTCTGGCTCCCTCAGTACTGGCATTCCTTCATCTCCAGACTCTTCCTAGTCATTCGATGAGCCACGTCCCTGACAACCAGCAATTTTCATTGTGTGTGCCAGGAAATGCCCATCATCCCTGATGATTGGCTGTGTTGGATAGGGCTGATGGAGTCCAGCAACACTGGAAGGGTCACAAAGTTCCCATCCTTGCATTATACAAATGCTTAAAAGGGAAGCAGGAGTGAACATTCCCTGAATATCTCCCTGACCCAAATCTCATCCATTCTGCTTCTCTTTGACTTCACTTTACAGCCACTCTCTCCACAGCCTCTTTCCTGTCATCCTGCTGCTTTATGTTACCTTATGCCCTGCCTCACTTGCATGCTGGTTGTGAAAATACAATATTCAATGTCCAACGTACACTATTTACTATGGCAGATACATCACCATAATCAATGACCTTTAGAAGATTAATTTACATCTTTGCAATTCACGGACAGCTTGTAAATGGCTTCTAATTGCTTCTAAAACCTGCTGATCATTTCGGCTGATAGGAAGTACATGATTCCAGTCCTGCCTCTCTCTCGCCTATCTCATAATTTTAGGAACTAGAAATCTCTCCTTGTATTATTGGTTTAGAACCAGCATGTCTAAAAAGTGCCCCCCCCTTCCAGTAGGTTAGTTTAATGGAAAGTCTAATCAATAATTTTATGGAAAATCCAATGTTCATTAGCATTTTACTGCCAGCAGAATGTTGTTTACTGAACCTCTGTCTTAAAAAATATATATTGGAGAAATAATAATCAAAATTCATAGGAAATGGGAAGCTAAATATCCCTCTTTCATTTTGTTTTTGTTTTCTGAAGGGGAATTACATTTTTAATATGATGTTAATTCATACGTTTTACAAGTGACTCTTCCAAGTTACTGAAATAAAATTTTTGGTTGCGGCTCTGTTAACTTTGCACAGATTTCGTCAGAAAAATTAATAAACTGAGTGGTACAGAGCTCTGATGAAAAATTTGGGTTGTTTTTTTAAGACTAGGAGATACAACAATTAGGGTTCCCAACTTGTCCCTAAGTACATAATGATTGCCATGACCTGTACCCCATTTAGCATATTCAGGTGTGTTGGTACACGGAGGAAATGAGCAAGCTCTTCCAAGCTCACTTTGGGTTAACTTGAAAACGATTTGAGATCTTTGAAATAATTTCCCTAAGCCAATCTAAGGGGTCAGAAAAAATTCCCTCATCCAACCTCCTAATGCTTCCATTCCCACAAAGCTCTCTCCACCGCTTCTCAAACATACAGCCTACTTCCCTTCACTTGACTTGTGGGACCAAGAGCTGGGTCCTACAGACTGGTGTGAGCATGGAATTTACTTCTCTCCTGCCTTCTTTGTCACGCGGAGGCACTGAGCAGCCGTGCATCAATGTGTCAGAGAATGACGGGAGAGGTCCTTTCCCCAAGGGGCTGCTTCAATGCCAGGGATTGTAACATTTGTCTCTCATTTGTGGTGGGCCTTCAAATGCCCCACAAATCTATTTTTCAATCCAGACTTGGAGAATTTCACTGGTCTCCCTTGTACATGTGCACTGCTTACAAGGGTGGTCCACACTCAGAGGCTGATGGATCCAATGGATTCCAGATAGCTCTGGGGTATTTTTCGGCCGATATGGTAAAATGAAGAAATTAAATAAATAAATAACAGTAGCATAGAAAAAAATTACTGGCTCAACAAAGGTGCATTAGGAAAAGGATATCAGGATTGGAGTTCACTGCAAGCTGAACATGACTCAGCAGTGTGATCTGGTTGAGAGAAAAAAGAAAAGGCTAATGCATGCCTAG
This sequence comes from Podarcis tiliguerta, assembly GCF_965153285.1. Taxonomy (NCBI): domain Eukaryota; kingdom Metazoa; phylum Chordata; class Lepidosauria; order Squamata; family Lacertidae; genus Podarcis; species Podarcis tiliguerta. The sequence continues at coordinate 18,423,817 of NC_139550.1, forward strand.
TGTTAACAGATTGTGTTAACAGAACCACAGTTTCCTTATCACACAATGAAGTTTCCACTTTATTCTGCACTAGTTAGACCTCACCTGGAGTACTGTGTTCAGTGCTCATCTAGGGTGCTCTATCCATGGTATCTCTGGTTCAAAAGATGAGAAAGTTTAGACATACCTCTTCCTGCTGCCTTTGGGAGCTGCTGAGATTCAAACTAGACTATAAGTCATTATAGAACGCTGATGGCGCTGTAGCCTAAACCACTGAGCCTCTTGGGCAAGTTCGGTGGTTCAAATCCCCGTGACGGAGTGAGCTCCCATTGCTCTTTCCCAACTCCTGCCAACCTAGCAGTTCGAAAGCACACCAGTGCAAATAGACAAATAGGTACCACTGTGGCTGGAAGCTAAATGGTGTTTCCGTACACTATAGCTTCCGTCACAATGTCCTCTTGTGTCAGAAGCAGTTTAGTCATGCTGGCCACATGACCTGGAAAGCTGCCTGTGGACAAACGCCGGCTCCCTCAGCCTGAAAGCAAGATGAGCTCCGTACCTCATAGTCGCCTTTGACTGGACTTAACTGTCCAGGGGTACTTTCCCTTTTCCCTTTCAAGTCATTATAGGAAGGGTATCTAATGTAGTGCCATTCACATGCTGTTGACCACAACTCCCATCATCCCTGACCATGGGCCATGTTGGCTGGGGCTGATGGGAGTTTGAGTCCACAACATATGCAGGACACCATACTGACCACTGCATTATATCCTTCACTAGCTAGAGGAGTTAGAAGAGTTCCTTAAAAAAAAATCCCAATTTTTTTAAACAAAAATTTTATACATTCACATCATTTTCAAATTTTGCACTCTGAGGATTACTTAAATCTCTCGGTGTTAAAAGAGTTCCAGTCAATGACCCACTGCCACCAAATTTTCTTCCTTCTCCACCTGCATTTTACAGTGTCCTGCTCACCACTTCCACAGGTTTGGTACTGCCTATTACTTCTCCAAAACTAAACTCAGTTTCAAGGCCTTGAGAAGCAGATAACACAAGCCAGAATCTGCTGCTTTCATTGCTCTCCTTGCTTGTACTACATGACCAACAAGGTCAGAGGCAACTTTCCAAATTTTAGTCAACTACCTGTTAAAAGGTTCTTTAAGTGGAGATGGGATGCAGATTCAAACCCTTCCTTCTATTTTATGGGACTGGTTTTTAAATCATCATCATCATCATCATCATCATCATCATCAACAAATACTAGAGAATTTCCTTAAAATGTTTCTTCAATATTAAACACTCAGTCCAAGCATGTGGCTAAATTAGTTGTTTCAAAGACTGAAAGAACATGCTTGCATTTGCATTGTCCACGGCATACAAAGTTAGGAAAGGTGATTGTTGTTGTTTTACCCTTATATAAAAAGATAAGAAAGCAGGTTTTTCAAAAATTGAGCAAGAGAAAAATGTTGAGTGGATTATTTTGATACTTGGTGGGCAGGAAAGAGAAAGCATGTGCTGAAGTCAGGCCGGAGAGGATGGCTGTGCCTTCTGGCTATGCCTGGGGCTGCTGGGGTTTGAAAAAAATAAAGAGTTTAAGGGGTCACTCTCAAAACCGAACAGCAGAAAATAAACCCAGATCTGCAAAGCCAGTTTTACCTTTGCTCAAACTCATTAAAATAAAATTATTGACAGCCTTGATGCAGCATTTTAGCTGAGCCAAGTTCCCTGTTCTGCATTTCTCAAATGCAGTCAGTTTCCAGTTAAGTTGCCAGAACAGTAAATAACAATATTTGCTTAGGCAAGAAAAGTCACTGACTTCAAGTATAAAAATGATCTTGCTGTGACAGCAAGGTGGGAGTTTATTGGCTACTGTTTGCATGCAGCTGCCGACAACAGAGCTTAGAAAGGATGGGAAGACAATCGCAATAGCAAAAGGAAATGAGAAGGCAGCCTTTAATATTTTTTAGCACACTGGGCTAAAGTCCTGTCTGCACTGTAGGAGACTTCTTATGGGTTGCATAGGCTGTGGTGCATCTCTTCTTTATAGTTATCACTTCTCTGTCTGTTTCTCTAGTCTCTTCAAGTATTATATCACACCACTGGTGCTCCCAGGGCAGGACTTGGGGCAGAAACCAAGGACCCTACTTAGCTGTCTAAGGCGGAGCTGGTTTACCACATTCTGAAGTAAGCTAAGTAAAATACATGACCGCTGAAAGAGGGACAGGGCCCATGAAACCGTTCAGTCCAAACTTTAAAACTACCTGACTGCAGACCCTCCAAGTGTCCCTATTTTCCAGGGACAGTTCCAGCTTTAATGAAGCTGTCCCAGTTTCTGATTTGATCCCGGAATGTCCCGCTGTTCCTTAGGACGTCCCTATTTTCATCAGATAAATGTTGGAGTTATGCGAGCCAAGGAGATAAGTAACTATGCAACCTTTAGAAGAACTCTGAAGCCAGCCCTTCATAGGGAAGTTTTTAAATGTTTAATGCTTTATTGTGTTTTTTCTATATGTTGGAAGCTTCCAAGAATGGCTGGGGCAACCCAGTCAGATGGGCAGGGTATAAATAAATAAAAATTGTTGTTGTTGTTATTATTATCATGGAATTGGACGTCCCTATTTTCTATGGAGGGTATGTGACTCTATCACTGTGCCGGTCCCTAGGAAGGCTACCAATTTGCAACCTACTAAGCTAAATACCCACAACAACACATGCAGTATTCTTGAATCCCTCGCTTCTTTTGAAGCGCCATACAAGTAGCACATACAGGAAGCTTACTGAGCCTTTGTTCATTTGCCACTTGTGGCTGGTGGAGAGGCGTTCAAGTTTGTCAGCCACAAATTGTGCTGGCCTATGGCGGCTATCGGCCAGAAATTAATGCATACACCGCATACCTCGAACTTACAAGCACACTAACAGCAAGCATGGCTTGGCTGGGCTTTTCTTGCTTTCTGAATTTGCCCCCTCCAATGCTGACAGCTGACACCAACAGTCCTAACCACTGAACAACCATGAGTGTTCAGGGCAGTCATTCCAGCTGACCTCTGCTTCACTGCCGCCTCACATCACTTGGCCATAAGAACACCAGGTCCTCCACCTGCTCAGTCACTATTCAGCAGTGGTGACCTCTAGTTACCCATTCCTCACTGGCTGGTTACGATTATTCATCTATGCTGAGCAGGGATGAGAAGACTATGGCTCTCTAGGTGTTGCAGAAGTCCATCTCCCATCAGCCCTGGACATCAGGGCCAAGGGTGATGGAAGTTGCAGTCCAAAAACAACTGGAGGGTGCCATATTGGCTACCCTTGAGCTGTGGGGTTTTAATAGGTGAGCAACTCACAAGCACCACACACATAGGGGATAGAAATCCCTATGGAAAATAAGATCATTGGAAAGTATCAAGTCCAAATCATGAGCGCATGAACTGCATTCACAGTTCCCCAAGAGAGTGTACTTTCATTTTTGCATATGCAAATATTTTAGGTGTTTGAAAAAACATTTTTGTACAAAAATACAGTATTTTAGTGATCTGTGCTCTGTTGGCATAAATATGTATACAGTATAAGCTTCCAGGTAGCACATGTGCTTTATGAAGAGCCTGGAGTAAATCTGAACCTTGTATCAAAAGAGAGAGAGAGAAAGTTGTCTGCTATTTTACTTCGCATTTTCTGTATCTAACACATTAGGTGCAGAAGCTGCTCATATTGGTGAATGGAAAAGAGTTTTGAGGAGGGTTTTGTTTTGTTTTTTTAACAAAAAAAATATGCACATTTTCTGCTACCATTCTTAACAGTATCTTAGAATAATATTTCCCAATGTCATTCGATCAAAAAAAATAGGAAACTGGAGTGTGCTTCTTCATCTCAGACATGATTGATGATCCGGAAAGAGACTGGAGGTGCTGTCATTAAGCTGACATACACTAAGGCAAGGAAACTAGAAATGCAGCATTTCAAACAAGAGAAGAAACATTATTCTTGTTCTCATCAGCTACACTTACGCAAGAGTCTACTTCGTTGTTCCTCCTCTCCTGCACATTTGGGAATGCATTCTGAATTCTCTGTGCTTCTTCATAACAGAGCGAGAGCAAGCGAGTGAGAAGCTAAACTTTTAAAGCTTGACTTTTCATTGGCAGTCTACCACATGCATGTGTGTTTCAACTCTTGCTGGGATAATTGCCCAACTTTGGAAATCAAATCCTCATGCCAAAGGAAATCATCATCGGCAAATGAAGGCCTAATGGTGGGATCTCTCATATCCTATTCAGAAGTAGCCAGCTCTGAATTAACAAAACCTATTATATAAGAGATCTGTCAGTTCTACTTGTTTGGGCATTGTACAATCATTGCTAGACCGTTATGAGAAAATCCAGACTTATATAATAAGGCTAGACATATCCAGACAAACCTCAAAAGAAGCAAAACCATGGAAAATTCATAGGAGGAAATCTTGTTCAGTTTTTTAAATACTTTGTGGGAATGTTCTTTAATTACCCTATATCAGAAAGCTAAGAAGGCAGAGCTGGGTCAAAAAGTAATCATGTGAAAACAGAGTATTAGAAACCCCACTCTAAATTTGGATAACTTGTTTTTCCTTGCCTCTTCCTATTTGTTTTAACTTTGGTCAGTTGAAATAAACAAGGACTCCACTGTAGTTTGGTATCCTGGTTTGGCAACTGACTACCCCCAAGTTAAGGAGATAAGTAACTATACAACCTTTGGAAGATATCTGAAGGCATTCCTGTATAGGGATTTTTTCCCTTAATGTTTAATGCTTTATTATGTTTTTATATATGCTAGAAGGTGCCTAGAATGGCTGGGACAACCCAAGCAGATGGGCAGGGTATACATAATAAAATTATTATTATGGAATGGGACATTCCTGTTTTCATTGGAGAAATGTTGAAGTTAGAACAAACCACAGTTCCCTGAGTTCAGAAGTAGCAGCAAACTATAGTTAGTTTGAAGGTAAACTATTTTGATCTGTTCCTCACACACCAGAAGTAGAGGAGAAAGGGAGATTGCAGGAGCCTATGGTTTATTCTTTCAATCAGAATCCGCCGTTTGTTGTTACATGAACTGTGAAGACACCAATTTCTACAAATTGTGCTTCTGCTGGGACATGGACCTTTTGTTCTCCCTCATGTTTCTGAAGGGCCTGCAGATCAGAATAGGTGTGTGTTTCCTTCTTCCCCAAAGCTGAGTACATCAGAAAATCTTTTTTAAAAATTCAAGTTTTTAATCATCGCAAACCTTAGTTTTAACCATTTATCACAGAGAAGTGGGCACAACAGGCCTGAGTGTTTGGAATTTAGATTCCCCCCCACTTCCCCTCTTGGATCTTTTCTCCCAGTTCTTACAGAGACAACCAGAGCAACGTGGGATTTCATTTGATAATCCATATTTCATGCAAAACATTCTCACCAGCAGGCCAAAATGAGATTGCTACCAGATTTTAAAAATGTATGAACAACTACCCTGTATAAATAGGTCCTCAGGACACCACAGGGTGATTTGTCATTGCCTTGCCACAATTTAAATGTGACATCTGAAAACCCTGTGTATTAGGAATACCAATGATCTGCACATTTAGGCATATCCCTTATCTCATAAACGCACAGGCTGTCAGAATCCCAGAGCTCTATGACTATTTCTTATGTTAATAAAAGGTGTGGGGTTTTTTAAAAAAATAAAAATAAAAATTATAGGACATACTTTTTGGTAAGCAATCATCCAAGGTTAGATTTGTTAGCTTTTGTGACAGAAAGCCAGACAGAAAGCAAGACAGGGTACCTGAATATGTGCCAGATTTGAAGGGGAATTGAAATTTCTTTTGCATTTTTTTAAAAGAAGTAAAATTAGTAGGAACTTAATGCATCTTATATATAAAATGTAAAGTAAATAAATCTTGGTGTGGCTAGGGAAGAGGTTTTGGCAACGAGGCTATTCTTGGATTATTAATGCTGCAGATATAACGTTTTCTCAGCGTCATTGTTGAAAGGCTGCCCCACAAATTCAGCAGAAACAGATGTTGAAATCCTGAGGTAAAACGGTAGGCCTAGTGCATCTTTTGAAGACTTCCCTACACAAAATGCCTAGCTGAGGTACTTCACCTGGTGTGCCCCATTTTTAGTTAATTATTTCTGGCCCAGATTAATTATGGGATAATTAACTGCTCAGTCAATAAACATGAGGAGTGCTAAACCCCTGGCAAGAGGGCAATTCTAAGAGAACTCTGTGAATGACTGCAGCCACATTGTTTATATACGATTGACACTGCCTCTGGTGAACTTTTGGAAACCCATCTATTCCACACCAAGCTTTTATGTGGAGTGACCACCTAGCCAGTTTTTTATTGTAGTGATGATGATCACAGCTCTTGCTTTATGTTTAGCTGCCCTTCCATAACTGTCAACTTACAGATTTGAAAATAAGGGACCAGCAGCCTTGAAAATAAGAGACCAGCAGCCAAAATAAGGGATTTTCCGGGCACAGGTATGTTCAACTTCTGAGCCCCTCTGAGCCAAAGGCAGAAAGCCCAGCCAGCAGCCAAATGAAGCCTCATCAATAAGGGACAGCAGCGGGACATGGCGCTGGATAAGGGACTGTCCCGACAAATAAGGGACACTTGACAGCTATGCCCTTCTTATTTTCCTGTTTATAATTGCATGTGTGTGTATGTGTGTGTGTGTATGTATACACACACACACACAATCATACCGTAGTAGTGCATCATATTATGAAGCATATTATGAATATTATGGAAATATTTTAAACAAACAAATAAAAAACAAGAGTATTTCAAAGCTGAACCTGGGCTGCAGTCCAGTATACACATGGGAGAGAGCCCTATTGAACTGAACAAGGTTCATTTATGATTAGAGGTGTATACAGTTGCACTGTTGATGGATTATTCAGAGGAACTAAGCTGCTTTTTTCCCCATACAGTTGAAATCACCTAGCTGAAAGGCACACAGGTTATTATTTACTTGTTTTAAAATATTCCAACCTAAGGACCCCACCTTTCCAATAAGACTCCCCTTTGGAGCAGCTTGGAATTCATTCATACAAGACAAACGATCCACATTCAAAGGAAAGCTCAGCTGATGTTTCAGTCATAACAAATCCATGCTGTGAAATTAGGATTTTGTAGGGCACAATATGCCCACTCAAACCCATAGAGCACCCTTTTTTTGAAACTTGTTCCCAGATATAATGATCTCTGCTGCCTCTGGAGCAAAAACATTAGCCTACTTTCCAGGTCTTTGTTTCAGAGTTGAGGGAAACTCAGCTTTTGCTGCTGCTTGCTTAAAGAGTCCACCCCTGTGCTTCTCTTCCCTTACTTCTCCATATCCTAAAGTCAACAAGTGCTTGGTCTGTTATACGAGTGGTGGCCTGATGTGGATTTAATTAACCTATTGGTGCCTAACACTATCAATCTCTTGCCTCCAAGCATAATTTAAGACCTCACTGTGTCACTCATTACTACCTTGTAATTTTGGCTTTTTGCTGGAAATAATGTTATCCCATTGCAATCATGCCAGTTAGTTATTTCAGCCAAGTCAAACAGCAGCATATCTGAAGCATAACCTCAATAATCCAAGTACTTCCCTTAGCTCTGTGCTCAGGCAAGGCAAGAGGTCTATCTCTGGATATATATTGAGAATATCAGACTGCATCATGCTGGCAAGGAAAGTAATATACAGACAAAGTTGCTGGGAAAGACCTCACATTGAGATTCTCACAGAGCAACTTCGCTGAGCTCCCAAAACTCAGGAGCAAAGCACTAAAGCAAAATGGAAATGGCTAAGAGCGTATGCTTTGCATGCAAAAGGTCATAGGGGTGCTATATTTTAAAGAGTAAAAAAGAGGACACATTTGCCGACTTCTACTTTTAAATATGGATCACTATACCTACACTAGGAACACGGGTGGCGCTGTGGTCTAAACCACAGAGCCTAGGGCTTGCCGATCAGAAGGTCGCCAGTTCGAATCCCTGCGACGGGGTGAGCTCCTGTTGCTCGGTCCCTGCTCCTGCCAACCTAGCAGTTCGAAAGCACGTCAAAGTGCAAGTAGATAAATAGGTACTGCTCCAGTGGGAAGGTAAACAGTGTTTCTGTGCGCTGCTCTGGTTTTCCAGAAGCGGCTTAGTCATGCTGGCCACATGACCCGGAAGCTGCACGCCGGCTCCCTCGGCCAGTAAAGCGAGATGAGCACTGCAACCCCAGAGTCATCTGTGACTGGACCTAACAGTCAGGGGTCCCTTTACCTTTATACCTACTCTATCTATGAAAAAGAGGATGTGTACTGGAAAAAGAGGACATACGGCAACCCTGTATAAGAACAACCCCTGACTTCTCCAGATAGGACTGGAAAGACTCAGTGGTGTAGCATGGTTTGTCAGCACCCAGGGCTGGGCAGAGGGGTGGGGTGGGAGGGAGGGAAACAGAGCATGCATGCTCATTCAACTGTCAAATGCCCTCTACTTCACCCAGGATGTCGCAGTCATAGAGATAAGAAAAGAAGAGCTGTTCCGTGGTCTGGAAAGGTCACTTCCTGGTTCCCATGGAGAAGCCATTTTCAACAGAGCCCAGTGACAGGAGTATACAGCTCTATTGGGGCAGCACCAGTTGTTGAAATTTTGCACCAATAATAATTTTGCACACAGGACAACTGCCCCGTGCCACCCCTCATGCTACGTCACTGGGAAGATTCCTATCTCAAACCTTGAGCTAGGTGGTCTTGCACAATTAAAGGGGTCCCTTGCCATGAATTAAAACATGGTTCCTATACTAAGACACATTTTGATCTCCATCTCCTGAACCTGCTATAGAATCTTACAGGGCAGATACATAATCAGCTAAGAGTATTGTTGAATTTCCATCTAATAATCTGAAAGGTAACTTTTAAAAAAACTGTATTCGGTATTTTTAAAAGGTACATTTTACAGTTTTGTTTTAATAAAAAGTGTAGGCTGCAGAGGGGCATAAACAACTTCAATGGGTTGTTTCTCTTTGAAACCTGGGAGTTCAGAAAATTATTCATTGGAATTGCTCATAAGGAATCCCTTCTACCACCACCCTGCCCCCAGTCTGAGCTCTTCAATGTTTTACAATGAACTGGCAATAGAAGACATGTGACAAAAATCAGCCTGGATAGCTCAGTTAGAGCGTGGTGCTGATAACGCCGAGGTTGCAGGTTCGATCCCTGTTTGGAACAGCTGCATAGTCCTGTATTGCAGGGGGTTGGACTAGATGATCCTTGGGGTCCCTTCCAACTCTACAGTACTGTGAATTTGTGCATTGTCTTTTTACTCTTATGGGTATTGTAGAAAGTCAGAACTCACTCATCCATCTGCATTATGGGAATTTGCTTATGCTCTCAGTGCGTGGACAGTGCTCCCTTTGTACATTACTTTAAATGTGCAAAAAGATGTAGAGCATTGTACTTTTCAGCAATTTCTAATTATGCGCTCAGAAGCCCTCAAATCCTTACGACAACAAAGTAAAAACAGGGACCCATTTATTTGGATTCCCTACAGCAAATAGTATGTAAGCCTTGCAAAGGAAGGTCATGGAGAACGAATTATTTGATTTTATGCCAAGTCTTTGGTTTCATACAACAGGTACTTGCCAGATAGTTGTTTCAGCTCTAAATGCAGCTCTAACTCGTGCTTTTGTTTCTTGGCACAGTTTTTGAAGGGAAGCTTTTCAGACAGTGAATCTACTGTATCTCTGCAGCTCTTTGGGGAAGCAAATAATCCTGGTTTCCTGTTACAATATACATTCCGGTGCCTCACAGTGATGGCCCATAAGGCTGATGAGAAACAATTTCTTTCAACATGCCTGAGGTTTTGGTCTTGCTCCATCCAGTGGGTTATACTGGAGCACTTTACAGAAGACAAGATGTTGGATGGATTAATTTGCATGCGTCTTTCCTGGGAATGTTTTGCAAATAGGCCTGGACCATATATGTTGAAATGCCTGTAAGGCAAATTAGAAATTTGAGCAGCAGGATGGTGTGCCTTATTTTTATGTCACCCTAGCAGCATGCTGAAGCAAGCAGCTACCAATCTACTCACTGCTACTCTGCAGTGCCACCACCGAAGATGGCCAAGAATGGTATTGCAGCTCCCACCCAAGCAAGGATAAGGTGGTACCAGAGACCAGAAAGACAGAGTTCCCTTTGTTCTGCTGCTGATTCTAGTCTGCCTCTGCAATCTTAATAGTTCTTCATGCCTGGAAAGACTACGCTACTCATGGGATGCCCATTGTTGATCATCAGCTTGACTCTAGGCCACTAGCTCTGATTCAATCCTCAAATCTAGCTCCATTAACTTGTCTGAATTAATTTTAAGATGTATTTTAATTAATTGAAGTCTGTTTTCATGCATGTTGTGTTGTTTTTATGATGTTAGCCACTTTGACCCCGGCCTCAACCAGGGAGGGCAGGATATAAATATATTTTTTTAAAAAAAATATTATTATTTGTTTTTGGGTTTTTTAAGAAGTTCTGTGCAGATGACCTCTCAAAACTTTTCAAGCTATATGTGAGCAGGGAAATTCTATCATCTATCTATCAAGCTTATCCGTCTGTCTATCTATCTATCTATCTATTCATCCATCCATCCTGCTTGACCCCATAGTTTGCAGCCTTAGGGAAATAGAGGCAATATACATCAGATTTGTGCAGGCTTTTAAAAAGTTAAGTTGATAAAGCAAATCAGTTAGCTTTAAATCCTCACCGATCACTGGTCATGCTAGCTTTTGCATATGGACTCATTAGTACTATCCATGATTTAACACCACATCGTACCACTTTAAAAAGTTATGGTTTCCGCCAAAGAATTCTGAAAACTGTAATTTGTTAAGGTGGCTGAGAGTTGATAGGAAACCCCTTTTCATTTCACAGATCTGCAATTCCCAGAATCCATCTTCCCAGGGAATGCTGGAAATAATTGCTCTGTGAGGGAAACCTGGGAATTGTAGCTCTCAGGACCCTTGACAAACTACAATTCCTAGGGTGGCATAATAAGTGCTTTAAATGTATAGTGCAGGTTGAGCCATGAATTCTCCTGACTCTTTCACTCCTTTCTGTGGTCACCTCGAGCCTGTATGCTACAATTTCTGCTTGCTGTCTGAAATTTTCAGAAAGACTGAGTAAAATTCAAACAGAAGAACTGTTAGAAGAACTGGTTCTGCAACATAGTGCTTCAGGGTAGCTTTCCATTTTAAAAAGAGAGGAGAGGGAGGGAGGGAGGCTGATGTTTTTGATCAGTCATACCCTTGTTTATCAAATATGAGTGTGTCCTCAAAATTGCCAGATATATCTTGCAGCCTGCTGCAGTACCGTGTTACAGAGAAAGATGGTGGATCATGCAATATTTCTGGATGTGCTTGAGCAGTTAAAAAGCCCTTGTTTTTTCTCTCTCGGGGAAGGGAAAGTGTGCCATTCTTTTGCATCTCTCTTTCCCAGTGCCAGCATTAAGCAAACAGCTCAGTCATGTGATAGCCTAAGCCACAAAAGAAGTGAATCTGAAATGCAGCCAATTCCCCCCCCCCCCGCCTCCCATTTTCTGCTCAAAAATTGCTCTTTTGCAGGAGATGGGATTAAGAGGGCCACAGCACAACTACAACTGAAAAATAGCATCGTGGAATTCTAGTTGCACGGGCTACAACACTCCTGAAAGAAAAGGAATTATCTGTCTACGAATTGCTGGGCTGCTTAAAGCAAGGCAACTATATTTGAGAATTTGGATCCCGAGGTGAAAATAAGTAAAACAACAGCCTCTGTTTCTTCTGTGGAACAGCAGGTGGCACTCCTACCTCTCAAATCTGTTTAGGTCATTGGCCAACCCCCTTGTTCCTCTTCTTATTTCCCCCCTCCCTTTCATGTGAAATCTTAGCCACAGGCTTTAACTTAATACACGGCTCTGCTTTCCCCTTAAATAAATTTTACCAGATAGATTTTTTTATATTGATCCAACTTTGTGGTCCATAAAGCAGAACATCTCTCGGTGTGCCTCTTGACCAGGAGGCTGCTGGTAATATATACTGTGATTTATTCCGTGCAGTTGAGTTGTTAGTCAAAGTGCAGTTTATTCAGGTGCTATTTTGTCAGTCCAACTCAAACTCAGTCCAGGTCCTGGTCTGCCGCCCCCGAATTCACAACTATTGGCTCATCTAAACACATTGTTGTTTATAAATATATGGGCAAATGGCATATTTGATGGGCAAACTGGTTATTTCCAGGGGTTATTTCTTTATGCATCTAGGCAGAATCCAATAGAGAGTTAGGTATACTGAAGATTATCAGAATTGATTGGCTAAACCTCAACTGTTTTATGTTTGTTTTGGAATCTGGCTCCAAAATCTGTTAGATTATTAGTCCTAGTTATAAGTAGAGATACAAGAAGAGGTGGATGGATTTGCTCAGTTCATAACACAGTCCTATGCATGCCGTATATTGTCTCCCTGCTTATTTAACTTATATGCAGAATTCATCATGTGAAAGGCTGGGCTGGATGAATCCCAAACCGGAATTAAGTTTGCCGGGAGAAATATCAACAACCTCAGATATGCAGATGACACAACCTTGATGGCAGAAAGCGAGGAGGAATTAAATAACCTTTTAATGAGAGTGAAAGAGGAGAGCACAAAATATGGTCTGAAGCTCAACATCAAAAAAACGAAGATCATGGCCACTGGGCCCATCACCTCCTGGCAAATAGAAGGGGAAGAAATGGAGGCAGTGAGAGATTTTGCTTTCTTGGGCTCCATGATCATTGCAGATGGTGACAGCAGTCACGAAATTAAAAGACGCCTGCTTCTTGGGAAAAAAGCAATGACAAACCTAGACAGCATCTTAAAAAGCAGAGACATCACCTTGCCAACAAAGGTCCGTATAGTTAAAGCTATGGTTTTTTCAGTAGTGATGTATGAAAGTGAGAGCTGGACAATAAAGAAGGCTGATTGCCAAAGAATTGATGCGCACTGACACCTCTCGCTCTCCAGGCTTCAGGAAGCTCTCAGCGTCGGGCTCCCTAGGCTTGCAGATAGCAGCCTGCATCTCGAAGCCTGGGGCGCGCTGTGTTCCTGCCCCATGTGCGGGCTTCGGTTCCCCACCATGGTCTGGGGAGAAGTGTGCGCCTTCCCGCTGTCCCCCACCATGGTCTGAAGGCTTGCGGCGGGGAGAAGCGCGCTTCTCCCCACCGCCATCCCCGCAAGCTCGGGGGACAGCGTGGGGGCGCAGCACGCCTTCCCGCTGTCCCCCGACATGGTTTGGGCTTCAGGCAGATATCCGCAAGCAGTGGGAGCCTGGCGGGAAGTCGCGACGGTCTCCCAAGGCTTGCGGAGAGCTGCCTGTTCTGTGGGCTGGGGTCGGGGAAGCTCGGGCTTCCCCCGCCCCAGCCCCGCGCCTGGGGCGGATTTTTCCCCCGCTTTATTTCCCCCCTCCAAAACTAGGTGCGTCCTATGGGCCGGTGCGTCCTATAGGGCGAAAAATACGGTACTGCCTGGAAAAATTATTGACACATATTACGATTGCATCAAAATTGCCTTTGGGCAGCATATGACCAATGTAATAGGTAACAGGAACAGGGCGAATTCATGAATGAACTGAATATTTGTTCACAAAGAGCTCTCTCTATATATAAAAAATCCCTGCAAAAGAAAAAGTGTCTAATGCATCAGTTCCGCCTCAGAACAATGACCTGCTAATTTTGAACTTCAAAATCTAGGAAGGTGTTCTGATGAACATATCAGAAGAATCCATAGGAACACAGGAAGTTGCTTGATTCTGAGCCAGATCATTGAGGTTCATCTAGCTCAGTATTGTCTGGCAGTGGCTCTCCAGGGTTCAGGCAGGAAACTCCTCCAACCCTACCTGGAAAGGGCAAGGTTCGAACCTGATAGCTTCTGCATGCAAAGCAGATTCTCTACCACTGAGCTACAAGCCACCCCATTGAACCACACCTAGCACTAACATCTCCCAGATATGGAATTTTATGCTGAAAGAGAACTGGCCAGGGCTTTCCCAATAAAAGCACACCCCCACACACTCCATGTCACATAAAAAAACAAAGTTGTGGTGGGAAACCTATTTAGCTCCATGGTCCTGATTCTTATCAGGATCTAGCACTGTGGATCAAATATTACAGGTGGGCGGGGCTGCTTACCTGTCACACATGATATCACACATCATTCCAAACTACTTACAGCCTCTGTACTGGCTGCAAAAGGCAATTCTCTGATTGTGCATTGGCAGCTGTTTCTACCTGCCTCACATCTGGCATCCTTCTTCTTTGGTGATCACTCATAGCTGAGTAGGATTGCCTTCCATAAACACGGTTTTAACAATGAGTTCATAAGTGACTGTGGAGGCCAATTCTGGACCCCCACGTTCTTGCACAGTGAGGACGTTTGGTTCCCGGGAAGGAGTTGATCATGCTGTGGATTTGCCAAGCATGTCTTCCTCTTGGCACATTTCTCCCTTGCGTTCTGAGTTTGAGTGTCTTCAAAGTCCATGACACCTTTGGTAAAGGCTGTTCTCCAACTGGAGCATTCGCAGGCCAGTGTTTCCCAGTTGTCGGTGTTTATACTACATTTTTAAAGATTTGCCTTGAGACAGTCTTTAAACCTCTTTTGTTGACCACCAGCATTACGCTTTTCGTTTTTAAGTTCGGAATAGAGTAGTTGCTTTGAAAGATGATAATCAGCATCCTCACAACATGACCAGTCCAACAAAGTTGATGTTGAAGAATCATTGCTTCAATGCTGGTGATCTTTGTTTCATCCAGTACGCTGATATTGGTTCACCTGTCTTCCAAAGTGATGTCTAAGATTTTTTGGAGACACTGTTGATGGAATCTTTCGAGAAGTTGGAGATGGCGTTTGTAAGTGGTCCATGTTCCAGGATACATTTCCTTTCTACTACCATTGACTTAGGATTGCATTGATCTTCCTTAAGCTGTCCGTTTCCACACCATGAACATGAGTCTATGAGACTAGTTGTCTTCTGCAAAACCATTCTCCTATACATGTGTTTTTTGTTTTTGCTTTTTTTGGGTACCTTGCTAAATTCCTCTTCCACTGAGTAGGATGAATCTGGGAAACCTAAAACAACTCACAGTATGAGTGTCTCTAGTCCCCTCCACACCTATTTATTACAGTGGGGGTAGATCACCAGGAGAAGAGAGTCTGCCTCCTGCAGCTACTCAAGCTGCTGTCCCCATATGGGCCCTGTTCACACAAACACCATTTCAGTTTAACAAATGTGCACTGCTTTGCATCCTTTGCATTAGGTAACACCAGCACTTCCAATGAGGGCAAGCCATCCATCTGCATTCTATCTAGGCTGCCTCAAAGGAGGAGGAAGTGGGTGGGGGCAAGTGCCCTTTTGCTGGACCCCTGCGGTTGCATTTTTCACACATAAGCCACCACTGAAATTAACTAGAAATTAAAACAAAGTTGCAGTCCTAAACAGGCTTACTTGAAAGTTAACTCTTATATCCAAATCAATAAGACTGACACCCGAGAAGATATGTTTGGACGAGAAGCATTAATGTGAAAATATGCCCTGCTTTCTCTCACCTCCTTTCTTTGCTCCTGCCCATATATTCTGTTTTCCTTATGCAACTGCTGCTGCGTTGCCATTCCAGGTGGTAAGGAGGATTCTACCATGCCAAGCTTGCACAATTTGCGATACACCAACCTGGACCCAGGCACCAACCCTATGTTGTGGCCTGCCAGCTGGTTGACAACCTTTTATAGTCACAGACATACAGCAAAGCCAGGAGATTTATTGAAACCCTAGTGGACCACTTCACAGCTGGATTCCATACACACAGTGTACTGTATAACCTTATAGCAATCCTGTAGCCACTTATCCTGGAATACTCCAAGTTCTCAACAAGATTTACTTTTATGTAGACATGGATAGGCTTGTACTGCTTGGCATTCAGATACTTCCAACTGCATTAGAAATACTCAAAAGCTTTCACAAACATATTTTCCCCCTCCTTAAGGTTTAGAACACGGCTTTCTAAACTTTTCCTGTTGGTGATGCGCAGTTCTTTTTTAAAAGAAAAATAGGTGCCGGTACTCACCATGAAGTTGTTACAGTAAATGTCTCACTTCTTAACAACAACAACAACAGAAGTGCTGGTACTGCATACTCTTAAGTAGCCCCTGAAAAAAAGCACTGGTGACACATCTTTTAGACATGCATCATTTTGCGACACAGTAATTCAGTTTTCCTAGAAAACTGGAGGTGAAACAAACCCCTTTCTTGCCCCAGGAGGAGTGCAGGGAGCATTCACATGATGCACGAACACATCAATGTGCCACGACAGTTTGGAAAGTTCTGGTTTAGGAAGAGAGGAAAAATGAAAGAAGAAAACTTTGCTGCAGAGAATAAGGAGGTGAAACAAAACAGTGTGAGCTAAACCATGGGTAGGCAAACTAAGGCCCGGGGGCCGGATCTGGCCCAATCACCTTCTTAATCGGCCCACAGACGGTCCGGGGAATCAGCATGTTTTTACATTAGCAGAATGTGTCCTTTTATTTAAAATGCATCTCTGGGTTATTTGTGGGGCATAGGAATTTGTTCATTTTTTTTTCCAAAGTATAGTCCAGCCCCCCACAAGGTCTAAGGGACAGTGGACTGGCCCCCTACTGAAAAAGTTTGCTGACCCCTGAGCTAAACCATGTTTATTTACCTATTAGTATTTTTTAAAGAAAGCATTCCAGTCTGACATGCCTAGCTCTCCCACATACATTGGTGTGTAACTCAAACTGGTTTTTGATTTGGGGGGGGGGGGACCTGCAAACAGCTCCGATCTTCACTTTCTTTATGGCAAAAATCAAAGCATCCTACTTATGCCAATGGGACTCTCAAGGTTTTTCACTCAGACTACTAAGCTTTACCAGTGTTAATGGCTGAGCAGTACATTGACCCGTGATACACTGATGACTTTGTTATGTTAATCTCAGTTGTGTTAGAATTTAGCAGAGATGTGCTCAGAATGAAATGCAGCAACACAGTGTTTTGCTAACCTCGGACGGGTGACGTGGAGTGGGAAAAGCAGAGACAGGAATAGATATCCTATAACATTTGCTCACGACTTGTCTACATGGAATTATTGATCAAGATTAACTGAAGGTGTACGTTTTAAGCCTACGCGAGTTAAATTGGATTAAGACCCATGTATTCATTCTTGATTTTGATTAAAAGTGATTAGTATAGCTTCATTAAAAGAAAGTTAAGATAAAGCTGGAATAAATAATGACTAATCCAAATAAGTGTGGTTTAAGCAAAAAACTTACATTAGATATAATGTAAAATTTAAGCAGTAATGCTCTATGCAGTTCCACTGTTGACCTCTTCCTCCACCACCATCAACATGAGGTTTGAGATTCTGAAAGAACAAGTGTTCTACAAAATCTAAGTGACAAAGCTCATCTCACAGCTTGTTAGTTTGATGGCATATGCCTCTTTAAGGTGTTTTATCATGAGAAGAGATGGAAAGGGAGAGACAGCTGTGTTCAAATGGGGTCTTTCTTAAATGACACCATATTGCTATACCTAATCAAATATATGATTAATCAACTGATGGATTTCTTCCTTCGGTTTATGTTTTTCTGAGATGCAAATATTTAGGAGTGGTGAGGGAAACATAGCAGGTCATAGAATCATAAAATTTTAGAGTTGGAAGGGACCCTGAGAAGAAGAGGAGGAGGAGGAGGAGTTTGGACTTGATATCCTGCTTTATCACTACCCTAAGGAGTCTCAAAGCAGCTCACAATCTCCTTTCCCTTCCTCCCCCACAACTAACACACTGTGAGGTGAGTGAGGTTGAGAGACTTCAGAGAAGTGTGACTGGCCCAAGGTCACCCAGCAGCTGCATGTGGAGGAGTGGTGAAGCGAACCCGGTTCACCAGTTTATGAGTCCATTGCTCTTGTGGAGATCGAACCTGCAACCAATTGAGGTCTAAACCAGGAATTGTGGTTAGTATTAACTGCAGCTTATTGAAACAAACCAGGATAATTAAGTGTGATCTGATAATTAAGTGTTGCGGTACACCATTGTTCACACCAAGCACAGTCTGAGTTCAGAGATATTACTAAGCCGTGGTTAGCTGAAAATGGAAGGCATCTTCCTCATGACCTTGCCAGAGGAGTTGGGAAGAGAGAGAGATCATGACCCTAAAGCTTGCATATTAAACTATGGGTTAAGTCACATGTGGAAACAGTCATTGTATCAATAGTCTTTAAAACCGGGTTATGTTTACAATGAATGTATCATAAACAAAGACTAACATTTTAAAATGACACCTACACATTTCATTTTATTTTGATGGTCCTGAATTCCCAATACCTGAATTGGGCTGTTTTGTTTGTGAGAAAACCACTGCCACTGAAAGAATATTTTAAATACTAGATCTCTTTGATACTCTTTCTTCTGTGTTCCTCTTCCTTGTCTTCCTCTAAATCATCTTCCACGAGGGTTGAATAATCTTGGTCTGCTCTAGAATTTACTTACTGAAAGAACAGCATCCGAGATGTCTTGGTTGTACGATTCTGTGAGATATCTAATAGAGACTGGATGTTGAAAGTGACCCAGATTACAGTGTATTTTTATCTCCTCTCCTCCTTGTTTCAATGTGATCTCTCCACTCGCAACAGAGAGCTTCCATATGCAGTCTAGCATTCCAGGCTCCCTAGAAAACTGAGTGCAGGATTCCTCACACATATTACTGCCTACAAATATGTCAGGGTGGCCCTGGCAAACGCAGAGCCGCTGTCCCGTTTCAGCGACCAAAGGAGCTGTGGGCACGTTATGCAGGTTTCTTTACCTGGTATGTAGGACACTTTAATGAGCCCTCTCTGGATACAATCCCTTGCACGATGTAACTTTATCATTAAGTGCTTCGTTCTTTGCTTACACCCTTCAGAATTAAGCAAAGCTAAATGTGATTTGTTGTTCTGATAAACCTGCATAGGACACAATACAAGTACTCTCATGTCTTTACACAATTGCAACAACCATTCAACATTCATTAGTGACCCGTATCAGTGACCCACCTCCTGTGGAGCCGTGGGCATGCTATACATCAGCAGAATAACAGCAAGAAGCGAGGCTGTGGAGGCATTGGCCTAGCCCTAGGGAAAATTTCCTTCACACCCACAAAGCAACCACAATAAAGACCCACCTGGACAAAGAGAATTATTTTACAACTTATTCGTCAACTTCTGATTTTGTTCTTGTTATTGAATGCATACGGTGGGTCTCTCTCTCTCTCTCTCTCATCCATTAGAAATGACATCAGACTTCCTGATGCCCAAGACGGTAACAAGAAACATGCAATATTTAGTTAATAATCCTACACAATATACTCTTTGAATAACATGTTTCTTGTAACCTACTTTTGGAGCACTTATGGATGTTAGGTGAATGGTTAAATTGTATGTGCCTACAGTTCTCTCCCCTACTCCCCAAAGCCAAAAAGCAATAGAAAATGACAGTGTATTGTTATCTAGCTGCTTTATTATGTGCAAGACTAAAATAGCTGGAAGACTCTCTTTTTAAAAGGTTGCACTCTTGGCAGAGGTAGGGTGGAGTTTTGTTTTTTTATCCTCACAATCCCACATGGGTGGTAGACATGCACTGAAGGTACTGAGATCTGCAGAGAAGCGGCATGCTCCAATTTCACACCTAATCTAAGAAAATCCCCTCGCTAAACTGAATTTCAGAAGAAATCAAATACAAATAGAGTGAACCCCTTGAACAATAAATTATGAACATGTGGAAGAGCCATAGCTCAAAGCCATCAAGATGGGAGGTGGGGAAATAGTGTAAACATGACATGCATTCCTAAGGTCTCCTGGTGTCTTGAGTAATGTATGTTTCAGCCACATTTCCTGCATAAGGGACTTCAGATGTTCTGCATCTGGGCTCCATGACTCACTAGAGATGTGCAGATAAGGTAGCTAAAACAGTCCAGTCTCTCATAACATAACAACAATTCTCTGATTCTTTATGTTGTTCATAGTTCAAATCCTGCTCGCCAATTCAGCAGACTGTAGTATTTCCTTAAGTAGTTCAAAAACGGTTTCCATTCTTCCATAAAACAGTCGTCATTAGGGTCTCTTATTTTGGCTGTTAACTTTGCCAGTTCATCATAGTTTATACCCTTGTTGATCCATTCTTCTTTGGTGGGAACGTCTTCTTCCTTCCATTTTTGTGCATAAAGATTCCTTGTTGTTGTTCCATACATAAACAGCATAACTATCTTTTTTGGAACTTCTGACCCTATAAGCCCTAAGAGAAAAGCTTCAGAGTTTGGGATGGTTTTTTTTTTTAGAATCACCTTAAACATCTTTTTTTATCTCATCATATATCATTTCCCAGAACACCCTCACTTTCTTACAAGTTCACCACATATGAAAAAGAGATCCATCTACCTGTCTACACTTCCAACAATTATTAGAAACCTTCTTATACTTTTTTCATTCTACTTTTTGTTTAGCACATTTAGATTCCACTTCACTTCTATAATGGAAGTTGAGGCAGCATACAGGGAGTGTTCAGGGAGTCTCCCAGCAAGGTACTAGCTAGACTCAGACTTGCTTAGCCTCAGCAAAGTGGTTGTATCATCTGCCCCCTGGCCATCTGCACTATATTTATGTTCTGTACTCCCATAAAAACTTGAGGAGTTTTCCCCATCCCTACTGGCAATACACAGATACATTCCATTCCTTCACTGTCGATCAGGTTGCCTTCTTGAAACCCAGGCATAGGTATGCAATGGTCCAGTCCTATCGAGCAAGTCACAGTGAGATTGCTGGAACTTACGCCCCTGTACTTGTGTGAAGGATTGCAGCCAACATATACGCAAGGGTCTTCCTTGATTATTTATTTATTATGGGTTCCGTTGACATTACTCAATAATAAGTGTGCACTTAATGGGCGACAAGAGTGGAATAGAAATGGACAGGTAAAGCTGCCTTTAGGTATCTGTCAGGCTTGAGGAATTCTCTGCCTCCCCCCGATAATTTCTGGAATCGGAGGAACAATAAAGCTCTTAAAGGTAAAGGGTAAAGGGACCCTTGACCATTAGGTCCAGTTGTGACTGACTCTGGGGTTGTGGCACTCATCTCGCTTTATTGGCCGAGGGAGCCGGTGTACAGCTTCTGGGTCATGTGGCCAGCATGACTAAGCCGCTTCTGGTGAACCAGAGCAGCGCACTGAAACACCGTTTACCTTCCCACCAGCTCTTACTTATGATTTATTCAGTCATTACAGTAGAAGACAATGAATTCAGTCCTTTCCCCATGATGGAGTTGCTCATTCTGGATCCTCCCCCTTCCCTCTTTCCCAGCAGCACCTGACCCTACAGAGGCCCCCTGTGGTCAAAAGTCTTTGCATTCATTGCTCTTGCACACTTAACAAATGTCGCGTTCTAGGGGACAGCAGATCATCTATGCTGTCTGATGAAGTGTCCACTATCTGGGCTATCTCCCTCCATGCTTCTTCTTCTAACACTTTGTAACTCTGCCTAGTTATCTCCTTCATAGCTCAGCTGTAATTCAAACTGGCCTCCCTCCACCCTGTCAGCTACAGGAGAAGGGGGAGGCGATCTCCACAATTCCTCTTCCTCTTGATTCCAGTTCCTGACAGTAGCTTATCTTCCACAGCAATAGCTTTGAGGGTCCAGGGTCCAGGTTGCAGGATGGCAACTCTAATCATCATCATCATCCAACCAGATGCTTCACGGGAGCGAAAGGTGGTGCTCAACTAAGTTTTGCTCAGGGGAGACCCATTGACACTAATGAAGATTATGAAGCTAGTCTGCCTGTGCATTTACCAATCCAGCAACTTGCTACCTGGCTTCCACAGGTGGTTTTCCTTTGCTGGGTTTGGGCAAAACTTTGATATTTCATATCAAAAAGCTATATATATATATATATATATATATGCAGGTTTTGGTGTCCTCGGGTGTCTTCCCGTGTAAAAGTTGGGGTGTCTAGGCGACGTTTCGACGAGGTCTCACTCGTCATCTTCAGGCTGGTGCTTTCGGCTTCTTGTTACTGGAACAGAGCAGGATCTCAGTGTTTGAGTTCCTATAAATACTGTTGAGGAGGTGTGGTGTATAGCCTCCAATGTTCTGGGCAGAGAGGAGGTTCCCAGGCTAGTGTGCCTTTTCTTCTTTTGTTCCTTAATTACTTGAGGGATATCTTGAGTGATTTCTTGAGTGATTTCCTGAATCCCACTTAGGTGGGTCATTAGGTGTGGATTAGTTGCTAAAGCCTTCGTGTCTTGAACTCTTGAACCAGCCTGAAGATGACGAGTGAGACCTCGTCGAAACGTCGCCTAGACACCCCAACTTTTACACGGGAAGACACCCGAGGACACCAAAACCTGCATTCCTGTACCCGTGAAAATCTACGAAAGCAAATATATATATATATATATATATATATCCCTAATTGACGGCATATGAAGAAAGAAGAAAACAACCCTTGTTTCCACGGAAGTGATCCATTTACCATTTCTATTGAAAGCTGAAGTTGTCATATTTGCAATCTGTGATTGCATTTTATAAATAATTAGCTTTTTCATGGCAGAAATATGTTTCTTTTCAAATTATTTAGTCACACTTTGCTGAAAAAAATTACAGTAGCTTGACAATCATTTCACATTAATCTGAAGTGGGGAAGTGGGGAACCCTTCCTATTTCCTTTGAGGGGTCGCTGTTGCAGCAGAAGCAACCAAGAGACTTGGCTGGGGGCGGGGGTTTAAAAATAAAGGGATGTGTCCCTACTAGCAGGCAAGTATTCATTCCATCCCATTTCAACATGCAATATTTTTTTTCTCTTTAATCCCTGGCTAGTAGACTATCCTAGGAAATTTAACCCCCCACTTCCCCAGTGAGGAAGCGGTAGGAGGAAGAAAAAGAAGACATGAGTGGCAAGAGGTCCCCATGCAATCTGATTGAAGACCCCAAGACACAAGCTATTTGTACATAAAGACGGCTGTAGATGTCATGAATAGTTCCATATAAAGCCATATTTGGCAGGTGCAATGTTCAAATGAGAACAAATCATCATTTCCGATGTCAGATTTGTGATTATTGTTTTGCAGGGGTGCTCTACTGAACAGAGATTCTACTGCATCTGATGAGCTAGACTCTAGTCCATAAAAGCTTGAATCTGTTCGCCTTTAAAGTGTCACTGTCACAAGAATCTTTGTTCTATTTACTTTTCTTCTTGGTGATTTTTTTTTTTTACATATCTTTACTTACTATTTTTAACTTATTTCAAAGACCTACTGTTCTATGCTATCCACACTTCTGTGTACATCTGTCAAATCTCTCTTTTCCTTTCATGCTCATGTGTATTTTCTCTCTCTATCACACACACACACACACACAGCTTACACATGTTTTACAATTGCCACTTATAATTGATGAACACCTTCAAATCAATCAATTTTTCTTCTCCATTTTTCCTAGCTGGGGAGTGAGAGACACAAGGCATTTCATTTTAAAGTTTAAAGAATGCACAGGAAATAAACAATGGATGAAGCACCATTCCTTCCACTCCTCCCAACTCCTTCAGGACAGTGACTTTCAGGAAAGGACATAAATGTCAGGGGTGTGCGATGTGCACATGCCTCAAAATTCACCATGTATTCACCATGTATTTCTGCAAATATATATATATATATATATATATATATATATATATATATATATATATTCCAGTGTGTTTCTGACTTAATCTGTGCTCTGCATTCACTACAATAGAAATAAAAATGGCTATAATTCCCTCCCTTTTGACCAGCACATATCATATTCATAGGAACATGAGACCCTCCCTGTAAGCCTGCCAAACTGTAAGCAAAAAACCTCCGCAGATTATTTTTATGTGTGTGTAGGACAAATTTATAATCTGATTATTTCTTTTTTAAAAAAAAGAAAATAGATTTTCTGCCAGAATTGGATGCAATTTGCAAGCAGGGTGATCCGTTCTGAGAAATAAAAACCTGCCAAATTTCAAAATGCAATAGTTCTTCTGGAGGGCGCATTGCTGTACAATCACTGGGGAGTGGGTGGTGAAGGTGGAGAATGGACTGTGGATTCCCAGGAAAGACCAGGGCAGGAAAAATGTCAGCCCCAGGAGTGACCCACTGGTGGTGGCCCTCATGTATTTGTTTAGACACAATGAAGATTCTCCATTGACTTTCATAGGGAAAGATACAGATCAATGGGGGAAATACAGGGTGTTGTTGTTTTTTTAAAAAATCAATACAGTTTTTAATCCCTTTCCCAGATTGCTGAGATTGGATTGACCTGGAAAATAATCCAGTATGATTAAAATGTAGACATGATCCTATCAAAATGAAAGTTTCCTCCCCACCCCTCTTGAACTCTGGATGTTCCCCATTCAGTTTAGTTTCATTTCTTGAAGGAAGCAGTGGTCATTCTTTTTGTACAGAGCTTAAACCTCCAAGTCATTTGGAAGCTTAGGGAGACCTTCGTCCACCTCAAGAGGCACTGCTAACAGACAATCCACCTCTGAAATACAAACATATTCCCCATATCACTCTGATTTGTCTCTGGGTTCACACAGAACCATTGTGCACCCCTAGTAGATGGCAATGGCATGCTAAAGATGGACAACTTGTAAATATGTCATTTTGGTTAATGGGTGAGAAATGCTTTGCCCTTCCTTCCTTCCTTCTTCCGTCCTTCCTTTTGAATTTTGGGACAGAATAAATTACAGTCCTATGATCCCTGACAAGAAATGAAAGCTAGAAGATGCAGAATTTTTATGTGGTTTCTTCTTGATGCACATTGAATTCAAGAGGCAGCAGAAATAATACGTCCTATGCTCTCTGGCATGAAATAACTCGCTATACCTAGGAATTACCATTTCCAATTAATGAGAGGTGAACAAGGCCTCTCATATTTTCAGCGAGTCTTTCCTGCTGCTGGTTGTCCTGTCACCCTTCATCAGGGTATCTTGCACTCTCTCTCAACGACTTGGTTACATGGAGATGGTCTGCATGCTTTCATCCCTGTGCATGATATTTTAGGCTGTGCAAATGCTTCCTCAAATTCATCTATGAAGGCTGGATTGAACAAAATCCTGTTGCTACTGTAGCAACTGACTGGTAGAATTACTGCTGTTATTGAAAGTTTAATACATGCTATTTTGGCTGACAGTCTAAACTTATGAAAAATATAAATAACTATTCTCAGGAAATAATTATTGTATGCCACTTCATGGCTATATTTTGGGTCATTGCAGTGACATGTACAAAGCTCAGTCCTGTTTGTGGAAATAGCTGGCCAGAGAAATAAACCTGACATGAATAGCTATTTAAAGTGGCCACTGGGAGACCAGTGGTTGGTGAGTTGACATTTAATTAGATACCTGTTATGTTGCAAGATGTATTATTGGAGCCCACATAGTTTTTTGAAAGAAGCATGGCACATGCCTAGATTGAATTTCATTCAGCAAAACATGCATCTGTTTGAAATGTAGTGAGATATCTAAGACTACATTAATAATTCCCAAGTCTTATAGGAAGCTTACATTTGGACTAATGTAATGTAATGTAGTTTGGATAAGGGACCTGATTCCTGCCCCCACATGGCCAACACCTTGAGGACGCAGCTAACCATTTGCAGTAGTAGAGGCCCTGTGGTGTCCAAGAAGACCAGGTCATTAGTTTTTGTTGGCTGAGATGCTTACAGAAAGACTTCATTGACATTGTGTTTCAAGGTAGAAGCATAGTAGGGGTGTTAGTAATTGAATGCTTCCTGCTTCTTTGATGCTATGCCTCTGAGAACCTTCCTCTTCTGATTGCGACCTCATATTCCTTCCTCAAACTGTTTCAGGGTATTTGCCATCTATATATATCTACAGAGAATTCACCTTCCAGGCTTCAGGTTCTGAGAAAATAATGACAACATGCTGTGACCTTTTCCCATGAGCGTTTCAGAGTCCTGCGTGAGAGATACCATTGCATCCCACTCCCCCTTTACCCAGGCAGGACCCCTCAAGATTGAACATGGCACAATAGCTGTCAGCTACACATCCCCATCCATGGGAGCAGAGGAAACGAGGAAGAACAATTGCTTCGGAAAACAGTTGCTAGCTGTTTCATTACTGTCGTTCGTGGTGGAAATGGAAAGCCCCACAGCACAGAAAAATGCAGAACTGTGAAAGTAGGAACAAGCTGGACCAAGTTGCTAATTATGCTTTAACTTTGAAAGGTTTTTTTTTTTTAATATTAAAAAATGGGCTGTTGCTGTTATCTCACGTTTGTGTGTTTAATTGGACCTGGGTGCATCAGCATCTGACAATGGAATCCTGTTTTTAATATGAGGAGTTAGCCGAGGATCACAAAGCAAGGTTTCGATGTGTTGAAAGGCTTCTGAGCACCCTGTAGCCTGTGAACTGAATTGTCTCTCTCCCCCAAGGTGAAAGCTGGCATTATAGCAACAGGAGAGGAGAAGGGGTGTGGGGTATGACAGGTGTCATTGTCATTGTTCCAAAAAGTACAGTACTTGGAGGCAAACCCCCATCTTCATCCATGACCTCCTCCTCTGCAGCCTTGGGAGAAGTTGTGCCAGCTAGCCAGCACAGCCTCCACCTTCGGAAGTAGGAAGAAGAGTGGTGATGCCCAGGGCCAAGGTATGTACAGTGGTACCTTGGGTTACAGATGCTTCAGGTTACAGACTCTGCTAACCCAGAAATAGTACCTCGGGTTAAGAACTTTGCTTCAGAATGATACAGAAATCGTACGATGGTGGTACGGCGGCAATGGGAGGCGCCATTAGCTAAAGTGGTGCTTCAGGTTAAGAACAGTTTCAGGTTAAGAACGGACCTCCAGAACAAATTAAGTTCTTAACCTGAGATACCACTGTATTGCTTTCTTTCTTCCCATTCCCTGCACTTTGATATTGAGCGAACTGACTTGAGCCAAAGGGCAGTATGAAAAAAAGCACCCCCGTCTTTTGGATCCATGCTTTGGCACAGCCAGAGTCCGGGAACCAAAATGGGACATCTGGGATTGAGATCAGAAGCCGGGGTGGCTTCTGTCAATCTGGGATGTCCCGCTTAAAATGAGACAGTTGGGCGGTATGCAATTAGCTCTCACATACAGTGGTACCTCTGGTTACGAATGCTTCTGGTTATGAATGCTTCAGGTTACGAATGCTTCAGGTTACGAACTCCGCTAACCCCGAAGTGGGTGCTCCTGGATGCAAACTTTGCCCTGGGATGTAAATGGAAATTGTGTGCCAGAGATGCGCGTGCAGTGGGATGCCCCATTAGTGAAAGCACACCTCAGGATAAAAATGGTTTTAGCTTAAGAACGGACCTCCGGAACGAATTAAGTTCGTAACCAGAGGTACCACTGTATTTATTAAGTTGTGAGTGGACATAGCAGACGACACAGAGATTTCTCCAAGTGGTTGTTCTTTATAGTAAGCTAAATTGAAACTAAATCCTTCAAAGACAGAGGTCCTCTGGCTGGATTGGGATGTTACGTGGATGAGGGACCAATTCCCTTCTCTTGCGGGGGCCCAATTAGTGCCATTGCCTTCCGTTAAGAGTTTGGGTGTAATCCTTGACAACTCCCTTTCCATGGAGGCACAGGTTACAACAAAGCCAAGGCGACATCTTTCCACCTTCGCCGCATCAAGCAGTTGGTCCCTTACCTTTCCCGCTCCGACCTGGCCACAGTGATCCATGCGATGGTCACCTCCAGGCTTGACTACTGTAATTCGCTCTACGCGGGGCTGCCCTTAAAGCTGTCCCAGAAACTCCAGCGGGTGCAGAATGCTGTAGCGAGGCTCCTCATGGGGTCTCTGCCATGGGAGCATATTCACCCAGTGCTTTTCCAGCTGCACTGGCTCCCGGTGGAGTACAGGGTCAGATTTAAGGTGCTGGTTTTGACCTTTACAGCCCTTCACGGCCTAGGACCCTCGTACCTATGGGACCGCCTCTCCTGGTATGCCCCATGGAGGACCTTAAGGTCCATATATAGCAACACCCTAGAGGTCCTGGGCCAACCAGAGCCAGGGCCTTCTCAACACTGGCTCCAGCCTGGTGGAATGCTCTGTCTCATGAGACCAGGGCCCTGCAGGATCTGATTTCTCTCCGCGGGGCCTGTAAGACAGAGTTGTTCCACCTGGCCTTTGGCTTAGAATCAGTTTGATTCCCTCCTCCTCTTTCTTTTTCCTTTCTCCTCCTGTGAAGAGGCTGCATCCTAATATTTTAATGTTGTATCTTAATCTTTTAAACTGTATTTTAACCAACTTGTTTTTATTATTGGTTGTTAGCCGCCCTGAGCCCTGTCTTGGCTGGGGAGGGCGGGGTATAAATATTATTATTATTATTATTATTATTATTATTATTATTATTATTAAGCTGGAACTGAACTGAACAGCTCAGCCAGCCTGCTTTTATAGGCAGCCGGCTGTCAACATTGTAACAACAACAACCCAGGGTTTCCCGCCTAAATTAACTTATGTGGACCTGAGTGAAAACTATATACACAATACCCCTGGTGGCCAGGGTAAGAACTTCAATACATAACAGTATTGATATGATCTAATGATTCAGATGAAGCCTTAGAGTCAATATATACCAAGACAAATGGGGTGGGGCAAATGGGAGTGGAAGGGAGAGATGCAATGAAACTATAACACCTGGCAAAGTCTGCTTGCACCAACAGATGGTAAGGGAAGCAGTGAATAAAATGATGTTGTGGATCATTTATACTTGCCACCATTAACAGCAGACACCTTTGCTTAGTTTTACAGACCATAAAGTACAGCTGTATTCTCTAAAATCGGCCATAAAGGCTAGGCTCACAACGTCTAACAGAGCACTACCAATACCCATCAGTTTTAAATAACCTTGTTTCTATTCATTTTAGGATTCAATTGCTGGAGACACACGGCGGACTAAGATAGATGGGCCTATCTTCCTTTCCTGCCTTACTGAAGCAAAGTTTCCGATGGAAGTGAATGGGAGCATCACCAAACTGGGTCTCATAACTATGTATTATTCTATATAGAGGTTTGTTGCCAAATTCTCGACAGCTGAATTGTAATTAAAGAACGGGTAAAAAAAAAAAATGTCCAGGGGAAACTACCGCAGAGCTGAATAGCTGAAAAATTAGATGAGGAAGTGCTCAAGGTATGTAGAGCAGTTGCTGATAAAGAATTTCAATTACGCAGACACTGATTGTAATAAGAATTGATGAATGACGAAAGGAAGCTATTCGAGACTGAACCCCTGCTTAGTTTTCTAAGGCATGGATGAAATCAGATTGAGGATTCACAACCATCATACTAGGAGAGAATATAAGATGATGGAAATTAAATATCACCAGGCGTAAAATGTCACCATGTCTGTATCACATGAAATTACATACTTAAGAACAGTGTTTTTTTGGGGAGGGAGTATAAAAATTGGATGCCAGTATGCATATATAGATAAAAGTGTTGAGAGTACCAGCGCAACATTCCTGCCACAAGCTGCTACAAAAAGGGGTGCTGGTATTCCACATAAGTGAGTACAGCCACAGAAAAGCTCCATTTTGTGGGATATAAAGCTGTCAGTCAAGTCCAACATTCTGAGAGGACTAATTGCCTCTGTGTGGCAGACAATTTTGTCAGTTGGTCGGTTGCCGCAAGGAGTGTTAATGGGTAACTACTCGGATGCAGTTTTCTCATGACTCACTACTATCTAGTACAGTGAACGCTCGGGTTGCAAACATGATTCGTGCGGGAGACACGTTTGCAGCGTGGGTCACGATTCAGCGCTTCTGTTCCCTCCTCATAGAAAAGCCCGCAGGAGCCGCGTGCTCCTTAAAGTGCGTAAAGCAAAGAGCAGAATAAATGTGTGTAAAGCAATAAACAATTTACTGCAGTCAAACAAGCAATCAATCAGTAGCTGAACTGGGTTCCACGCAGTCACACAAAAAAAGCTGCAAAAAGAAAAACGCAAAATAAATAGCAAAAACAGACAGATCTCAGCGTAACACTCAAAAACGGACGTGTGGCACTCAAAACGGAGCACATTCAGCTTCCGAAAAAAGTTTGCAAACCGGAACACTTACCATATTTTTCGGTGTATAAGACGAGCTTTTTCGACCCAAAAATAAGGTTCAGAATTTAGGCTCATCTTATACACGAGTAGTGCTGGGGGGGGGATGTTTGAATGGATTTTTGGTGCAAGCCCGAGATTGTAAGCGGCGATTGGCCACTTTATTGGGGGGGGGGGATACAAAAAATCACTCACCTGCCAGAGCACAGCACACAACTGCTCACATCACTTACAATTGCCACTTACAATCTCGGGCTCGCACTTCGTTCCGGCGGGTGAGCGATTGTCGGCATTGGCCACTTGATTGTTGGGGGGGGGGATCCCAAAAATCGCTCACCTGCCAGAACGCAGCACACAACTGCTTGCATCACAGCTGCCTGATCGCCGCTATTAGCCCTCCTGTTTGCTGCTGCGACAGCCAATAGATTGCTACCCTTGTCGCAGCAAGCAGAAGGGCTAATGGCAGTGATAAGGCAACTGCAATGCGAGCAGTTGAGTGCTACGTTCTGGCGGGTGAGCAATTTTCAGCATTCCCCCCAAATAATCCTCCCCAAAAGCTTAATCCCCCCTATTTTCTAAATTTGGAGGCCCCCAAAATAGGCGGCGTCTTATAGATGGGGGCATCTTATAGACGGAAAAATATGGTACTTCCAGGTTTGCAGTGTTTGGGTTCCAACTTGTTTGAGTACCAAGGCGTTTGAGAACCAAGGTTCCACTGTATTGGCCTTTAGCCAAAAGTTACTACAGTGGTACCTCGGGTTAAGTACTTAATCTGAAACTGTTCTTAACCTGAAGCACCACTTTAGCTAATGGGGTCTCCTGCTGCTGCCGCGCCGCCGGAGCCCGATTTCTGTTCTTATCCTGAAGCAAAGTTCTTAACCTGAAGCACTATTTCTGGGTTAGCAGAGTCTGTAACCTGAAGCGTATGTAACCTGAAGCGTATGTAACCCGAGGTACCATTGTATAGCAGGTTGCCCTAAAAATGGAGGAACTGTGGTTCTTCTGAAAAGATGAGTATAAATGCCTTTGATGCTTCTGTGTCTGGTTTCCCAGTTCTCTGCCTGCTCTCAGCACTGTTTGATGAGCTGTCTTGCGTGCACCTAGTTGAAACCCCATTTCCCATGCATTTCATTCTGTTTGGGTTACTTGAGTGGAGAGCATAGCCCTCCCTCAATATCTACTCTTTTATACTAAGCACCAAGTTATTCCGCCTTGGCCCTGGACTGTGTTTTCTTATAGAAATTATTCATGGCTACATATTTATTGCTTGGCTGGCTTGGCTTGGGATACAGCAATTTTGTGGATGGCTAGAAAAGAAGCCAAGCATTGCTGTGCAGTTCAAAAGTGGCATATGCTCCCCCCCCACTCCCTCTTCCCCCTCCCCCTCCAGGAAACTGCTTTGATGGTGGACTGCATTTCTTCAACCTAAGCTAATTGATGCCTGGTAAAATAATTGCATAATTGCCATTCTCACCATTTCACAAAAATGTCTTTTTCTAGAGGAAAAAAAAAAAGAACTATGCAAAGAAGAAAATTATCACACAGTAGGGATAATATTACACTCTAAGGGTGTGCTTCAGCTCTCTGTACTTCACAAATTATGAGGTGAATAGGGGTGTTTTGTGTGAGTTTCTCACCTGCCTGGGTCAGATTGGGCATCTTGAGGCAGATCAATGACTACCTAAATTAAAAAGTCACTGTGAGGGTTTGGATTTTTAAGCCCCCTCCCCTTTTTTCAAAGGGAAAACTAGCTGTCTAGAAAAACACCCCCAAGCTTGAGTAGCGAGGGGCTGGACTGGCAGACCCTCCAATTGTCCCTATTTTCCAGGAACAGCCCCAGATTTACAGAAGCCATCCCAGTTTCTGATTTGATCCTGGAATTCCCCACTTTTCCTTAAAGGACCATTGGGTCCAGTCGTGACCGACTCTGGGGTTGCGGCACTCATCTCGCTTTATTGGCCGAGGGAGCCGGCATACAGCTTCCGGGTCATGTGGCCAGCATGACTGAGCTGCTTCTGGAGAACCAGAGCAGCGCACGGAAATGCCGTTTACCTTCCCGCCAGAGCGCTACCTATTTATCTACTTGCACTTTGACGCGCTTTTGAACTGCTAGGTTGGCAGGAGCTGGGACCAAGCAACCGCCGACCTTCTGATCGGCAAATCCTAGGCTCTGTGGTTTAACCCACAGCACCACCCGCGTCCCATTTCACTTTTCCTTAGGACTTCCCTATTTTCATCAGAGAAATGTTGGAGGGGGTGTCCCTATTTTCATTGGAGAAATGTTGGAGGCTATGGAATAGGATGTCCCTATTTTCATTAGAGAAATGTTGGTCATTAGAGAAATGTTGGAAATGTTAGAGTAAAGAACAAAAATAACTTTCTGGCCTTGCATCGCACATTTTAGTGCAAGTATTAAGACACAATAGTGTTCAATTCAGCAAGTATTGCAAAATGTCATGCCACAGTCCAACATATGGACTGGTTTAATGGTGAGATTGCTGGACTAGGACCTGGGAGGCCACAGTTCAAATCCACCCTCAGCTAAAAAAACTCACCTGGTGACCCTGGACTAGTCACTATGGACTTGGCTACATTATTCAAAAAACAGCGTTTTGAATTCATTGTAAACATGCAACACCAGATGGCACTGGAGAGCAAAAGAAAAAAGAAAATAATATTTGTGATTTTCCATAATGTTTTTCTCTCTTTATTATAGTGATTTAATTTCTGAGTTACTCTTCGTATTTTTTACCTGTGTGTAGATCCACCCTATGTCTCAGCCCTAGCTACCACACAGGTTGTTGTGAGAATAAAATGGAGAGGAGAAGCGAGCTCCTTGGAGAAAAGGTGAAATGTAAATTTAGCAATAAAATAAAAACAAAGCTGTACTTCCGACTAAACATCAGGAAGAACTTTCTGACAGTCTTCTTCTTTGGCGATCACTCGTAGCTGAGTAAGATTGTCTTCCATAAACACGGTTTTAACAATGAGTCCGTAAGTGACTGTGGAGGCCAATTCTGGATCCACACAAGATAGAGGCACCTAGACTTGATGGATGGAAGGTTCTTGATGGGGTTACATCAAGCAGTGGGTTTGTAGCTTGGGAGTAATGCTGGATCCATTGTTGTTGATTGAGTCTCAGGTCGCATGGGTGGTGTGGAGTGCCTTCCGTCAACTTTGGCTGGTGGCCCAGCTGCACCCCTATCTGGACAGGGATAGCCAAACTACGGTTGTCAATGCTCTGATGACTTCTTGGTTAGGTTACTGCAATGTGTTATACATACAGGAAGGCCACCTCTGAAGACTGTTCAGAAACTTTGGGTGGTGAGGAATTCAGTGGCTGGATTGCTCACAAGGGCAAGAGGGTTTGAGCATATTACACCGATCCTGGTGTAACTGCAGTGGCTGCCAATTAGTTTCTGGGCGCAATTCAAAGTGTGGGTTTTGACCTATAAAGCCTTAAATGGCTCAGGACTGCAGTACCTCAAGGACTGCCTCCTCCCATATGAACTGGCCTGGACCCAGTTATCCATCTCAGGCCCTTCTTGATGTGCCCACTCCACAAGAGTTCTGGAGGGTGGTAACACGAGAATGGGCCTTTTCTGTGATGGCTTCTTATTTGTGGAATTTTCTCCCCAGGGAGACTCACATTAGTAGTACAGTAGTACCTTGGTCCTCGAACGGCTTTGTTGTCGAACAAATCGGCTCCCGAAACCGCAAACCCAGAAGTAAGCGTTCCGGTTTAAGAAAGTTTTTCGGGAGCCAAACATCCAATGTGGCTTCCGTTTGAGTGCAGGAAGCTCCTGCAGCCAATCAGAAGCCACACCTTGGTTTTTGAATGGTTTCGGGAGTCGAACAGACTCCCGGAACGGATTAAGTTCAAGAACCAAGGTACCACTGTATTGTTATTATGCATTTTGTGTTCTCCTTCTGTATTTTTATGTTATGAACTGGCCTTTGATCTTCAAATGAAAGGAAGTATTCAAGCCTAACAAACAAAATAATAAATAAATAAATAAACCAACCAACATCTATTTACACACATCTACCCAACTATCGTAATTTCCATTCCCCTTTCAGAACGATAGTGCAGTTACTGCACTTCTCAAGTGAAATGCCTACAAGCAAATTTAATTAGTCAGTTAAATGAAAGTGTCAGAAATTTAGGAAGCAGTTGTGTAGTAAATTATAGCCCAAGGTACTTCTTAATTTGCTTTGTGTGGCTTCAGCTGGAAAAGTATGTGTATAATATTCTATTTGTTCAGCTTGGATGAAGGTTGCTTCACTTCTGCTTTCAGTCTTCATGCCGGCTGACCACTTCACAGCTGCTTGAATATTAATAAGAAGGAATATGTTGAGAGTCACATCCAGGCCAGTGTGATGTGGCATTTACGAATTTTGCAAGATCTCTGCTGCTTCCAGCAAAAAAGAAAGGGGGGGAGCAAAAAAAAAGAAAAAGAAAAAAAAGCAAAGCTGATGTTTTTGTTTGAAATCACAGACTTTGGATATTAATTCCACAGGCAACATTAATAGCTATAAAATTATGGTAATTATAACCATGGTAACCAGATTTCCTGGTACATTAGCAGGAAAGGCCTGTGTTGTAGGTCAAGATCATTGAATCACAGCATGCCTACTTTCAATAGCCTTTCTGATAGCGGAAAATAAGTGTTTTGCTGAGATTAGGGCTGGATCTAGACACATCAAAGAAGCGTTTCAGTTTACAGCATTGTAAATTTAAACAGGGAAAACAGGTAGAGAAAAACAGGACTCTACGTCGCCTTCTGGTGGCACAATGTTATATCGCACATACAACACATATAAATCGCTTTTTCTTTACCAGTCTAGCTGAGTCCTAGAAGAATTGTAAATGGCATCTGGATAAGAAAAAACAGACACAGAGGAGGCTGCATTAAGTATAATGAGTTGTGTGTGGCAGGGAGAAGAAGTATATTTTAGTAAATTTGAACTTATTTGGCTTTGTAACCTGTTTAATGAAGAAAGACTAGTTATATTATCCTGATTTCTTACTAAAGTGAGCCTATAATCATAGTCCTGTGAAAATCAATTTGAAATGTTCTCTTGAATCTTGGTTTTGTTTTGTTGTGAGAATAATTTTAAATGTCAAATTACTTTGCAGAGAGCTAATAAGAAAGAGCAGGGCGTGGCCTATGCGATTTCCTCTAGACCGCCATCAGCCCCAGTCAGAATGGCCAATGGTTTGGGGAAACGAAAGCTGTATTTAACAATTTGAGGATACTATATTGGCGTTAGAAAATGCCCTGGGGTGCTCTTGCAGTCCCCGCTGTCTGAGCATCCTCTGGTGTGCGCAGCTCTGGAAAAGGTATTTCCTGTCTTCTCCAGTGCGCTCAGTGACATATACCAGATGGTATATGCACACTGATCTTCTAGCATTACACAGCAAAAAGTGTGAGACATCATAGAGCTGATCTACGTATTTATTTACACACTATGTACAAAGAATTATGGTGTCCTTTCTTGTCAGCTCCAAGAGAGAACAGAGCGAACTAAAAACAAAAGTACAGTCCAACAGTACCCACAACAGAAGAGAGATAAGGCTGTCTTCCATTCCCACGATCTTCCCAGATAGGCATGTGATTTACACCAATCACAACTGCAACATTTGATGCATGAAATACTAACATCGTCCCCCATTTCAGGTAACCGATGCTGCATAGGCTAACACAGCAGTAAGTGGAGTAAACATACAGTTGTCATACACATAGTGTACCCCTGTAGTACCTGTTCCACCTTTAGAACTACCTGCAATTGGACTGGGCTTGTGCCTGACCACCTTGCACTCCCGGTTACCTTTCTTCCATGGGACTAGAGCTCTAGCTCTGTTCTTGTCTGAGGAAACAGTGTTGGCCCTTGCAGCCTTCGGGCGTGGTTTCTTTGAGGACAAACCCTGTACCCCTGGCAAGACCTCAGGTTTCGAAACCTGTTCCGAGCTACTAGCCACAGATATATTTACAACAGCTGTGTTAGCATATTCTCGAGTATACCTACTGGGTAGCTTACCCTTCGTAGCTTTCGTATCTGTGTATGAGACGCAAGTCTTCCAGTCTGGGCTTCTCTTCTTTGGGGGAATAGTGACCTATTGTGAACAGTGGCTCCTCCAGTTCTCAATCAGACTGTTCTGATGGTCTGAGCAATGCTTGTAAGCTTTTGAAATTCACTGTATCAGTGGAACTTCCATCTGCGCTCCCACTGTCACTGTCATTGTTAGATTCCTCATCTGAACCATCATAAAACAGAATAGGGAAAATTACATGCAAAAATGGGCACGGTCGTCAAAATTGCATACAAATATGTGTACAGTAAGAGAGATGTACATTAAGGGGCAATCCTATGGATCTGCAGAGATTTTGCATGCTACTATAAAATACCAAGTTAAAAAATATTATTACATGAAGGCAGAAACCAGGAGAGGCCTGACTCTCTGCTTTTCTGTATTTTAACTTAGAAAGGAGTGATTTATTCATGTGTGTACCCTTCATAATTGAATGCCCCTCCCCCTTGCACTAAAGGACCTGAGTATAAATTGTAGACCGAAACCTACCTGGGCATCTCTACAAACTAGATGTTTCTCCAGAATGTTTATGCTGCTTATAGATAGTGCTATAGGACTGTAATTGCTTGGAAAGTAGTGGCATTTCTTATCCTAGTCATTGCAATTACTTTGATTTTTGATTATTATTTTTTTGGTTACAGCTAGTTTTTTCCAGTGGAATGTGGAGCCAAAATTTTACCTGGGTTGCAGTTGATATGCGATGCCACCTCTAAAAAAAGAAAACCCACCTGAACACCAGGAAAATAATATATCATGAAAAAAAGATTGAGAAGGATTCCTACCCCCACTAGTATATTCCTGTTTTCTTTTCTACCTTTAACATTGTCTAATTGCATTGGCTCCAAGGAGTTGCTTGATTTACATCAGAATTGCCAGGAAACGAATTGGATTTGTTCTGGGCTGCTGGATGCTAAATGTTTGTTGATAGACAACTGAATAGTGGTTGAAGGGGCAGAGGCTGTGCTCTCTAGTCATTCCCCTTAATGAAACCTGCATATCTAAGTGGACAGCAGAAGCGAGTGTCATTAAATAAACCTGTAAAATCATTTTGGGATGAGGACAAAGAATTTAATTTGATGTAGCAAATTAAAGTAAAACAATGAATATTGCCTGTGCTGAGAGGCGAGAAGGATTTGCAATTAAGGATTCACCTCTTTTTATTAACCTCTGGTTATTTTTGGCATAATTTAAACGGCAACGGGTGCCGCTTTAAGTGGGGGGACTGACAACTTTTAAACTTTAAACTTTTAAACTTTCCCTAGTCCTCTTAGAAAGTGGCTGAGCTGTACCTACCCAAACGTCTAGCTTGCCCAACGATACCTATGCCATGAAATTCCAGACAGCAATGCAAAGATTTGACATTATACAAAGATATTTGTAAAGTGGTACCTCGGGTTACAAACACCTTGGGTTACAAACACCTTGAGTTACAGACTCTGCTAACCTGGAAGTAGTAACTCAGGTTAAGAACTTTACCTCAGGATGAGAACAGAAATCGTGCATTGGCGGTGCGGTGGCAGCGGGAGGCCCCATTAGCTAAAAGTGGTACCTCAGGTTAAGAACGGTTTCAGGTTAAGAATGGACCTCCGGAACGAATTATCACTGTATAACCTAACATTTCTGCAGCCCTCTACCCATTCTCTCCATCTTCATGACTTTCTCGTGCTCTTTCCTCTCATTCCCCCTGCTCTGTTCCTCATTCTTCTGGGCTGCACCTTTTTCTACCCACCATTCCTTGACGCCTCAAGTAACCTTGGCCTACTGTCTTTTCAAGCCCCTGGCTTTTTGTTTTACAAGGTCCATATTTCTTTCTTCTGTCTCTCCTTTCCCTGGCCTATCATCTTGTCCAGCTCTTCTTTTAAGGTATCGGCAACCTGGTGCCTAAACCAGGCTTGCAGTTTAAGATCCGTGCTCCAAACGTTCTCCCCAACATGTCTGTTTTTGCGGTTTGCATAAGTTGTCCTCAGTCTCATTATTTACCCAAGTTTGCCCACTTGCACTTCCTATGATGCCTGCAAAAGGTCTCTGCGCGCGTGTGCGTGCACACACACACACACACACACACACGTTTTAAAGATCCACAGTGCATGAGATGTTGGGATACTGCCAGGGAGACAGAGGCCTCAGTCCTCCATGTCGTCTCCGGACAGTCTCCGGTCTCCCGTTGGAACAGCATCAGTCAATTAGTGACACGAGCTTAAGACACATTCCAAGACTCGTGCACACCCTTTTCAGCAGTCTCCACAACGGAACATTCAAACAGAAGAACATATTTACAGCTTTATTCATTGTAGGTCAGAACAAAGGAAAAACATGACTGCTTGCATCCATGTCGAGGAAAACAGCAGGAACAAAAGCTATATACAAAACGGAAGTTCCCAGTGAGAACAGTGCTGGGAGTAAACAGGCATGTGACACACAACAATCATGCCTGACTCTTATAAGGAGAAACAGAACTATATCTGTCAGGGAACTGCCATCAGTGCCGGAGGGAGAGAGCAAAAGCCAGAGGGATTCCAGAGAGCGTCCAGGGATGGGGAGAAGCAGCCCATCTTCTGGGGAAGAGAATCAGTGTAGCACCAGTGGAGAAGGGGGGCAGATGGGGGAAGCGGTGAGGCGGTCCCATGACTCCTTGCCTGGGACCAGTGGGGAGAGTAGGGGTCCTCCATTGCCCACGCCCTCCTTGCGCAGAAGGCTTCCACGCAGAGAGAGTAGGAAAAGACTAGGCGTCAAAGAGCTTCTTTGCTGGAAGAAGTTTAAGAAACGCCCACTGACGGATTCTGCCAGCGATTGAGTCAGCCACGGGTGAGTGGCTGTCCGGACAGAAAAGGTTCACTTAGGCAACCCAGCCAGGTGTTTGCACCCAGCCGGGGAGATAAGCACCGGCTTACGCACGAGCAACCTCTAGAACCATTACAATATCCTAACAGGATAGACTATTTGTTCTGCCTACTCAGTTCCTGTCTTCTACCCCACAACCCACAGCAGCCATTTTCTGCCATGCCACAGCCAAAAGTCAACCATTTTGAGAACGGCAGCCACAACACTTCTCAAAATTCCAATGTGCCCACTAGGCCCCAAAAGTTGGGCAAACCCTGCCTTAATGCTTTACCTAATAGGTACATTACCTACTCTGGTTGAACATCTCCTTTAGGTGTTTTTTGTTTGTTTTTGCTTTTTAAAAAAACATGTCCAGGTTTCTTTGTCTTAAGGTGGGATTGCATTGTTTGGTTTACTGCATATTTGTATTGTAAACTACTCTAGGATATATATATATATATATATATATATATATATATATATTCTAGAATGCAGCATAAAAATCAGCAAATGAAAACAAAAAGAAATAAATCCAACACGTATACGCGCACAGAGACACACGTGTCTGTGTATGCTGTCTATGGTCTGCCTTACCATATTTCAGTTCTTATTGTTTAAAGGCTTAAATTTATAAGCCAGTTTAAATCCTTGCAAGCAGGAAGCAACATGCTGAGGGAGGTTTTGTTATTGTTGTTGACTTTAAGCATGCCCTCCTAACCTGAGAGCTTGTGTTCAAACAGCACGAACAGTTTGCCTTCCGAGAAGCTAAGTAAACGCCACATTCACATCTTGTCCTAGCCATGGCTTCTTGTATAATGAAATTATCCCTCTGGGAAATAAAATAGGTATAGCCACGTCTACACCAACAGCTATTGACACCACCAGCAATAAAATCTATGAATAGGAAGGGGATTACATTCTGCGCCGGAGGCCATGCTAGGCTTCCAACAGAGAGATGGACAGTTGTAGAAAAGGAAAAGCAGCTGAGGATTAGGCCTGCTAGTTTTCCTCTTCGTCACCGTCCTCTTCTGTTGTTCAAAACAGTTCTGCGAATAAGATGGTTTTGACTCATATCTACACAACCAGTCAATCATCCTTTGAGGTGGGTTGGGGGTGCGGGGAGAAGGATCACTCCTAATTCAGTCCAGTAGCAACCCCATGTTCAAGATATAATGAAGTGTGCACTTGAAGCAGAAACTTGACACCTATGAAGTTTTGACAGCCTTTGTGGCTGCATATTATGTGCGATCCCATTCCCGATGCCTCATTTACTCTGGGCTCCTTTTGTTTTTTTATACTTACTGTGCAGATTTCTCTGCCTTCTGTCTTGTTATTGCCTCTTTCCACTTTGCCTTGTCAGTTTTCTCTTTTTTGACACATTTCAGTAAAGGAAGCATGAAAACCTGCATCTCCCTCAAGGCCATTAAAGTTGATCATCAATGGAATAGGAGCAAGCTCCCACAGTATCTTTATGCTTGCAACATTAAAGTCCATTTTTCCCCACCACCTCCGTACAGCCCTATTAGCTATTTTTCATGACCGGTTTTATCTTTCGAGAGCGTACTGCAAACAAGTTATTTTGCACCCTAACGGTGAGACACTTTGGAGCTCTTGCTACTATGATTTCAGCTTGTCCTGAAGAATCATTAAACTGTGCTCGTTCTTTTTTTAAGCCTATGAAAAATGGGTTTTGTGCTCTGAAAAGGGTGAGAGTTTAACAAGGAATTTCTAAATGGAGAAGCACTGTAAAGTAGCTGCTGATTCTTGACATGTGGCAGGATTTAATAGCCAGTGATTAATAGTCCTAAAAAGAGGCTAGAGCATCCCTTGAATTGCTGCTGCCATTTTGAACTCTGATAGTAGTAGTAGTAGTAATAATAATAATAATAATAATAATAATAATAATAGTTTCCCTCAAATACTAGCACAAATATTAACATGCTGGCACCCTGGCCATTCATTGCAGGTACATCTGACATTTTAATTCTGCAAATAAGACAAAATAGATGTTGGATGAAGGTAAAGTAATTAGAATATTCAGAGGCAGTTCTGCCTTCTGTGAAAATATAAGCAGAAAGAATATTAGGCAAAATCTGTTGTTGAGTGCATGTATTAACTCGTCCTCCAGAGCAGCTGTCTGTTATCATACTATCCAGTGCCGGATTTACGTATAAGCTAGTTTCAAGTTTCAAGTTTCAAGTTTATTACGGCCATGGGCCCATACAGAAAAAAACATAAATAACAGCTTGTGGACGTGGGGAAAGAAAAAAGAAAAAAAAAGAAAGAAAAAAGAAATAAACAGCCGCTAAAACACCCCTATAACAATAAAATACTGTAAGATGGAATGGCATCCTACACCTTAATTAGCTTGTAGTGCTCCTTGGCGTCGCTTTTGGGTAAGGACCGCGGCCAGGAACCTAGCCACTTTCAGGGTCGTATGGGTATCCTTATCCTGCAAGATTTGGGCAAGGTGGAATGTTGGAGGGGTACCCACTAGTTTCTGAATGATTGATCCCAGCAAATTTGCCCGTAGCACATTAAACAAGGGGCAAGAGAACATAATGTGCTGGAGCGACTCCGGCGTCACCTTATCACATTCGCACATGGCGGGGACTTGGCCCTTTGAGAATCTATGTCTCAGGACATTGGAGGGAAAAACGTTAAACCTCGCTTTGGTGAAGGCCAGTCTATGGGCAACAGTCGAAAGGGAGGAAAGGTATGATGGGACGCAGTAAGTTAAAGTGATACCAATGCTCTGGGGCGAACAAACACCTCCCCCCAGCATATAATTTCGCTGTAAGTCGATGTCGGCCAGTCTTTGGCGGATCAGTCTTTGAGCTGTGATTTGATCTAATTTTAGGGAATCTGAGGGAGAGATTCCATAGCTCAAGAGTTTGGCATGAATTCTACTAGACCAAAGGCTAGAGAATTCATCTCGCCATAGGCATTGGACAAGGTAATGGTTTGGTAATCTATGCCACAATGATAACCAGTAATTGAAGGCTTGCTTCCACAGGCAAGTTTCTAAGGATGCGATCTTCAATTCTAGTCGCATGGCTGCGTTGCTAACGCACATAGGGAGCATTAGGAGCCGACGTAGGAATTGGTTTTGCAGAGACTCAAGGGGGGCAAGATCTGTCAACACGGCCCAGAGCGGGGCAGCATAAGCGAGCACAGCCACCACTTTTGCCTTGAACACCTTTAGGGCCGAGGGAACATGCAAAGCTCCATCCGAAAAGAAAAATCGGAGGAGCGCATATGACAGAGTTTTGGCCTTATTAAGTAGGTGTTGGATTTGAGCTTTCCACCCCAGATTGTATTGAAAAATAACTCCTAGGTATTGAAATTTTAAGACTTGCTCTATTTTTGCTCCACCAAGCTTCCATTTATATAATCTCCGACTTCTGGAGAAAATCAGAATCTTGGATTTGGCATAGTTGATGGTTAATTGGTTGAGTTGACAATACGTGGCAAAGATCTTCAGAGCTCTGGTTAGTCCAACACGTGTAAAAGATAGAATTACTGCGTCGTCCGCATATAAAAGGAGTGGGCAACGATAATCCGCTAGTCTAGGCGCGTGTGTACTTGGAGATGAGTTAACTAGGGGTGCTCGCATGTCGCTGATGAATAGGTTGAATAGGCAGGGAGCCAATATACAACCTTGGCGCACTCCCTTGTTTATTGGTATCGGGTTTGTGAGGTCGCCCGCAGGAGTGAGTCTTACTCTGGCAAGGGTACCTTCGTGGAGTTGACTTATAAGCCATAAGAGTCTTCTATCAATGCCCTGTTACGTATAAGCTAAACAAGCTAAAGCCCCCCCAAAAATTAAAGGAAAAAAACAACAACTGTATGTACATTTCCAAAATATAAGATAAAAAAACAAATAAACTAAAACATACATACAGTTAGAGCTTAATAATTATTTCACTATTAATATACTTCTTCTTAATTGCATTTCACTGTTAATATACTTCTTCTTAATGGTATTTCAGTTCAACAATTACTTTGATAAAATACATATTTTCTTATGTGCAAATAGCTTTAGATACCTATTAGGTCCATAAATTACCATATAGCATATATTCAACACAAAAACCAGCAACAATTTGTTGTTGACAAAGGACAGCTGGACATATAAAGGGCCCCATTACCTTCAGTAGCTTAGGGCCTCATCAAACCTAAATCCGGCCCTGATACTTTCAACCAGGAGAGAGGATAATGCCTAGAATGTAAGGTTTGGGTTTGGGAAAGGTGAACTCATCAGTGCCAAAGAACTTTGGCGCTGTTTGGGGGTCACATCAGGGGTCCATATCACAGGGTATCAGAGGGGCACTGCTGCCAAACTCTGACCCTGCTGTTCCCAATCCTTGTTGCTCTGCATGTTACTCTGCCCCCTCCATGCCCTGAAACATTTCTCCAAGGAAAATAGGGATGTCCTACCCTACTCTTAAGGCTTCTCCAATGAAAGTAGGGACATCTTGTATTGTGTTTTTATATAAACTGAAAAGGGTTTCCATTCTTCTACATATATTTCACCTTTCTGTGAGTTCCACCATTTCTGAGTGCCCCAGTAGTTTGACTACCCGTTCCTCCCCCTGTGTGACCCCTTCCTAAATCTGTTTGAGGGGTTCCCCCAACTCTCCAGAGCACATTTGGAAAGGGAATGTGGGTGTGGAGAGAGGGAGTAGATTCTTGCACTGGTGGATTTATTTAGTT
This sequence comes from Podarcis tiliguerta, assembly GCF_965153285.1. Classification (NCBI taxonomy): domain Eukaryota; kingdom Metazoa; phylum Chordata; class Lepidosauria; order Squamata; family Lacertidae; genus Podarcis; species Podarcis tiliguerta. The sequence continues at coordinate 18,467,558 of NC_139550.1, forward strand.
GCCTTGCACCCAATGGGTCTACTCTATTACTAATATTGCATACTACCCTATTGCTGGATGCTAGTTTATGATAAACACTTCATTGCCTCCCTTCCACTCACCCATTCACATGCTGACTATTGGTTTTGTCTTTGGGAATAATGTCAGCATCTTGGCATTTGGTATAAGATGATGATGATGATGATGATGATGATTATTATTATTTTATGAACATCAGTAATGGTGCCCTGACAGCAGGCTTGTGTGACTTGGATAGTGACAGAATTATCCACAATGATAAGAAGAAGGGAATGAGTGGGAGGCAGTTTTGACTGGAAGACAAAAGGTGTTCCAATTTTGCTGTGTTCTGATGGAGTTGACTTGAGAACAATTGGAGGGAGATGTCAAAGAGACAGGAGGAAATGTGTGACTGAACAACAGGGGTTAAATCAGAGACCAGGGAAGTAAAAATCTGAGAACTGTCAGCAGAGTAATGGTAGACTCTTTTCCTTTTGAAGTAGGCTCTCTGTGGACACGGAGAAACTGAATATGACATTCCTCTGCATAGTCTGTATTTTTAACTGCTTCTGGAGTGATTATATTCAGTAGCTAGGTAAATGAATCATATTGTGTCTATCAATTCCCTCCACTTATTTTGCACTTGTGTATGAAGCAGTTCAAGCTGGATTTTATTTATTTATAAAGTTTATATCCTGTACCTCTACACAAGTGATCCCAGTGTGGGTCATCACAATATAAAATAACAAGTTAAGACATAGCAACAAATCTGTCTGCCATGTAGCAGAACTGTATAGGGACACGGATGGCGCTGTGGTCTAAATCACTGAGCCTCTTGGGCTTGCTGATCGGAAGGTTGGCGGTTCAAATGTCCATGACAGGGTGAGCTCCCGTTGCTCTGTCCCAGCTTCTGCCAAACTAGCAGTTTAAAAGCACACCAGTGCAAGTAGATAAATAGGTACTGCTGTGGCGGGAAGGTAAACGGCATTTCCATGTGCTCTGGCTTCCATCACGGTGTTCTGTTGTGCCAGAAGTGGTTTAGTCATGCTGGCCACATGACCCAGAAAACAGTCTGTGGAAAAAAGCCAGCTCCCTTGGCCTGAAAGCGAGATGAGCGCCACAACCCTTTGACTGGACTTAACCGTCCAGGAGTCCTTTACCTTTACCTTTACTGTATATCAAAGTTGGGGAGCCACAGACCTCCATGCCAAATGCAGCCCACAAGCAATTGCTATCTGGCCTTCAGAACTCAGGCCATTCCCTTCACTATTTTACCTGGTTGGAAGGTGTCCTTGGACTCTGATATTGCCTTTTGTCAGTTCCAAAGTACTGGCTGGATCACTGTGTTACTTAAATGTGCACCAATTATGCTAGGCTTTGGGGTGGGGTGGGGGCCTGCATTAGCCTCCTCACTATCAACAATAACCTATTCATTTATATGCCGCCCATCTGACTGGGTTGCCCCAGCCAGTCTGGGGGCCTTCCAACAAATGAAAACACGAAACATAGTAAAACATTGAACATTTAAAAACTTCCCTTTAGAGGGCTGCCTTCAGGTGTCTTCTAAATGTCACTAAAAGTTGTTTATTTCTTGACATCTGGTGGGAGGGCGTTCCACAGGGTGGGCGACCCTACCAAGAAGGCCCACTGCCTGGTTCCCTGTAACCTCACTTCTCACAATGAGGGAACTGCCAGAAGGAGCTGGGCCTCAGTGTCACATGCAGTTCGCTGTCAAAAAACAGCAGGATTCACAATCTTCAGGTCCTCTATCACCTATTCTCCTTCTTTCAGTAGTCTGGCTTTCCCTTGCTCACTAACCTGCCTTATTATCATCCGATGATATGGGCTGACCATCAAGCTTTCTTTTGATTGCACTTATGGCATATCACCACCAGACTTGCAGCATCCACCTTGGGGCGACTGCAAGCTGTTATCTGTAATTGGCATCATACATCCCAAGGCGGGCATCTCACTCCTTGGAGATGGTCCTGGCCTTCTGCTAGGTTTGGGTCCAGAGGATATTGCGTATCTGCCAGATAGGAAATCAATGGATACGATGATTAATTATGCAGGTGTCTACCTATTACACTTAATCTACCAGTTTAGGCTGATTATGTGTAAAAGTACCAGATAGAAAAAGTCAGCAGGGAACCTTACCTTTTTCTCTGCACAAGGCAAATGTGTTATAAGATTATATTGTATTAACAATGACTGTGCCTCCTATGTGAAGAGCTTTGAAGTGGGTGACCAAAGCTGAGTGGTACCTCGGGTTAAGAACTTAATTCGTTCTGGAGGTCCGTTCTTAACCTGAAACTGTTCTTAACCTGAGGTACCACTTTAACTAATGGGGCCTCCCACTGCGCCACAATTTCTTTTCTCATCCTGAAACAAAGTTCTTAACCCAAGGTGCTATTTCTGGGTTAGCGGAGTCTGTAACCTGAAGCATCTGTAACACAAGGTACCACTGCATTGTAGTTTAAAATGTGCATATAAATGCCAATATTAATTGAAATAACATATAAGAAGGCATTACATGGGCGGACTTCTTTGCAAAAAATGTAATATATTAGGCAGGGACGCGGGTGACGCTGTGGATAAAACCTCAGCGCCTAGGACTTGCTGATCGCATGGTCGGCGGTTCAAATCCCCGCGGCGGGGTGAGCTCCCATCGTTCGGTCCCAGCTCCTGCCCACCTAGCAGTTCGAAAGCACCCTTAAGTGCAAGTAGATAAATAGGTACCGCAGCTCTGGCTGCCCAAGCAGCTTTGTCACGCTGGCCACGTGACCCGGAAGTGTCTGCGGACAGCGCTGGCTCCCTGCCTCTAAAGTGAGATGAGCGCACAACCCTAGAGTCTGTCAAGACTGGCCCGTACGGGCAGGGGTACCTTTACCTTTACCTTTTAATATATTAGGCAAAACTGCATACCAATAATTGTATATTGGAGACAAACACACAAAAATGAATGAATGTGCATGAGGACTTTTAAAAAGTTATTAAACACTGTAGACATATGGAAAAGTGAGTTTAAGATTGGAAAAAGCGAGAAACTGGGAGAAACTGGAGCTGGCATATGCTGTTACCTAAAAGTCATCACTGGAAATCTTCCTCCAAATGCTCCCTCATTCAGAAATTCAGAGGGTGGCTTGGAGAGACAGGACCTTTTCAGTGTTGCCTCACTACTCATGGCTATGGAATTCTCTCCTAAGGGAACTGACTTGGAGTCTACTTTACTGTCTTGGGAGAGAGTCAGGATTTTCTGCTTTCCCAAGTAATATTTTAATCCTTGTAGTGTGGTTGAGGATTTTAGCTTCTGCAGTTTACTAATCGCTTTTCGTGATTCCTGTGATTTACTGCATTTCAGCTGTGATATGGTAATGTTTTTCTTTTCCCTTATGCTTGAATTTTATGTCTTATTGTGGGTTTTATCGCATATAACTGCATTTTAAAACCTAATGTATGAGGCCTAGAGGATTTTTAATAGGCATATAATAAGTACCAGAAATAACACACACATCAACACAAGTGTTCCTGAGTGGAGACTCCTTCCATTTGAAAAGGAGGTTTCTTCCTGGAGGAAAAGGGGGAGTGCAACCCCACCCCTTTTGGTGTCTCCATTGTTTCTATATCCTGATCAAGTAAGAGGCAGCAAGCAATTACTTGTAATTTCAAGCTCAGATTGTTCAATCACCTTCCACCCCATTACTATCTTTTTCCAAACACTCTAGCAGCTTGGGGTATATCTATACTACAGGCATAGGCTTTAAGCATCTGCTTGTTTTTTATGGAGGAATCTCTCACCTAGTCGACTTTGTTTGGTGAATGCCTTCTCTTTGGGGATGAATCAGTCTGTCAATTGTGTGTTTCTTCTTATTTTGGCAAACATTTTAATCTGATTGCTGTCCTCCATGCAGGTCCAAAGCCCTCTCATGCTCCTGGATATGTTTATTTGGGCCATAGTGCTTGAATTTCTAGGCAGTTTTCCAGCATGGCTGGTGCTATAGAATTGCTGCAGGACAGTGTGACATGAAACTACAGTTCCCGGGGGGACAATGGTGTGCATACGTGCAGCACCATCAGCATGCACCCGGCACTATTTTGAGCGAGGAGAGAGCTCTCAGAAAGACAACACTTTTTTCAGAATACTCGCCAAGAAAGTTGGAAAATAGAGAGCCAGTTCCAAATTGAGCCGAGGGGAATTTGCCCAGCATGCATTGCAGGGCCTTTCTATGCAAGTCACTCAAAACATGTCCTAATTGCAAGATAGCCTTTGTATAAATATCACATAGCAAGCCAATTTTCAGTGGCAATAACTCAATGTCTTATTGGTATGTATTTATATAGGAAGGACTTGCCGCTGAGAAAATCACCTTGCCTTGGTGGGAATAGCTGTGTTGTTGTTCTGTTCTCTGTCCCTTTAATCCACTTCCCAGAATAGGAGGAAGGAAAGAGCTAAAAAGTAGAGAAAACCAAACAAAAAAATAACCCCAGACCATGACAAAACAGTGGGGCACTGGAAGGACGAAGCATGGTAGGGGTAGACCTTGCTATCATTTACCTCTATATATATGCAGTATAAAGGTAAAGGTAAAGGTACCCCCTGACCGTTAGGTCCAGTTGCGGATGACTCTGGGGTTGCGGTGCTCATCTTGCTTTATTGGCCAAGGGAGCTGACATACAGATTCCGGGTCATGTGTCCAGCATGACTAAGCCGCTTCTGCAGAATACATCATGCAAAAAGCTGGAATGGATGAAGAGATTAAAATATCAACAACCTCGGATATGCAGACGACACAACTTTGATGGCAGAAAGTGAGGAGGAATTAAAGTACCTCTTAATGAGGGTGAAAGAGGAGAGTGCAAAATATGGTCTGAAGCTCAACATCAAAAAAACAAAGGTCATGGCCACTGATCCCATCACTTCCTGGCAAATAGAAGGGGAAGAAATGGAGAGAGTGAGAGATTTTACCTTCTTGGGCTCCATGATCACTGCAGATGGTGACAGCAGTCCCAAAATTAAAAGACGCCTGCTTCTTGGGAGAAAACCGATGACAAACCTAGACAGCATCTTAAAAAGCAGAGACATCACCTTGCCGACAAAGGTCTGTATAGTTCAAGTTATGGTTTTTTCCAGTAGTGATGTATGGAAGTGAGAGCTGGACCATAAAGAAGGGTGATTGCCAAAGAATTGATGCTTTTGAATTATGGTGCTGGAGGAGACTCTTGAGAGTCCCATGGACTGCAAGAAGATCAAACCTCTCCATTCTGAAGGAAATCAGCCCTGAGTGCTTACTGGAAGGACAGATCCTGAAGCCAAGGCTCCAATACATTGGCCACCTCATGAGAAGAGAAGACTCCCTGGAAAAGACCCTGATGCTGGGAAAGATTGAGGGCACAAGGAGAAGGGGATGACAGAGGACGAGATGGTTGGACAGTGTTCTCGAAGCTACCAACATGAATTTGACCAAACTGTGGGAGGCAGTGGATGACATGCCCTGGTCCATGGGGTCACGAAGAATCGGACATGACTAAATGATTAAACAGCAACAGCAATATATGTTTGAACGAGTGTGGCTTCCAAACAATGGAAACAGCAAAATGCGACATTCACAAGCGGTGCAGCTTTTGGAAGAATGGGATAGCAGCACACTCCCTACTCATGTCCATAACATTTGCACAACAATATGTTTGGTTGGAGCACAGGAAAGGACTTGATCCCAAGTCCAACCATCAGTCCATCTAGCTCAGTATTCTCTATACCAAAGTGGGGGGTCTCTTCTAGCCCAAGGGTTTCCTTCCGTTCTGGAGAACCTTCCATGTCAGGCAGGGCCAGAAACAAAAGTAGACAGAGGGAAATCGCTGTAAGCAAAAGTTGATCCTTTGTACTGTAGACTAGTTTCTAGGCACAATCACACTCCCCTCTTTACCGTCCATCTAGGCAAGGTGGCATTATCCAGCCAGGTATCATGAAAAGGCCGGAAGAAAAGATCAGGAGAAGGCCAGAGACTTGAAATGCAATTGACATTTAGTCACAAAAAGTAACACAATGAGGTCTCCCTGGCTTGACTCTTCAGCTTCAGACATTGCTGGAAACTGAGCTCCGGCCCTACCTTTCCTCTTTAACCTCTCACTCTGCAGCCCTCCCCAACAGACGGAGACTGTGACGTGGGGGTGAGCTGCTCCTCATCCAACCCCTGACGCCAGGCAAAAACTTTCAAGGAGTATACAAAGTAGGGACTGTATTTTGGTGTGTGTTTGTGTGTGGCCCAGGCAGAACCTCCAGGGCCACAGAGAGAGAAAGGATTTGTGGGCCATGTTCAGCCCCTGCGCCTGTGGTTGCACATCCCTAATGTGGCTGACTAACAGCATATCTAGTGTTTAAGGCGTAGTCTTCCCAGACTCTTCTTGAAGATGTCCAGGACTGAATTTGGGATATTTTGCCTGCAAAGCCTGCAATAGCCCATGCATGCTGTACTCTTCTAAAGGAATAGCCTGCAGTCAGTGAACTGTAAGTTGTTCCCCTAGTATGGCTGTGCATGGAAGACTTTCCATGTTCAGTCAACTGTTGCTGAGGGAGAGCAGGGGATAAAGGGCTGATGGATGCCTGAGTGAAAGAGAGGAAATGCACAAGAGATCAATTAGGTGTGAGACATGGGTATACGGGCAGGGACTTAATAAGAGGTACCTGTGTGCAGAAATACAATAGTGGGTGAATGAGTAGGTGGAAGAGAAGCAAGAAACATTTTCTCCTGGACAGGCAGAATAATTAAGTTCAGCCCTGGTGGCTTTGCTAACAGAACTAATTTAGAGTTATGAAGTAATTTTCAGAAGCCGGTAAACTACTTTTAGAGGTGGCTGTGTATTTAGAGAAGTAGGAAGAAAGCCAGCTTATGTAAAGGTCCCTACAAAATAAGTTTAGGGGAGATGCACACTCTCACACACACTGGATTCTGGGAGCATGAAAACATGGTGAACCTCAATCAAATGCAAAATCATTTGCATTTCCAATGGGGAGCCACAGTGTATAAATGGCTGGCTGAAGAGATATTGAAACGAATCATATCCCATTCCTCACAAGATCAATAGGACAGATTGTAGCTTTGTACATTCTATATGCTGGTAAGTGCCTGAAGCCATAGCAACACCTACCACATCCTGGAAATGTATTTCCATCTCTGGCTGTTATCTCAACTTTTCTGAAGACTGCTTTCCTGGAGACAAGGATCCCCTCCACCTACAACTTGGGGAATATTTACATCAGAGTGTTGCCCTCTATAGCCTGTCTGTCAAACACATTTCTCAGTCAAAACACGAGACAGGAGTAGTCAGAAGGCAGTGGTATTAACATAGGGTGGAAAGCACTTCTGTCTGAATTTTAAATGACAAGGTTCTTTCCCCTCCTTCTAGTCAGGTGTCTCAAAAATACTGTCTGAAACACACACACAACGGCTTCATATTCAGATAGTGAGTGGGTAGCATTTCTGAGAATTTTGATATGCCAGTCAGATATGGGAAGGAAATCATGACTGGTATTTGAAAGCAGACCATGTTTTCAACCTCAAATCTGTGCACATAGGGCTTTTTTCGCACATTACACAGGACAAGCCTGGCTTTGCCTCTGAATATACAATTGGCAGGAACCTATAGGCAGTTTTAAAGCACCTTCGTCACATTCAAGTGTTTCAAAGCATGCTTGAGTACAATTAAAAATGTAACATATGAAGACACCCTAAATCTTTTGGTGTTGAGGATGTTCTTCATAAATACTGCGGATTTTTTTTTTTTTTAAAAACCCGGTTAGTCACAAACTATTGTACCCTAATATTCTCTAATACCTCATGAAGGAATGTGGATGGCTCTGCAGTCAATCTGGCTCCTGCCAAGAAATTCCTCTGACCCCTCGGCCTCTGCTGTTGGGGTATCATGGACTGGTTGGATGCAGAGGAATAGTGGGAGAAAGCAGCCGGGGAACCACTGAGGGAAGAAGGCTCACAGCCAAGTATGGTTGGTGGTACATTGATGAGGTGCAGAAGAGGGAGAAGACTGGGAGGAGGAGGTGTTGGAAGCTGAAGAGACAACAGGGCTTAGTGAGCTGGGAGAGTCTGTGGCAAAGAAGAGTCTAGAATAAGAGGCAGAAGCTAAAGTAGCAGAGGAGGGAGGCCAAGAGGCCAAGATGAGTCAGGCTGGTGAAGTGTCATGAGTGTCTCACCCTTCTGCTGCGACACACTCCCCACAGTAGAAGAGGCAAAAAAAGGTGGAGGAGAGGTTGGCTTCATGCAGGCAGTCTCCAATTGCTTGGGGAAAGCCCTGGAGAGGAGGGACTTAGCCGGCTGTGGAGAGCCAGGGACTTTCAGTCTTGGCAACTAATCCATGAGGGCAAGACCTATCGGGGATGAGCTGCTGTGTTCAGTAGGCACAGCACTCTGCCAAGTCTGTGCAGGTTGTGTTCTTGCTAATAACTGCTGGCTCTCTCTTGACAGTTTGCCTGGGAATTACAAGCGGAGGCCCTGCTTGTGGGCTTTCAGTAGGCATCTAGTTAGCCACTGTAAGAACAGGATGAAAAACTTGGTTTAATCTAGCAGGGCTATTTGTATGCTCTTATGACTATGTGAGGCAACTGGTTATGTGGGGTGCTGCAAGCAGCAGCAACAGAGCAGCTTTTAGGTTGCAGATATGCAACTGCTACACATACCTGGAGTCCAAATGTTCATAGTGTGGTGAGAATCCTTTTATTTCCCTCTCCCTACAGATTTCTTAAAGCAGCATATCGGGGTTCACCATGACACACTCATTTTATCCTCACAACAACCCTGTGATGTTGTCAAGGTTGAGAGAGAGTGACTGGCCCAAGGTCATGCAGTGAGCTTTGTGGCCTAGTGGGGATTTGAAGCCGTGTGTTTTTGACCCACATCCAACCCTCTAAACACTGGATCTCTGGATGATATATATACATATAGCAACCTGCTCTCTTATGTATGAGAATGAATAATAAAATTGTCTTCTAAATTGCCTCCAACACCCCCAGTTTTTTGTAGCTGCTTGTTCTAAAAGAAGAAGAAGAAGAAGAAGAAGAAGAACTTTAAAAAATAAATCTGGGACACTTTTTAAATTAAAATTAAATTTTAAATTAAAATTTTTGCCACTAACTTGATAAAATCTGATTTGGGAACTGGACCTCCTGCACCAAAGTCAGAATGTGGTAACTTCTGACACCGCTAAATACGTAACTTTGATGCATTGTGTTAAAAAGCACCATCCGATAAGTTGTGAGCGTTCATTTCAATGAGAACTCCACGATAACAAGCCCTACCAAAATGGAGAGGCCATGCAGAAGCTTTGTATGGTAGATTGCACCCATCAGGAGCATCCAAGAACCGGCACACTTCAAATCCCCAGTAATTATGATTGGTATACTGAGCCCTCACTCATGCTGCGCGGAAAAGCCTTGTTTATTGGCGTCCGTGGCGAGCCCTGTGTATTTTTGTATCAAAATAGCTGAAGGACTAATGTTCTAAATCCGTTTAAAATTAATTTGTGTACATTTCAGAAGTAAAGCCCTCTGAATTTTCATTGCGATTCAATCTGCGCAGAGAATCCAGATGGTGCACTTCAAGAAACACAGCCAAGTTGGCAAAAAACAGACCTAATCATTTCAGCACTTTCTCAGCTCAACCTTTAAGCAGTAACAAAATGATCTGAATGGCCCCCCCCCTTTCACTTTCAAAAAAGCCATTTTATCTATTCCCTTACATATTTCTCACATTTGTATTTCCTCTCCGTCCAAGGAGTTGAGCGCAGGTGCATACATGGATTCTCACAACAGCTTTGTGAGCTGGGAGGTAGGGGAATACTCTGAGTTGCTCAGTGAGCTTCACCGGTTGATCAGGGATCACAAGCCCGTGTCTTGCTGGTCCATATCCATTCATTACACAACACCGGCTTCTTGCTTCATACTCCATTGGGTGTCTTAATTGAAATACAGTAATAGAAGAATTCGAGTGAGTGATGGTGGAATCCTTCATGGCCACTTATTCCTATGAATTCACTTTCTTAATGACCACCATTATCTTTATTAGACAGCTTGTCTGAATGACCACTTTGCCATAGTGGAAATCCCAGAACTGAAATAATGTAAAGGATTCTTAAATATTATTATTATTACTTTTTTTAAAAAAAAAAAACAACCTTTTTGTGGAAACCTAATGGGAAAGGGTTATTGGAGGAAAGCACTGCTTCTGAACACAGATATCATATAAGCAGTGCTATTTGTCTAGAAAAAGAGGTGCCAGAACTCCCCATGAACACTTCTCTCACCCACCTGAGAGGTGCTGGAACTAAGTTCCAGTGAGTTCCTACTGAAAATAGCCCTGTGCATAAGCATCTAGAAGCAATGCAGTGCTATTAAAAAATGGTCAACCCCTCTAGAGTGGCCTTTCCATCTCACAGAAGACAGGAACTCCCTCTTAAAAGGTTCAGGGTCAGACTCTAGAATCCCATGCACTTCATCACAGTCAGGTATTTTATCAGAACTGAGACAAGGGGACTCTTTTTATCCCAGGGTTTCTACGGATTAATTTGTTTTGCAATTTTGGATTTGTTTTGTTTTTGTTTTTGTTATGTATTTTTTTTAAGTATTTTTTATGCTGTGAACTGCCCCGAGATCTTTGAAGGAAGGGCAGTATACAAATTTAATAAATAAAACAATAATCAATCACTCTGAAGATGAAAGTGTGCTATCCAGTCCCACCATAGCAGTTTCCTTCTTTTTCATTGATGCACATGCATGCAGGCCATTGTTTCTCCATAACATCTGAGTCAGGAGAGGCAAAAGATGGTCTTCGTCAGGGACCATGCTGAGGAGGGCTGTACTGAGGAAGAATGGTGGGAGCCTCCCCCTCCCCCTGCTCCTCCTCCTCCTGCATCTTCCCAGGAGCAGGGGAACAGTATAGATTTGGAACAATGGTTTGCAGAGGGGCATAGTTCAGAAGGCAGAAGCTGGGAAATAATGGATGGGGGAAAGCTAGCAGAAGAAACACTAGAAGAGAGAGTTAACAGATTCACAGTCTCTGGACAGCATTCACACACACTCCTTCTCCAAAGACATGGAGAGCTCAGAGAGTGTTAGAACAGAAAGCACAGAGGCTCCAAGCTCAGATTACAAGATGTAGGAGTGACGTAGATTAATAGGGACGGAACGGGGAGTGAACATAATTAGGAGCCATTTCTAGGTGATGTGTTCTTTGTTATCTTGCTGTGATTATTAAAGTTTCTAACTGGTAAGAAGACTCCTTTTCCTTTGTTCTGCTGATCTACTGCCACGGGGAGAGGAAGCTGATTCCCTAAAGTTTGATAGACTGGAACGTTGTCTGGAAGTAGTTGTTCAATAGCACTCTGGGTGAGGACAAAATTCAGGCCTCACCCCTCATCTTCCATTCTGTTCAATTCACTATGTCATAGTTGTGATGCCCTGTGGAGCCCCCTAGGCTCATCACCCAGTGTGGCAGAACAGGCCGTGCTGTCCTAAATCTGCCTCTGCCATTTGCCTGTCCCGGATGGTGTTGCCATCCCTCTGAACGAAAAGCTGTCTAGTTGTCGGTGCTTCTCGATCCATCATTGTCACTTGAGACTAAAGTACCCTCAGTGGCTAGCAGCGCCTTTTACCAGTTGTGACTACTGTGCCAACTTGGAGAGAGATAGCTTGGCTGCAGTGTGTTGCAAACCATAAGCCCAGCAGAGGGCCCATGGGAGTCATGGGGAGCGGGATTCCCAAAGAAGGATGCTAAAGACTTTGGAATGGCCAGTTCTAATGCTTTATGGTGAAAGGTATAGCCTTACACCAAAGAAACTTGCCAGTTCTCCTTGCGTTCACTTGCACAGGAGGGACACCGCAAGCAAGGAGATGATGGACTGTCCACGCCCAGGCAAAAGTGCAGACATTATTTATACTAGCAAAACCACAACAAACAAACCTATGGCCACGTAAAGCATACTCAATAAACACACTAGATGTAACCAGCTGTGTTCTTAGATAAATAAGGTATACTATTCATAGTATCAAAGATCATTCTCGTGTAATAAGGATGTAGAAAGCAGATTTGAATGTACTTTAAACTCTTGTGGGTCTGATGAATTGTGTTCATCCTTGTCTAGACTCTGTGTAAGGATTTTGTGGAACTGTAACAACCTTTCATGTGGATTTTTTGGACTCCATGAACAGACAGATGGAATAGACACCATTACACGGATGGACCTTATTCATGAACTGACTAAAGAATGATCTGATCCGCTGGGTCTTCTGTTTTGTTCATTTGTTGAACTTTATGTGTTACTTCCGTTGAAATTTATAATTTGATACTATGAATAGTATACTTTATTTATCTAAGAACACAGCCGGTGATGTCTTGTGTGTTTATTGACATTCTTTATACATTCTTTATACAGCAACATCTATCACATTGCCTAACTAAGAGCACAGATGGCAAATACCCAAACAGTACAGATTGTCTGTGCTCTGAGCCCAGTATCCCAGGCCCAAAGATAAGTGTACCCCCAAAGCAAGCCAATTAGTATACATCAAAGCAAGTTGAATATAAACATATATGAGCTCAACGCTTTAGCAGCTACTGTCAGGGACTGCTCTGAGGAGGAATGGTAGAGACCGCCCCCCTCCTCCTGCACTTCTCAGACAAGAGGCAGACAGTATAGCTTTACAACGGTGGTTTGCAGAAGGTCACAGTTCAGAGGCTGCAGAGGGGAGAAGCTGGGAAATATTGGGAGAGGAACAGGAAGTAAAAGCAGCACCAGGGGAGAGACAGCTGACAGACTCTGTGTCTTTAGAAAGCATTCCAGACCCACCCCCATCTCCCAGGACCCGTCGGACGTAGAAAGTAGGAGAACAGAAAACTCAGAGGCAGAAAGCACAGATCAGACAATGTAGGTAGGGATGACGTATAATAGGAAAAAATAGGAGGGGTGGGGCTTTACCTGGAGCAACACCATTACTGCAGTGGAAAGGCACTTTTCAAAGCCTCTCTCTGTGAATATTGAATAAAGGACTTGGTAAGAACTCTTCTTATTTATCTTATTCTTGTTTTTCCACCATGGGAGGGATCAGATTCCCTGAAGCCTGGCATCTACCAATTAATTGGGTCATCTTGAGTACCAAGATGGCATTAGCCAAGCTTCCAGAACAGTTCATCTTTGGTTCAATACAACTGGTAACCTCAAGACTTGATTATTGCAATTTGCTCTGTGTGGTTGTGCCTGGTTCAAAACCTCCAGCTGGTGCAAAACCCCAAAATTGCTTAAGGTTCCAGGTCCAGGTTGGGTTGACTTCAGATTGTCTGGACAGGACTGCTCTGAAGTTGTCTTTTTCTGGAGATGTGTGTATAAGGCTTTAAACGCCAACAACCAAACCTTGAAGTTGACTCAGCCAAAGAAGCAAGTGGTTCAGAGCTTTCAACACCCAGTGTAATATTTGTAAAACTAGTGACTCGCTGTCCATTTGTTGTGACTTTCAAACCAGTCTCAAGGGTAACCCCACATAAATCACATTACACTAGCCTAATCACGAGTCAATTTTTTTTCCAGTATAAGGACCACTGTGACAAGGCTATCTCTGTCCAGGACCCATCAAAGTTGGTAGTGGGTGCTCTGACCCAAGTAGCCGCATAGGCTTCTAGTGATAGTAATGGATGGAGTGCCCCCAAACAAAACACATACTCTTTCAAAGGGGGTCCAGTTCCTTCTAGATCTCATACGCATCCCGATTCCCAGATCTGAGAATCTCTCATTCATAAGGTCTCAATCTTGTCAGGATTCAGTCACAGTTTATTAGCCCTCATCCAGGCAACACTGCCGCATCTAGGCACTGATTTAGGACATGCACATCCTTTCCTGATTCAGATATTGCAGAGAAATAGAGCTGGGTATCACCAGCATACTGGTGATAAAGGTAAAGGGACCCCTGACCATTAGGTCCAGTCGTGACCGACTCTGGGGTTGCAGCGCTCATCTCGCTTTATTGGCCGAGGGAGCCGGTGTACAGCTTCCAGGTCATGTGGCCAGCATGACTAAGCCGCTTCTGGTGAACCAGAGCAGCACACAGAAACACCATTTACCTCCCCGCAGGAGCGGTACCTATTTATCTACTTGCACTTTGACGTGCTTTTGAACTGCTAGGTTAGCAGGAGCTGGGACCAAGCAATGGGAGCTCACCCCGTCACGGGGATTCGAACCGCCAACCTTCTGATCGGTTTAACCCACAGTGCCACCTTACCCCAAATCTCCTAATTCCTGTTCCTGGCAGTGCTGGATTTAGGGCGGTTCCAGGTGATTCCTCCACGCTGGGCATTGAGCCAAAGGGGCACAAAACTGAGAAGATTCATAACTGAGAAGATCCATTTGGGGGGCACCAAATTTTGGCCTCGCGCCAGGAGTTGTGTTACAAAAGATTACTGAAGTCTGCCCTGGTATAGGTGCTAAATAGCAATGGGGACAAAATTCTACACACCCCAGTTCCACTGCTAGGGGATAAGGCACAGTTACTGAGTACACTCTCTGGGATTGAACTCATAAGTAGGAGTGAAACCGCTACACAACAGAACCCCCTAACTCACGGATAGTACAGAAGGATGCAGCATAAAAATCCACAGAGAAATCCAGAAAAATCAACAGGTTCATGCTTCCTCTGTCCCACTCCTGAAGAAGGTTATCAATCAGGACAGCCAAAGCCAATTCTTATCCCAAAAGTGGCCTTGAATCCATACTAGAATGGGTCAAGATATTCAGTTTCAGAGCAAAACAAGCCAGCAAACCTCAACAGACTATTAAATAATTAGCACACACAATCTAGGAACAAAACATGGAAGACTGAAATTTTCTAAAGACACCTCTTTCCCCTCCCTCTTTTTTGATTAATGGCACTAATTGCTTTTCAACCATATGTGGTAGTTACAGCAGTCTGGGTATTTATAGAATGCCAAGAATGGATATAAAGAATGCATGCTAAAACAAATAACATTAATATGGCTTATTAAAGTTGACATTAGCATGGTTTCACTGGATTTGTAGGCTCGGATTGTATAACTAAGTCTATGATGTTAAATCCCGCTAAAGCTATGTTTGGCTGCAGGACTCGATAGACTCACTTGCTATACTATTTATGTGCTTAGATGAGTTGTAAAAAAGATCTCTTGCTGTTAAAAGAAATGGAAAATAGATCCAGCAGTCCCACTTTTAACTCTACTAAGCTGTTCACATTTGGCAGGCATCAGTACAGTTTGCGTATATGCATAACTCCCTTGGGCTTATTTTGATTTAAGCTATGTGCTTAAATTTCAGTTTCCCCTTATGAAAGAATCTGAATAAAATCTCTATTTATTATATTATAGCAGGTTCACGGCGAGAACTTGGTAAACATGTCCAGCCTGCGGAAAACAAAGGAATTATTATTTCCTCTGAACTTTCCCCATTAGTTCCTGCTGGGTTTCCACCCTCCAAAGATTTTTTAAAAAATCTGTCTATAAATTACAGGGGAGAAATCCATCTTGGTTGCAGTCAATGTTTTTGTGTGAATCAGCATAACAGTACGAAAATGTGCAAACATGAAATTAGCCCTAATGTCAAAATTGCATTGAACAGCTGGGTGATTGTGGCAGATTATGTGCTAACAGCATCAACAGCATGAACCATATTAGCCAATTAAACTGAATTATGAGTACTAGTTTTCTAATGAGGGCTGTTGTCCAGTAGGAACTGATCTATGACCTCATTAGATTCTGAGTGGGCTTGGAACTGTAGATTTTCAGTCCTTAAGAAGCCTCTCAATTGGAATGTCTAACTATGCATATTAAGAACTCTAATCACGAGCAAATGGCGTTTGATTAGTGCTCATGCATGAAAGGAGGCAGGAGGCTGTTTCTCAGCAGAAAAGTTGTAATTATTATCCCTCAGATAATTCACAAAAATACATCAGGATGATGAAAGTGTAGAGATCCGCTCTTAAAGCAGCAGTTCCAGTTATATGCTATATACAAGAGATGGCCAGATCAGTCTTTTTAACATGAGTCCTATCTGGTGATGTCAAAGACCCATCATTTTCCCCCAGTGGCCAAGCAGATTTATTATTTGTGCTAATTTTTTAATGTTTTGAATCATAAATCTGTTTCATCCCATTCCTGCATCAATTGTAGTAGTAGTTGTTATTGCACAAACAGGTGTTTAGAAATAGTCTATTTTATCTCCAACAACACACTTCAAAACATCTCCAAATTCACATTTTTTCACGACACATCCCTCCCTGGTCAAGAACTGTGTTGCAACATTCAGGAAAGTATAAAATCTGATTGGATGACCACATTCTGATCTTTGCATTAATCCGGGAATTAGAGATTAGGTCAGTCAATTAGGTCATCCAGCTGTCAATCATCTGACATCACAATGAAATTAAACCATGTGCATGCAATGCTGTGCATGGCACATTGCAGCCTCACCCATCAGCTGATTGTCAGGGTTTGAAGAGAGTTCTGCACAATGCTTTGAAGCCCCATCAATCAGCAGGTTGTGTTTATCTCTTAATACTGTCTGACTGTACAAAACATTTGTAGAAAGTGTCTTTGTGCGCAGTCAGACTTTTTTTGTCCCAGAATCCTCATGAAAAGCATCACTGAGGAAACAAGAGTGCTCCCAAACACTGATTCTTGAGTAATTACCTGAAGCAAAGAAAGGATTTGTTTCCATTCACAAATTCTCATAGTTGAGTCTCTCTTTTTGATAATAAAAAATGAAGTGTCAGTGTGCATTTGCAGGATTTTCCAAAGGCGGCTCTGTGTGAGTGCATAAATAGCCAAAATTATGCTTTTTTCACTGCTGAAATTAATGAGCCTTGAGCATTAACAAGATTATTCCAGCATGCAGGCATGCGCGCGCGCACACACACTCTTTTTGTGTTTTAAAAAGTGACAATCAAAGTGGAAAATACATTCCTACAGTAAATAGAGGAGTTCAATTTGCAGATCCAGCAAAAGAATCTTGATCCTTCTCTATATACTGTATGTAGATCTGTTTTTAAAGTGTCTCTAAGATGAGACCAGGGGAAATTGCTCTATGTGATGGGAAAGAGAACTGAAAGACAAAGAACCTGTTGCAGGACAAATTTGACATATGTTAGAATTGGATCAGTAGAGGCTGGTCCATTAGGTAAATGAGGCACTGCCCTCAGCCAGCCCCCATCTGCCTGTCATCTTACTTTTAAGCAGCCAGTCACTGAATCTGGTACAAACTACTGCTAGTCTCCTACCTTCCACCCTACCAGCCACAGGTGCCATATGGGGAGGCTGACTGCCCCCAAAATTTTCAAGATGGAGGCTGCCCTCCCAAAATTCGCAGTGGCTATGTGTGCACACCATGGGACATGCTCACCTTAATCACACAATCTGTGTGGCAGGCTGCTGCGGGGTATTTACATGATACGTCAGCACATCATGCGATGTGTGCAACTGACATCATTTGTGTATGTCGTGTGGTGCCAGCCCCCTCATTTTCAGGGGCAAGGCAGCACACTTGCTACCAGTCATAATGACATCAGCCTCCACAGAATTCGATTCTGCTGAATTTCAACAAAGTGGCGTCAGATGGGGTTTACTGGAAGCACAGGATGAGTGATGGGTGGAAGAAGATGTTTTTCCTGTCACAATTCCTTCTCTCTCATCACAGGCAGTGACTGGATGAAAGTGGTTTAGAGGCCAACCTTGAATCCTTAAATATCCTTCCCCAATCCTTACTAAAAAATGGAGGCTTGGCATTCTTAAACCAGCATAAGAACGCTGTGGTCACTGCTTAATGGCACTCTGTCTGTCTTCACATTTTTATTATTTTAATAAAATCATAATAGCTCAACAACAGTACTGGAAGATCATCATTAAATGGATTTAATGAGAGTTATTAAACTGTCTACTGGCCATAAGTTCTCTCTTCTCACTTGACCATCTATCTGGAGAGGACCAATCGGCAATCTGTTGTACATATGCTGACTGATTTACACAACATTCAGATACGCTCCTGCTAGCCCTGTGATATTGTTGTTTGAGTCAATGGCAACATTTGGTCTTGAATATTTTATTTCCTGACTGTTGCCAGTTTCCAAATGTTTAGAAGAGGGCTGACAAAATATTTGTTTTGGCTCTTTAAGTTTCAAAACTTAAGCTTGCTTATTTATCAGGTGGTGGAAATACGGTTCAATTCATTTCACTCATCTGTGATACCGCTGTCATCTTGTTAACATTCGTGGAGCAAGCAGTCACTTGTGTTTCTGCCTGTTCTTGAATGCTGGCCACTGATTGCAGGACCAGTCATCGGAGTTTCCATACCCCAACCCATATAACAAGAGACGAATAAGACTAGGTTTTGGGTCAAAACAGGCCACAACTTTATTGAATACAGATGAAAGAGGTTTGGCTTGGGCATGGGGCAATCTAAATACTTCTGGACCACCTGCCAGAAGTGATGCGTGGTCAGTCCAGGCCACTCCCCCTGGATCCCTTTAATGGGATACTCTTGGGCCAATGCTTTTATAAAGCCCAGCATATTATTTTCGTCTTCTTTTTTTACATTCAACAGTTCTGTAACTCGCAGTTTTAGCTGTCTCCTGCACTAGGAAGTTGGTCTTTGGCTGTTCCTTTTTCTTTAGCAAAAGTCGTGAGCAGTTCAGAGCAGTAATTTACCTTCCCATCTTCTTTTTATACAGACAGGTGTGTTTTATTGCCGTTTAAGTTGCCTTTACTTGCGAGTACCATGCTTTTGCTTTTTTTTTTTTAAAGGCTAGATTTTGGGTTGTTAGGGTCTCTAAGTCCCTCTGCTATAAAATTCTGAAATACCTACCTACCTGTCTTTATGCACAAACTGAGGATCTTGGTAGCTTTTATATTGGGGGAGAGCAATGTTTGCAAAAAGCCTCTGGTGTCAATGAGAAAGTATTAAATTCAGAGCTGCTGCTGGCTGCTTGTCCCTTAGTAGGGTAAAGTAATGGTTTCAGCCTGGAGCAGAGCTGTGCACAACTGAACATATGGTCTGAAAGCTGCCAGAAAACAGCCAAGCTCCAGAGAAGTCCGCCTGCCAAAAACACTCCTTTGTTGAATGCCCTTATCATGCTCTGGCTCAGCTCTGGTCTCTTCCGAATCATGAGAAGGAGGGTGGGGAATACAGCTACCTGCTAGGGCACTCAGTTCTCTGGGGTTCTGAGTCTTTTCCGCTGGCAGGTTTCTTGGCAACGACGCGTGGTTTTGTAATAGATGTGAGAAAGAAAGCTCAGCAATAAACAGAAGGAACTTAGTCCTGAGCAAACAGGTTTAGGTTGCACTGCAGATGTGTAAGGGGATTCCGAATATTTCCAAAATATTATATATGCATAAATTCTTATATATTTGGTAGGTTTGAGAAATTGGCTGGTTGACTTTCCTAAAGGAATGGAAGAAGTTTTTGATATATTTGGAAAGCAATTATAATCAATTGACATCGCTTGTAGGGCTGAAAGAAGTTTTGTAAGGAGTAATTTATAAATTATTGTGAAAAGAATTGAGAATAGATGTATTGGAAATTTGAGTTTATAGCAATAATTATAGTAACAAAATGCATAATTAGAAAGACTTTAGAAAACCATCCGTCAAGGTTGAAGGAAGTCGTAGGCTGTGATAGCCAAAAACTTCAAAAGGATGTTTAAAAGGATGTTATGCTGGAAAATATGTGTAAAAACTAATAAAAAAATATTTGTAAAAAAGGGAGAGAAATTGGCTGGTTGGTCCTACTCAGGGGTAGGGATGCAGGAGAAATTGGATCAAGTTCACATTGAAAACCAAATTCATACTCTCCATTCTTTCTCCGATGAAAATAGGGACATCACATTCCATCATCATCATTTTATTATTTATACCCTGCCCTCCTGACTGGGTTGCCACACCCACTCTGGCCAGCTTTCCAACATTTATAAAAACAAAATAGAACATTTAATAACTTCCCTATACAGGGCTGCCTTCAGATGTCTTCTAAAAGTTATCTCCCTGGCGTGGGGTCACATAATTTCATACCCTCCAACATTTCTCCGATGAAAATAAGGTTGTCCAAAGAAACGGAGGACATTGTGGGATCAAATAAAAAAACCAGGACGGCTTCTTTAAATCCGGGACTGTCCCTGGAAAATAGGGAGACTTGGAGGGTCTGCAGAATTCTGGGCTTGGTGGGCCTTTGTTCTGCTCCAGTACTGCTCTTCCCATATTCTTACTCAAGGCTATGTCCATGTGTGGACCTGTAAAAGGACTTCAAGCTCCTTCCTGTAATACTCTGAATGGCCTTCCCCAATTACCCCAATATCTGTTTCTCTTCCTACACTGGGATGTGGGGTTACTGATTTCCTCTCATTCTGTTTTGATTTCATTTTCGTAATGTCTTCTATTTCACCATTACAAATCATAAATTTAAAAAAATGAGTTTTATGTGTAACGTAACCTTTAGACACCTGTGATGGATGAGTTGATTGACATATCATCATAAAATCACCACAAAATAACGGATTTGTTGCAAGAGCAGTTGAGTGGTAGCCAAAGTATCAAATCATTTAATGAATGATCATGATGCTGTGCGTTTGGGAGGGGGTGGGGGTGGTGTCATTACGTTATCAGCTTTACCACCTCAAAACACAGAAGACTTGTAAAGGATTGATCTGTTTGTGTGGTACTTTGCTCTGAGCTAGCCGAAAAAACTCAAGTATCAATAATGGAGTGACCTTGTCACTTATGATGAACTACCTACTGAGGCAACCAGGGCATATGGAGAATCTGCAGCTGCTCTGAAAAGAACACAAGGCCATTCAAGAAACAGTGAAGACACTGCAGAAATTGGGAAAGTAAAGTGAAGTGTGTGGAGGAGATGGGAACCTGTTGATCAGTTTCCATCATTTTGCTTTCGAGTTGTTGCCTTATAGTAGATTCTTGCCACACTGTCCAGCTGATTCCAGGGAAACCAATAAATGGTGCTGAATCACTCCCCCGTTGTCCTATCATTGCCTGTATGAGGAGCTGCATAAATTGAATACACACTTTACTCTCCACCATAGAATGACAATCTATCATCGTCGTCATCGTCATGTATTTGCCACCCATCTGACTGGGTTGTCCC
The DNA here is from genome assembly GCF_965153285.1 of Podarcis tiliguerta. NCBI lineage: Eukaryota > Metazoa > Chordata > Lepidosauria > Squamata > Lacertidae > Podarcis > Podarcis tiliguerta. The sequence continues at coordinate 18,488,720 of NC_139550.1, forward strand.
AACCACTCTGGGTGGCTGCCAAAAATTAAAAAAAAAAAACATTAAGCATAGAAAAACATCAGTCCTTAAAAACTTCCCTATACAGGGCTGCCTTTAGAGGTCTTCTAAAAGTCAGTTGTTTATATCCTTGACACCTGATGGGAGAGCATACCACAAGGCAGGCATGACTACTGAGAAGGCCCTCTGCCTGGTTCCCTGTAATCTCAATTCTTGCAATGAGGGAAGCACCAGAAGGTCCTCGGAGCTGGACCTCAGTGTCCAGGCTGAATGATGAAGATGGAGATGCTCCTTCAGGTATACAGGACCAAAGCCGTTTAGATGCTTAGCATCTCTGTTTCCTTCTGGGGGACAGACAGTTTCTTGGCATGTAGCCTGTATTATGTCACCTGAAATGAATCTGTGGCTCATACATTTATTTTCAAATCTAATTCTAGCGGTTAAAAATAATCCTTTGAGCTTGCCTTGGCATAAACAGTTCTTTGTGTGAACAGGACTGGAGTCTCTTTTCTTCTGTGACCTCCGGCTGACAAAAAAAAATCAATATCCCCAACACCTCTTCAAAATTACAGAAGAACAGGAACTTTCTTAATAAGCACAAGAAAGAAAGCAGGGCATGGGTGGAAATGGATGGCCAATGTTGGTGGAACAAAAATGCTTGTGAATTAGGATGTCATTGTTTTGCATCATGGTTTTGGAACTGAGTGCATATCCAGAGTTTGCCGTGCTCTGCACTTGCTTTGACCAAGATCATAGGCAGATGGAAAGGAGATCCTTTTGATTCTGGTTTCTCGATATGAAATTGATGATTAGCTTCTATTAAAAAAAAAAAAAAAATTCAAGGCTAAGTGCACTGAAGCAACAGCTATTAAATACAACAAGCATCCAGTTATAAACCAGTTCAAAACCATTATAGTATCAGTAAGACCAATAAAATCACTACATAAAAGGTGTAGAAATAATAATAAAAAACCAAGAAGCCCACCATTAGAAAAATCTAAATATAGTTAAAAATCTGGCTGAAAACCCTTTAAGAAAGAAAGAAGGAAAGAAAGAGTGAGGGAGGGAGGGAGGAAGGAAGGGAGGGAGGGAGGGAGGAAGGAAGGAAGGAAGGAAGGAAGGAAGGAAGGAAGGAAGGAAGGAAAAAGAAGAGGAGGATGCCCTCAGGTTGTCTGTAACAATCTTTCCCAACCTGGTACCTTCCCACTACTTTGGACTACAACTCCCACCCAGTAGCTGCCTGCTGTACATTCCCTTCTGTACTGTTATACTCAAGCGTAATCTCATAGTGAAGAATGCAGGGGAAACATAATCACTCGCTGACCTCAGATGTCCAGTGAAGAGCAGACATTGATGGGATCTCAGCCAAGTCTCTCCCTTTCTTCTTTCTCTCTCTTTCAGTCACCAGCGAATAAGTTTCCTTCCTGATGTGCTTCAGACTATGTAATAATATTAAACCATGAGTCATTCAGAGCAGTCCTTGCCTCAACAGAAAATGAAGTCTAATACAGTGTGCATTTCTCATGACGAGAAGATAATGGTGTTATAAGCTTATGCCGTGAATGGATGATAAAGGGTCTCAGCAGCCCTCTGGATATGACTCTGACCTTGTCTTAACACAGACGGGAGAGGGCAAGGGCAGTTTACATGTCTCTCAGGAACAACCTACATACATCCTGATGTTTTGATGTATTTTTAATCTCCTGTTGGAAGCCGCCCAGAGTGGCTGGGGAAACCCAGCCAGATGGGTGGGGTATAAGTAATAAATTATTATTATTATTATTATTATTAACATGCACAATAATTCTCCTCTTTTAGCCAGTAAGGAATTAGTAATAATGGACCCCATTTCCTATTAAATATTATTTACTTTTGAACATTATACCATTGGAGGTTTGTTTGCTTTTATGGAACACTTTATCATCAGTGAGACAGGACTAACATAATAGTATAGTAAATAAAAATGTGGAGTTCTAAATTCAGGTTTTTTAAATTGGCTATACCAATTGTCATGACATATTTTGTTGAGAGCTGCCCAGAGTGGCTGGGGCAACCCAGTCAGATGGGCAGGATACAAATAATAAAATGATGGTTATGATGGAAGCCTGACAGACAAAGGGTTGCCACACTGCTTTATGGCAAGGCAAAGGGGGCTTGTTCCTGCTGAATTTCCAGCTATCCCCATTTGTACTGAATTATGAAATTTGGCCTGCCCTCTTTTGCAATGGTTTGGCTTAATCTTTGAAGAATGACCTCTGAATCTTATCTAGCTGACTAGTAGAGATTTTCTAGATTTGTTATTTCCCCTGTATTCAGTGTATTTTAGCGTGAATTTATATAAATCTTTGCAAATATCATAGTATTTCCAGTTAGACCTAAGTTTTCACTTTGGCTTTTATTAATGGTGGTGAAGAAGAAGAAGAAGAGTTTGGAGTTGATATCCCGCTTTATCACTACCAGAAGGAGTCTTAAAGCGGCTAACAATCTTCTTTCCCTTCCTCCCCCACAACAAACACTCTGTGAGGTCAGTGAGGCTGAGAGACTTCAGAGAAGTGTGACTGGCCCAAGGTCACCCAGCAGCTGCATGTGGAGGAGCAGGGAATCGAACCAGGTTCACCAGTTTACGAGTCCACCGCTCTTAACCATTACACCACACTGGCTTTTACAGATATTAATTTTATTTAGGATATAAGATAGGTTCTTTCTGTCCATTGTTGAAACTCTGTACTTTGGTCCTTCAGACACCCTGCCAGAGTAATGAGATTGCAGCTTTCATTTACTTTTTGGAGAGACCTTTCCTTAGACATGAATGATCTAATTTTCCTAAACTTAAGATAATAGGTATATTTGAAATCCAGGGTGGGGGGGGCCTTACCTAGAGAGAGTATCTTGCTCTAAGTCTACTACAGTCATTCTTGCCTACTACTGGTCCATCTGAAAATATTACTCTTGAATTAACAGCTCCAACAATTCCATTTTAAATTGTATGAAAATCAAATGTAGGCCATTTCAGAATTATTTCACGTCATCTGAAGGAGGCAATCTCCTTAAATATGTAATGCACACATTTAACATCAGCAAAAGGACAGTAATATTCACCATTTGACAGTCCTGTATTGCTCAATGACCTGCATAGTCTTTGGTGACTTTTTCTTGTTGACAAGAACATGTAGCTAACATAGGAACCAACTGCTAGGGGCCATAGGAGCTTCAGCCCCCGCACAATAAAATATTTCAGGCAGCCGAGCCCCTACAAAGGTGATGGGCATTGTCATTCAAATGGTGTGTGTGCACTGCATCCTGCGAACAGTTATGCAGGGTTGTGCTCACCTGGACACCCCAATATTTTATTCATGTTGGCACCCCTGGTAGCTAAAGATATGCATGAACATGTTACTAATCACATGCATGCTTACTTGAGAGAAACTTACAATGAATTCAGCGAGGCTTAACATCTGGGTAAGCATGTATAGGTTTGCGTTATAAGATAATCGATAGTGGTAGAGTGGAGAAATATGACCTTTGTATGAGATCAGACCATAATATAACAAATGTAATAAATGAAGTTCACACATATGAAGAACTCTTCTTTTCTTTCTTCATTTCCTGCCACTGGATTCCAAGTTGGGAAGAAATACTTAAAAAAAATATTATTATAAACATCATAAACTATTCCTGATGTACAATAAAAACATAATATTCAAAATAAGGTGAGGCAAAGCGTGTTCTCCAATAAATGAGAGCACGTGTTGCGGTGTGGGCCACCGGGCCAGGCCTCTTGTTGCCAGGCTGGTTAATAGTTATTGCCTGGCATTTGTGATTGGATAACTGGGTTGCTGGGGCAAATTATATGTTGCAAATTGGGTGGGTGGGACCATAGTATTTAGATATTGGTGCACTCTGGTTTCTCTTTCTCTTTGCAGAGTGCATCGGATCACCCGCCCACCCGCCCTCTTGCTTTGCCTGTCATGGGGTCATCTGCCTTGGCACAGGGGCCTAGTAGGAATTTTGCCATTTGGTGATTGGCTGTGCCATTTGGTTTTTGCCTCCTACTCAGCAATTCGTCACAACTTGTAAGGTTGCGGTTAGGCATTGGTTATAATATGCTGGTGGTGGAGGGGTCAGGACAGGCTGTGCCTGCCCCTCCTATTGCGCTGAAGGGAATTCTGTTAAAGGAATCCTGGGGCTTGCCATGATTTCATCCAATCCCTGTCATGGGACCAGGGCCGCCCAATCCCTGTCATGGGAATCCTTGTCATAGGACCGGGCAGGCAAGCTTTCGGGGAGCTGCTGGGGAGAGCGGCGTGGGTCCGACGCTTAGCTCAGGTGACCCCCCAGTTTGACTTTCTCTTCTACTGGCTACCGATCGGACCTCGGGATGCCAGTTCTGTCCCAGGCGGGGGGACAGATAGTCATAACCAATGTCTAAACAACCACTCACTGATTTTGTATTTTAATAAAGTTGTGGCCAAAATAGTGCCCAAAAACCAAAACTAAATTACGTGTTATGTGTGAAGTTATTTGAGGGGTGGCCTGGGGACCTACATGCGCAACAGGTAACACCTTACAGCACACTAAGACATTCTTCAAAATTAAAACACCTGGGGAAATAGAAATGACTTAAGCAGGCACACACATAAATTACAATGCAGGCACCAGGTGCACCTCTTTACAAAAGGCAGTCCATAAGCAGGCCAAACACCACCAGCCCTCAGAAAAAGCCCTCTCTTGGTGCTCTTCCCAAAAGGAAGGCCATTGGGGAAGATGGTCCATTTGCTTTTTGGAGCAGATTGCCTCTAAGTACATGTGTCACTCAAAGCTTTCAGTTTAAAGGCAGACAAGGATGATTCAACCCTGACCTCCTGCCCCAGCAGTAATGGTTTGGGGGAAATAGCCTTGCAGACCAACTGGGATCTCCTGATGGAGGTTTCCCACTCTTTTTTCAACCCATAAAATGCTCAAGTTTATTTGTGCAATCCTTCTACATGTATATGGAGTGCAGTTTGCAGGCACTCCTGTGATTATGGGCATGCACAGCTATGCAGTACTTTAGGTCAGGGAACAAGCAGAATCATGACATGCACTGTGGCTTTGCTTCAAGAAAAGGAAAGGTTGTTGGGAACTGTGTTCCTGGTGATGAAGATGGAAGAAAGAAGGAAAAGGCTAGTTTCCCCCAGCTCCAAATTTGAACCCCTTCACGTTCTCTGTAGTTATATTAATGGAAACATGATGTAAGCTGGGAAACAGAATGGTGTGTGTGTGTGTGTGAATTGTTTTCAATGACACTTAAATATGCACCATCCCAGTCGGTGTGTCTAAAGATATGGCAAGCCCAAGGGAATAAGGATGGGATCTTTCCTTACTATCTGGGAATTAAAAAGGTAAAGGTACCCCTGACCATTAGGTCCAGTCGTGGCCGACTCTGGGGTTGCAGTGCTCATCTCGCTCTATAGGCCGAGGGAGCTGGCGTTTGTCTGTGCACGGAAATGCCATTTACCTTCCCGCCATATTTATCTACTTGTACTTTGATGTGCTTTCAAACTGCTAGATGGGAAGAATCTGGGACTGAACAATGGGAGCTCACCCCGTCGCGGGGATTTGAACCACCAACCTTCTGATCGGCAAGCCCTAGGCTCTGTGGTTTAGACCACAGCGCCACCTGCATCCCATATCTGGGACTTGGGACTCCATAAATTATACTGCATCAGAATAGCAAGGACTGAATCTACTTGAAGTGCGTTGAGGGTATTCTGTTTCTCAGTCGCACTCCAAATTTCAAGAGGCCAGCACAATGCTTACAAAAATAAATGGGGAAAAATATTGCAAAACAAACATATCAGTTAGTGAACGAGTAAGCTATTCATCATTTTCCTTTGGATAATGCTTATGAATGATGCTTCCATTCACTGAAATCCCAGGGTATTCTCCTGGTTGCTTAACAGTGCTGCTAAATCTGGAAAACAAATATGATAAAGCACAATTCAAGTTACTGTAATGCATGAGTGTATGACTTAAGAGAAGTTTGGTTATGATACATTAACCTTTTTATAATTCCCCGAGGTGATTTATAATAATTCATCTGTGCAGATGTTCTGTTTTGCATTTGCATTTTTTGTGACTCACTTTGCCTAGCCCCCTTACTAAAGAGGAGCAGTTTTACAAGTCTTGGGTTGTTGTTGTTTTTTGCAAGTATTTCTTTTTAAGCCTAATATTCATGCCTCCCCTCCTCCCACTGTTTTGAAATGCACCTGGACCTTGTCCAGTTGCACCACACAATCTTTCCTGATGCATCTTGGCATTAATTAATTCTGATGTCTTATAGAAAGATTAACAGCCCTTTTCTGAATATATTATCTATATTATTGACAATTTTTTTTGCAAGAGCTTGAGGTTTATAATGCTAATTGGGTGTACATTCCCGCCTCCAACCTGAAAGTGCTGAAACATTTTGTAGAATATAAATAAGAATATAAAACGAGCATCTCAAACTTCCTTTGCAACCAAAATTGTAGACTGCAGCTACCTTCTTCTGAACAGCAAATTCGATTGCATTTATGTCAGAGAACATTTCCCAAATTAAGGATTAGACGGCTAGAGGATGTGAATTCTGAGGGTGGAATTCGACTTGGCAGTTGTTCTGTCAGCACAAACATTCCTGCTCGGAAGAGATAGAATTATCTCCTCTCTCCTCCCCCTGCATGCTGTTCTGGGGGATCTCCCGACCTTCCTGAGCAGATGGCGTGGGGTTGTGTGTGGGGAAGAGAGGAAGGAAAATCTCATTGTGCTAGTGGGACTACTAAATCAGATGCAGGGACCTGTGGCCTTTCAGATATGCTGGACTGCAACTTACCCCTGATCATTGCCCATGTTGGCTGGAGCAACATCTGAAAGGCCATTGGATCCCCCACTGATGAACTACAAGGTAGGGGTGGATGGAATAGTTGGCATAAAATGTTGCTAACCAAGTAGGGGAGATGATGGCAGTTCATAGGGAGCAAGTAGAGGCAGTGGCATCCTTCCAGCATTGACAGTGCTCTGTGTGCCCCTGCAGGACCACTGCTGCCAACCCAGAGCTTGACTGTCAAGGGGCTGTCAGGAATGCAGGTTCATTCACAGGTCAGGAAGAGGACTTGAGACATGAAGTGCAATCAGCTTTTACTCACAAAAGTTAAACCACAGTAGAGTTCATCTAGGCCAGTGATGGCCAAACGTGGCCCTCCAGCTGTTTTGGGACTACAACTTCCATCATGCATAGCTAACAGGACCAGTGGTCAGGGATGATGGAAATTGTAGTCCCAAAACAGCTGGAGGGCCAAGTTTGGCCGTCACTAATCTAGGCTAACCTGCCCTAGTTGAAGGCATTGCTGGGACTGGAGTCTGGCCCCACATTCCCTCTCTAGCCCTTCCCCCCTGGACTCTTCCCAAGCAGACATAAACTGTGTCGAGAGGGAGGGGCTGCCCTGTGGGCTTGCCTGGCCCGTTGTTCAACAATATGCAAGGCTCTTCGTGATCTGGGTGTCATTGGAGGAGGAGAGGCACTGTTAAGCTGCTGAGAAACTGAACAGTACAGGGCTCCTTTCTGTCAGAGTCTATGCTCACACTGAGACCCTCAGTGCCCAGCCCTGTCCTTGAATGACTTTCTTCTTCTGATTCCCCGTGTTCAAACTTCCTGCTTCTGTCACCTCCCAGCTTGTCCCTTCTGCAGACTGGTGCTCTGTGGACCACCACCACTGACTTGGGTCTAAATCTTCTTCCTCTGTGTCATCCCGGGGGTGGGGGTGGTTCTTGGGCTGCCATCTCCCATCACTCTTCGTTACTCAGCCAGTCCCTGATATCTGTTCAACTTCACCATCACTGCCCTGCTCCATCCCTATTCCAAAGAGTGCATCATCACCATTGCCATGAAGGACAGCGCTGCCTCTATACCCCTTTAATGCTGGCGCTAGGTGAGTCAGTGCCAATTGTTGCTTCTCATTGTATACCTCCATTATTCTTGGGCCCTCTTCTAGGCTTGTTGGGCATGGCAGTTGATTTTTGGTTGCTAGCCTTGCAGATTGTTCTGAAATGAAGCATGCAGATTTATCTGATTGGAGTAACAGTTCAAGGCACCAATGTTTCCCTAAAGAAGTGGTATTCCCCTACACATTTCCTACGAGGAAGCTATATTTGACATCTCTCTCTTTCTCTCTCTCTGTTTCCCAGGTGAAAGGTTGCAAATTCTCCAAACACAATTTGTTTATTCTATACACCCATTCAGCTTTCCAACAGGAACTTCTCCCATCAATGTCAGCTGAGTGGTTCAGGAGGAAAAGGCTGAGAGACAGACGGAGAGAGTTGTGGGACATCAGGTAAGATTTATCCAAGTAACCTTTTCTGAAACACAAGGAGAACTTCCTCCCCAATACCTGCTCATCATGCAAAGGATGAAAACCGAGGTGAAAAGAATGAGGAGGGGAGGAAATGAGCTGATCCATAAATCAGCTCGGTTTCTCTCTAGTCATTCTTTTACAAGTCTGTGTAGTTGGCTCCTTGGGTGATAATGGCATTGAACAGAAGATATGAGTTCATTTCTAATAGCGCCTGTTTCTAAGAGGCCTTCTGAGCTGACAGATACCCTGACAGATTGCTTAAACTGATATGCACAAAATGGACAGGTTTGACAGGGAAGCGTACACATAGAAGTCCATAATATTATGCATTAAAAGAACCTGTTTGGAGTTGATGATATAAGGTACATCCTCTTTCACCCCAACCACCTTGCCTTTCCGTCTTTCCTCTCTCTGCCTCCACACAGTGCAAGAACGTGCTGCTTCAAATGTAAAGACAGTAATAAAGTCATGCCTCATCCGTATGAATAATTGTCACTTCTCCTGCATTGCCAGCATCTCCTAGCAATGGATCTACAATGAAATCTGTGAGTGTCGCCATGAGATTATTGATTCAAAAAAACTGGGTGTTTAGTGCAAAGCTTAACAATAACGTATTCTCTTAAAGTCTATCAAAATAAACAACGGATTAGTCAAAGATAGTCTTCATTTGTTTGTTGCCATAATCCAGCTCTAATTGCATGAATCTAGAAGGTCTGAATAGAGATCTACACGTCAGATGCATCCTTCAAGTTCAATGATAACTGGAAGAGGGTTGTGGAATAGAATAGAATTTATTGAATTTGTCAGCGGGCCGTTTCAAGAGAAAACCAAACAATTAAAACATGTCAATAATATACACAACACAGACAAAATTTATGTATTTATGAAAACTTAACTAAAAACAGGAGACAGCATCATGGTGAGTATCCAATTATAGGTCTACCTTGCTGGTTTGGGGACTGGGCCCTACCATGCCTCAAGGTGAATAGATTTGCTTCAGATTCCCCTTGAAGCAGGATTGATGAGTGCACAAACCGGTGTCCAACTAGTACAGCAATACTTATTTAAGACTTGCTCCAAGTGGAGGGAGAGGCTCTGCTTCAGTCAGCAAAATGTATTGGGCTGCCACTGGGAAACTGCCTTTAATTTATTTATTAATTATAATGAAGTTTTAAGTACTGTGTTTGCTCAGTCAGTCGCATTGGTGGTCCCCCATGGCTTGGATGCATGGCTTGTACCTTCCAGGAGTTGCATGTTCCAGAAGTTGGACCCATTTCATGTTGACCTGATGTGTGGGATATTAAAAGGGCAGTCAAACCAATGATTCATTGTTTGCTAGGTAGGCACATGATAGGAGCTGTAGTTTTGCTGCATGTTTGCTAAAGAGAACTCTGAGAACCACTCCCGCTGTGCTCTGACATAGAGAGGGCATAAATATATATTCTCCTTACCTGCATGGGCACATCCTTTTTTTGCCTCTCTTCCCTCTTACTTCTTCATTTCATCACCAAGCCAGAAATGTGAAAACAACTGCTACAGCTCAGACACCATCTTAAACTAGATTTAAGCTTGTCTTTGTAACTGAATTACCATTTTAAGCCTGCCTGAACAAAGCTGCTGTTAACTGTTACTCTTCAACAGAAACTCTGAGTGAGAATTTTTTTTTACCTTTTACAACACTGTTGGTGTGATTGTTGTTTTAAGGGGGGGGGGGGGGAATACCAGGAGAATCCCATCTGCCTTAAAGCACCCTGGGTTACTTAAACAAAGGTGAAAACTAGCCTAACTAAGCTTCCTTTTAAGCTGCAAAGGAATGGCACTCTACTGAACTCACAAACATGATAAAGGAAGGATAACATCTAATAAATATATCCTAGTATCTATTCACATCCCTACATGATGAATACCTGTTTACTACATGATGCAGTAAACATTTAAAGGACGTTTTCTGATTTTCTGGTTAATTTTAACTGATGTTGTCTCTGTACTGTGTCTTACGGAATCTTTTTGTACAGTGGAGATGCATCGTACACTCTTGGTACCAACAAGAAAAACTGCTCCAGAGCTGGACGCCTGGCACTTCAGATCTTGCAAAAGCAGCAGGAAACCTGTTTGTTGTTCTTGTGTGACACAGCTCACAATGATCAGTAATCCCTCCCTCCCGCCTCGTCCCCCTGGAGAGGCTCTTTGTGTGTGTGAGTGGTGGGCGAGGGTAATTGCCTTACACTTCCACAACACTGGATCCAACCCAATATGTAGAAGACAAAACAGAATGAGATAGTTGGAAACAAAAAACTTATACCTGGGAGCCACTGTGAAGCAGAAAACAAACCTAGAGTGTATGAAGTCAGAGGTTTTGTGTGTGTGTTTATGTGTTTTAGTAGAATCCACTTCGTTTTGGAGTGCACTTAATAACCATATACAACACTGTCTTGGTTTCCTGACCATTTGTATCTCAGCTCACTCCATTTCATAAAAATCATACACTGAGGGAAGATGAACATGGAGATGGCAGTTCTCAAAATTGCTACAGATGCTGTCCATTTAAAGCTAAAAGCAAAACAGAATAATAATAATAAAAAGAAATCCTCAAAGTTATATTTATTTCTCTTTCCGCAACAGCTTTATGCATTTAGGCAGTTGGAGAAAGATAACTCTTTTCAACTATTTCATAGTTATTGTTACAACACGTCTTTCCATCAAATTCACCCATTTTCTCAATGAAAACTTGCTTTGTATTCCTGCGATTGCTACAAAAATAACAGAAGAGTGCTTTTTTCTGTTCAGGAATACTGTTTGCATTTTAGAGGCACTTGACTAATGTTCAAGTGTGTGATTTTTTCCCTGAGAACTTTACCTTGGCGCATTTTGCTTGTGATGGCTGCAAAAACACATCATGTCCACATTCAATAGTGTCAACATTTTGACACGCTATTGTTTCACTCCCACATGGCACTGCCTCTTTGACCACTGTCCCATAGTGTGTTCTCTGACTACTTCATGACTCCATTCCTTTCGGGGGATGTTTTTAGACAAACCTTAGACAAATCGTATCCTCCTCCCAGAGAGCACACATTATGGTGAGATAATCAAGACTGACCTCACTGCTGTTGTGGGTGGGAGTGATTGGATAGTCACAACAACTCAATTGGTGGTCACTCAATTGCTGGGGTAAATGTGGCCAATGGGATCATTTTCAAGCATTAACCAAGGGACCCATATGTACTGTTGCATGTTGTATTGAGCTTCCTCTTTTTCACCTCGTGCGGAGGCCTGGTAGGAATTTTCCCACTTGGCTGATGCCACTTGGGTTTCGCCTGCCACGTAGCAAATCATCACAACTTTGTAAGGTTTGGCGGTTAGGCATTGGTTCAATGGTGGTGGAGGGGATGTGGTTAGGCTGTGCCTGCCCCTCCAATGCTAGGGTACTCCGTTAAAGGAATCCAGGGGCTTGCCTTGCTTTTGTCCAATCCCCTTCCAGGGGTTAGGGCCACGCCAGAGACCCTGGGAGCACTTGGGGTGAGCATTAGTCTGAGCCTGGTCCAATGCTCCCCCAGGATTTTTTTCCCTTATTGACGTCTGGTAAGTTCAGGATCAGCTAGTCAGGAACCAATGCCTAAGCAAACCACTCACGATCTGTAATCAGTAAAGTTGTGGCCAAAATTATGCCAATAACCTTAAACTAAATTCCGTATCAATTGTGTCTTTCTTTATTGAGGGAGGTCTTGGGATCTTAAGACGCAAACAGGAGAAGAATGATTTCTGCAGATCTGACGGAAGAAGAACTTATGTTATTCATTTAATTCATCCTCCAACCCATGGGGAGCAATGTGAAGGGTGATGAAGGCACAGCCTCCAATTGCACATTGCTCAAACTCACCTTTAGAACACCTGAAGCTCATGCAGGGCAACAGTTTGTACTGAGAATGTGAATAAAGGGTGATGGAAACCCTCTTGACTCCAAGACCAGTGCAAAACTCATGACTCACAGAAATGGCACAGAAGCAAAATTCGTAAGATCTATGGGGATGTTGCACCAAACTAGATGGAAAACAGGGGGAAGAGGTATGAAAGGCACATGCCTTAAAGCTATTCTACCCCTTGACTCAATAGATTTTATCTGTTTCCAAGGAAGCGTGACCATATTGTTCATTGTGGTTAATGCAACTTTTCTGCATCATTGGTGCTAACAAGTTTAGCATTATGAAGTGATTAGGAGAGATTGAGCTGAATTATCCCTTCCTAACTCAATGGAATTTTGTGTGCCTCGATAAATATTTTGTGAAGATCTTGATTTTGTCTGTTGATTTTCAAGCGAGTTTTAGATAATAAATTACCCTGCTTGGCTCCGATTTATGGGTCTCTCACTCACTCTAACTCTAAAAAATTGGATTTAGAGATCAGTTTGCAGTCTTGGATCTTAATTAAAGCATTTAATTGATTTATAGACGGTAGCTGAGAGTTCAGAACAGCCATTTGTAAATATCTTGTAAATTCTCTGTAGCATTTATGGATTTCTTATGTTAACATAACAACATTGAGAGATTTATAAGAACTGCAGTTCTGCAGTACGTTTAAAAACGAGGCACTTCTAAACACTTGCCTTGCCTTACGAAAATAAAATTAAATAATAAAAAGACATAGCTTTTTTTTACAGGCATTTGTGATTGGTTTGCACAGAAGATCACTGATGACACAATGGGGAATAACTTGAGGCAACATGCTATTGGATATTCTGCTGTGTTGTTGTTGCTTTTGTTCTTGTTTTAGTTTTAAATCAACTGCTGTTTTGGAACTGAGGTCCAAAAATGATTAGGACCAAAGAATTGAGGGAAGATAATTCAATCTTTTTTCCCTTTAAAAGCTGCCAAAGCCGCCATTTGGCTCAAAGGGGAAAACACACATGTTCTGCTTTCCATGGTTCTGAATGAACAGGAACCTCCCCCTCCTGAGGTTGTTATTCAGTGTTTAAGCTTTATCTGGAGACCCAATCACATATTTTTTGTGTAGTTTGGTCTGGAGTTAGCATTTGGGGTCATTAAATATATATGTTAAGAGGAACATAAACCGAGTGGTAAATGTAGATAAAAGTTTGTTGGGGATTATGCATAATGACCAGTGCTTTTTTTGTCTTAAAAAAAAAAATGTTTAGGGTTACTCTCATTTATCCTCAAGAAAATCACCATTTTATAGTTCAAATCGGCAAAAATAAATAGAGTAAATGGACAGGTGTACAAAGTGTCAGAAAATGTTTAGGGGTATGCATCCCCCTGTGTTCCCCTAGAAAAAAAAGCACTGATAATGACCATGATTCAGACATGCTCATTCCCCAAGGCCTGTTGGGGATTATGTAAATTGGCACAGAAATGTGCAGAAAAGTGGCTATTTTAAAAAAACACATTTTTGGTATATATATATCCCTGCCCCCTGAGAGAAGTGAAACCTAACGAAGAGCTGCACTTTGATCCACAGAGATCACTTTGGCTTGGAATCCACAAAGGTTTAATTCCTTAAGCATCCCTAGTATCCAGCTATATTTTACAGCTTAAAAGGTGGGGATGGGGGTCAGAAGAGAGAACTCAGCTTTGAGTCATGCTTTTCTGCTAAGTAGCTTAAAAGCAAAAGCCTAACGAGGCCCCTTTTCTGGTCTGTTGGTAACCTTACAGAGGGAGCCCCCACTTCTCTGTATTGTCATGCACCCGGGGGGGGGGGAGTGTGGTGAGAGACCCCTTTCTCTCCCCCCCACCCCCGTTCTGTAGCTCATAAGCAAGAAATACAGCTCTCTCTCCAGCCTTCCTCTGCAGTACTGCCACTTAGAAGAGCCAAGACTATATATAATTCCCAAGGAAGAACCGAGCACCAGTAGCATTACAAAATGAACTCTAAGCCATTAATTATTTCAAACATTTCAGAAACAACCACTAACACAAACACACACACAAAATGCAGTACAAGGTGCTGAGAGAAATTATGATAATATCTACCACAAAGCAGCACAATTTGCTTTAGGCAATAGTCAAATGTTCCCTGCATTGGAAACTTTGAATATTCTTTCTTTATTTTTTTCTTTTGGTCTTAATAAAATGAGTGATCATCTGTATGTATTAGTTATTGCTCAAGAGAGGATATGTATGCTTTCCTCACAAGTATTTTAAATGCTTCTCATTTATCACAAAGTATATGGTTATGAGCAGACTATGAGGCTGGTCCATAATTGCTCTCTTTTAGTGCTGCGTTGAAAATTTATCTGGCATTCCCCATTGCATTCAAATATTATCCAAGTGAAAGAATAAAAGGCTGAAATTCTCGTGGGTATGGTGCAGAATTATTTTTTTGCGGTGTTTATCTTGCTTTTGAGGTGGCCAAGGGGTTGTTTTGTGTGAGTGTCCTTTCATTCTACAAATCAGCTCTCCAGTAGCCTGCATTTTGCAGCTTGCAATGATGTCCATGCTTCCTGAAAGCTCCATGACATCATCCTTGCTGTTGTTGTTGCTTAGTCGTTTAGTCGTGTCCGACTCTTCATGACCCCATGGACCAGAGCACGCCAGGCACTTCTGTCTTCCACTGCCTCCCGCAGTTGGTTAAACTCATGCTGGTAGCTTCGAGAACACTATCCAACCATCCCGTCCTCTGTCGTCCCCTTCATCTTGTGTCCTCCATCTTTCCAGGCATCAGGGTCTTTTCCAGGGAGTCTTCTCTTCTCATGAGGTGGCCAAAGTATTGGAGCCTCAGCTTCAGGATCTGTCCTTCCAGTGAGCACTCAGGGCTGATTTCCTCTGGACATCAGGACATCATCCTTGCTCAGGCATTATTCCTGAGCAGGAAATAACAATCCATGTTGGAGGCACAGGGCTACTGTCCATCTAAACACATGCACATCAATCAGTGTCACAGTGCTTTAATTCAGATGCCACCGGACCAAATTCTGCCTTCTCATGTTCACACACCCTCCAAGTGTCCCTATTTTCCAAGGACGTTTCTGGAATTACGAAAGCTGTCCCAGCTCCTGATTTCATCCCAAAATCTCCCAATTTTCCCTGCCAAAGCTGCCGCTGAGCTCGGGGAGGAGAATGAGACAGCTCTTGTCCTTGAGTGGTGGTGGCAGCAGCAGTGGCAGATGCGAGGAAGCATCCCATGGCTTCTCCATGGCTGCTGCTGCCAACTGCCTCCCAGGGGCAGCTTGTAGCAGCTACTGGAGAGCAGGCAAGGAAGAGGAGAATCTGCCACTCCACGGCTGATGCCCAGCTTTGTGTGATACACAAACTTTGGAGGCAAGCAGAGGGCAGGGCTGCTCTGGATGGGAAGAAAAGGGGAGTAGAGCAGAGCTCAAAGAGTATTTATTTATTTTAAAAAATGATGCTTCATGCATCTGTGTCTAATCTTGCCCCTTTTAAAAATTCATTTTAGAGCCCTAAACAGCTTCGGCCCAGTATACCTGAAGGAGCGTCTCCACCCCCATCGCTCAACCCAGACACTGAGATCCAGCTCCAAGGACCTTCTGGTGGTTCCCTCCCTGCAAGAAGTGAGGTTGCAGGAAACCAGGCAGAGGGCCTTCTCGGTAGTGGCACCCGCCCTGTGGAACGCCCTCCCATCAGATGTCAAGGAAATAAACAACTGTCTGACTTTTAGAAGACATTTGAAGGCAGCCCTGTTTAAGGAAGTTTTTAATGTTTGATGTTTTATCATGTTTTTAAAATTCTGTTGGGAGCAGCCCAGAGTGATTGGGGAAACCCAACCAGATGGGCGGGGCATGAATAAATCATTTTCATTTTTCATTTACGGGTGTGTGCTTTTCTTTTTGTAAATCTTATTTTAATAAAATAAAATCGGAATTACAGTGGTACCTCGGGTTGCAAACACCTCGGGTTACAAATACTTTGGGTTACAGACTCCGCTAACCCGGAAGTAGTACCTTGGGTTAAGAAATTTGCCTTAGGATGAGAACAGAAATTGCACGGTGGCAGCGGTGCAGTGGCAGCAGGAGGCCCCATTAGCTAAAGTGGTACCTCAGGTTAAGAAGGGTTTCAGGTTAATAACGGACCTCGGGAACAAATTAAGTTCGTAACCAGTGGTAGCACTGTACGGGGTTTTCTCAGATCGTGGTGTGTGTGTGCTGTGTCCCTCTGATGTAGTGATGGTCAAACTTGCCCTTTTTCTGATCGGAAATGCTTTGCGAGTGGAGGTGACAAAATAGGGTGGATCAGAGAGGGTCAATTGGTGAGGGGAGCGAGAAATGTCCCTTTTTCATCTGAGGACCGTTGGAGGGTATGTAATCAGCACCCACATTATTTTGGCAATCTACAGAAGCTCTGATCATGTTGTCCATTAGGAATATGTGCCCTTCTAGTGCAAGTGTCAGCCAGCTGATGTGGTGAATAAGGGTGATCACTATAATCAGCATCACTGTTAATTATATGTTGGAATCGTGGGCTCAACACTGAGTGAGTACACTGCTTGTTTCAGTTAGCACTGTGTTTCAGGTGATATGAAATGCTAAGAAGGATCTGCTTAAGGCTTCTCATCCACGATGGCTGAACTTCCACATGACACATGACTGAAGTCAAGTGGTTAAGATGCATGTGTGAATTCACCCTTAGTCATATCATCACATATATTTTTTCTTCAATGGAACTATGCAGCGGCACTCGTGGCTTCCTCTAAAGAACACTGCAGGCTTTGTGAACTGAGAAGCAATGGATTTTTATACACTGTGCTAAAGCAAAATTTATGCCATTAAAAGATTAAAGCAGTGACTCTTAAAAATGCAGAGTCTTCAGAATATGCATTTGGGGAATTTCTTTTTACAGTTAACCAACTATATTTCCTACCCGCAGGAGACAAAATTTATTTTCTTGATGATGCCAGTGACAGCGTAATAAAAGAGACTACTAAAAGTGTGATCTACATAGGCTGTAAAGATAGTATTCCAGCAGCACAATGAACAATATTTTGTTGCATTATGTGGTGCACTGTGTTCAATTCTCAATGCCACACTTTAAGGAGGGTGTAGACAAATTGTTTAGAGTGGACTAATTGTTCAAAGGAGGACAACAAAGATGAATGATGGGCTTCCTGCTAGGGATGGAAAGATCAGCTGAAGTCTGCCCCGTGGCATTTTTATTGCCTTTTGATCCTTGGTCTACCTTCCCCCATTTTGGCTATATATATTTTTTTGAATTAATGAATGTAAAGTTCACTTTACCTTATCCCTTTGTGCCGCAGTGTGAGAAGGACAGGAAGCTTCTCCCACATTTGATCTTGCCACAACAGCAGTGGTGTGTTGCTACACACAAAAACATTCCATAGTCTGATAGGTGGTTTTTTAAATATTTAAATTAGATTTTTCAATTTTTCCATAATATTTTGACAAAGGGTCAGGCTTCAGGGAATCAGCTTACTCCCCCGTGGCAGTAAATAAGCAGATCAAATGAAAGGAAATTCTTACCAGTTAGTTTCTTTAATAAACACAGTGAGAGACAAAGGAAAGTGTCTCGCTAGAATGGCAGTGCTCCCAATTAAGGCTTACCCCTCGTCCCTATTAATCTACGTCACCCCTATGTCTTGTAATCTGAGTTTGTACCCTCTGTGCTTTCTGTTCTAACAATCTCTGAGCTCTCTGTATCTTTAGAGAAGGAGGGTGAATGCTGTCCAGAGACTGTGAATCTGTTAACCCACTCTCGTTTGGTGTTTCTTCTGTTAGCTGTTCCCCATCCCGTATTTCCCAGCTTCTGCCTTCTGAACTATGCCCCTCTTCAAGCCACTGTTCTGAATCTATACTGTCTTCCTGCTTCTGGGAAGATTCAGGGTCAGGGGGAAGGGGAAGCTCCCACCATTCCTCCTCAACACAGTCCCTGACACATAGATACAATCCAATATTTTTTCACAAAAATATGTATTTTGACTTCCCCCCACTCCTTTTGCTATTTCTTATATTTTTACATTTATAACGTTGCATCTCCTTCATTACTCCAATTAAAAATTACTCCTTAGTTAGCTTTTAACATTAACATTAATTTTAATTGTTTGGTTTAAGTTAATCTTGCTAATGAACTTATATGGGTACAATAACATTTCAGATAACCCACAAAATTTACCCCAGTCTTTTTAAAAGTCCCCCCCCCTCTTGGTTCCTTATTGCTCCTGTAAAGCTTTGCCATTTCAGCATGGTCCATTAATTTAGTCTGCCACTCCTCCTTGGTTGCTACAGAAACACATTTCCATTTCTGAGTGTCCTGGCTGAGGTTGTAGGATACATAAGCAGTTTTTTGTTTTCATTTTTCAGTATCTCTGTACCAATTATCCAATTATCCAATTATCCTCTGTACCAATTTTCCTGGGGGGAAAAACTTCTTCTTCTTTTTAGTAAAAGTCATTTTAAACATTTTCTTCAATTCATTATAAATCATTTCCCATAAAGCTTTTACCCTCTTACAAGACCACCACATACATTCACCAAATACATTCTTTCTCCTTGCATTTCCAGCACGTGTTTGATTTTGATTTATACATTTTTGCTAACATACTAGGTGTCAAATACCATCTATAATCATTTCCAAATAGTTATATTTCAATGTATAACACACTGTGTATTTCATATCTACATTCCACAATTTTCCCCACACAGCCATTTCCAGATTAAATCCTGTATCTCTTGCCCAGTGTATCATCATAAATTTCACCTGTTCGTCTTTTGTATCTCATTCCAATAATAATTTATACATTTTGGAAATTACTTTGACATTATTTTCCAATAGGTCTCTTTCAAATTTTGAGGCTTGATTTGAAAAACCATACTTTTTATCCATTTTATAAAATTCATTAAGCTGATGGTATTGTAACCAATCAGTCACTTGTTGGTTTAACTCTTCAAACCTCTAATTTATACTCAAAATCTTTTCATGTTAGTAAGTCCCTATATTTTGCCCGATCACTTCTCATATCCTTTTCCCCCCACCGAAAGTCTTTCTTTCTAGCAAGTTTTTTTATATTATCCCAGACCGCATATTGATTCTTTCTTATGATATATTTTGTAGAACCTTAGTGTGCTCTAACCATCCCATACCAAAAATAAGCATGTCAAACGAACTTATTATCAGGTCCCTCCAGGTCCAACACCTGAGTATTCTTCAATGTCCTGATAGGTTTTTTTTGTGCCTCCCAGACCCTACACCCCCAGTGGTGGCCAGTTTCACCAACCCTCTGTTTGGGAATGCGAGAGCTATGGTAATCTTGCACCAGTTGGTTGGATTCTATAACTTTACATTCTGTTTACTAACTAAAAACAATCTAGGACAAAAGATTGTGCACATCTGCTGTTGCCGTTTAACCTGAACTGATTATCTGGGTGGTCTTTTAGTTAATTATTGTCTGTGGAACCAAAACCCCAGTGGAAAATGTATTAGCTGATGCCACAGTATTTGAGATAAAAGGAAGAGGGAGCGGGCACCAAACTGCCTTATCATACACAACACAATTGAAAAGTATAGTGCAGAGAGGACTAAGTAAAGAAATAAATAAACCAAACCATGCAAAACAGATTAGTCAGGATTATTCCTGCTACAAACCTTAATTAAATGTACCATTATTCTATGACCCATTTCCCCCCCATGTACTTTCATTCATAGTTAGCACCTTAAAAATATACATGTGGTAAGGAACTATTAGACAAGATATCTGCAAGCCTGCCTGTCAGCTGTCAGCGAAGTGCGAGGCAATCATTGTGTTCTGTGTTGGCTACGGCAGAGCTGATGAAATAAATAGAATATGTAATACGATGTCTCTTTCATGTATAAAAGTATCAGCTCAGAGGTTATGCTTCATTAGCTTCAAATGTAGCATGCATAATAAAGGACGAAGACTCCACATTCCTTTGAATCATCGTAAGGAAGCTTATCAGTCCCTCTTTCAAGTGACACTTTATTAAATCAGGGGAATAATGGAAAATATGCCTGCAAAAACTGCAAAGGAATTTGGCACTGTGGTGCATGCAGACCATCCAAATGTCCCTATTTTCCAGGGACAGTCCCATATTTACAGAAGCTGCCCCGGGTTTTGATCCCAGAATGTCCTCCTTTTCCTTAGGACATCCCTATTTTCACCAGAGAAATATTGGAGGGTATGGTAGGATGCCCCTATTTTCAAGGACCAACTCCCTTCTCTTGCGGGGGCCCAATTAGTCCCATTGCCTTCCGTTAAGAGTTTGGGTGTAATCCTTGACGCTTCCCTTTCCATGGAGGCGCAAGTTACAGCAACAGCCAAGGCGTCATTTTTCCACCTTTGCCGCATCAAGCTGTTGGTCCCTTACCTTTCCCGCCCTGACCTGGCCACAGTGATCCATACGACGGTCATCTCCAGGCTTGACTACTGTAATTCGCTCTACGCAGGGCTGCCCTTGAAGCTGTCCCAGAAACTCCAGCGGGTACAGAATGCTGCAGCGAGGCTCCTCACGGGGTCTCTGCCATGGGAGCATATTCACCCAGTGCTTTTCAAGCTGCACTGGCTCCCGGTGGAGTACAGGGTCAGATTTAAGGTGCTGCTTTTGACCTTTAAAGCCCTTCGCGGCCTAGGACCCTCGTACCTACGGGACCGCCTCTCCTGGTATGCCCCACGGAGAGTCTCAAGGTCCATAAATAACAACACCCTAGTGGTCCCAGGCCCTAGGGAAGTTAGATTGGCTTCAACCAGAGCCAGGGCCTTTTCAGCTCTGGCTCCGGTCTGGTGGAACGCTCTGCCTCGTGAGACCAGGGCCCTGCAGGATCTGATTTCTTTCCGCAGGGCCTGTAAGACAGAGTTGTTCCGCCTGGCCTTTGGCTTGGAGCCAATTTGATTCCCTCCCTCCCTCTCTTTCTTTTTTCTTTTCCTTCTCCTCCTACAATGAGGCTACATTTTAATATTTTAATGTTCCATTATTTTAATGTTGTATTTTACTTTTGTTTTTAAGTTGTAATCATTCATCTTGTTTTTATTATTGCTTGTAAGCCGCTCTGAGCCCGGCTTTGGCTGGGGAGGGCGGGGTATAAATAAAAATTTATTATTATTTATTATTATTATTATTATTTGTAAAATGTTGGAGGGTATGGAGTTGTGTGACTGTTGAGCCAAGGAGATAAGTAACTATACAACCTTTATAAAACATCTGAAGCAGCCCTGTATAGTTTTATTATGTTTTTATAAATGCTGGAAGTCTCCCAGAGTAGCTGGGGCAACCCAGTCAGATGGCCGGGGTAGAAAAAAAATATTGTTGTTATTATGGAATAGGGCATCCCTATTTTCATCAGAAAAATGTTGAAGGGTATGATGCAGGGATACAAAATACAGAAGGCAGTGGGAACAGGAGATGTGTGAAGAGGAGAACACCTTGCAAGCAGCTCACCTTTTTAATGCTTTTGTGAACTTAACTGAATGCATAAGCACATTAAAAACTGCATTGGCGTGGAATGCAATTATTCTGTGCCCAAACCTTGTAACAAGGTTTCAAGTCAATAGGGAAAAGGTGATAGAAAGAAAGTATAAGGTAAAAGGTAGAGTTTTGGACCACCAATATGAATTCCAACTGGGTCCACATCTGTCACATGCTGCAATGCACATGGCATTGTTCCAAAACTGATTGCGTGGCAACACCCGCCCCCTCCCACAGGAGTAGAAATAACGACTCGGACACAAGAATTAAGGTTAATGGGCGTAAATGGCCACAACTTTATTGATTACAGGTAAGAGAGGTATTGGCTTTAGGCATTGGCCCTAACATTCTAACCGGTCTAACCGGGAAGGGTTAAGCACCAACAGGGGGAGCCCCCCGAGATGAACATCCGTAGGCGCCCCCCCCCCCCCGGGGTTACCGCTCGGGGGCGCGCTTTAGGCCCTAGCCTCCGTAGGTTTCGGACGAGGCGACGCCCCTCGGAGTCCTTTAACGAACTACCCTTCGTGATGTGGGGGGAGGTGATGGCGCTCCTCCCCCCCCCGTCCTCATATGCATAACAATACCCCTGCCAATGCCTAACCGCCAAAACCGGGAAGTTGTGACGTTTGCTACGAGGTAGGCGAAAAAACCAAAGGCTTCGAAATCACAGCCAATTAGCCAAATGGAAAAATTCCTACCAGGCCCCTTGCGGCGACCAGCCGAAGCCCATAGCAAAGTCCGGGGCAAGCCTAAAGGGAGGGTGGGTGGGAAGCTCGATCTGAAGCCGATGCGAAGGAGAAAAGGGGGCGAGCCAGGGCATCCCTGACCTTAAATTACCCTGGCAGGCCCCACCCCCTCGCCAGCCGATTGGCTGGCCAGGGGGAGATGCATAATAATAGGGCTGGGGAATCCCTGACCTTCCCGCGGGGCTTCCCAGCCCCGCGAGACTGTGGTCGCGGACGAGAGCCCGCAACCCCACCCCCTCCTGAGATCGGGAGTGGCTTTGCAGGTATGAAAAGCCCTGAGTGCCCTTCACTGAGCCATCTGCAACACTGTCTGTACCACTGTCTGTATTATGTTGTGACCAGACCCAGGAATAAATAGAAATCCTAGCGCTGATGGGAAGTATTATTTGAATACCACCCTCAAAAACTTATGTAGGTGCATTTAAATTCCTTTAAATTCCTGGAAGTTTACATTAGTGAGGACCTTACTTGGAAAATCAACATAACTCAGGCGGTCAGAAAGGCCCAACAGAGACTCCATTTCCTCAGGGTCTTGTGAAAGAATAAATGTTAAACAACAACTGATGAACTCCTTTTACTGGTCCACAACAGAAAGTGTCCTTTCATATTGTATTGCAGTGTGGTATGCTGGCCTGACAGCCAGAGATAGAAAGTCTCTACAGAGGGTAGATATGATATCATGGGCTGTCCCTTGACATCGCAAGGGATCGTTGCCTTAGGAGAGCGAGAAAAATTCCCAGGGATGACTCACACCCCGGCCATCACCTCTTTAATCTTCTACCCTTGGGCAGGAGATATAGAAGTATAATCAGCAGTACCAACAGGCTAAAAAATAGCTTCTATCCATGGGCTGTTAGGCTGTTGAATGAAAAATAACAGCAAAAGTGACTTGCGAGGTGGTGTGTTGTTTAATAAGAGATTGAGTGTTTGGGGGCGGGGAGGGAGGCTCATTTAATTTCATTGTACACAGGTTGCACAATGACAATAAAGGTATTATTATTATTATTATTATTATTATTATTATTATTAAATGCTAATGGTAAACTTCTTAATTCTACCAGTTCCAGAGTTCTGGTGTATGTAGTACAGTGCTTGAATAAACAAGTTCAGTTGAAAAAAGTTCATTACATACATACACCTGAAAGTAGTTCCTATAATTGCTGGGTGAATTTTAAGTTAATTTCGGGGTGGAACTTCAAATGATTTCTAGTTCATCTTCATCCCTGGTCCCCAAAACATGTGGCCTGGTCTCTTATCTTTCTTTTTTTTCAAAAAGGAAGTCAATTGGACATCTATAAAGAAAGTTAGAAAGCAAAGAGTGGAGACAATTTTCTAAGGTTATTAGGCAGATACAGAGGTTCTGCTGATGCTCAACCACTTATTCACTGCTGCTAAACAATCAGAAGGAAAGGATGGGAGGCATTTCCTGCATGTAACTCCTAGAAAAATGTGCTGTCTTCCAACAGGAGCAGGTCACAGTGAGAAGTACAGGTATAGTAACAAATTGAATGATGCCTTGTGTCTTTAACAGCTGTGTGGATGCTATAAATTAAACAGAGTAAGCCTTTTCTAGTAGGGAAATGCAATTAAGGGGAAAGCTTCACCTGCTAACCTTCTGTCTGTCAGACAAACAAAATTAATAAGATTACTTTTTGTGTGCCCCCTGGTTTATTTTTGGACTCTGCATTTGGCACAGCAGCTTGTAACATTCTGAATGTTTGAAATGGTTTTGCCAAGGATGAACTGTTGATGAACTAAAAGTTCACTGGGTGAACTTGAAATGAACCAGTTCGAAAAGGCAAGATAAGAAAGATTGAGAAGATAAGATTGAGAAACCCTTAATCCTGATTTGATCCTTTGATTGATTTACAGAAAGGAAAATACACACCAGTAATTAATTTTTCACAAGGGTGTGTGTGTTTGTGTGTGTGTATCTCAAGTCTCCTTGAGCTCCGCTCTACCCCCCTTTTTTCTTGCCCAGGGTGGCCTTGCCCTCTGCCTGCACCTCAGAGCCAGTGGCAACAGCCCCTCTTTCTCCTTGCTCATTCTCCAGCAGCAGCTAGGAGCTAACCAAGGGAGGAGGTCAGCAGTGGTGGCCATGGAGAGGCCATGGAAAGACAATGGGATGCTCCTCCTGGCATGTAGTCTGCTTTAGGAGGTTTAGTTTGGTCAGAATTGAGTATCCACTTCCAGAATTAACACAAAATACATCATTTCTGGCAAATGAGCCACCAAAGATGCTAGAGGTCTGTGAAATTGGTTTCCTGGGCTTTTTAGCTCATCTTCCCATCTGAAACCCAAGGAGTGCATTGTTTGCCAGATGCGATTTTCCCCCCAGCTCTCCTACCCCACTACATTATTTGTTTGTTTAGATGTTTAGAAAGATGCTTAGAAATTGAGGTAATCTTAATCTGATTTAGTATTTTAACTTCTGTATGTTTTATAGTATGGTTTTGATTATTCTCGATTTTATTGTTTCGTCTTTTGTAAACTGCTTTAAGGTTGTTGTTTTTTTTTACATTCAAGTAGTGTATAAATTTTGTGAAACAAATTATGCACCCTCATGCATGGGTCTTTTTATCTTTCCCCCCCTCCCCCTTTTAATGAGAAAGCCACATTTCTTCCCCTGACCTACAGACCTGTTGGTAGATGTAGTTAGCAGCCCTTAACTCTGTTAAGAGACAAGGGAGGAAAACATCTTGACTACATCAAATTTCACTTGAGTCCAAAATCTGATCACTTTGGCTCATTCAGGTGAAGCTTCTTATAGTGCCTACTGGCAGCATAGTTTTTGTTTTTTAAAAAATGCAATTTAAGTGTTAAAAGAAATGTTTCCAGATGGTCTACATATTTTATCCTACTCCCACCAACCCTTCATAAACAGATGGTTGGGAAAAACATCTAGCCAGAGGTGGCAGTAACTAAATTATAAGAACTGTGAAGGTGCCAGCAAGTGATTCATGTTAGCAGACTAACAGCTCTCCTTTGGGGGAAATTGTACTTTGAACCTTTTTTTTCCAGGATGTCACACATCCCAAAATGCTATTTTTTTCCTGACCTCATTATGAGTAGGTATTGTGGAATACTTGACATGGGATTCAGGCCATTAAATATATGATAGGAAATCACTCAAGTCTCTTGAAAGGGGAGAAAAAACATATGTTTCTCCTTGCACAAAGTCCTGAAGGTTCCCTAAAGGTCAGATGATACAATTTTCATATTTATATCTGCTGATGCAATCTCATCACAACCCATATAGGACCATAGGCTTTGATTTAGGCAACTGTCTTTTGTTCTCTGTCATTTTCCAATGGATATCACGTGAGATCCACACAAAACAAGCTTGAATCTATCACATGGCTTCCACCTCTGAGGGCCTTCTGGCAGTTTCCTCATTGTGAGAAGTGAAGTTACAGGAAACCAGGCAGAGGACCTTCTTGGTAGTGGCACCCGCCCTGTGGAATGCTCTCCAAACAGATGTCAAGGAGATAAGTAACTAAACAACTTTTAGAAGATATCTGAAGGCAGCCCTGTATGGGGAAGTTTATAATGTTGTTGTTTTTTTGCTGTGCTTAATGTTTTTAATTTGTTGGAAGCCACCCAGAGTGACTGGGACAACCCAGTCAGATAAGCAGGATATACAATAAGTAAGAAAATGATGATGGTGGTGGTGATATCCATTAGTGATCCTTGGCTTATGGTCCATTCTTAAGAACCAGTGAGTAGAACATTGGCGTTGTCTGGAAAATCTGCTACTTGGGTTTTGTTAGGGCTTTGGGTGGTAGTACCTGACTCTAGACCTGCAATGGTCAGCTGCTCCTCCTCCTGCCATGGAAGGGAAGGAGGGTTGAAGCAACCTCCTGCTGATTCCAGTTCCAAGAGGAGGTGGAGGAGGAGCTGTTACCCATTGAGCTGCATGGCTGCCGTGTTTGGCTTCGCCCCCAGCTGCTCCCAATGTCCTGACATCACAAGTGTGACATCGGCCCCCACAATTGTCCTTGCAAGCTGGCACCTCTGCACCAGGCCAATTGGCTCCAGTCTGGTAGTTTTGCCTGCCTTATAGCAATTGTCACAACTCTAGCAGTTTAGGTACTTGGTAGACCTTAGTCATGGATGGAAGAGTGGTTTTAGCTCTGCCTGCCCCTCCAAAGGACAGGGAATCCTGTTAGGGGGTTCCAGGACAAGTGGCTTGTTAGGAAAACATTCTTTAAGAAACAGATAAAAGTTCCTGGAAGGTTAAAAGAGGGTTCCAGAATTTTCTTTCGTGTGCAGGAGTGGCACTCTAGGCTTGATTGGTGTCAGCTGGAGGTGCAAATAAAGGGAGGAAGTTCCAGGCTGCAATTTCCATACGAGGAAAGTACGCACACACACACTCACTGACTGTCAGCATGCACGCTGACAACAAGTTTGGAAGTAAGACAATGTGTGCTGCTGATACTGTGAGTTTTGCTGTGTCAGGATTGCTACTTACTGGACTGAGATTACTGTATACAGTGCTGGAGAGATTGAGAAGGAATGTAAATAGCTTGTATGTAATAGTAACAGAAATGCTTGTGTAATCAGTAAAGCAATAAAGAAGCTCTTGACTGAAGACTTTGACTATGACTCCTGTTCTTGTCCTCTGCCTCTGCGGGAAATTCTGCTACCACCTACAGGGGTCCCCCTACTTGATATAAGTCATAGGACGTCCCCGCTGCCAAGTTGACTCTAATTTACTTCTGGCAGGTGGGTTGGAAGACAAGGGTTATGCCCACTGCCTATGACAAACCTCTAACATCTGCAGTCAATAAAGTTGTGGCCTTATTTGACCCAATTTAAACTGTGTTGTGTCTATTCTTCATATTCAGTTATGGCACGGAGCCTGGGCATGCAATAGACCTCAAGGAAAGAGCCGTGTCATGTTATTTGCAATGTGATATTTTATATGGAATTGTTAAGAATAAGGAGGCTCTAAATATAGGCATTATGTAGCCACCTCTACATATGTCTTGAAATGAAATAATTTTGCAAAACATTGCAGAGAATCTTTGAGTTTTCAGGAGATCTGTCTCCATTGGATTTTAGTACTAGCCAGTCCCTGCCACCCGCGGGCTTCCACCAGCTCCCTTTCCATGTGCTTTTTAGCTACACAGGTGAGGAAGCCCTTCAAGTTCCTAACAAATGGATTTTCCAGCAGCCTGAAGCATGTAGCAGCAGTTTGCAATTGCTCACCCTTCACGATTCCTTTTGAGCTGCTTGACAGGAGTAGGAAGGGGAAGTTTGGGACTTGCGGTAAAGTGTATGCAAGAATGCTAGACGAGTGAACAATAAATAACTGTAGAAAGGGGCATCTGCTGGCTGACAGTGGTTAGAGGCCTTGGGCCTCAATTGCCTTTTAGATTGTATTAAGTTCCATTAGTAAGTAGCTGTGTTCGTCTGTCGTAAGCCTGAAGAGGCCTCTGTACTGCAGCAGAAGAAAAGAAATATATTCTACCAAAGGGCAGGTCGTGGAAGCACACAGACAATTTTGAAGGAAGAGATCAAAGCAGACTCTACCATTTCGTAGGGACAGCCACCTCAGGCAATTGTTTTCAGTGTCATGTTATTACTTAGTTATTTAATTTATTTTTGGTGCATTTTATTGCCAGGGCAGTAAAAAAGGGTGTGCATGTGTTTGATTTTCTGCTTTGGGTGTAGGATACCTTGGTTGGTCTTTGGTGCTAAGCATTTGACTTGAGGGTGGAGGGGGGATGGAGGTGGGTAGTGCTGCGATCTAAACCACTGAGGTGGGTAGTGCTGTGATCTAAACCACTCTTGGGCTTGCTGATAAAAAGAATGCCAGTTCAAATCCCTGTGATGGGGTGAGCTCCCGTTGCTCCATCCCAGCTCCTGCCAACCTAGCAGTTTGAAAGCATACCAGTGCAAGTAGATAAATGGCTACTGCTGTGCCGGGAAAGAAAATGGTGTATCTGTGCACTCTGGCTTCTATCACAGTGTTGTGTTGCTCTAGAAGAGGTTCAGTCATGCTGGCCACATGACCCAGAAAGCTGTCTATGGACAAATGCTGGCTCCCTCGGCTTGAAAAGTGAGATGAGCACCGCAACCCCATCATCACCTTTGACTGGACTTAACTATCTAGGGGTCCTTTACCTTTACCTTTTACCTGAGGGTGGAGGCGGTACAGAAGGCACCCTTTGCTGCTGCATCTTAGCAAGGACGAGGGTGTTTATTTCACCGTATTATTTCAGCCTAAATTTTCGCTGCCTTAGCATACCCTCCACCATTTCTCCAATGAAAATAGGGACATCCTGAGGAAAAGCAGGAAATTCCGGGATCAAATCAGAAAACAGAGCAGCTTCTGTAAATCCGGGACTGTCCCTGGAAAATAGGGACACTTGGAGGGTCTGCCTTGGGCTTTTGTTTGCACACCAAGCTCAAAATGTTCCCCGAAACTTAGAATATTAGTGCAATGATAAGAAGAAGAAGAAGAAGAAGAAGAAGAAGAAGAAGAAGAAGAAGAAGAAGAAGAAGAAGAAGGGGAGTAGTAGTAGTAGTAGTAGTAGTTTGGATTTGATATCCCGCTTTATCAATACCTGAAGGAGTCTCAAAGTGGCTCACAATCTCCTTTCCTTCCTCCCCCACAACAAACACTCTGTGAGGTGAGTGAGGCTGAGAGACTTCAGAGAAGTGTGACTAGCCCAAGGTCACCCAGCAGCTGCATGTGGAGGAACGGGGAAGTGAACCCGGTTCACCAGATTACGAGTCCATTGCTATTAACCAATACACCACACTGGTGCATATATACATGAGGTGTCTCTATTTTCTTTTTAGGTTTTTTTTTTTAAGGAACATCAAAAGTGAGTTACTATACCATGGGATTGGCTAGTCTGTAAGAATTGTTCTGCACTTTCTGCTTCTCTCTCCGTCTGAACTGAGGTAGCTAGTTATTGTTTAACCTTTTACAGGATGAGCATCACTGTGCTATTGTCAAGCCACTGGGAGTACACTGCAAGTCCTTTTAAATGTTGAAGGAAAAAGAAGTGGCAAACACCGGCAAACCTAGCATTAGCTGACTAATGTCTGAACTCCTCACCACCGCCTCTTTTTTCAGGGCTGTTCTTTTCAGCTCTGAAATGCATACAAGAAGGAAGAATGTCAGCTCTTCAGCATTGGGATTCTCAGATCAGGAAAACGATCCTGCATCTGATGGGGAAAGGGAACTTTCCTGGGAGTAAATGCTGCTGCCGAGGTATTTGGAGCAGAGAGGTGTCAAACATTTCCCCATACTTTTCAGAATGGTTAATCCACAAATTATACATATATTATAGCAGGGATGGTATAATAAGTCCCTCACTGAAAGCTTATTGTGCCCCCCCCCGAAACATACATTCATGCATAATTTTATTTGTATGCCACCTTTCCACAGTCCTAATTATACTCAAGGCAGCTTACAACACGAAAAAAATACATAACTACAATGTAGTCATATAAAACATTTATATAAAACAATATATATAAAAAACAATAAATAAAACATTTAAAAATGCACAACCAAACTGACCAATTGCCACATAAATCACAAGATCTGAAATAAAGACATACACATACACACACACACACACACACACACACACACACAAAAACAACCAAAAACACCCCAGCCACAAACCATCCAGTCCAAGAGTCTTTTCAGCAGCCTCAATTTTTGCAGGTGGAGTCAGTCAAGGCCCCACAACTCCTAGGCCAGGTAGAAAAAGGCTTACAAGGAACGAAGTGTCGGACTTGCATTCGACCGAGCGACTCTTCCGGTCGAGTCCTCCGACAGGATTAACGACCTCACCCTTGGTGAGGCTCCAAGCACATTTCCCCATTACGCAGAGTATCCAGCACGCAGGGAAGGAGC
This sequence comes from Podarcis tiliguerta, assembly GCF_965153285.1. NCBI lineage: Eukaryota > Metazoa > Chordata > Lepidosauria > Squamata > Lacertidae > Podarcis > Podarcis tiliguerta. The sequence continues at coordinate 18,519,113 of NC_139550.1, forward strand.
CAAGAGTTTTATTTTCCTAACTATACAGACAGAAAAGAAACACCCTCTCTCTGTGAGAGCAGAGAGCAACTGGAAAAAAGTGCCTGGCGTGCTCTGGTCCATGGTGTCACGAAGAGTCGGACACGACTAAACGACTAAACAACAACAACAAAGTCTGCACTAGTTTTAGCTCTTGTCAGGATCAGTCAGAGGAGCACATATATTTCTGTCAGAGCCAAGGAAAGGAAAACGTAAAAAGCCACAGGTTTTGTTGTTTAAGGAAACAATGTACATTGGGAGTATATTGGGAGTCTGGTAGCAGATGCTTCTCCCAGCAAGTGTTTGTTGGCCCCACCCACTGTCTGCCACTTGCAGGTGTGGGTTGCTGGAAATTCGGCTCTCAGGGTTAGCAGTCCTTGACTATACTTTGGCAGCAGTGGGAAGGGGGAAACATATCTGTATAATCACATGAGAAATTTCAAGGATAGTAAAGGAGTGTGTGAGTGTTAATGACATGCACCTCCACTAGGGAGGGAAACATTCAGTTTTAATGCAAAACTAGCTGTTTTGCACTTCCCGGAACAGTATGCAAATGAAACACATCTTATCCTTTGAAATTCACAGTTCTCTGAATTTTGTGATGTAGGCCTCCAATTAAGCAAGGCGCACCAAAACGTGTTCGTTTGGAGCAAGTGTGCATTAAGATGCACATAGTAGTAAAAAAGTAGCATGCACCATATTTGGGGAGATGTCTTGCAAAATTGTGTATATTAGGAAACGTGTGCCTTAGAATGCTGGCAAAAAATTGGAGGCGATTAGAAAAAAAAGAGACACTGAAATGGACAGATTCAACCACAAAGCAAATATACCGACGGGGCTGGCACTCAGTAACTGGTACAAGTTAAATCGTAACAACTATATCTGGAGGGGAAATCAGAGGCTGGCAAATTTGGAAGCAACCCTAATTTTAAACCACAAACAGGCATCTTGAACCCCATGATGAGGAAAAGAGGCTTTGGCGACAATTTCAGAGAGATATTGGCAGGCAGGGAAGTATTACTCACCTCCCTGCTGCAAATTGCTTTTTCCTGAAGCTACTTTGTAGAGAAGTAGTGGCTATCAGGGTTTTATTACTTGTGCTGATGCGTACTATGTAACCTCAGAATACATTCTAATTCTGAGCATGTACTTAAAATGTTTTTTAGTTTACGGCAGAAGCTGAGTTTCCTTAGCTGCCCGCATTACTCCCGTTGCTTCCTTACATACTTGTTAAGATTTTTGATAGTGGGCTTTATAAAGATACTTTGTCACAGTACAGATGGAATATGAGGGAAGATGGATGGCAGAATTGGTTACTTCCAATCTGTTCTGTTCCTATGTCACAGCAAATCCAGGAAATGTGCATCCATACCAGGCTCCATATTACAGTATATGGGAGTTACACTGCTTTCTGAGCATCCATTTCTCTGCATTGCTAAGAGTCATGGAAGAAATGACTTGTGAGCTCATTTTATGAGCTGTGGGTCTAATTAAGAGCATTTGCATCCTACTCACTGCATGAATATTTCGGGAAGGTTAAAGCCTTGACACATTCGCACCACCAGCAACACTTCCTATGTAACTGGAGGTTTTGCAAATATCTTAACAAGGGCTTTGGGGGATATTAAATCTGAAGGTGGAAAAGGATAGCAATTAATACATTCTGATTACTTATTTATTGCTATTTATACCCTACAGACAGTGCAGAAGGGACTGACGCATCAGAACAAATGCCAGGACATTCATTTGAAAGTTTGAAATAGCCTTTTTCATGTAAATTGAATAAAGGCCACGCTATCATCGACTTGAACCAGAGGCCACCCTGTAACTGGCTGGAACAGGAAGTCAGGGAGGAAATATTCTCAAGTTCTTTGGCAGCTGCAAATTTCTAACAGTTTCTGAAATCTTTATAACACGTTCTGTCTGCTTTTCATAAATATTTTCCATGTCACTTGGGTATTGACTGACAGGCTGACACAAATACAAATAAAGATGTGTTCAATTTTGCTGAATTGCTTTTTAAATCCACGCACACATATCCCCCACTAAAGGTATGTTCTGCTTCCTTCCTCCTTATCCTTACTGACAACACCATGAAATTTCTTCCCCTGAGACCGATTGGGCAGGATAGAACGAGGCCTTTCCCCCTTCCCGATGTCAACATTTGTGATCTAATTGGGATCTCTCTATAGTTTATTATAGATTTGGAAAGCATTGTAGACTGTCTTCAGACCCCATCTGTGTTATTTATTAAAAGCAGTATCATATCATTTAAAATAGTTGTGGCTTTCCCCAGAGTATTCTGGGAAGTGTAGTTTGGCTGTTGTTGTTGATGATGATAATGATTCAATTTATATACTGCCCTTTATCAAAAGTTCGCAGGTGTACAACATTAAGAATACATGTTACAGAGCATAATGATAAAAGCATTAAAAAGCATAATAATAAAATAATCATAATAACAGGCTTGGGACACGGGTGGCGCTGTGGGTTAAAGCCTCAGTGCCTAGGGCTTGCCGATCGAAAGGTCGGCAGTTCGAATCCCCGCGGCGGGGTGCGCTCCCGCTGTTCGGTCCCAGCGCCTGTCAACCTAGCAGTTCGAAAGCACTCCCAGGTGCAAGTAGATAAATAGGGACCGCTTTCTAGCGGGAAGGTAAATGGCGTTTCCGTGTGCGGCTCTGGCTCGCCAGAGCAGTGATGTCACGCTGGCCACGTGACCCGGAAGTGTCTTCGGACAGCGCTGGCCCTTGGCCTCTTTGAGTGAGATGGGCGCACAACCCTAGTCTGTCAAGACTGGCCTGTACGGGCAGGGGTACCTTTACCTTTACCTTTAATAACAGGCTGAAACCCCGATTGAAATGGATCTGGCAAATCAGTCTCCTCCAAGAGTACCTGCATCTGAGAGTTGTTAGGAGACCCCTATTCCGCTCCACACACAAAAAAAACTACAGTTCTCAGAATTTCCTAGGCAGATAGATGGATTGTCAAACCAATCTGAGAACTATAGAGGCTGTCATGCCACGGTGACATGAAGTGGCCAGGTGCTTCTTCTACATCCCATAAGCAGGGAAGGATAAGAACAGATCAGTCGGGTGACTGGAGTCAGGCTGCAATTGTCCACCACTGATTGACAAGCAGGGAAAATGTCATTTGAATGGCAAGAGCCCACATTGACTTTTGTTTGCTTTCAGCTACTCTGCTGTTCATATTGGAAATCTTGTTAGTTAACAAGTCTGCTGTTTTTCATGCCCCATTTGTAGATACATATCTCGTCTTCATTACAAATTTTAGGGTGGGAAATAAACTGCACCCTTTCTGCATGCATTTATGAACAATAGTCTTTCTGTAAAAGGAATGGGAAATCAAAGACTATTTGTGTGACTGATCACATGTGCTCTTGTTGAGTACACAGTACACAGAAGTAAGCAGCTAGCAATAAAAAAAGACCTTGTACAGTGTGCATTTTCCAAATAACAAACAGACTAATTGACTATCTAAAAGTGTTCCTTTATGCTACATAATAAGGACCTTTTCTTTGGCAGGAAGTTTAATTAAGTCTAGTTAATATATGGAAGCTGAACTTCAAACAATGCTCATAAACTACTCATATTTCTAATTCCCCCCTCCCTCAAATTTTAGGCAAGAAAAATGAATTTGGTTTAGCTGACAGCTTGGTAGAGGCACAACTGAGATGTAATAGATTTAAAGTGAGGCTAAGTATCTAAATGGGGATATCAAAAACGAGTGTAAAAAATAGATGCTAATTAAACAGAGGGTTGTTTTTTTATTTTTATGTTGCCTTCTGTCTGACCTGCTTTTAAGTCTTTCATCTTCAGCATAGTCAACACATATTGAAAAAATCTGATTAACATCTGAAGAAGTAGGGTTCCTGAAAGCAGGTTTGCTCCCCCCATCTCATTTTAGGAAACACTTTTTAATCAAAGGCTAGTGCCCAATCTCCAAGACAGCTAATTAAAGCAAAGGAGGGTGAAACCTGAATGCATTAATGTTGCAAATGTTGCAGATTTCTATGGAAGTTAACATACAAGGTTGCACTTTGTGAGCAAGACAATGGCCGCTTCCTGCCTTTCCATCTTTGTCTCCCCTTCCCCCTCGGCTGCTGCGGAGGCTCATGATGTGGCGATCACACAGGGTCCCCGGACATTTCACCGTCTATTGATCCCTGTGCCACCACTTTATTTCTCGCTGCCACCACCCAGGCCCTACCTGGTACAATACTGAGTCCAGTCAGGGTTAAATTGGAACATAAACTTTTGTTTATTTATTGCAGTTTAACAAGCATGTGGTTTCATAAACGGTATTAGTCAATTACATTCATGGGGTTCCTATCCAGACCTTTAACTTCCGCTACCTGTTCTCACTCACTAAACCATCTTTCAGATATTTACTTGTCTTCCTAGCTCCTAACTGTTCCTGACTCACCTTATTTCGCGAAACTAACTCAACCTACCCACAGGAACCCTGACCATTAGGTCCAGTCGTGACTGACTCTGGGGTTGCAGCACTCATCTCGCTTTCTTGGCCATGGAAGCCAGCATACAGCTTCCGGGTTATGTGGCCAGCATTATTAAGCCTGCTTCTGGGTTTCCCACAGACATCTGGTTAGTCACAGTGAGAACAGGATCCTGGACTAGAGCGGGCACTGATTTGATCCAGCAAGCTGTTCTTAGTTTCTCGGTAGTATTGTAAAATAACCCTTTACTTTCCCCCGATGAATAATTGGCATTCGTACATTTATCTGGGCACTCAGCAATTTTATTGTGATGGTGGTGGCTAAACCTCTTTCCTGACCCCAATGATCCTCAGTGACTCTTCTAGCTGTTGAGAATCAAGCCTGCAATCAGCTCCCTCTCACCAGCCAATTAGATCTCCACTTTCTGGGCCCCATGGATAAGGATCAAAAGTTAGGAGAATATGTCAATAAGAAATTGACTTTTTGAGTGAAAGAGAAAATGAACTTGCAACATTGGGGGTGGAGGATTGAAAAAAAAATACTGGTTTATAGACGATAGAATGGTTGGAATGAATATTATATGCAGCTGCAGGACAGAGAGCCGGAAGTCCTTTAATTCTTTTCTATCTTTCTGAAGTCCCCCCCACTTCCCCCCCCCTTTCTCTTTCTTTCTCTTTGCTTTTTTCTTCCTTCTGCTTTTCTTTCTTTTCTTTTTTTTTTTAGACTAAGGAGCTTTCTTATCTTAGTATATTATAAAATGACATTTCTTTGCAATGGTTATGTATTTTTTGTGTATCTATGAATAAGTATCAATAAATAAGTTGATTTAAAAAGAAAAAAGTCAGGAGAATATGAATTGACTTCACTCACTTTTCTATGACCACTGTTGTAGTATAATTACACCTCACAAGGTCATATTTTGTGTACCACCAGATATGTATGCAGGCACACGCAGCATATTTTTTGTGAGGAAAGAAACATTCTATGTTTTTAATCTCCCCCCTTTTCAAATCCCTTTGCATTGTCCAGGGGTCAGCAAACGTTTTCAGCAGGGGGCCGGTCTACTGTCCCTCAGACCTTAGGGGGGGGGCAGACTATATTGGGGGGGGGGATGATGCAAGAGTACCACGAGCCCGGTAGCTGCTTACCTGTGTCTTGCGAGCGGCAGGGGCTGGTGGCGACGGTGGGGGGGGGGACGATGAGCGCTGTGTGAAAAGGCTCTGTAAAGGGGCTGCTTAAAATGGCGGCCACTCAAGCTCTGCTGCTGCTGGCATCAACAAAGCCCAGCCCCCTTCCTCCTCTAGGCAGGGTGGGGAGAAGCCAGGAGGAAGGAGGGAGGGAGGGGGCAGTGGCGGCAGCACTGCCATGTGAGGGAGAGGGAGAGAGAAAGAACCCACACGCTGGCATTCCATGCAGCAATTCCCGGACCGTCCGTGGGCCGGATCCAGAAAGCAGTGGGGCCTGATCCAGCCCACGGGCCTTCATTTGCCGACCCATGCATTTGTCCATATCTTGCCAATCCCCAGCAAACACTTGCCTTAAGTATTTTTTTCACAGTCATCTCCCCTCCTTTACTCCCCACTAATTTTGTGTCATGTTCAGTTCCATTATGTGGGGAGCATGAATTTCTTTCAGCAAGAGATCTTTTTTATATTGTTTCCATTTGCCTTCAAGAAAACAGAGCCATTTGTTTTCAGGCTTTTTAGTCCAGGGCACTGAATTTTCTTTTATTCACTTTCTGTTCCACAATGTGCAAAAGCACTTGAAGATCGTTGAAACCTGTAACAACAAGGATGCTCCCCGCCATCACCATTTACTGCAGCGTTATTAGAAAGAATATCAGTGTTAGTCTAGATTATGGGTCCCCAATAGCTCACAGTTCTGTGTATATTTAAAAAACACCCCACAAACATCCAGAGAATAGCATAACTATCAATCTCTATGCGATTGTGTAGCAGCAATGCGGATGTTGTATCCCTTTTGATATCTTCTAAAGTGCTCTTATGGAGCCATTCATATTTACTGCATTCCATTTTGTGCTGAATGTTCTTCTGATGATTGTAAAATGGTCTATACATAGTTACTTACTTGTTTGTTACAGCAAATATGGAGGTCCTTTTTATCCGTACACATGATGTTCTTTGCAGAACAGTCCTGTGTGCTCTTCCAAATATTATCGGGTATTTCAGATTCTTTAATTAAGACTGACATCCTTTAGCAACCTGCTTGCATTTGTAAAACTATGGTTTGTGACCAAGTCCCATTTGGTGTTTGGCCCTCAAATGTCCTTCTCAGGTGACTTAACTAAACTAAACTAAGCTGGATTTGCCCCATATAAGCTAGTAAAATGTGAAGGAAATATGGTGTAGATATATTGTTATTATTATAATTCAGGCATGCCAACTCTAGGGAGCGGAGGTGTCATCAGCCACCTCAGTATTCCTTAGCAGGGGGCTCAGGAATAAAAGCCCGAATAAAAATATTGAGGGGGTGGAGGAGGCCGAACCACTGAGCTAAGCGTGGTACAGTGTTAAAGGCAAGCTCCTCCTGAGTGCGAGAGAGGAGGAGCTGCAGCCATTCTCCCGACGACACATACACAATGTTTGTGTGTGACTGTCAGACTTCAGGGAATTTGATTCCTCACCTGCTGGGAGCCAAGAAGCAGATAGTCAAAAATAATTCTTACCACGTAATTTATTTAGTATTCACAGAGAGAGACGAAGGAATGCAGTCTCTATCAAATACAGTGGTACCTCCAGTTGTGGACAGGATCCATTCCAGAGCTCTGGTCGGATCCCAAGGTTTTTGCAACCGGAGGTGCCTATTCTGCACATGCACGCTGCGCAGTAGAGCTTCTGTGCATGTGCACAGCATGGTAGAGTGCTTCTGTGCATGTGCGCACAGTAAAACCTGGAAAATACTTCCAGGTTTGCCACATGCGTAACCCAAAGGATATGTATCCAGAGGTGCTCGCAACTAGGAGAACCACTGTATTGGTCTTGCTCTGAGTAAATTCAGCCCCCACCCCTGTTTATACTATTCTACGTCATTCTTGCAGCAGCTGATCTGACCCAGTGGCGGAGGAAGCCTCTCCAGTACCTGGGGTGGGGCGAAAAGCCAGATGGCGCATGCACGACAGCCCGTATGGATGCCATGTGCACAGTGGCCATACCCTTGGCTGCTCTACAGCTGGGGGGAGGCAGTGAGCCATCTTGTCACCCCCCCGGGTCACACCCAGGGTGTAACGCCCAATCACCCCCCCTTCATACACCCCTGATCTGAGCTTTCTGCCTCTGAGCTTTCTGTTCCACCACTCTCAATGCCCACCTAGTCCTGGGAGAGGGAGGCACAGGAACGCTCTCCAAAGACACTGAGTTTGTCAGCTGTCTCTCCCCTGGTGTTTCTTATTCCTGCTCTTCCTCTTCTAATATTTCCCAGCTTCTCCCCTCTGCAGTCTCTGAACTACAGCCTTCTGCAAACTACTGTTCTAAATCTATACTGTCCTCCTGTTCTCAGGAAGGTTCAGGAGAAGGGGGTGTGGATCCCACCATTCCTCCTCAGTCCAGCCCCTGACAGTGCCATCACAGGTGTGTGATATGCATCACGTGTGAGATGTTACATGTGCGCCACACCTCTGCCCCCCCCCCATCTTTGGCTCAAGGTGGCACCTCTCTTATAATTTATTACTTGTCCTTCCCTTTAAGGTCCCAGGGTGGGTTACAGTACATAATTGAAACACAATATTAAAAGCAGTTAATAATAATAATAATAATAAGTTAATAATAAATTTTATTTATACCCCACCCTCCCCAGCCAAAGCTGGGCTCAGGGCGGCTAACAACAGTCAAAACAATCCAACATTCTAAAAACTTTTCACCATAAAATCAATCAAAACCAAATTGATGGCAACCAGCAAGCAAGACCCTGTGCAGATTGCCAGAGGAGGGGGTCAGGCTGCGCCCTGACCAAAGGCCTGGTGAAACAGCTCTGTCTTACAGGCCCTGCGGAAGGATGTCAAGTCCCGCAGGGCCCTAGTCTCTTGTGACAGAGCGTTCCACCAGATTGGTGCCACAGCCGAGAAAGCTCTGGCTCTAGTTGAGGCCAGCCTAACCTCTCTGAGGCCTGGGACCTTCAGGATGTTTTTATTTGCAGACCGTAGGTTTGACTGTTATTTTTGGTAACCAAAATAACTTTTGGTTACCAAAAATAAGTCCTAAAATATACACCTCAAGTGTCTAAAGCCAGGATAAAGAGTAGTGTTTGTTAAGCATCACAACCACCTTGTGGCTGAGAGATTGGGAGACGGAGTGGGGATTTCAGCCTGAACCTTCCTATGTACAGTATGTCTAAGACCAACCATCAATCCATTATAGCATACCGGCCATCAAAGACTCACAATGAACTTAAATTTAGCTACATTTCACTGACTTAAAGCCCATTTGGACACAAGGAAGTAATATTGAAATGTAATTCTAACATTTTGGAGAGATGGGGACAGGAGAACGCTGTTCCTTTTCACAAACACCAGAAATTTAAGGCATGGCTGAAAACCAGTTTAGCGATTTACTGATTGATTACATTTATGTGTAGCTTTATACAAGACGAAAGTGTAGAAGTGATGTAACACAGCACAAAAAAACCCAAAACACTTAAAATTCAAATGTTATGCCACTTCATTGTTGAAACCTGAAGCCGGTTTTCAAAACAAGAATAAAACAAAATGCAGCAAACCAAATCCTGCAGTGCTCCTCTAACAATATAGTGGTACCTTGGGTGAAGAACTTAATTCGTTCTGGAGGTCCATTCTTAACCTGAAACTGTTCTTAACCTGAAGCACCACTTTAGCTAATGAGGCCTCCTGCTGGGATTTCTGTTCTCATCCTGAAGCAAAGTTCTTCACCCGAGGTACTATTTCTGGGTTATTGGAGTCTGTAACCTGAAGCGTCTGTAACCTGAGGTACCACTGTACTGCAAAAAGTACAAATACTACCACCACCCCATTAAAAGATGAGTGCCACAGGGGAGGTTTCCCTACTGCAAGTTATAGGGAACCAGGCAGAGGGCCTTCTCAGCAGTGGCACCCACCCTGCGGAATGCCCTCCCATCAGATGTCAAGGAGATAAGTAACTATAAAACTTTTAGAGGACATCTGATGGAAGCCTATATAGGGAAATTTTTAATGCTTAATTCTATTATGCTTTTAGATATGTTGGAAGCCGCCTAGAATGGCTGGGGTGGTACAAATAATAAAAATATTATTATGATGGCGTATCTATCTATCTATCTATCTATGCTTTTTTTTTCTTCCATAAGTGATCAGTGTCTTTCTTTTCTTCAGTTCTCTGGCAAGCAGTCACTTCAGTTCATCTCCCACCCCAAACCCACGTAATCCTGGTTCCCATAGCTTTATTTTAATTAGACACAGCCTCTCTGAGTTTTGTCAGCTCCAGTGTGTTCACAGCTGTTCTGCCACTTCCTTCAGGCTTGAGATCATCAACTCCATTCGTGAGGTAAGTGTGAAGAAGTTCTATTTAGCTGATGGGAGGTGGTGGGAACAAGCACCTCACTATAATTTTACCTGTGCCTACTACAAAGTTTTACCTCAAAGTTCACAGGAATATCAGAAAGGAACACCAGGCTAAAGTGGCCATCTGGGTCTTGTGTAACAGGTTAAATTTAGCCAAGAAGGCTGTGTGGACATTTTAGCCATACATAAACAATAGCACTGGGTATTCTGCTTTTTAAAGATTTTGGCAATCAGAAATAATGTTCCAAAGGTTTTTCAATGTCCATTTGGGGAGTCATTGTGTCTTCTCTCTGCTTCTGCTTGGCACTGCTTTTTGCTCCTTTCTCATTCTTTCTGGATTATTCAAATGGATGATCCCACCCAACTGGCAATCATATAGTGAACTAGATGGTGACACGACATATTGCCAATCAGATTTTGCTATGTGGCTGTGTCAATGAGAGGGAGGAAAATGATCCTTCCATCTGCCACTTGGGTGATTCTAGCCAATCAGGGATGATGCTGTTAATAGGAAGTCACTGTATTGCATAGCCAATCATGATAAGCTGTATCATGATGTGGTATCTTTCTGAGGGACATTCTAGGAAGAAAGAAAAACACAAACAAACCTGGGAGCTTCCCCCAAAATGTGAAAGATGCAAGGCAGTTTCACCTGTTTTCATTCCTGAGCCTTCACTCTGAACGTTTATTCAAAATAACAGCTGGCCCTACAACTAGGAAGCCTAGGGACACGATGGCAGCTCCCTGTCTGTATCCTTTAGTTAGAGGACAGGGCTGTTTAATTGTTAAAGTGCAATATTTAAACTGCTCACTGCCATGCCCAGAAGCAGCTCTGAGGGACAAAACAATCTGAAGTCTAGATTGCTACCATTATTAACCAGCACTTATTATTATTATTATTGACAATGGCTATTGCTTGGTAATTCTTTTTTTCATCATGGAGCTCTTTGAAAACATGGATATGAAGCATGCTGTTTTATATTAAAATTCTATTATTTTCCCTTCAAGCAGGGAAGGCAAAATGTATTATTAATTGCACAATTACTTCTGCACACGAAGTACTGGTAAAAAGAAATCTAAGGTTCGAAGTGTCATGTGAAGTGTTCTTTTTAAAAATATATATATAAATTAAACAGATTCTTGATTTTCTACTTCTTACAACAATTTCTTTCCAAACCCATGAAAGTAGTTCAATTTATATTAACACAGAATTAAGGCATTCCACATGGGCAACAAATTACTTACATAATCGACTACTTAGCTTACCTATAAAATTTATTTCAGAGCAATTTACTCTGTTTACATTTTTCCCCCTTTCCCCCCTTTCATGAAAGCAAGAGAAATTGAAGTTCAAGGCCTGACTCTTCCACTCTCTTGATGTAATAGCAGGGACACAGGGGAGCACAGCAAATACTCTGGCTTAGTTCTAGGATATCTTTAGTTCCAGCCCTTTACAAAGACAATATGCCACTGAGAAAGGACTCAGTCAGAGGCTTTCTGAGTACCCATTGGCAATTCAATTTATCTCTCTGCATCAGTTCCCCCTGAAGGACAGTACTACTTCTCTCTGCTCTGTGGTACTGTCAGGAAGATTAATTCATTAACTTTTTTTTTTTTTAAGTATTTGGGCTACTGGGAAGTAAGTCAATCAGTCAACAATGTGGTCAAGCTGTTTTGAATAAGTGTGTGTGTGTGTGTGTGTGTGTGTGAAAGAGAGAGCGCCCACTTTGGTCCAAGCAGGAGAAATAGTAATGGAAGAAATGTATCCAGCAAAACCTTGAATGACACACTCTGGAATCAGCTACACTAGTGGAAAAAAACAGAGCTTTGAATGTGTTACAAACATGCAACACCAGATGGTGCTAGAGAGCAAAAAAAATTCTTTGCGGTTTTCCATAGTGTGTTTTCCCCCCCTTTCATTATAATGATTTAATTTCTTACTTATTTCTAGCATTCCCCCGCCTCTTGTGTGTAGATCCACACCCTGAAGATGTGCAAATACTGGCTGACCTTGACTGGGCAAGTTACAAGTAAAGCTGCAACAGTCCACCAGCTGCAGCCCCTCTAGGACAGAAGTGACTGGTAACTAATGTGTCCAAAAAGTTGTATTCCAGGGTAAAGTGATTTTAAGAGTACATGTATTAGCAAAAATAGCACACAGCATCTGTTATACGGAGGAAAGGTGCTTTACAACAATAGGCAAAATTGCATATGAAAAAATGCATATTAGAAGGAACTTGCACCAAAATGCTGGTGGATTTCCATGAGTTCTTTAACAAAAACAATAACAACATGGCAAGCTGATGTGAGAATGTGGTCAATTGAGCTAAAGATTGTTAAAAACGAGAAACTGAAAGATACCAAAATTGATGGAATTCATCCATTTCTAGTGCATACTGATCCCAATACACTGGGTCATAGGAGCCAACACATAGAACAGGGGTAGGCAACCTAAGGCCTGGGGGCCAAATGCGGCCCAATCACCTTCTCAATTTGGTCCATGGACGGTTCAGGAATCAGCGTGTTTTTACATGAGTAGAATGTGCTCTTTTATTTAAGATGCATCTCTGGGTTATTTGTGGGGCCTGCATGGGGTTTTTACATGAGTAGAATGTGTGCTTTTATTTAAAAAGCATCTCTGGATTATTTGTGGGGCATAGGAATTCGTTCTCCCCCCCCCCAAAGTATAGTCTGGCCCACCACATGATCTGAGGGACGGTGGACTGGCCCACAGCTGAAAAAGGTTGCTGACCCCTGGCCTAGAAGAAGAGGAAAAAGAGTTTGGACTTGATATCCCGCTTTATCACTACCCTAAGGAGTCTCAAAGCGGCTAACAATCTCCTTTCCCTTCCTCCCCCACAACAAACACTCTGTGAGGTGAGTGAGGCTGAGAGACTTTAGATAGAAGTGTGACTAGCCGAAGGTCACCCAGCAGCTGTGTGTGGAGGAGCGGGGACGCGAGCCTGGTTCACCAGATTATGAGTCCACCTCTCTTGACCACTACACCATGGGGCTGGAGGGGTCTTCACTCTCCCAATAAAATATTGGAGGGTGCCTACCCCCCTAAAGTTGATGGGAATTACCATTCAAGTGGTGTGCATGTGTTGTGTCATGTGATCGATTATATCCCCCCCCCCCCAATATTTTATTCAAGTTGACATCCATGCATTGGGTATTATGTTTTACACTGCTCCTATGTATGATGTGTATTGCATCTTATTTCATATACACAACTACCTGCATTTTGGGATTTTCCTTGATAGGATAGGCTATGGGTGGTATTACAACAAACATCTATGCTATAGAATCACTATAACTCTTGCAAGGGTCACCCACAAGCTGGTTCCTCAATGGCTCAAAAGGATCTAAGATGCTGTGGAGGCCACCCCTACCCAACCTTCCTCCTCTTCCATCTTCTCCATATTGGTCTTCAGCGTGCAAGAGCTTGAACATGGTGCGCCATCACTCTGTGTGCCCCCCTCTTCTGCTGATCTCAAATGCTTGCAGATCTGAGAACCGTAGGAGTAGAGCAGCAAATTCATTTTAAATCGCAGACCTGTGGGTGATTCACGTTGCGAGGCTACATTTGCCATAGGGGAGGGGTTCCCCTCCCCACACACATTGTCATCATAACGGAATGTTCTGCCAACAAGATGCAGGTGTAAACTGCATAAGCAAATGAAAGCAGGGTTGGGAAAGGATGCTCTAAAAGTTCTATCTATAGAACTTATTCTTCCCCGAGGTGCCTTTGTGCATCTGGTATATGTTTCTGAGAAGCTTTTGCTCTTCTTTTTTCATGGTTTGAACTTTATAGTTAAGGTGGAATAAAAAGGTATGCGATCGCTTTGGAGCTGATGTACTAAAATGGCAAGATAACAAGCACTGTTGGGATATATTTAGGAGTGATACAGACATTTATTTATTTCAATTTTTACATGCTGCTTTCCCATGGAAGAAAGAAAGAAAGAAAAAACCGTCTCCAAAGGAGCTTGCAGAAAAATATAAATAAATAAAAATCTGGCTTACAAAGCCTGACGAGGAGGACATAGGAATTGCCAACTGCAGCAGTGAGATATTTCCTTTCTGCTTAATGAAATCATTACTTTATCATTCACACATTTGTTCTTATTTAAACCTTCGCTCTTCTTTTGCATATTGTCAGAAGTGCTGGACGAGGAAGGGACTTGGGTTTTGTTGGACATCCGCTTTTAGAGTGGAAGCACGAAGAACAAAGTTTGCCGGATAGAAAGCCATTGTCCAATTAGTTTAGATGTCTGGAGAGCTGAGCATGAATGTGCTGCAGCTCCCATTTCATCATCTGCACTTGTCAGGAAACATTGTGGAGAATTGGGGAGGGGGGGGGGGAATCCAGGCAAAGGCTTGAAATATATCTAGACGAAGCAGGGACTGAGGGGAAAAGTAATTAGATGAGTGCTGGGCAGAAGTTCTCCCCTTCACACACCTTTGCAGGTTTATTTGTGGCCTGGAAAGAGCGACCTTTATGTTAATATTTATGGGAGGGGCAAATGCTATAAATGAAGAGGGGACACACAGCTTACCATCTTCACAGGAAGCACCAGAGGGTTTTCAGAAGTTTATTCTAATTTTTTTTAAAGGGTCTGCTTCCTCTTGAAGCATACCCTCTAACACCCCCAAAATGTCGGGGTCGTCATGAAAACCCTTAAGCCATCATGGATTCTGGGCCGGCCAACCACTGCCACAGTGTCTTTTCTCCCCTAGCAGATCAGGAGGAACAAATGACAGCAAAGGTTGCAAGGTTTTTAGCTGGGGCAATCAGAATAAGGTCCACTATTTGACTGCTGATTCAGGACCCCAAACTGTGTTTTATACAATCAACTTTTTTATTTTGTTCTTTTGTCACTATGGCTGACGCAAATAAAGTTTCATTCATCATGGCTTCTCACTTTTTCAACTTAGATTCCCAATTTCCCAAGAGGTCTTCCCTTTAGTGCAGTGTTTCAACATGTTACTGGAAGTTCAGATCTGAGCATCCCTATAACACATTTCTTAGGCCTATGCCTCCTACTCCCCCTTCCAATATGGCGTCACTTCCTGTTCTTATGAAAACAAGATGTGGATCACTTGAATGCCCCTAAGAAAGTTTTTCATGGTTTCCTTGCTCCTCAGTCAGTTGGTCACCCCTGACAAAAGAGGTGGTTGGGGGGACAAAGAGGATGGGGTCTGTCCACGAGGCCACAGCCATGGTTCAAGGGGCTCCGATGGGTTGCAGGTGCTGAAGACCAGTCATTATGGTCACTTGGCTCTGGCCTTCTTCATTTCTTCCCTGGCTTCTGAGGAGGAGGTGCACTGCACTGATGTAGAATATGCCCCTATTTCCATCTGAGGAATGTTGGTGGGTATGTTGAAGTGGCAGTGGGCCTGCAGTGAGCTGGCCATCTGTAGCAGGGATAGGAAGCTCAGGACTGGGCAGAGGAGGAATGGTGGAGACTGCCTCCCCATCCTGACCCTTCCAGGGAGGAGGAAGAAGAAGACAAGGGTTTGCGGGAGGTCACAGCTCAGAGGCAGATGAGGGGGAAAGTTGGGAAATAATGGGAGAGGAGGAGGAAGAAGCAGCAGAGTGGCAACAGCTGACGGACATGGTGTCTTTAGAAAGCATTCCAGACATTCCATCTCCCAGAACCCAGCAAGCCTTGAAAGTAGGAGAGCAAAGACCTCACCTGGAGTACTGTGTCCAGTTCTGGGCACCACAGTTCAAGAAGGACACTGACAAACTGGAACGTGTCCAGAGGAGGGCAACCAAAATGGTCAAAGGCCTGGAAACGATGCCTTATGAGGAACGGCTAAGGGAGCTGGGCATGTTTAGCCTGGAGAAGAGGAGGTTAAGGGGTGATATGATAGCCATGTTCAAATATATAAAAGGATGTCACATAGAGGAGGGAGAAAGGTTGTTTTCTGCTGCTCCAGAGAAGCAGACATGGAGCAATGGATCCAAACTACAAGAAAGAAGATTCCACCTAAACATTAGGAAGAACTTCCTGACAGTAAGAGCTGTTTGACAGTGGAATTTGCTGCCAAGGAGAGTGGTGGAGTCTCCTTCTTTGGAGGTCTTTAAGCAGAGGCTTGACAACCATATGTCAGGAGTGCTCTGATGGTGTTTCCTGTTTGGCAGGGGGTTGGACTCGATGGCCCTTGTGGTCTCTTCCAACTCTATGATTCTATGATTCTATGAAAGAGCCCAAAGTCAGAGGGCATCTAGCAGCACCCATAGAAGTGACAAATGAAGAATGGGAGGGGGGATGGAGATTCACTCAGGACAGCACCATTATCCAAGAGGATGGATTCTATAGCCTTCCTCTGTAAATATTAAAATAAAAATGGAAAGTAAGAAACTTTTCCTTGTCTTTATACTTTCCTGGGCAAGCATGCAGAAGTTGCTGACAGCATCCCTTCACTGTTTGGCCCCAGGGACACTCCACAGGGCCAGATTCAGGTTTGATGAGGCCCTAAGCTATGTCCAGCTGTCCTTTGTTAACAACAAATTGTCACTGGTTTTTTGTGTGTGTTGAATATATGCTATATGGTAATTTGTGGACCTAATAGGTATCTAAAGCCATTTGCACATAACAAATAGGAGCCTACACAACACAAAACACTGTTGCTGTATGTAGGTTCTATTTTATTTGTTTTTTATCTTATATTTTGGAAAGGTACATCCAATTGTTTTCCCCTTAAATTTTTTGGGGGGGACCCCCAAGAGAGTGGGGCCCTAAGCTATAGCATGTTTACCTTATACGTAAATCTGGCACTGCACAGACCACACCATCTCTGTGGCCCATTCCTCACACCTTGAATGTTTCTGCCTGACAGGAACATGTTTTTAAACTGTACGGAGGTACCTCTGGTTAAGAACTTAATTCGTTCTGGAGGTCTGTTCTTAATCTGAAACTGTTTTTATCCTGAGGTACCACTTTAGCTATTGGGGCCTCCCACCGCCGCCGCGCCACCGCCGCCGCACAATTTCTGTTCTTATCCTGAGGTAAAATTAACCTGAGGTACCACATCCAGATTAGTGGAGTGTGTAACCCGAAGTGTTTGTAACCCAAGGTACCACTTTATTTGCCTATAGGAAGGATAATGAGGAGTGTGAGAGTGTATATACAAACTAGGTAAAATTTACATTTGTTGCTCTACCCACATTTCCCTCTGGCCCTGCCCACCACTGGCATGTCGTCCCAACCATTGATCTATAGCCTGTGCCCTAGAATGGGAAAGATATTCGATCCCCTAGACTGTCTGAATGGCAACTCTGCTCAGTTGTGATGTATCCTTTAAATTGTCTCACATGTAACAAGCAAAGAGGCTTCTTGTTGGAGGCCAAAAATATGAATCTGAGTGCATTCATGCAATTAAAATTCACATCTCTGCTTGGTTGTTTCAGATAACCGGATCCATTGAAAGGGTTTGACATGACCAGAGGAAAGATCAGATTTTTAAAATGGTGCCACAGCACCAATCAAGAAAGTTGTTCAGTGATTTCTGGCAATGGGGAAATGATGTCAAATCTGTCCACAAAAGTAGCTCTGCAGGGAAACTTTGGAAAATAAGATGAATGGTGCTGGCATGTGCAACAGGAGGGATCACGGGTTGCTGTCAAACAACAACTTAAGAGGTAGTTTTAGAGTTTTATGCTCTAGGTAGGCTCATCAGAATTTCAGCTGATGCACCACAGACTGTTAGGAGCAGTAATTCTGCAGAAACATGGTGATTGCTGGCAACCAATGGCATATGTCTCTACGTCTGTGACTGATGCAGACAAAAGATATGCACAAACCCAGAGAGTTGTTGAGAGAATCTTGTTTGCTTGGGAGTGCTTTCATCAATGTATCCATGGCCGGATTCGTGAAGGTGGAAACAGACAGTGCTGTTTGGCAAACCAGCGAATGGCTGCATGTGAAAAATTCAAAGATCAAACTGCAAAATAATGGTTTTGACTATCATCTCTAGACCAGGTAAATTTATGTTTACTGCAGGTGCCCTTTCCAAAGCTATAAACTCTACTTTGAAAGCAAAAACAAACAAACCCTGAGCTTGCAATTCAGGCTTATGTAGACTTACTTGTCAAACTACTCCCAGCAGCAGTCAAGGAAATGAAACGCGTCAAAACAGAAAAGATGTCTGAGAATTGAAAAGGAAGTGGTCATTTCAGGAAGCTGGCAAACAAAGACATCTGTCAGCTCTGCAGAACCATGCACTTCAATGTATGTCTACTCAGAAGTGGACCCCATTGATTTAACTGGGACTTACTCCCAGGTAAGAGTGCATTGGATTGCAGCATAAATGTACAAAATAGATGTTTTGCAAGTAAAGTGTACTACTCAAACAGGCATTTGCAGGAGAGCATGCTGTCTTTTTAGCAGACACTCAGAAAAATGCTGTCCATCTCAAAGCTTTTGGTTTCCCAGAATCACAATGGCAGCCTCAAAAACGTTATTGAATGTGTAAACCTTGAAAATGTCCATTGGCCCAAAATACAAGGGCTTGGTTACAGGCCATGGGTCCATATATACCAAAAATCCATTTTAAAACAGCTGCATTGTTTGTCTGTTTGTTTTGGGGCCCAACTCAAGCTTCACCCTCAAGTATTGGAAAGGCCAACATCTTCCCTACTTGTTAAGATTGGCAGAGAGGACCTTCTTTGTAGTTTCACTACCATCACAAAGTCCAGGGAATCATGACCCCGGAGATGGAAGGCATGGTGGAAAGACAGTGTCTCCTCACAGGCAGGAGGAAATGTGAAGGATTATCTCCTTTGTCACAGAACTCCGACCCAGAGGAGGCAAAGGAAGTGACCACACACAAAGGGTCTTCTCTAGGAAGTTCAGGAACACTGTGTACTAGCCCTGTGCTTGTCTAGTAAAACATGCATTTGTGATTTGGGTTGCAAGCCACACAATTACTGGCACAGCAAGCATTCCCCACCCAGAAGTCAAGTAGACCAATGGAAGTTTCAGCTTGAATGATCAACATTTACACACTAAGGCAGCATTGGTATGATACCAAGGAGCCTTAAAAAAAAAAAAAAAATTAAAGAAATTTCTCAGCTATTTCAGTCAAAATCTTTCCTGCTTTCATCCATCTTTCTCTCTCTGCTCCTTTTTCTTTCTTTTTATTTCATCCCACAGTCACTAATCTGCTTTTTTCCAGCAAGGCGAGACATGCAATAAGGTGCAACATGCAACTTAACAGAATTCAGATAAGAGGTTTCTCAACTTCTGTTCTATTTTGCCAATTCTTCTCACTCTAAAGAGTATCTCCAAAGTTCTTTTGAGACTGGCCTATACAATCAACATCTCTACACTGGAAATGGAGGTAAGCAAGCTAAAATGAAAATAATGAACACGCCTTTCTAACGCTATGTTTAGGAGCTAAGTGAAATATCTTTTGGGGGAATCGTTTGCCTGAGATAAAAAAATAAATTGCCAGATGCAGTCATTTTCTTGTGGTTCTTGCATTATACATGTTCCCTACTCCCACAAATACATTACATTTTATTATTGCAATATGCTTACTGTAATTATGAGCTTACAGTTAGGTAGTTTAAACTCTTTGACTTGAAAGTACTCTTTGACTTTCTTTTCAAAGTGCACTCCCCTCTTTTTAAAAATAAATAAATAATCACATGTTTTACCTTCATCTTTATTTTATTACTTGATTCCCCTACAGTTCCAAGAAAGAAACAGCAACAAGCTGTTGAGCAAGGTTTCTTTAAACAATATTTTTAGCACATGCTCTCATGGAATAGTGGCTTATTATTATTATTATTAATCAGAACACATGTTACACCTGATCGGGGAATAATAGGATAAGGCATGCGTTACTGGGTGAACTGGGGCCACAATTTAATCTAACTTCAGAATTCCAGAACCCTGAGAATCAGGTCTTGGGAATTAACACATCACCTTAAATGCTGGATCTAGACACATAAAAAAAAATAAAAAACAACCCATTTCAGGAAAACACGTTGTAAACCTGTGGTAAGAATTCACCTCTACACCATCTTGTTCATTACCCAGGTGAGGAACCTTTTAATAAACCACAGAACCAAGGAAACTATTTTTCAAGTGCAGCGTCTGGATTCAGGGACCCAGCATTTATTATAGCTATTGCAGTAGGACAGAGCTCACTTAACCCAATGTGCCAGTTGAGAAGGTCTGCCCCGAGACACTTCAGAACAAAAGCTTGTATAGTAGTCAAACACAGCAAACAAAGAGTCATAAAACATCTTCTTCTTTTTTTTTGTATAATATTTTTATTAATTTACAACAAAATAAAACAAACAAATAAAATATCATTCACATTTCATATTTCAATCTCTTGGTTCTTGATTTTTGACTTCCCTCAGCTTTTCCGCAAATCTTTCGTAGCCATATTTAAATTTTCGCATTTCCTTTTTTACCCATTGCCATTGAATATATTTTTCCTTCACCTTCCTTTAGACAATGTCTCTCGAATAATCAAATAATCACAGTGCTCTTTTAAAACCTTCTAGCGTTATTTGTCCATCACTTAGGTTCTCCAGATATTTAACAAATTTCCCCCAGTTTTCTGTAAACTTTTGGTCTCTTAGGTACCTAATCTTTCCAGTCATCTTATCCAGTTCAGCATAGTCTAACAACTTAGATCTCCATTCTTCGAGTGTTGGTATTTCTTGTTGTTTCCACCTCTGCGCCAGTAGCATTCTTGCTGCAGTCACTGCATATTGGAAAAATTTACTGTCCTTCCTCTTAATTTCATTTCCTAAAATACCGAGTAGAAAGATCTCTGGTCTCTTTGTAAAAGTATACTTCAAGATCTTCTTCAATTCATTATATATCAGTTCCCAGAATTCTTTCACTCTCTTACATTCCCACCACATATGATAGAAGGAACCCACATTTTCTTTACATTTCCAACACTTATTACAGGTCTTATACATTTTAGCCAGTTTTACCGGTGTAATATACCACCTGTAAAACATTTTCATCACATTCTCTTTCAGTGACATGCATGCAGTAAATTTTAAATTCTCTTTCCACAATTTTTCCCACTCTGCCAATTGTATATTATAACCAAAGTCTCTGGCCCAGTGGATCATAACCGACTTTATCTCTTCATCTTTTAAATTCCATTCTAGCAACAGATTATACATTTTTGAGAGGGTTTTAACCTCCTTATTGACTATTTCAGACTGAAATGTCGAGTCTTTATCTGTATAACCCCATTCTCTTACATCTTTCCTAAACATTTCATTCACCTGATAGTAATGCAACCAATCATAAACATATTTTTTGACTTGTTCATATGGTTTCATCTTCCATTTTCCTCCTTCTTTCATTAGCAATTGGCTATATGTCGCCCAATCACCTCTCATATTAGTTCTTTTGACACTCATGACCTCTAATGGTGATAACCAGTGTGGTACTTTAGGTTCTAATAGGTTTTTGTACCTATCCCAGACTTCTATTAGTGGGCCCCGGAAGATGTGGTCTCCAAAACCTTTATGTACTTTTTTCTTATCCTTCCACAAATACGCATGCCAACCAAATCTATTATCGTAACCTTCTAGATCTAACAGTTCCTTATTCTCTAGTTTTATCCATTCTTTCAACCAGCAAAGACATGATGCCTCATAGTATAATTTCAGATCCGGCAGGGCAAAGCCTCCTCTTTGTCTTATATCTGTTAGTAGTTTATATTGTATTCTCGGCTTTTTGCCCTGCCATATATATCTTGAGATCATTCTTTGCCAGTCTTTAAATAGGCTAATCCCCTTAATTATGGGGATAGTCTGGAACAAAAATAACATTCTTGGCAATACGTTCATTTTAATTATTGAAATTCTTCCCCAGAATGAGAATTTCATTCTTCCCCACACTTCCAGGTCCTTTTTAATTGCGTTCCACACTGGTACATAGTTATTTTGAAATAGGTCAATATTTTTCGGGGTTAGCCATATTCCCAGATATTTCACCTTTTTAACCGCCTCTATCTCCAGTTGTTGTTGCATTATTTCGACTTCGCTTTGATCCGTATTCTTTACAATCATTTTGGTTTTTTTCTTATTTAATTTAAAACCTGCCACTTCTCCAAACTTATCCATCTCCTCTACCACCTCCTTGGCCGAAGTTGTTGGCTCCTCTATTGTAACCACTAGGTCATCTGCAAATGCTTTGATTTTATATTCATTTTGTCCAATCGTTACCCCTTTTATGTTTTCATTTTGTCTTATCGAATTCAGAAGAACTTCTAACACCGTTATAAATAATAGTGGCGAAAGTGGGCATCCTTGTCTTGTTCCTTTAGAGATTTTCAATTCTTCGGTAATAACGTTATTTATTATAAGTTTAGCTCTTTGTTCTGTGTAAATTGCCTTTATTCCATTGAAAAAATCTTCACCAATATCCATATGTTCCAGATTTCTCAACATAAAGTCCCAAGCTATATTATCGAATGCTTTCTCTGCATCCACAAACATCATCATTGCTTGTTTATCAATCCTGACAGACAGATATTCCATTAAGTTAATTACATTTCTTATATTGTCTTTCATCTGTCTGCCTGGAAGGAAACCAGCTTGGTCTTTGTGGATATAGTCTCGTAGTATTCTTTTCAGTCTTTTCGCAAGTATCCCTGCAAATATCTTATAGTCTGTATTCAACAATGATATTGGTCTGTAATTTTTAACTTGGGTTAAGTCTGAATCCTGTTTTGGTAAGAATGTAATAAATGCTTCTTTCCAGGTTTCCGGGATGTCTCTTTCTTTTAGTATGTTGTTCATAACTTCTTTCAGCGGCGATAATACAATATGTTTCATTTCTTTATAATATCCTGCGGTGAATCGAGTCATAAAACATCTTCACATGTGTCAGGAAAGGTTACAGGTCAGGAGAAGTAAAGCACACATGGCTCCATACTGGTATCTTCTCCCCACAATCACCTTGGCGTGGCCCTGATGTGCCCAGACCATTTGACCATTTTAGGTCTCAGATGTCTGGCGTTACCCTGGCAACCTAGCCTTCAGTGAGGGAAGAGCATCATAAAATCCTCTTCCTGGGTCTCAGATAGCTTCAAGGATAGCTGATTTACACTCCGGTGCTAAAATATCCTGCCATTTCTACCATTTTCGGGGTAGATAAGGAGAGATGGAATGCAGCTTGGGAGGGGCAGACTCCCTCCTTCTGTTCTGTCATTTGTGTCAGCCACAACTTGACCTCTTAGGCACTTCCTGGCACTTGAAACTTGCCAGGCGCATTTTGCACCTGGCTATCGGCCGCTTGCGACCAAGTGAAGCTGCCCGGGCACCAGGATGGCATCTGACGTCTCCATCATCTGGAGGTGTATGGCTGGGGATTCTTCGATCTTGTCTTTTTGCACACTAGCAACACATCCTGCAGAATTCTATCCGATATATTTCATCAGCACAACCAGAATGAATTCTGGGAACCAAAAAAAAAGTTCTTATTGAAAAATACATCTTGCAAGCCGTCTGGCCCAAAAATGGCAACTAGGCATTCTGTTTTGGCGACTGTAACTCTGGTTTAAGCAGCCATTTTGTGCCTAGCTTATATATCTGAGTTTCCAACACTGGCAGATCCCTCAGCCTGGGTGACTCAACCTCTCAGGTTAGCTTCTGAGGGAGGCTGGGGGAACTTTACTTCTTGTGCTCATTAAGGAAGAAATGTAAGCAGCATCCCATTTACATTTCCCCTCCTCAGGTGTGCAAATTGTAACTGTGAAAAAAAGCTATTAGACGAAATAAATATAGGAACTTTGAAAGTCCCAGGAAGGGAGTGGGAAGCAGCAGCAGACTGAAAGCAGCACATGTTCCGTGAAAATTTAGTCTATGACTCTCTTTGACTTTCTGTTGAGAAGGCAGCTGAGGGGTAGCCCCCCATGAACTCTTTCTCATTGTTGTTGAAATGACTGTACCTTTGGCCCCGACTCCTGAACACCTTGGCTCAGGTTGGTAAACAAAGGTAGAACGAGTTCAGAGAAGCCACCTCACTCCTGTACACTTTGGAATATTCTGTCCTGTAATCTTTTTTTTTTTTTTTTTTTTTTTTGGTTCACGGCACTCAATTTCAGGCCTAGAAGATTTTGCCTTTGAATTATTCTCATCCTGAAGAGGAAAGAGCATATACAGCACAGGAATGATTTGAACTGGGATTGAAAGGAGCTGAGTGTTGTTACAGCGGGACTTCTCGGCAAGGTCTGTTTCTAATCGTTTATCTCCATTTCTATGATTGGGAGGACAGAAATGGCTAAACAAAGCTCTAAGTTGAGAGATGCACAGACAAACTGAGGAAAACTCGGCACTGCCTCCTGCATGCCTGGTTGCGGAATGCCCTCCCTAGGAAGGCCTACCTGGCGCCCACTCTTAAGGCTTTCATGCCAGGCAAAGACCTCCCCTGACATTTTTAACTATGCTGTAGTTTTAATATCATTAAGCTTTGAGCTTTGTGGATTGTTTACCCCCTCCTCTCTTTTTTAATTGATATCATATATATATATATATATATATATATATATATATATATATATATACACACACACAATTTCAACATACCAACTATATAAAAAAATCATATTCATTATTTCCCCCCTTTCCCCCACCCCCTTCAAACCCTCCCACCCCAGAGTTCAGCTCCTTTCTCTGATTACTCAGCACATATTATTCTCTGCATGTTATAAAATTGTACATCTATCATGTTATCAACCAATAAATTTGTGTATGTTTATTCAAACCCTGCCAAGGAGTCCAGTTCATTTTGTTGTCTTTTTAGATAGTTCGTAAAAAGCTCCCATTCTTCCTTAAAGTCACAGTTGTCCTTGGCCCCCAGTTTGTATGTCAATTTAGCCAGTTGTGCATAACTCATTATTTTTTCCTGCCACTGTTCTTTCGTTGGGATTTCCTCATTCTTCCATCTCTTTTTTAATTGATCTGGCTCCTTGGATTGATTGATTGATTTTGTATACCCGTGGATCTCAGGGCAGTTCACAACATAAAATCACCATATATAAAAAACAGGAAATACATAGCAAAGACAACCCAATAACTCCCCTTCCACAACACATTTTTAAAGGGCATTGGATGTCAATCAGCCAAGGTAAAGGTAAAGGTAAAGGTACCCCTGCCCATACGGGCCATCTTGACAGACTCTAGGGTTGTGCGCTCATCTCACTCTATAGGCCGGGAGCTAGCGCTGTCCGGAGACACTTCCGGGTCACGTGGCCAGCATGACAAAGCTACATCTGGCGAGCCAGCGCAGCACACGGAAACACCGTTTACCTTCCCGCCAGTAAGCGGTCCCTATTTATCTACTTGCACCCGGGGGTGCTTTCGAACTGCTAGGTTGGCAGGCGCTGGGACCGAGCAACGGGAGCGCACCCCGTCACGGGGATTCGAACCACCGACCATGCGATTGGCAAGTCCTAGGCGCTGAGGTTTAACCCACAGCGCCACCTGCGTCCCTATCAGCCAAAGGCCTGGTTAAAAAGGAATGTTTTTGCCTGGCACCAAAATGAAGGCACCAGGCGAGCCTCCCTGGGGAGAGCATTCCACAAATGGGGAGCCCCGGCAGAAAATGCACATTCTTGTGTTGCCACCCTCCAGACCTCTTGTGGTTGTATTTCTTTGCTCTCTGTTTTGAATTTACAGGGGTCTTAAAAATTTATTGTCCTGTGTTTGTTGCTTTTTTCCTGGCTTTTTATTGTAATGCAGTTATTGGTATGTTGTAGGCTGTCCAGAGAACTTTTGGTGTGTGTGTGTGTGCATGTAATGATCTCAGGCAGTCAAGCAAACCCCAATAAGAATTAATGACTCTCTGGCAGTTTTATGATACGTCTATTTACATATTAAATCCAGAGCGTGGCTCTGAGCCTGCTGCTCTTTGCTACGAGTTGGTCACTCTGAGTCTCCGCCCCATCACAACACATAGGGCACCAAAGTCTAGTCCTTCCTCTTTTGTACTTCCGTTGCATCTTAACCCTTTCAGCTCTTTTAGTTTGGGGAGAAGGTGGGTGAACTCCACCCCCCGCACTGCGCTATCAAACGACAATTTCTCCAAACACTGTCTCCCTCCTGGTTTCATAGCAACCCCCTCAATGTCTTCTATCTCCTCCCCTCCTTCTGCCTCTGAGATCTCCAAGTCTGGAAATTCTTGATAAAGGCGGGGGGGGGGGGGCGAACTACCCCACTCCTGCTCTTTCTGTGGGTGTGATCTCTCACTTCCAGAATCAGACTCTGGCTCTCTTTGTACTGGCAATCCTTCATCTCCAGAGTCTGACTCTTTCAGGAATTCGATTCAGGCACGTCCTTGACAGTCCATGTACTAGAAGCTCCCACCCCTGCTTGCTCTGCTTGCCAAGCCTGCCAACCACCCCTTTTCCCAAACCTGACCAACACCTGCTCCGCGACTTAACCCAAAATTCCACCCCTTCCCTCACAGCTTGCCAAAACAGCCCTTCCTTTGCAGCTCGTCAAATATTCAATGGACGAGGTGTGCACTTGAGGGTGCTCTATTAAAATTGCATGCTGAAGTAGATAACAATGTTTCATAAGGCTGCTACTGTGATTCTGAGTAACCTAAAGCTGTGAGTTGGACTGCCTATTTCTGGAGATACGTGGTGAGATAACATGCTCTTTTTCTTTGGTGCTGAGTAGATAAAATATTTTGCATTGGTGTGAATTACATGTCATCTTCGTTGTGTACATTGAATTAAGTTGTTCAGTCATTGAAAATATATCCTCCTCCACCTCCCTGTCAAAATGTGATGGAGCTCAAGCACGAGTAAAGAGCTGTGTGTGTGTGTGTTTATATTGTCACTGTGTAAATAATACAAAACTCACAATGTTTGCATGTCACACAGATAATCTTCCAATAGATTTTCTCAAATGTAGCTTCAGTCAAAACCAGTGAACTTTCTGATGTTCTGGGATTGTTAGCAAGATGCCTGAGTCAAATGGATAAGCAATTCCTTAAAGATCCATTACATTCCTTGAGAATTTCATCTAGAGATCACTCTTGGCTTTTGTGAGAAATCATTAACTTTTGCAGTTTAGCTTTATGATTTTCTCTTTAATGGGATTAGTAAATAATCACATTAAAGATATTAGGATGCCAAATAAAATAAAATAAACCCCTTCCCTAACCCCATTAGCATGATTGTTATTATTAGACTGATTCTTGTTACTCTGTGCTCTAAACAGATGATATTATTGTAAGCTATCCATTTTCTTGGGTTTCTAATCTGCTGGCAAATGACCACAAAGGCTGAAGCAAGCAAATAATGAGATTGTGTGGGATATATGCGACAACTGTTTGAGGGTTGATGTTCTTGTTTAATCTTCTATGTGTCCAATGAGGCAAACAGGTTTGGCACAGGAAATACTGTTAGTATTTCCAGTGCAAAGTGTTTGCAATTACAATATAATGATAGAGTCTATGGTGATATAATTGAAGGTGTGGCAAAAAATGAGAGTTAAGAGCTTAGAGCCACATGCTCGTTGACACTAAACAACATGGAGGAAGCAGAAAGACACATGTTAGGATTGAAGAAGAAATGGCCCGATGAAGTCCATTCAGAAGAGAAAACTGAGTTTGCTAGACAGGTCCTGCCCTTGTCAAAATCTCATTTTCAGACTTCCTCTGTTAGATCTGTGCTGGGATAGGCGTCATGACATAGTATCTTGGGTCCTTGCTTGGTCCTAACCTCCCAGCAGCCCTTTATGAAAGGAAAGGGGAAGAGGCTAATGGGAGGTTATTCAAGAGTTGTTTTGGCTGTACTGCCCTTGTTGTAGTTTGACCTCTGTTTAGAGATGGGTGAATTCCTCAAAGCTTAGGCTAGATTGGGAACAGCAAATCAAGGCTGCGTACACATTACTGACAGCTGGTTGTTCTTTTTTTCTCAATTCAGATCAAAGCTGGCTTGGGAGCAAACATATAAAAACAATAAGAAACGCCAAGATAGATATAGGAGAGATGTAGGACATGGCTAATGTGTGAACACACCACTTCCCAAAACAGCAGTGGGAGCACATTGGATGCAGAGTAAGTGGGACTGTGCAAGTGGCTGTTGCAGATCTTGGGGTCTCAAATTTCAGTGGTGTGACACCACAATTCAGCACCCCTCCACCTCTCACGCTCCATTCCAAATCTTGGTTGTGGAGCCCCTGAAATCTGCCTTTGAAAGGGGAGAACCTTTGAAGGAGAAAATGTGTTCTTCCCCCCAATTCTAAGTGTATTCCAAATTGCTACATCAATGAGCCAATCCCATTGTCAGGAGTCCCAGTTTTCAATTTGATAACATAGCAAGTGTGGATAATTAAAAAACGAAGATTTATTGCAAAAACAGAGTTCTCTGGACGGCTCTAACATGCCGCCAGTCTCATCAACCATGATGACCCTTCTGACTGCTTCCTGCGAGACCAGAAGCAACTGAATTCTTTTGTTTTGGTTCCTGTCTTGTATTCCTCCCATTCGCCGAGACCGTGCAGAGAGAGGGTCAGCTCCCACCTCTTCCCCACTCTCTGAGAGGCTTCCCTGAATTCTTTCCTGTCTGCTAAATTGCTTTTTTCTCTGTTCGCGGCATTTTGTACTTTCTGAGAGCGTTGGCAGGGTTCCAGCTCACGCTCATTTATTTCCTTATCAACTGTCATTCCTAAGGGTGGGGGAGTTGGAACTAGGCTGTGCTCAACCTGCTTGGTAGTTAACCCTCTCTGTTCCTGGCTGTTTCCTTCAGTTGGTTGCAAACTTTCCCTGGGGGCTGGCTCATTCATGACACCCATGATCTCCTTCCCCATGAGCTTTAACCTGGTGGCTGCTGCTTTCCCCCATGATATCAAGGAGGGAAGGTGATTTGTCTCCCCTTTTTTGGCCACCCTGGTGCTGGGAAGCAGAGAGATGCTGCTAGTGATGAGGACAGGAAGTGGGAATAGATGGATATGTGCCAACAGTGCTCTGTCACACACATGATATGGAACTATCCTGTGTTAATTCCGGTAATTATTTACCTGGCGCCACATTCTTCATGGAAATTTAAGGACATATAGATGGCTCCATTTCCTCAGCTGGGTACCTTCTGACCAGACCAGACCTTTGGATTCATTGTGCTTGGTGATTGGCCAAGTGTATATAATATTGCAGTACCAGAAAGACACTTTCAACTCAACAATGGTTTGCGGACTTCATTTATTTTTGGATGGTCATCATGCCATAAATGTGAAGAAGCACATATAAACATGCAGAGAAACTTAGCTTTTTTTTATTTGAAGATGTGGAAGGTAGAGCAACGATACTGAAATTACAATATGGAAAAACCTTGCATACGTGCCCTAGTTCCCTCTCCATTAAATCAGACAAATCTTATAATTGATTCATAGCTGCAATATTACAGTTCAGATTAAAAAGAAGGTGTTACAAAAGTTCCAGAAGACAAGCTAAATGTTGGGATTAATTAACCATGGAACATTATACAATGTTTAATCTTCGTATTGTTGTTAAGGCCAATTAGCTACACTATGTATGGAGCATTTCAGGTTATCACGCAGTAGGGGGCAGCATGATACATTCTTATCTACACAAGTAAGCATATTAGTTGTATTAACATGGTGAATTCAGTAATTAGAACAGGACATTGGTGGTAAGTAACAGCTCCCGCAAAAAATGGCTATGTCTGCTATGAGTAACCTATCTCTGGGACTCGGTCTATTTTAGGGATATCTATGAAGTATCCAGGGATTTTGTTTTGGTTTTTTTTTTTAAAAAAAAATCATAATGGTGAAGGCCAGCCATGATAACGAGAGACCTCATTTTTTCATCAGTTCTCAGAAATTAGTGCATCAGTAATGCCAATAGCAACTAGATTAATCCTGAGCTTTCCCAATATTTTGTGACAATTTTGTTAAAGCACTGGTGCGCTGACAATTTACTATGTGTGCAGTCTATTCCAAGATTTTTACAATTCAGTTTTGTATCAAAAGTGCATGCACTCAGCTTTTGCATGATTAAGGATCAGATTTTTTAAAAAGGAATATATTGAAGTACTTGCTGGCAGCGAGGAAGATTTATCTCTGCAGAGGCCCACAAAGGGTCAAACGAACCTCTGATTATTCTGAGAGCCTCTTTTTTATGGCTGTGGCCACCAGATGTAGATCAATACAGCTGTTATGAAAGAGCATCCTGAATTAGCAAGACACTTGCAGTGTTCTGCATAATTGATTCTAAAGTTGATTTTTAAAGTGCACCGATCCTTTATCTGATGTTTAAAAAGCAAAACAGCAGCAACAAACAGAACCATAAAAGGGGAAGGATCGTAAGGGATGCTAAAGGATCCAGATGACCTCATATTTCTTAGTCATTCTAACAGACTGGATTGCCCTTGTTGGAGCCTTAAATTAAAGGACTCTGCAAGAAATTAAAGGACTCTATAAGAAATTGATTATTAATCTCCGTTAAAAAGCAGTCTAAATGAATGATGGCTATACTTTCTGACGTGGAGTGGATAGGTTTTAAGGCTCTAACTCCTTGTGACGGAGCTGCGGTGGGGAGTCCTTAGTGTTTTCATGAAACACAAAGGATTATACGTCTCAAGCACATTGCTAATCAGTCCCGACTGGATTAACAGGTATTACAGGTAATTAATGATCATGGAGTATTGAAATCAATGAGGCTTTTGAAAAGACATTATGAAGCCCACCAGTGTGACTTCTACAGTTTAACCACTTTGGCTGTAACAATTTGCATTGAAGTAACAGAGCTCGCTGCTTCTGAAATATCCTGTATTCTGGGAAGTAGCAGAGAAGTGCTAATCATGCACTTTTAAATGCAGTATCCAACAATAAGACAAAGCAATCTAGGATGCTTGATAAATTATGTATTCCCAAATTCCAATATATAATTACCTGATCTGTTGCTCTTGGACTAATGTGCAGATCGAGATTTGCTACTCCTCTGGTTCCATGTTTCTCTGAATATTGCAAAACAGTTCTCTGCAGTCAAAACATATCAAAAGTTGTATTTTAAAAAACAAGTATTTTGAGGAAAATAGACTGTGAATCTGGGTGGAATTAAACATAACCTCCATTTCTCTAAGTTTCACATTTTACCAATCTGAAATTAATTTTCAAAATTTTGCAGTGGTTTGCTGTTTCTAAAGCAAAAACACAAACCACACAATCTTCGTGAAAAATTCATCAACATTTTAGTGCAAATTTCTCCTAACCAGAATATTCTTATATGTTCTTTTGACAAATATACACAATTTTGAAAGCATTCTCCATTGGATGTGATGCATTTTTAAAGGTTATTTTTCACCAATACATTCATTTTTATGCACACTTCCCTGCTTCTTCTTTTTTTTGGGGGGGGGGGGGGGGTAAACGCTGCTGGAGAACTGCATCACAAAATTCATATAGCTGCAATTCGTTTCACATATTGCTTTGGAAAGTGCAAATTTGATGGCGTTATCTTTCAATGTGAACTAAATCAAATTTCTCCTCCCATGCCCCAGGCCATACTCCTCACATGTCTTCCTTCACAAACTCATTTCTTTAGCCTGGCAGGAATGTGTCCTTGTAACTTTAGCTGACCTGGATAGAGAGGGATTGTATAAAGTAGTATTGCCATATTTCAAAAACTGATAATCCGAAAACAAAAGGGGACAAAGTTGCTGAGCTTTTCTTGGGGGGGGGGGCAAAGTTGTTGAGTTTTGCCCAAAGTTGCTGAGCTATTTTGAAGGAAATTCGCCAAAATCTAGACTTATGACATGGGCTGGCATATTTCTGGATTTTCCTGGACATTTCAGTGATTTCTGCCTGGACACTGTTTCTGACTTCTGTATTATGGCTATGTCCAGGAAATTCTGGACACATGGCAATCCTAGTACAGAGGTACAATTTGTATTGGATTCTCCTCTTTTGCCTCTGATGTCACTTGTCACTGATGTGGCCCTCAGAGGGTCACCTAGAATATTATGTGGTGCTTGGGCTGGAAAATTTTCTCCATCCCTGGTACAGTTACAGACAAATCTGAATATAAAGTGAATCACCCATCTTATACTAGGCCTTAAATCTTATGCAAAGCACCTGTAATCTCAAGGTCCTTTTATCTAATTCAGTGTTTAGGTGGTGGTAAAAGAGAATGCACTCAGTACTTACCCAGAACCTCTTCTTTATTATCCCTTCACGTGCTGTTTGCCTTGGAAAATGTGGTTTGGGAACTAAAACATTAAATATTACCAAGCAGCCATAGCACTCCGTTTTATTTAAAGGTATCCACGTGTACCAGGAGCGGGGAAATGGAGCTTTTGTTTTCCTGTTAATTAACAGGCTTTAAACTGGGTCACTTTATGAGTTTGCATGATGTAGAATATGCATTTTCTCAAGGTTTTCACAGGGAAGGAGATGAGAAACTCAGCACTTTTGCTTTGAGCCTGCGTTCGTTTGAACCTGAACCTCAAAGCAAAAGGTGAGGAGGAATTACAAAGTCACCATGGTTGAAACTGAATAAAATATTTATACAAACCCTATGAAGCAAAGCGAAAACCTCAAAAGTGAGCAGGATATTAGGCACTTGAATATCTGCTTTGGCTCTTAAATTAGAGTCATTCCAGTGGCCTTTGCCCTCCTAAATGTTAGCGGTTGGAGCTCCATACAGTCCACTGGATGGTTTCATTATCTGAATGTGAAAAGTTTGGCCATCTTCTGGTAGTTTCATCCTTGAACTCAATCTGCAGGTGCAAGCAGCTGTGATGGCGATGACCACTCCAGTTAGCAAGTCATTCATGGGCAAGAGCTTTTGATTTTATCAAATGGCTGTGCAAGGATTTGCAGTGGCTTGGTGGAAATTACTGAAACCATGTGATTGTCCGTTTGCATTTCTTAGTACAGAAGTATTGATCTGATGTGTAGAGATCTTTCCTATTCTAATTAATTCAAGAAGCTTTTGGAAGCTTCTGGAAGCTTCTCTGTGTTAACAAGCAGAAGGTTCATGATGTTTGGGTTGCTCCTTTAGAGAAGTTGAATACAGCTGGCTTAAACTGGTTCTCTTATCTCTTCTGTCAAAGGTCATGCTGACTATATAAGTAAGGCGAGAAGAAGCCTGGGTCTTACTTAATTTTTCTATCTCTTTGTTTTGTTGTAGTGTTCTGTATGGTTAGTGTTAAGTTTAAGTCTTATTATAAGTCATTGTAAGCTTTATGATAAGTGCTGCAACCAATGGCTCCAAGTTATAAGAAAGCAGATTCTGACTAAACATAAGGAAAAACTTTATGGTGGGAGCAGCTGTTCAACGGTGGAACAGTCTCCATCAGGAGGTGGTGGGATCTCCTTCCTTGAAGGTTTTTAAGCAGAGGTTGGATTGCCGTCTGTCCTGGATGCTTTAGCTGAGATTCCTGCATTGCAGGGGGTTGGACTAGATGACCCTTGGGCCCCTTCCAGCTCTACAGTTCTATGATTCTATGAAGTTGCCCAATGCCCATCAACAGTTAGTAGCACACAGGATCCTGAGATGTATTATATTCCTATTTAAATGTGGTCTAAATCACAGAGCCTAGGGCTTTCCGATCAGAAGGTCGGCAGCTCGAATCCCCGCGACGGGGTGAGCTCCTGTTGCTCAGTTGCAGCTCCTGCCAACCTAGCAGTTTGAAAGCACGTCAACGTGCAAATAGATAAATAGGTACCACTCCGGTGGGAAGGTAAACGGTGTTTCCATTCGCTGCTTTGGTTTGCCAAAAGTGGCTTAGTCATGCTGGCCACATAACCCGGAAGCTGTACGCCAGCTCCCTCGGCCAGTAAAGCGAGATGAGCACCGCAACCCCAGAGTCATCTGCGACTGGACCTAAAAGTCAGGAGTCCCTTTACCTTTATGTCTAAATTCATATCTATACATATCAGCTACCATATGCAAATTTTATGTAAACTGGTGCCCTCTTTCATCCTCTCTTTTTTAGCAATGCATAACTGGCCTCCCTGTGTGATGCTGAACCCAGAATTAAGTCTTGGCGATTAATTGCAGCCCTGCACTATGATGGCAGCCCTGTAGGAATCCTTCTGCAATGCATCGTTTTCCACAGGCACACATAGTCACTTCAGTACCTTGCAAAGGCATTCTGGGAAACCAATGAACGTAAGTTTGAGGTCAGCTAAATCAAGTACATGAAATTGGTTCTTCATTCTTAGTTCAGCAACCCCAGTTACCGAACCTTCGGCTCAGCCAAACCACACAGTTAGCTGAGGAGAGGTCAGCGTAAGCCATCAACATTTTTGAACACGGTATGTTGTTCTTACCTTTCCGAACAGATCTGTCATCCCAAGGGGCTCCAAGGCCTCAAGCAGTCTTTTGAAATTAAAAGTGTCTATAGTGAGCAGTTTATTTCCCCACCAACACCTCCTCCTCCTCCTCGCATTAGTAGCAGAGCAAGCTATTCCTCTCACGTATAGTTATCACTGCCAGTAGCCTTGTGCTCTCCAGGTTGCATTTCTGTTTTAGGGGACCCGAAATGGTTGTTACAATTGCTGTACTTGTGTGGTGGGGTGGGGTGGGATAAAAGTAGAATAAAGTCATTAATGAAAAAGAGTAATTTAGATAAATAGATTATTGCATAATGAAAAAGATCAAGAAGAGTAGACATTAGGCAGGCAAAATCCTATTAGTGTTTAGCATCAGTGTAGGCCAGAGCCTTCAATCTAATTAAAGAATTTAGAAGGCTTTTAACAGGTATCATGAGTCCTTAAGAGTTCATCATGCTAACCTTTGGTTTTTCTTCATTTCCCTTCACATTCTGTTTTTCTCAACCTGCCATTTTCCATTCAGCATGGGGTTTAGGGTTGACGGGTCCCCTAAGATTTTAAACCTTGAAATCGTGGCAGAGAAGACTTTGACAGGGGTGGGGTAGAGTCTAGTATGCCTGACAGTGGTTTCCACTGGTGTGTTGTAGAACAACCCACAACCATTTTTGCTCTGGTTCCACTCACCACTGACACGTGGCCTCCAGAAGCTTGCTCATGAGGGGATGCATCCCTTGGATTGCAAAAAAGTTTTCCCACTCTTCAACTGCTGAACTAGGGCCATCCTAATTTTTCAACAAGGAGGGAATTTCTCTCCCTCCCCCCAAGTGCTTGGAGGCCCAACCTTAGACTTGGT
Organism: Podarcis tiliguerta; assembly: GCF_965153285.1. Taxonomy (NCBI): domain Eukaryota; kingdom Metazoa; phylum Chordata; class Lepidosauria; order Squamata; family Lacertidae; genus Podarcis; species Podarcis tiliguerta. The sequence continues at coordinate 18,554,295 of NC_139550.1, forward strand.
CTTATGGGCAGAGTCTGGACTCACCATGGGGAACTTGGTGCCTTTAGTCACAGGGCACCCGCTGAGTTGGAACTGAACGTAAGAAGAGCTTGCTGGATCAGAGCAATGGTCCATCTAGCCCAACGTCCTGTTCTCATAGTGGTCAGTCAAATGAATCTGGGAAACCTACAAGCAGAACATAAGAACACTCCCTCCTCCTTGTGGTTTACAGCAACTGGTATTCAGAAGCATTACCTCATTATTTATGCAAACATGATGACATCTTCAGATGAACAAACTCCCCCTCAGATTGGGAACACCAAAAGGGAACACCAAGCAGAGGGACTTCTTGGTAGTGGTGCCCACCCTGTAGAATGGCCTCCCATCAGACGTCAAGGAGATGAGGAATGATATTTTAGGAGACATCTGAAAGCAACCCCGTATAGGGAAGCTTTCTGAGGTTTTACTATGTTTTTATATATGCTGGAAACTGTGCAGACAACCCAGTCTGATAGAAATAAATAATATAAATATTAACTGTGGGTCATTTCTGAAACTGCTGAAGGAGTTAGAAGTAGCACATTTAATTGTAATTGTAGCATAAGCTGTAATTGTGTATTTCAAAGAGGCAAATTTGCAGTCCTTGAACTGGGTTGGCAGTACTAAAGTCTGGAGCCAAGAAGCTGAAAATCAAACCCTTTCAGAGATCTCAGCATTGCAGTGCTGCAGAGTTGCGCTTGGGTTTTTAAATGGATTTTTTCTTCTTCTTCCTGCCACTTGGCCATGTACTTTCTTCATTGATATATGTCCCCTAACTTAACCTCATCTTCTGGTTTTCCTATTGCCAAGGAATCATCAGTAGTGGTTTCAAATTTCTTTGCTTTCACATCATCTGTATTTCTCTCTCTGGTCTGTATATATTACCCAGTTGACCTGAAGATTTTTATGCTGATAAGTGTGTTTCTCGTGCACTGATAGATTTCTCCCCTTTTCCAATCAATAGCTGGCAATGGTGTAACTCATATCTATTGAGCTGGGGAGATGGGCACTGTTCTCCATTGCACTCTAATTGCCTTGCATGACTCTGATGGTGCAAAATGATCAGGCCTGTACACGAGAGCATTCTTATCGGAGAGGGATGAGGCATTTAGATGACAAATAGGTCAGCAGCATATGTATTAATTTATATCAGCAGTATATTAGGGTTCTCTGACAGTTTCTCCCAGAACTGCATTTCAACATCATTTGGTTAACATTATCAACATAGGTGTTTTGCTTACAAATAACTGTTTGCAAATGATAAAAATTAGTAAAACAATTCATTGCTTTAAGTCAAAGTCAAGCCAAATTCAGTAATGAACTCCAAAGGCTTCAAAAAAGCCTGCCTCAAAGAAGAGAGACGTTTTTGAAGCCCCCAACAACTTTCCCAACTTGGATCAACATTTACATACCCTCCAACACTTCTCCAATGAAAATGGGGACATCCTATTCCATGATAATAATTTTATTATTTTTTACACCACCCACCTGACTGGGTTGTCCCAGCCACTCTGGGAGATTCCCAAAACATAATAAAACTATGCAGGGCTGCTTTCAGATGTCTTCTAAATGCTGTATATTCACTTATCTCCTTGGCTTGAGGGTTGCATAACTCTGTATCCCCCAACATTTCTCCGATGAAAATAGAGGCACCCTACCATACACTCCAATATTTATCTGATGAAAATAAGGACATCCTGTGGAAAAATGGGCATTCCAGGATCAATTCAGAAACTGGGATGGTTTCTGTAAATCTGGGAATGTCCCTGGAAAATAGGGACACCTGGAGGGTCTGCATCTGAACTGGAAGAGAATTTCCTTCCGGCTTCCCACCTCTCCTGTCAGGAATGAGCCAGCTCTAAGCGAAGGTTTGCAGCCAACTGCAGAAAGCAGCCAGGAACAAAGAGGCTTTGATGTTAGTCAGGCAGGGGAGAGCCGGCAGTCACAGACTTCTGCTCTTCCTTACCTTGATGGGCACACTGATAAGGCAGTAGCTGAGAGCAGGCTAGAACACAGCCAAAGCTCGCCAGAAGCACACTCCAGCAGGAACAAACTCAGAGACAGCCTCTCAGAACAGGAAGAGGTTGGAGCTGACCCAATAAATCCGAGGAGTCGGTGAATGGGAGGGCTGCTAGATCAGAAGCAAAACAAGAGACGTAAGGGTAGTAAGTTCAATATCTTCTTTAGACGCTGGAAGGATCATCTTGAGTAATGATGCCGGAGGCTTTGTTAGTGCCGTCTGCAGCCATCTGTTTGTTTTTGCCATAAATCCTCCTTTTTAATTAGCTACGCTTATTGTGTTATCAAGCTGGGAACCTGGACTCCTGAGATCTCCATAAGAAGAAGCCTTCTGGATCAGGCCAAAGTCCCCATCTAGCATCCTGCTCTCATAGTGGCCAACCAGATGAAGCCCACAAGCAGAAGCTGAGTGGTCTCCCGATCTGTGATTCCCAGTAAAGTATTTAGAGGCATAATGCCTCTGCCAGCCTCCCTACAGTGCTTTCACATCCCCAAAAGCTCTTTCTGCCAGCCTCCCCAGCCTCCATTCCCAAACTTACAATCATCTTACCTTTCTTTCTTTTTTTAAAAAAGCTTAGGTGTGGTGGTTGCCCCTCTCCTTAAATCTTCTCCCAGAAGCCAGTAGTCAATAGAGCACCCAACATTGCTAGTTAAAGCATCAGATGATTTAAGAAAAAAAGGGGGGGAACACTTCTGCCCCTAGACTGATACTGCTCACACTACCACTGAATGTTCTGATGCACCACAAATCCTTGAAGCAAGTCAAGGAATGCCAGCACTCTGCAGCCCTTGATACTTGGGATTTATTTCATTTTTTTTCATATCAAGTACAATGGAGTCCAAATTTCCATCTTATACATTCTAGCTTCATCATTTTTAGTGCGAAAAGTTTCCTTTTCCCCTCTCATACTTTGTTATCACAGAAACCACATTTTGCAAACTAGGAGTCATGAGAGATGAGAGATCCCACCTGAATTCTTTCTCTTTGACGTCAGTGCTTGAATTTAGCTGAATTATGCCGTTTATTATTATCACCTTATATTCTTTCTCAGATCTTCAGGGATCTCAGCTGAAACAGGAGCACCCTAATACTAGAGAGCCCTAAGGTTTGCAGAAGCACAAAAAGTATTTAGGGTGAAAACAATCTTAAGGTGATGGACCAGCACACTTATCATAGAGTTTTCAAGTTTATGTTCAACAGAAGAGACTTCTCCCCAGCAAATGAGCAGTGGTTTGGAATTTCTTCTGCATTCCTCCTCTTGTGGGATGTGAAGCATATTCTTAGGACTTCCAATTTTTCTTTGGGGTCAGCTTTCCAGGAAAAAAACAACAGCAACCTCAAAGTATTGCACTGTGACAGGTGGAGTAGGAAGGGACAATAATAATAATAAAGAGAGCGGATGTTTTTCTGATTAGATGCAAAGTCGATGACAATGCAAACCTATACATGTTGCTTTCAGATGCAGAAAGTGCTGATGCAATTTCCATGGCAACCAAAGGGGGGGGGAGAGATGTTTCTACCAGGTTTAACTGTGGAATCACTGAAGTGACTCCAGGGGGTGAGTACGTGAAAACAGCAGTCAATAACTCTAAAGGAATGCTGTTCTAAGTATAGGAACACAGAATTGAGAGCAATTTGAGGTAAGCCATCTTGCCCTGGACAGAGCACTCAGGGGGCAGAGGGAGAGAAAGATGCATTGGCTCCTTTGACATGAAGTAAAGCCAGGATTATTTAGGTCATAATCTCCACACCATAGCAGACCTGAAGGTCTGGGTCTTAGATTTTAAGGTCCGGGTTCCATTCAATCCAGTCAAGATTTTAGCTGCAGCTTCAGGCGCAATTTAATTAAGAAGTTTGGATGATAACATCCTTGCATTGTGGAAGCCACTGCTGTTTGCCAAACAAATGTGAACGGGCTGTTTCTGATTGGAAGCATTAGTTACAATGTTTTGTAATATCTTGTTTAATTATGAGTTTCCGTTCCACGGCTTATTTAAGATTAGTTTCTTCCGCAGTTTCCTAACATTTAATCCTCAGCATTTATGCTGGTATTATATCTGAGGCATAGCGGGATTGTTTGCTTGATTTCCACCACCCCTTTGCCTAAGGCTGTTGTTGTAATTAATTGTAAGGTTTCAATTCACATGGGCTTTGTAAATGCTTTATGGAACAAAAAGTAGAGTTGACGCACCAAGGACTCCATTAAAAAATATCTTTTAGCTGAGAACGGCATCTTGCCTCTTCCCTTCTCCCTGCAAATCTATGTAAGAAGGCTCTTGTGTCACTAGATGTTGTGATAGTCACTAAAGGTGGCTTTAAAGGGGGACTAGGAAAGCCCACAGGGACGCGGGTGGCGCTGTGGGTAAAAGCCTCCGCGCCTAGGACTTGCCAATCGAAAGGTCGGTGGTTCGAATCCCCGCGGCGGGGTGCGCTCCCGTCATTCGGTCCCAGTGCCTGCCAACCTAGCAGTTCGAAAGCACCTCCGGGTGCAAGTAGATAAATAGGGACCGCTTACCAGCGGGAAGGTAAACGGTGTTCCGTGTGCTGCGCTGGCTCACCAGATGCAGCTTGTCACGCTGGCCACGTGACCCGGAAGTGTCTACGGACAGCGCTGGCTCCCGGCCTATAGAGTGAGATGAGCGCACAACCCTAGAGTCTGGCAAGACTGACCCGAACGGGCAGGGGTACCTTTACCTAGGAAAGCCCACAGAGGATTTGTCTACCAATGGCTGCCAGTTATGAGGGCTACATAATATCTCCAGGATCAGAGGGACCATGCCATTGTGTCATACTTGTGGGCTTTCCTGAGGTTTATAGCTGCCCACTCTGGGAAGTGGGATGTTGGACTAGATAGGCTGCTTTCTAGCAGGGCTCTTCTTATCTTCTGTCAGGGGCTGGACTGAGGAGGAATGGTGGGAACCACCCTCCCTTTTTCCTGCACCTTCCCAAGAAGAGGAGGACAGTATAGATTTAGAACAGTAGTTTGCAGAAGGTCATAGTTCAGAGGTGCAGAAGGGAGAAGGTGGGAAATATTTGGGGAGCAGCAGGAAGAAGAAGCATCAAGGGACAGACAGCTAACAGACCCAGTGTCTCTTGAAAGCATTCCTGACCACCCCCTCTCCCATAACAAGGTATGCCTTGAGAGTAACAGAACAGAAAATTCAGAGGCAGAAAACGCAGATCAGTCGGTGTAGGGGTGACATAGAATAGGAGGGGCTGAGGGGTGGGACTACTTGGAGCAACACCATTATTTAAGAGACTGCATTCCTTCATCTCTCACTGTGAATATTGAATAAACTATATTCTTCTTGTTCTTCTGCTACTTGGCATCCCACCGTGAGAGGGATAGGATTCCCTGAAGCCTTGACATCTTCTTAGCAATTATGAAATTAAAAATTGCCTTGCTGGGTCAAGCCAAGCTTCTATCTAGCAGCGCCTGAATTATGGAGGACAAGGAATGTCAAGAGGCTTTAATGAAGTCCCTAGTATGCTTCTGAAAATAGTGATTAAGCAAGCCGTTGACCCTTTCCATCCTTTGTGGTCCAATTATCTATCTAGTCCACATTTTGCATCCACCATGCAGATGCCCAGATACATTCACCAAACATGCAGCGGGGGTGATGGAATTACACTCGCTAGCACCATCCTGCTGTCTGCAGGCCTGCTAGTCTAGGTGTGTTTAGCATAAGGTGAGAATTGGGTTGCCACAAAAGTACAGTTCATGCATGCAGGCCTTCCATGTCCTTGGGAGCCCCGTGTCCTTGGGGTTCCTGACCACGTGAATCCTTCCATATCCTGGCTTGATCATAGCTGAGTCTGGTGTGTCACTCATATCCATCTTATGTCACTTAGGCTGATGTGCAGTTTGTCAGTAAAACACGTTTCACATGTGCAAGTCATCACTTAGCCAATTTGTTGTGGAGGTATGTGCGACCTGTATTTGAAAAGCTTGCATTCTGCACAGGCAATATGTTAGCTACGCACATCACATTTGTTTAGACTTGTGCTTCCTTTTGTGAGAATCCAAAATATGTGCGAGGTTTTAAACAATGGGAGCTTCCAGATGGACTGCTTTGAGTCGTAATCCAAAATGTCCAGGTTGTGGAAGTCTGCTCTATGCCAACTTAACGTTGAAAGCACAACACAGGGGGGAAATAATGTTTATCCAAAATAAATGGATGTATAATTGATGCGGCCTCCAGACATTTTTGAGGTGGGAGATGTGGTTCATGATACGGTTCGAGTTTGTCACTCCTAATCTAAGAGTGCTTTTACACACTCCAGAATAGCCAAACATTGTTCTCCTACTTTTTACAGGGCATCTGCTGATACCATCTCCGGTAGGTTCTCCTCCTGTGTTTTACTCAGTGGTTTTTTTTTGGGGGGGGGATACTCAAGTGTACTCTCCCCCAGCACCCTCCACCCTTCAAATGTTAAGTGTGGTACTTACTCTAACAACTTGACGAGGAGTACAGACACCTTTCCCCCCTTTTTCTAAAAAGCACAGGTTTCACCCATTTGTCTTTCACCTTTTTTCAGAATGCAAAAAAAGTCCATACACATGATGGACATCTGTAGCACAGCTAAGACTGCAGTGACTATTTGTTACCATTTATTGAAGTGACACTGTGTGTGTGTGTGTGTGTGTTGTTTCCTATCTGTGAAAAGGAGGGTAGATCTATACAAGGGGGGGGGGAATGCTATGAATAAGTCAGAAATTAAATCATTATAACAAAATAAATAAAACACTATTGAAAATCGCAAAGAAATTTTCTTTGGCTCTCCAGCACCAACTGGTGTTGCATGTTTACAATGCATTCAAAACGCTGTTTTTTTGACTAATGTAGCTGAGTCCCCAGCCTCTAAGACAAGTTATCAAAAACTAAACAAAGTGGAAGAACAGGAAAAAGAATGTTGCGTTATTGTGCAGACATTTTGCAAAATTACGTTAATTTAAAGTTGCTCCTTGGCAGCGCTTAGCATGATGCCAGTTTTAGTAAGAGGTGTGTGAAGTAGCAAGTCAGTTAGTGCTTGAATGAAGAACAAGTCTGAGCACTAAGTCGGCATTCATACAATAACAAGGTGGTGTGCCCTTTATGCTGCAGTTCTAAGGCAGAGAGAAGGAGACCCTAAGGCAGCTGAACTGCTTATCCAAAGCTCTCTTGAGCTCTTACTGGCAGGGTGGAAGTGAGGACAGATGTCTTATATTGGATGCTTTTAATGGGAAAAAAGTATTTTCCCCTCCCATTGGGAAAAAGAAGGCTGATCGCCAAAGAATTGATGCTTTTGAATTATGGTGCTGGCGGAGACTCTTGAGAGTCCCATGGACTGCAAGAAGATCAAACCTCTCCATTCTGAAGAAAATCAGCCCTGAGCGCTCACTGGAAGGACAGATCCTGAAGCTGAGGCTCCAATACTTTGGCCACCTCATGAGAAGAGAAGGCTCCCTGGAAAAGACCCTGATGTTGGGAAAGATGGAGGGCACAAGGAGAAGGGGACGAAGAGGACGAGATGGTTGGATAGTGTTCTCGAAGCTACCAGCATGAGTTTGACCAAACTGCGGGAGGCAGTGGAAGACAGGAGTGCCTGGCGTGCTCTGGTCCATGGGGTCATGAAGAGTCGGACATGACTAAACGACTAAACAACAAGAACACAGTTTATTCCCTGCTTTGGGGATGTGACAGGAGACAGGTAGAATACCAGATTCTTCACACTCTGCTCCCATCAGGGATCCAATATGCTCCCTGGGACATCCCATTTTTGGTCCTTCTGAAAGCAGAGCTTCAACCTCAGGAGGACGGGGGCCACAGAAGTCTGTGTGGCAGTGAGGAGGAAGTATCTGACATTGAATCCCACTCTTCAAGGTCAAAGCTCCCTCTCTCTCCTCAGAGAAGAATAAGATTCCTATGGACCCCAAGACATGCTCCCAGTGGCTAAAGGAAACCCAGCTGGCATTTAAGGCATATTGTCATTCAAATATTCCTTTAAATAGTTGTGCAACAATTCACAGTAATGATGTTTGCTAGCAACTCAGAAAATTCAGCCTTTGTGGAAATTGTCCATCTATTTTTGAATATGCACATGAAGTTTCCCATCCATGTCAAGCCACTTTTTGATTACCTATAAATATCCATAAATATAAATAGGGTAGTTTCACACATTCTAATCTTTATATATGTCATCGCCAACAAAAAAGAATTATTTCAGTACGACTGTTGTGAGATAGCTTCCTTCTATAGCTTTTTTGAGTGGTTAATGTAACTCTTTCCCTCTGTTTCCTAGTAATGTCTTTCAGCAGATAAATTCATGATGCTTGAACTGGGGTATGTTCCTCCCTCGCTTCTATCATGTCTGCCTGAAATAACATCCTATTAAGCAAAGTATTGACTATTAAATTGCTCTCTTGGTTTATAAGCCATTGCATTACAAGCCTCCCACTTCTCATTCCATGCATTTATTTTAATTGTGAATTCCATCATGAGTAGAATACTGTGACTTTTACTCTCTCTCCATGTTGCGATGAAGCCAGCTATTACTGAGTAATTTCTTATAAGGAGAAAAAAGATATCTATTTTGTATCAACAAAACGTAGACAGACTAAGGAAGATCTTTGTTTTCTTGAAAGGTCTCGTAATACAAGTGACAACAGAAGTTCAGTGAATGGCTTGATCCCGGTGCATTTCAAACCTGAAGCCAGAAGTTGGAACATTAAGAGTAACTGCTTGAAAGCAGGAATGGTTTGCTTTGCAACTCATTTCTTAAAGGGGTTGTGGTCCTTCCTCTTTGGAGGTTTTCAAGCACATGATGGATAACCAACTCTCATGGGTGCTCTAGCTCTCCTGCATCGAGCAGAAGATTGGAATAGATGCCCTACAAGACCCCCCTCCTAGTCTACGACTCTGTGAATCCCCAACTGCCATTAATAGCAGCTGCGATCTAGCCATTGAAACCAGGCAAGCCATCAAATCTCAGGCTTACATCTGTTGTGGGGTCTACATAGGAGTGGACCACAGCAGCTCAGAGGAGAAGCTTCCCCCTTTGAAATGGATTGATGTAGCAGTACCACCCTAAAACCATAAAAGCACTGTGGAATGGCTCTGTGAGTTGTTGTAGCTATTAGTTAAACTAGTTAGCTGCTTTAACGTGCCCAAGGCACCCCAAAACTTGCAAGCAAGGCCTACTGCATAGATACAACAAAGGTGAAGCAATGACAGTAGAGAAACATGCCCCTCATCACCATAGCATAATCATTAAAATGTGCTCCAACCTGTTCTTGCTCAGGTTTGGTCCATGTTTCATGTCATTTCTTAAACCATTCAGTATGTTGGCTGGCATCAACGGCATATCCTTAAAAGCATTCTGGAAGCCCGCTGGATCAGATCAGTTTGTTTCTGGGAATGAAACATCTGGATCATTTCCCACTTATGTGGAGTAAAGAGGTGTCCAAAATCTGAGTCCGAGTCTTCTCTGAACTAAACAGAGACAGATCTTCCAAACATTTGTCTCAAGGTTCTGCTTTCTAGATCCATCACCATCTTGCTTGAGCTCTTCTGGGCACAGACTACTTTGTCAATGTCTTTCTTCAAAGGCAATACCCAGAACTTGGCACATTACTCTGGGTGTGACATAACCAGCACAGAATACATTTCACCTGTTACTTAAGGTGACAATATGCTTCAAGGAATTAAGACTAGCTTACAAGAACCTAAATAGTTTGGGACCATGGCACCTAAAAGAATATCTTCCTTAGTATCAACCCTCTGGTTGGGGAGGACCCATGGCCATCTTACATGGCTAGATCATAGAATCATTGAACTGTAGAATTGGAAGGGACCATGAGTGTCATCTCGTCCAACCCCCTGCAATGCAGGAATCTTTCACCCAACATGGGGTTCAAACCCATGACCCTGAGAATAAGAATCCCATGCTCTACCAACTGAGCTATTGTAGAAATTTCTCAAACTCTCCAATATTGGAAAAATGAACATGAGGAAAACATCATTTATTTTTGCATTTATTTAATATGTTTTTAACCTGTCCTTCATCAAATGATTGCATCATTTGGTCGACAGCATAAAACATTTGGTTATCTCTTAGTTAATAGCATAAAACACTTTCAACAGCACATTTATAATGACTTTTAACACTGGTGTTCTCATGCTGAGGGATTGGTGCCTGATATCAACCACTCAACGCTAGTGTGCAGTGCTTTAGGCTCTAGTTTTGTCTAGCCTACGGTCGATCCATTGATTTAATAGCAAATACAGGGTGCAGGCAAAATGTTTCTAGAGGAATTAATAGCTGAAGACAACACCTTTGCTCTTCCTTCCTCGCTGTCATTTTTGGCCTGGAGCTGTGTATGTGATTCCTCCTCTTTTATTTCCTGCAAATATCTTCTCTGAAAGCTTTCTTTTCCATTAAGCCTTTGACATGACACCTAAGTACTTGTAACAAATACATGCACGGCACCTAAGTACTTGTAACAAATACATGCATGCATAAAAGCAGCGAACCCTCCTGTTTATATCTGATTTCTCTTTGGGAGCAAGGACCTTTCCTCTTGTTCTTTGCAAGGTGCTATGAAGATTGTTCTTGTTCCAAAAAGGGTGATCTGGCTTACACATGAGCAAGAAGTGCCACCATTCGATTAGCTGTTGTTGTTTTTACTGCTCTTAACTGCAGAAGAAGAGAAAAATTCTGCATTATAAACATGTCATGTGGTGGCGATTATCCTATTTATTCTCCTAAGCTAGAATTTATTGCAAGCTGAAGTGAGAGCCATTTGCACTGTCAGAGATTCCATAAATCAAGATATTAAGAAGTAATTTGTTTGGTGGGAGACACATACAGTACCTTGCACACAATTTTAAGCAAATGCCTAGAAATTTGAGCAGTTGGTGATAGCACTCCCCAGTGCGGTGCTGTGCAACGCAGTGCAAATGCATCTATTTTGAACAGAAGCCCCATCTCTGCTCAATGGGGCTTGCTCTCCAGTAAGTGTGTTTTGGAGTGCACTCGGTCAACTCAAAGACATTAGTGAATCTGCTGGATGAGAGTGCATTCCAATTTAGAACCATATACTGTCCAAAGAGTACGACAGAAAATACTTGAAGGGGGATAATGAGTGAGAGGCTTACAAAGCCTTCCCACTTGTTCTGTAGTTCTGACTTTATTTATGGGGAATTAAAGAAACTGCAGTGGTTTATAAGCACTCCAGGCTAAGAACAGAAGTAGGAGTTCATTTATACTGAAGATGAGTAGGTGGAGAGGGTAATTTTTATTGCCTGCAGTAAATCTGTTTGTTTAATGCATTGACAAAATACTGAGCTTTAAGAAATGCTTACCCTTGTAGGGGGGAAATTGCCCTCATAATGCTGTCAAGGTCAGGGAGTTTTGCTTGTCCTGTCATAAATGTAACTGCTGGTCCCCACAAAGTGAAAATGCCTCAGGGCAACATTAACTTCAGTGCCTAACTTAAATGCACGGGGTATATTTTGCATCTTAATTTCACTTGCCCATTGGTGTTGCCCTGCTTCCTGTTAAGCTTCTTTAAGCTAAAAGAAAGGTTCACAGTGCAGTCTTAACCACATCTATTAAAAAATAGGATTATCCAAGAATTCTGAGATAGACTAGAGTGGAAATTGCTGGTATTCTCTTACTCATCCCATGTCCGGAATGGAAATCAACCCAGTGAATATGATTGGTATTTACTGTTGTTGCTTTCATTGCACAAATGATGTGTGATTGATTGCATCTCCCCCATTGGCACTGTGAATGAATATGGTGGAATACCATAATGACAATGACTAAAGCTGTGGTCTCTCTCTCTCTCTCTCTCTCTCTCTCTCTCTCTTTATGTGTGTGTGTGTGTGTGTGTGTGTCAATCCACATAGTAGGATGCACATTGCTATCTGGGAGGGTTGGGTGGGTGACACTCAGGCCAACTGCACTGCTTAGAGCAGCCCCGGCCTGCTTTTATGTCCCAGGAGTGGACCTGAGGGAAGTCTACATCCCACAGGTCCGCTCCCCAAGCCACACACCCCAGGACACCGCGGATTGGCCGATTCAAACTACGGGCCTGGCGGTGCCCATGATGCTCTGTGGCAGCCAGGAAGGAGCAGTAACCACTGTAGAAAAATGGCAAGGCTCTGCGAGGCTGAGGAGGTGTTGTGGCAGGCCGCAACTGCCACTCACCATGGTAGGGATAAGTGGCCATTCTCACAATTAAGTATATCTAGGTATACACAAATGCATTCTACAAGTTCTTCTCTGCCAAGAAGAACTTGTAGAATGTATCTCATTAGCCGTGTACTGTGACCTGTCAGGTTCCTGAGAGACAACATATGGGTGCCGTGCTATTTTTGACTTGGTGGGACACAAGCTAGGCAATCTGAATTAAAAAAACAAAAACAAGGATAGCTTACTGTCAGCTAGGGGCAAGTGGCAGTTGCAGACCAGCATGGTTGTGGTTCAGGCAGGGGTTCATTCTCCTGCCCTGCAAGGCTGATGGACGACATCATATCCTTCCCCTGTGGCCATGTGGGTTGCTGGTGGCCTGTCTGTGAGCTGGACCAATCAGGGGCAAGCGAATGAGCATGGCTTATGTGGCAAAGCAGACTGATGACTTCAGCCCCTGGTCTTTGCTCCATTCTACTTGTTGTACATTTCAGCATGCCACAGCCGAACTCACCAGCTTAGTCGGAGCTGGATTTGAAATGACAAATCCCTTTGCTTGTTTAAATTGGCCCACAACAGATTAATTTATTTTCCTCCTAAAATTGATGGCCATTTCCATTGGAAAAGAGCGCTGCATTTTGAATTGCCCATATATTTAAGCTGTAATACTGACACATCCTTCTACAATGACCTTTTGACAATCTCTTTTTGGTCTGTTGTCCATTTCATCCCTGTCTCTATTTACTACTCAATATGCCAGTGAGAAATGGGGGTTATATGTTTGCTAGTCAAAGTGTAAAATATGGAAAGGTCAAAGTAGTAAAGTAGCATATTAGGAATAGAAATTATGATTCCACTTTTTCAAGACAAAGTGAGTAATAAGGGAGAGGGTGTTCAGTGACAAACAGAGGTGCGGTTAGTTGAAAAATTGTGTGTAATATTCTTTTCATATCCAAAAAAGTAAGTTTTCTTCTATTGGGAATTCCATATCCATTTAAAGATTTTGCTGTGCAATCCTATGCATGTTTGCTTTGAAGTAATGTCTTCACCATGACTTATGCCCTAGTAGGTTTCTCAGATTGCAACCTCAGAACTCACAAAGCATGGTATTTATGGTTTTTAAGGATGTGATGATGTAATGAGCTCATGTGCTCACATGACTGTCTCCAGTACTGGAACAACTGGTACTGAAGGACAATATTATGACATTGTATGAAGAAAGTTTGTGTATTTGATTTGGTTTTACTCTTAAGCCAGGTAGAATTTGCTCCTTTTCTCTGGCATGTTGTACATATCTCTTTATTACCTTTAATGAATTTGGGGAGAAGATAGCCATTGCTCTTCTCATCCATTCTGTCCCATATCCTATCACCCACAGGTCATCACCTGCCATCAAGCACACATAGAAACTTATTTGCCATGGCATGTACACAAGGAATAGATAACAGTGTTGGGAGAGGAATGGGCAGAAAAAGCAACATCTTCCCATCTATGTTCACCTTGGTAAATTGCAAGTTGCATATGATTGTCTTAAGCTGTAACTGTGACTTGGTGAAGGTTGGGTTCTGCCAGGGTTCAACATTAAAATGATGGCATTTTACAGGAATTTACACATGGGAAGTAGCATGAAATGATTCTTGCATCCCCCTCTCCCCATTGTTTAAAAGCAACAAAGGTTTGAGCAGAGTTATTAGATCAGGGCTGCCATACGTCCGGGCAGAATTGTTGAATGTTGGGGGAAATGTCGAGACAAACCAGGGCGTATGGCAACCCAAGTTGGAAATGTTGCTTTGTTTGGTGAATTTCCCTAAAAATAGCTTTAAAAGCTTCGATTTTGAGATTTTGCAAAAAAATAAAAACTGCCAAAAGCTCAACCACTTCTTCAAAAATGGCAACCCTATACTAGATGCTTCAAATAGGAAACCTACAGTCTGTATCCGCAAAATAAATCCCCTGCTCATCTCCAAGCTCAGCCAAGCTCTTCATTCTTCTCCAAAGCTGTATCCAGTCGGTCAGTCAGATCTGCATCAACATTATAGGATCAATTGTCCAGCCAGCAGACAGGAAAACATCTTGATGCAAAAACAAGCAAAAGGAATGCTTCTTCCCCCTTTTACTTTGATTAAAAGTTTGTTCAGAAATAACCTCATGTATAATTGCAAAAATAATTTGCAGCCAGCTGTTTCTTCATATTAGAGGGTGCTAGCCCTGTTTAGACGGTCGCTGAATGCACAGGGGTGGCACGTGCCCTGCACAAAGTCACTGCCATCTGCACAAATCAATCGTTGGACAGGGTGAATGACTCCGAGACTTGTTCTTTGAATGTGAAATTGGGTGTCAGTGCAATTAGGAGAAACTGAATGATGGTTTCCCAGAACTTATCAATATTCTTGCATCTCATCTGCCAGTTGAAGGCTTGCTCTTCACAACCAGCTCCAGATTTTAGTGTCTAGAACAGCCTCCATCAACATGGTGCTCACCAGATACTTTGAACTGCAACACCCATCAGCCATGGGCAGGCACTTGGTTGGAGAAGGCTGGTCAGGCATAACCTTATCTCTTAGGTTTATTTTGCCCTTTTGCTGATCATATGTACACTTTTTACAAATTATCCCACCACTCCATTAAAATAAAAAATAAAGACACTGTAATTAAAACAATAATAAAACACAATATAATCAATGATGATATACTGGTGCACACTGCCCCAATCTCTGAATGGTGAATGTTCACAGCATAATCACCCCAAAAGGATCTTGCTTCTCCCATAGCCAAAGCCTTGAATTCCAGCAGAAATCAGTCATCTCTCTCTCTCTCTCTCTCTCTCTCTCTCTCTCTCTCTCTCTCTCTCTTGCCTGTAATTTTTTTCTCTAGGTCACATCATAGCAAACTCTGCCCTGAAACTCTGGCTTTGTCCTTTTAACTATATATGAGCTGGAGAAGGGCCACACCCAGACCTATTTTTCTAGAAAAGGAGGTTCAGGAACTCACCAGAAACACTTCCCTCATTCTCTTAGAATGGCAATGGCACCCACCAGAGAGATGCTGGAACTGAGTTCTGGTGAGTCCCAGCTGAAAGAAAGCCCTGCTCTCCACCCCATATAGCCTCCTTTCATTTGTTCTCTCAATGGTCCATCACCCAGGCAATTAGCTTTTTACTTGGATTGTAGGGGTCTGGCACAATATATTTGAATAGTTTCATGGATTAAAGAGCCAGTGTGGTGTAGTGGTTAAGAGCGGTAGTCTTGTAATCTGGTGAACTGGGTTCGATTCCCTGCTCCTCCACATGCAGCTGCTGGGTGACCTTGGGCTAGTCACACTTCTCTGAAGTCTCTCAGCCCCACTCACCTCACAGAGTGTTTGTTGTGGGGGAGGAAGGGAAAGGAGAATGTTAGCCACTTTGAGACTCCTTCAGGTAGTGATAAAGCGGGATATCAAATCCAAACTCTTCTTCTTCTTCTTAAAAAAAGAAAAATTTCCTTTGACAGTACCATGAGTAAACCAGCATGTTTGGAACAGAGCTGTTTTCCCCACTCTGATGCGCTAGTTTACCAAATGCTGTGTGATTTGTTTAATTTTTTTTAAGTGCAGGGACAGTCAAAACAATGATATCTCACCTAGAATCCGAAGTGATGTTGTGTAGAATGTTACCACCTTGGTCTACAAAATCCTTCTGAATAAAGTGTAGATCAGTTGCCAGAGAAAGCGCCACAACCTGAATCACTCTCTGTCTCTGTAAATGTGTTTTGACGTAGTTTAGATTATGGATTGTGATTTGGGAAACAAATACTTGTTCCCTCTCAAAGCTCTATTTTATCTTAATGAAGATTGGAAAGTAAATTGGGTAAGTAAAATCTTATTAGTATGAAGCTATCAGAATGTATTTCTTTCGTTCAGCTTGATGCAGTTCCATTGGGATTTTGGACTCTGCATCCCATTTTATTGCTAAGAATGAGAAATATAGAAATCCATACAGTATATGGCTGCTAGGTACACTTTGGAAAATGTAATTACTGGCTTCATCCATTTTATTTTATGGTATTGAGTTTAAAGAAGCCAGAAAGATAAGATTAGATATTTACTCAGATATAGCTTGGATAAGATGAAAACCATGTCAGTCTAATTATCCACTGCAGGCTCAAACTAAAAACTGGATTTTTGCTGAGTTCTTGATCTCTCTACAAATCCACATAATAAATCTTCTGGCTGGATATATCCAAATTGATCAGTTTGATTCAAGCCTTTAAAAAAATCAATAGTGTCTTTGAATTTCATAATGTCAGGTTATTTTACTCTGCAAACACTTAGCACTTATACTGATGCTTTCCCCAGACATTCTCATTTTCCAGAAAACTATAGGAAAGCTATAGATTATTGTTCTTTGGAGTCCCCCCACAGGACTTATCAGAACCAAACAAGATGCAAAATTCACCATTGTCTTTTCCTTTCCAGTGCTGTCTCCTCTCATTGGAAATAGCAACCAGGCAGTAGACTTTCCCTGAGTTGCTGATAAGAGATTATAAAAACTGGAGAGACTTCTAAATGCAAATGATGTGATGGCCCCTTCGGTGATGGCCCCTCCAATAGTCATCTTCCAGCAGTTCCTACTAGTCAACATCTCTTTGGTTTAATTTCAACTCCTAATGAGGTATTTGCAGTGTGGTCAATTTAATTTTGTATCAGTGGTTTAATTTATTTACTATTTCCATTTGTAGGCTGCTTACTATCCGGAGATCTTAAAATTGGTTTACAATATGTATTTACACAGACACACACACACGGATGAAACTAAGGTAGAATCTGCACACATACAAAAAACGTTCTGAAAAATGCTTTTTTAAAGTGTGTTTTTTTAAAAAAAAAAAAAAATACATTGAATTTTCCATAAGGCTCACTATCACTCTCTAGTGTCACATTGTATATTGCACTTAAAACACAGTTAAAATATTTTATTTGCAGCTGTATAGCTGAGTCCTAATTTGCTGTGTGCATGGAACGAGGTCGGCTCACACAATAGGACACCCTGCACTCCAATTTGGTGCATCATTGAATATAATAATAATAATAATAATAATAATAATAATAATAATAATAATAATTTATTTATAACCCACCCATCTGGCTGGGTTTCCCCTGCCACTCTGGGCAGCTTCCAACAAAAGATTAAAAATACATTAAAACATCAGTTGTTAAAAACTTCCCTAAACGGGGCTGCCTTCAGATGTCTTCTAAAGATCAGATAGTTGTTTATTTCTTTGACATCTGGCGCCACCACCGAGAAGGCCCTCTGCCTGGTTCCCTGTAACTTTGCTTCTCACAGTGAGGGAACCGGCTGAAGGCTCTCTAAACTGGACCTCAGTGTCCCGGTTGGACGATGGGGGTGGAGATGCTCCTTCAGGTATGCTGGGCCGAGGCTGTTTGAAGACATTGGTGGCTGCTTTGGCAGTGGTTTCAAACTGATCCTCCAGTGATCCTCCTTCATTTCCAAAGCATTTCAGTTACAAAACCGTTTTTCTAACAGTTTAAATGACACAAGAGAATTCAGCTACAAATCTAAGCTTCATAGATCACAAATCTCACTTACTGCAGGGTCCAGGATTTGGTCAGGTTTTTCACCTGATGGTGTAGCATATTGAATCCATGAGCAGCACTGTCAGGGCTAAAGTGATAGAGGAGTTGGGGCGGGGGGGGGGGGGAGTCACATACAGTCCTATAACTGGTGTGGAACATGTTTGCTGTTGTTACTATTGCTGTACCTATGGCAATGTGTGCAGGAATGCAGTTACAGCCATCTTGCCAAAGAACTGGAGGGTTAAAAATACCTGTCCCTTTCTATCTCTGTTGTTCTCCAGACCATATATATATATATATTCCAAAAATTGATTTTTCTCTTCAGAATAATCATGCATATTGCATACCTGGTCCTGAGCAGAATACCAAGCTTGTAATTCAATTGCAAGGTTTTGCTTCCTCTTTATAAATCACTTGAAGTCTGCTCTTATGTCAGCAGAACTCTTCAATTGAATTATGTTCTTCTACTCAATCAAGACTCATCTATATCATATTATGCCGTTGTGGAGCTTGCTTTGGACGATGGCTCTCTTCATATCTCAGTAACCTCGATTCATACCAGCTCAACTATGCTGTCATTTTTAACGGCACTGTTGTTTGGACAAACTAGGCACTTTGATAACAATTACTGCAATCTTGGACTTTCTTAAGGCTCAATAGGTTGGGTCCATTGCAGACCCATTGCAGTTAACAGGGAATAAATTACAGCACCATCCTAATCAAATCTGCTCAGCCCTATTAAATCCAATGGGTTTCAGTCTCAGGCCACAACCCTAATTTGACCTACCAAACAGTAAGCCCCGTTGACTTTAATGGGACTTTCTTCTGAGTAGGCATGGTTAGGATTGCTGCCTCAAGTCACTAACTTACGTCCTCTTGATTTCAGTGACTCTACATTAAGCATGGCTAAGTCTGGTTCCAACTGGTTGTTTTTCTACTGAAGTATATTCAACGTCTCTGTGCAATTCAATCACACTCATCCAGTTTACGTACTATAAATAAGAGGAAAAACTAAAATGGCTAAAACAGAAAAGAAACAGCCTCATACAAAATCTCAATCGCAGAGCCATACAGAAACAAACAAAACCGAAAAGAGCTTCAAAAACATAACAAATGAAACACGTGAGCAAATTTACAAGACAAATTGTTGAGCATAATCTTGATAAATTATCCCAATAATAAATAAATAGGGACACTTTCTGAACAAATATCTCCTCTACTTACCTTCCACATATCTCGCAAAGCTTGTCAGCTTCATCAGCAAAGCTATTTCCCAGATAATTTTGTGCCATGTTTTAAAAATCACAGCACGTTTATATCTTAATGGAACTTCTGTATATTTTTTATCTGTTCTCGACATGTTACTCTACATCACAGGTTTTAGTTGGATATAATAACCTGCCATATATTATTCTTTCTTAAAGCAAGGGCTTCCAAATTATCTATTAATGGACAATTCCAACAACAGCTATGGTTTAATTTCTATGTGACAAGAGAGAAGACTTTCCCCCAATATTATAGTATATTATGCCTTGTGAAGCATTCTCTTTCACTGACTCGTAAAAGGCAGTTTCATCGTGGCAAGAATTATCCGTGAAGGCCATCTTTATCTGTGACCAATGCCATTGTTGCTTTTAAATGTATTTTTACTATTGCATTTTTAAAGTTATCTTTTATTGCATTGTGATTGTAAATTGTTGTAAAATACATAGGCCCTAGAATGGTGGGATACAGTGGTACCTCGGGTTAAGAACTTAATTTGTTCTGGAGGTCCATTCTTAACCTGAAACTGTTCTTAACCTGAAACACCGCTTTAGCTAATGGGGCCTCCTGCATGATTTCTGTTCTCATCCTGAAACGAAGTTCTTAACCCGAGGTACTATTTCTGGGTTAGCGGAGTCTGTAACCTGAAGCGGATGTAACCCGAGGGTACCACTGTATAAATCTTTATAAAAATAAATACTACAGCAGTTGATTATGTTTGAGGGGATGAAGCCATCTCCTCCTCCTCCTCTTCCCTGAGCTTGGCAGCAGCAGCACTGGTAGGGGAAATAAGGACATTCCAGAACCAAATCAGAAGCCGGGATGGCTTCCGTAATTCCTGGAAAACCGGGACACTTGGAGGGTATTGCTAAAGGCAAACAGTGATTAATTACTATGCAGTGCCAGATTTACGCATAGGCTAAACAAGCTATAGTTTAGAGCCCCACTCTCTTGGGCTCCCCCCAAAAGAATTAAAGGGGGGGCGGAACTGGTTGTACATTTCCAAAATATAAGATAAAAAGCAAATAAAATTAAATCTACATACAGCAACTGTGTTTTGTGTTGTGTAGGCTCCTATGATGCAAGCAATGGGCCCTGCCTGCTAGCTTGCTCCCTAAAATATCACTGGTTTGCTCATTTCTATATATAGGGTGCCTACATTCTGCATGGCAACATGTGCAAATGGCTTTAGATAACTATTAGGTCCATAAATTACCATATAACATATAATCAACACAGAAAACAGTGAGAATTTGTTGTTGACAAAGGACAGCTGGGCATATAAAGGGCCCCATTACCTTCAGTAGCTTAGGGCCTCATCAAACCTAAATCCGCCCCTGCTTGTAGGTCTCTACAAGCATACAACAGGACAGGGAAGGGATATCACTTTGTAATGACAGCATGACAACATCCTCTTCTCAATCTGCATGTGAAATGGACCTCAAAGGCAAAAATGACTATCCGGGTGCTTTAGCTTTTCTTAAATCACATTCCTGTAAGCCTGAGGCAAGCTACAAGCCCTCTGCCCCTTCTACTACTGTGCCAGTTAAAGGCTGCTGGATATAAGGAGAGTGAACAGAGCACCTTTGTTATGCAAAAGGCATAGCAATTGATTCCCACGCAGCCCCATACAGAGTGATTTAGTCAACGATAGGAATGGCACAGAAGATGTTCCTAGGGGATTGTGCCCTTTCTATATCCCTGCTGATCAGGATTCTTGTCATTGTTCTAATGCTGCCTGTCTTCATGTCACCGAGTTTGTTATTTATTGATTACGCTGACACCAGCAATAAAGAGAGAATTGTTTTACATCTCAGATGAGGATGTGTTTCATGATTCATCATATGCGAGCCAATTGCAAATTATTCTCTCTTGTATTTCCCTATGAAAGCAAATACATAATAAATCCTGACAAGGGATCCTAGAAAAGACTCTGTTTCACACACACACACACACACACACACACACACCTCCCTCACTACTTCTTTCATTAGAATGTGTAATTTTATATTTTTATTTAGTTTGACAAAAAAATTCTTAAGCCAGGGAAATGTTGTATATAAGTGTTTCAAATGAGCAAAGAAATTAAAACCCCACCCAGATACTCCACAGAATCGCTGTGTCCCCATAACACTCTAATAATAATAATAATAATAATAATAATAAATTATTTATACCCCACCCATCTGTCTGGGTTTCCCAGCCACTCGGGGCACCTTCCAGCAAAATATTAAAATACAATAATTCATCAAATATGAAAAGCTTCCCTACAGGGCTGCCATTCTTCACAGATGCCTGGTTCATAGTTCTGATCAAGAAGTAATTGCCACTACAACAGGAAGGTAGATAGGAGTTGAAGGGTTATTTGAGAAAATCTGCATTATCCATCATATTGGCACGCCACCCATCTTCCTCTGTCAGGCTTAGGGAATCAGGTCCCTCCCCCGGTAGCAGCAAAGAAGCAGATTTAAAAAAGGAAGAGTTCTTACCAATTAGTTTATTCAATAAACATCAAGAGATGTCAATATATTAGCTAGCTATTCCAGTAGGTCTGTTTCCCATATGGTTTGGTACCAGTGGTCTATGCTGACTGCCAGGTCCCTCTAGTGTCTAGGTATGATGCCCCTAGCTGCTGATAATTATCACCTATATAGGTGGTGTATGAGTTCTTTGTAGTGTGAGTTACTGTCTTGGGAAATGTTTAATAGGGCCAGTTCTGGAGTTGCTTCTAATACCTGTTTTGTTATTTTGCATATTTCTTGTAGGACCAATGTCCAAAAATGGTTAAATTTTGAGGCATTCCCACCACTTGTGGATATATGTGCTTGTAGTGGTGAAACATCTCCAGCATTTAGCTGAGGTTCCTGGGTGTATCAGCAGAAGTTTTCATGTTATGACTAACCCACAGTTTGTTTTCATGTTTGTTTCATGTTTCATGTTTCATGTTTCATGTTTGTTTCATGTTTCATGTTTCATGTTTCATGTTTGTTTCTTGTTTCATGTTTCATGTTTCATGTTTTCATGTTTCATGTTTCATGTTTCATGTTTCATGTTTCATGTTCAGGCTTGTTTTCATGTTATGACTAACCCACAGTTAAGGGATTGGGCAACACACAAATGTATATTTCACCCAAAGCAGATATGGTTGGAAGCATCCAATTACTTCATGTCCACTCTGGAGGAGAAGGAGAGTATTCAAGCCTGAGATAAGGACAGGGTAAACTGCAGAGCTGAATAGAGATCTGTAGCTAGGTTTCCCCTCAATGAATTCTAAGCATCATCACCTGACAAAATATAGTGAGTTGCAAAGCAACAAGCCATTGTGTTGGTGATTCTCCACAATATCAAGAGTTGCTATGCACTCTGTGTGGGGCTACCATTGTGCCTGGTTCAGAAGCTTCAACTGGTAAGAAATGTTGCCACTATACCATTGATGGGGATAGAGTACTGCTGGGACAGAACTCCAGCTTGCAGGGCCAGACTCTTAATCATTTGGATGCAAGTCTGCCTGATCCCTTATACCCCTGCCTTATCACTGAGTTTTTTGGGCAAGTCTTTCTTATTCTGGCAGGCATTTGAAGGTAGGGTTTTGGTATGGTTTTGGTTCTATTGTTTTATGGTTTGCATTAACATCTAGTACATGTAGGGGAAAGCACATAGAAACCATTACTGCAAATTTCACTGAATATTTGAAAACATGAGAAACACACCTTGATATCAGTTTATTATGTTTTGTACTAAATAAGTAATGTGTGCAACTTTGAGAATACATTGCAATTTGAATGTTTCATTTCTATTAATCACAATTACTAATTTCTCATTTTAAATAGTGAGTAGTGATTTTCATGCAAGGTCATGTAAATTCTGTTTCTGGTTAAAATTTTATCTCACTATTATGCTCTAAGGACTAATGAAATAGAAGTTTTTAGCTGGGTTTTCAATGTGGTTGTTTCGGTTTACATCAGGTTCTGTGTAGCTGCTTCTTATTCTTTATCATACACATAATGACACAGTATATATGATGCTTTAACAGTATTAAAAAAACAAAAACAGAGTTAGCAAGTGTCAGAGAGATATCGTTGCCCATTCCTGTATTTTGACAGCGGAGGGATAGTAGAAGGAAGGAAAGAAAGACCTTTCATCCATGCAAAAGGAGTTTCCAATGGGGTATAACTTGACAAGCTATATTTATTTTTAATATTACATACATATAAAGTAAAGAAAAGGATGATTTTTTTCTATGTAAGTGATATCTAGCTTTGCATATATTGCAGTGATGGAAATGGACTTTATCCTATTCAGAAAGTATCAGAATTTAAATTTTTCAGCTTTCTTTCTTTCTTAAAAGCAAATCACTCAGGATCACAGTTTAATTAAAATAAACTCTGTAATAGAAAAGGGACCAAAGGCTCTTACAGATAATGTTAACTTGCTATTAAAATCACTCATGGCAAGCACAGCTCCAGAAGCTTCAGATTAGGATGCAATTATTGGAGACTTTGCAAAGTGCGTGGGACAGATTCTCCAGCTCTTGTGCTTAGCTTTATGGAGTAATACCACAGTGTGCAGGTGGGGAAGAATTTTCACTGGCCCTGCTTACAAAATAGATTGAGATTAACAGCACATTCCTATACCTGCCTAATGCAAAGAAAGTCCCATTGAGTTTAATGAAGCACAGTACGGCAGCCTGAAGAGTCAACTCAGTATGAATTTCTTTCTGAATAGACCCATCTAGTGACTCACAATTGGGCTGCAGAGTTAAGGGGAGCTGATGCTAGAGATGGAAAAATCTGTCTATTTTGGTCCTCCAAGTTCCTCATTTTTTCCAGTCTTAAATTCACTTCTCCGCACATCTGAAAGAATGTTCAATTTTCAAAAAATAAAATCTCATGGAAATTCACCAGCATTTTAGTGTGAATTTCTAATAATAAACACATTTTTATGCAGTTTTGACTAATATACATTTTTTTACAAGCACTTGCCCCACTGCAATGCATTTCTGTATGTTAATTTCACAAATGCATGCATTTTTATGCACATTTTAGTGTAAAATATAGATTTTTGTACACATCATTTGGCTGGAGAGCTTCATTGCAAAATTCAAAGAAGTACCAGTGTCAACGGATGGCTGCTTCAGTTCATATATTGCTTTTAAACGTGC
Source organism: Podarcis tiliguerta (assembly GCF_965153285.1). Taxonomy (NCBI): domain Eukaryota; kingdom Metazoa; phylum Chordata; class Lepidosauria; order Squamata; family Lacertidae; genus Podarcis; species Podarcis tiliguerta. Next base: position 18,578,504 of record NC_139550.1, read on the forward strand.
ATTTTTAAAGAACAACAACAACATGTATTTTATAGATTTTCCTTTAAATCTGAAATGAATTGAACTTCTGTACCTTAAGTAAGAGCAATAAAACATACCTTTTCATGCATCTCACAATTGTGACACTTGCATGCTACGTGGTAACAAAAATGTTCTAGATAAAGATAAAGGGACCCCTGACCATTAGGTCCAGTTGTGGCCGACTCTGGTGTTGCAGCGCTCATCTTGCTTTATTGGCCGAGGGAAATGACATACAGCTTCTGGGTCATGTGGCTAGCATGACTAAGCCTCTTCTGGCGAACCAGAGCAGCGCACGGAAACGCCCTTTACCTTCCTGCTGGAGCAGTACCTATTTATCTACTTACACTTTGACATGCTTTCGAACTGCTAGGTGGGCAGGAGCTGGGACCGAACAAATGGAGCTCACCCCGTCATGGGGATTCAAACTGCCGACCTTCTGATCGGCAAGTCTTAGGCTCTGTGGTTTAACCCACAGCACCACCCACGTCCCTTAAAAATGTTCTAGATGGCTTTAAATACTAATAGAATTATAGAGTTGGAAGGGATTCTGTGGATCAACTAGTCAAATTTCCTGCAATACAGGAATATGCCGTTGTCACATACAGGGATCAAACCTGCAACCTTGGTATCATCAGCACCATGCTCCAACCAACTGAGCTATCCAGGCATGCATTAAAATAAAAATAGCTTAGGACAGGCATGTGCAACAGGTCGACCACAATCTACTGGTTGATCACAGGGTGTTCCTGGTCAATCGTGGTCGATCTTTGTTGTACCCTTAGCAATCTACCCCCCCCCCAAAGCAACAACTCAGAAACTCTGGCTCCCTAAAAAAAGCTCAACAACTCTGGTCCATCCTCCAGTGACAATGGGTAAATTACTGTCTGTTTTTTATATATACTGTAAGTCGATCGCCGTCTCTTGGGAGTTGGACGTGCCTGGTTTAGTATAACACACATAAACACATAAATGCACCACAAAGACAGCACAAAAACAACAATCAGTATAGCGGAACAACCATGTTGAGATGAAATATGGAGTACTGCCCTGCCACTGCCACCAGAGAAGGCACACCGGCCTCAACGCTATTTTCCAGTGAAATCTCACATGCTTCACAATATCTCGTGATCTGGGTGAGATCTCATTAAATCTCCCTGGAAATTGGTGCCAATGCCAGCACTGTTTCTCTGCTGGGGACAGAGGTGGCAGGGCGAGCAGGGCATATGTTGGGGCATCGCCTTGTGGGCTTCACTACCTGAGGCAGTGGCTTCACTCTGCCTAATGGTTGTGCCAGCTGTGGTCCAATGGTCTCAGAAGCCTGCTCTGCAGTAATTCAGAGTAGGGTTTTTGGTGTGGCTGCCTCTGTTCTATGGAACAGCATTCCTGGTGAGATATGGCAGTTGCCAGCTATCTACAGTTTCTGAAAATGACTGGAGATATTTTTATTCAAACTCATTTCCCAAACTAGATAAACAAGTTTTTACCACAAGTGCCCACTTGATAGGCTTCAGTTTTGTTTAAAATTTGTGTTTTTTTGTTGTTGTTTTTAACTGTGTTTAATCTTCTTAAATGTAAATCACTCTGAGGCATCAATTTGGAAGGTGATTAATAAATCAGTACTACACTTATTATTAATATTAACAATAACATCTGTGTAAACACATTAGGATGGTGATGCACACTGAATAACTACAGTACGGGCTTTAAAACATCTCATTTTAATTATTCACTACGAAATTGAATCCACGCTTCCCCTTTTGCTTATGGAAGGGCTCTTAAGTCAACAGATGACTCTGTGAATGGAATAGGGAGGCGAGGCAAAAATAAAGAGAGACCCAATATTTGTTCCATTCCATGGCAGAGTATTATTCTGTACACTGGGAGGAATAAAACTTGAAGGCTAGCAAATGAACAGATAGGTATGAATAATTCACTCCTGTTCTTATTAGATGAAAACAGTCCTGGATTTTAGCAGGTGGCCACCGTGGGACATTCAGCATCATGTGTCAGGGCTCAGTTTGCTTCAGTGGTTACAGTTAAGATTAGAGAAACTAATGGAAAGATTTAAGGGAGGCGGGGAAACAGCCAGCTGGAATTGTTATTATGTTGTCACAAAAACCTGTAAGTTCTCCGGAGAAAAGTAAATTCTCTCTAATGCAGCCTAAATTGTTCCAATGGAGCAACAGGTTGTCATGTAGCTGAGATCCATTGATAAAGCAGAAATGTATTCCCTTAAGTACCAAGCCATGATTTATTGAAAAACAACGGTAATTCGCAAGCATTGTTTCCCCCCCTCCAAATGAAAATGTGAATGCATTGCTTGATTGTAATGGTTATACTTTTCTTCTGAGCACAATTATTTCTAGATATCCTCAGTCTACAAGATTATTCTGTCTCTAGTAAGACTACCTGTGTTGCCTTGTTTTCCCATTAGATGTTCAGTTAAGCCGGTAATGAAAAAGCTGTCACCAAAGGTTTGCTTATTTTTTTAATGAATGCTTCAGGCCATGGAGTTTTTCATCTCAAGTTCTCTGTTAGAGATCTCATATATTATAATAGCTAGTGCAATGGCTGGGCAAACTCAAACAGCATGATAACACTACAGAACTCCATAGAGATCAGTCCCTGAAGGCAATTTATTCTACAATAGCCGGGTGTTCTGTGTTGAATCAACCCTGAGATCATCAATAAGACAAAGCCTCTCGTGCAGTTAAGAAATGTTGTAGGACTCTTCTGACATTGTATATATGTACACATATATGCTATATATGTACACATACAGATGGATGTGAAAATTCAGGTCTCATGTGAGAGGGAAGTTGGGGACATGCTAGCTCTGCCCTTTCAGTCACATCCTCATTGCTGGCCCCACCACCCTCCATGAATTAGGGGTAGGGATGGGAGAGAATTGTGCTTCAGTTCACATTGAAAGGTGAGCCTACCTCATTTGACCTTCCCAGACCATTACGTGAACTGAAACACAACTATTCTTCAAAATTTGCACTTGAATTTTGCAATGCAGTTCTCCAACCAAGTAATGTGCACTGAAGGGCATATGCTAGGGTAAAGTGTGCATGAAAAGCACAAGTTAGGGGAAACTGTTGTGCAAAAAAAAAAAATGCACATTAGGTGAAATTTAGTGATTAAATAGATGTTATCTGATCCATTTTTATTTATCATTTTCAGCATCTTAAAAAAGTTCTTTTAATTGTTAGTTCTTTTAATTGCTCAATCAATAATTGTTGCATGACACAATCAGTGGGGTGTTTTTTCAGTATTTTCACCATACTGAGTGCTTAAGAGAATCTCTTAGAATTGGAGAATCTGTTAGCTGTTAAATATCTTTGGTATGTATGATCAGAACACACTTTTTGTTTGTTTTGTTGTCAGCCCCTTAACAGTGCCTCCTCTTAAGCCAGCCATTGGTTAATATTTCAGATGAATATTTTAACCAGCAGAGAGATAGTCTCAGTAGTAATTTATAGGAGTTTCGGAAATATTGAAAGGGGGGGGTCAGCTGATTTTTGCCCCAGGGGCCATTAAGTGGCGCAAGATTGTGGTTCTTCCACTCCCCGGTCATTCACCTGTTCAGTTCTTTGAAGATTTCTTGGTCTCATGGTGGAAGAGCACCCCTTCCGGAGCATTGGAAATTAATCCCTGTTTTCTCTGTTCTTCAGAGATAATACAATAGGGAGTAACTATCACTAATTATCTCCATCAGCCTAATTATCCCCATCAATGGAGCATCAACAGAGACTGATTCCTCCCCAGAAGTCCCCAGCATTTCTCCATTTTCTCCATGCAAAGGACCTACTACTTGCTTGTTCTTCCTCTTGCTTCAAACATAGCCAAAGAAGCATTTATTATTATTAACCTCTCTTGCAAGCCTGAGCTCATTCTAAGCTTTGGCTCACTTGACCTTCTCCCTGCTTCTCATGTATATTCTTACTTTGGGATTCCTCCTTTCTTCCCTTTCTTATACATGCCCTTCTTAAATCTCAGTTCACCTGTAAGCTCCTTATGCAGCTGCACCAGTTTCTTTAGATGCCTCCCACTTTTCCTTCTTCTTGGAATTGTCTGCGTTTGTGCCTTCAATATTTCACCTTTAAGAAATTCCCACCCATTTTGGACTCCCTTCTCTCTGAGTATTTCTGATCATGGGATCTCACATAATAGTTCCTTAAGCTTTTTGAAATCAGCCTTCTTAAAGTCCAGAATGTGTGTCCGACTACACTCAGCTTTGCCTTATCTCTACGTAATGAAACCCAAGAGGACACTATTACTTCCTTCCTAGGTTCCCAGTACTTCCACTTCCACGTCAGTTCAAGATTACTGGTGTATACTTATTGAATGAACACACACACATGGAAGGAATCTGCAGAGGTTATATTCCAAAGTGGACTCACCTCATTTGATCCATGTGAATCATAAAGCACACTGGATCCACTTCAGAATCTGCAGTCCTGCAAATTCCTTAATGAGGCACCTGGGAGCAGCAGTGCTGCCTTTGTCTGCTAACCATTTTTCTTCCCTTTTAAAAAGCTGCAAAACAGGTCATGCAGCTGCCTACAGCTTGGAGCAGCTATTGCACAGGTCTCTTTGCTGCCATGCACTTTGAATACAGTAGAGCAAGTCCCCATGGGAACAATGGGGCCTGAGGGTGTTCCACCAGACACAGTGGAAATAGTATGGAGGGAAATCAGGCATGTGGCCTTGCCCCCCGCAAAACACACACACACACACCCTCTTGGAATGTGTGAAGCATAACTTCTGAATATGGTTAGATTGTATGGGCATAACACATTATGTTGAGATCATGTAGCATTTTCCAGCAGGTCAAGAGGCAGGCTTTTGCCAGAGATGGGCAAAGAGTTGTTTAAACAGATCCCACTTATCTCTGCTTTCTGAGCACTGCTGTTTTACTATATTTTACTGTGGTTGTCATTATTGCATATATATATATATATATATATATATATATATATATATATTTCTGCCAACCTAGCAGTTTGAAAGCACATAAATAGGTATCGCTCTGGCGGGAAGGTAAACGGCGTTTCCGTGCACTGTTCTGGTTTGCCAGAAGCGGCTTAGTCATGCTGGCCACATGACCTGGAAGCTGTACGCCGGCTCCCTCGGCCAATAAAGTGAGATGAGCACCGCAACCCCAGAGTTGGTCATGACTGGACCTAATGGTCAGGGGTCCCTTCACCATATATATATATACATATATACATATTTGCTTTCGTAGATTTTCACGGGTACAGGAATGCAGGTTTTGGTGTCCTCGGGTGTCTTCCCGTGTAAAAGTTGGGGTGTCTAGGCGACGTTTCGACGAGGTCTCACTCGTCATCTTCAGGCTGGTGCTTTCGGCTTCTTGTTACTGGAACAGAGCAGGATCTCAGTGTTTGAGTTCCTATAAATACTGTTGAGGAGGTGTGGTGTATAGCCTCCAATGTTCTGGGCAGAGAGGAGGTTCCCAGGCTGGTGTGCCTTTTCTTCTTTTGTTCCTTAATTACTTGAGGGATATCTTGAGTGATTTCTTGAGTGATTTCCTGAATCCCACTTAGGTGGGTCATTAGGTGTGGATTAGTTGCTAAAGCCTTCGTGTCTTGAACTCTTGAACTTTGTGAAGAGTTTTTCTGAGAAGATGGCTGTACTGCACTTGGTTGTGCTCTGGCTTGGCTTCGTGTATAGGGGCGAGCTGTGGTTTTGTGGCCTGTGCCAGCCAGATCTGTGTAGGGATTGCAGGGGGGTGCAGCCTCCGGAGGTGCCACCCTGGTTTGGCTACTGGATGGTGTCTGTAATTTATCTGTGGAGAGGGTCTGGGTTTGGGTCTGGTGTGGTTGATTGGTGATGGCGTTCTGTGTGCCTCTGGATCTGGTGTCAGATTTTGTGGGGAGGGCTAATTTCCAGATGTCTGGCAAGCGGGATGTGTCGTCACGCTTGTTCATGTTGTGAGGGTGTTTCTCTATCTCGATGGCTTCCATGATTATTCTCTTGTGGTGATGTTCCATGTTAAAGAGCAATTTGGAATCTGCAAAATTAATTTCGTGTCCTGTTTCTTTCATGTGTTGGAAAAGAGAGGAAGTTTTTTCTTCTTTTTTGACGGCATTCTTGTGTTCTGCGATCCGTGCATTTATTCGTCTGTTTGTTTGTCCAATGTACGTGGCTGGGCAGACTTTGCAGGGTATTTCATAGACCCCTTGGTTTTCCAACTGAATTTTATCCTTGGGGTTTCTGAGGATATTGGCTATTTTTTGGTTGGTGCAAAAGGCTGTTTTGATATTGTGTTTATGGAGGATTTTGCTAATTTTATCTGTAGTGCCCTTGATATAAGGAAGGAGGGCTATGCCATTGTTTTCTTCTGTGTCTTGGTTTTTGGGGGGTGTTTCTTTTTGGATTAGCTTCGTAACCCTGTTTTGCTGGTATCCATTGGCAATTAACACATTTGAGAGATTCTGTAACTCAGTTGTCAAGTGGTCTTCGTCAGCCAGGCGTTTGGTTCTGGAGATGAGAGTCTTGGCTACGGAGTTTATTTGTGCAGGGTGGTGGTGTGATTGTGCATGTAAGTAGCGGTTGGTGTGTGTTTTTTTCCGGTAGATAGTGTGTCCTAGGGAGCCATCAGGTTTTTTGTAGATTAGGACGTCAAGGAAGGGAAGTTGGTTGTTGGTTTCTATTTCCATAGTGAATTGTATTTTGGGGTGTAGGCTGTTGAGATGTGTGAGGAAGCTATCCAGTTTTTCCTTCCCGTGTGGCCAAATTACAAAGGTTACAAACCAAGTGCAGTACAGCCATCTTCTCAGAAAAACTCTTCACAAAGTTCAAGAGTTCAAGACACGAAGGCTTTAGCAACTAATCCACACCTAATGACCCACCTAAGTGGGATTCAGGAAATCACTCAAGAAATCACTCAAGATATCCCTCAAGTAATTAAGGAACAAAAGAAGAAAAGGCACACCAGCCTGGGAACCTCCTCTCTGCCCAGAACATTGGAGGCTATACACCACACCTCCTCAACAGTATTTATAGGAACTCAAACACTGAGATCCTGCTCTGTTCCAGTAACAAGAAGCCGAAAGCACCAGCCTGAAGATGACGAGTGAGACCTCGTCGAAACGTCGCCTAGACACCCCAACTTTTACACGGGAAGACACCCGAGGACACCAAAACCTGCATTCCTGTACCCGTGAAAATCTACGAAAGCAAATATCTCACCTCTACGGGGAGGAAACCTTCCAGCTGACAAGAACCTACGAGAAACTAGAAATCCGAAGAGCCACCATCTTATGTGATCTCTTGTTCCTACGCAACTGCCGAGACAACAACTTAATTCCCACATGCTTCCAACTTAAATTCCACTCTAAAACCCCAGCTACCGAAAGGATCCTGAAACGAACTGAACTATCTCTAATCAGAAACGAACTACACAAGAAAAGATACCTACTAAACCAAACCAACAAAGATCTACTCACTCTTCACCTCAAACTCTGTAACAAAATCCACCCTGCACTCTGGGACAAATGCAAACAACTAGCCGTCTGGAGAGCTGAAACGGAGACCTCACACAAGACAGACACACACACCAACAAACTCCACAAACTAGAGAAACGCCAGAAGCCCAGCCACCCTCCACAACAACCCATGAAACAAACAGTACATAACATATCAGACAGGATCCTCACCTCAACTGAAACCAAAGTACTCTCCAAAGGTTTCAACTTTGCAGTCGCCCCGAGACGCATCCCCACGGAAAACATCATATGCGGAGTCGAAGCTAGCCTAACCAAAATCAATCCAGATGAAGCCAATAAAATCAGACTTGAAGTCACCAACATCCTCTGCTCCAGCAAACCACCCAGAAGCAATTTACACAAAGAAGAACAGAAAGCACTCACCAACCTGAGGAAAGACAACAACATAATCATTCTCCCAGCAGACAAAGGTAATGCCACTGTTGTGATGAACACATCGGACTACCAAGCAAAACTATCAAATCTACTCCAAGACCCTACCTACCAACCTATAAAAACAGATCCCACCACCTATCTGGAAAAAACCACCAAATCCAAAATAAAAGCCTCTCCTATCAGTGAAGAAATCCAGCTAAGAATCATCCCCAGAGAAAAATCATCCAGATGCCCCAAACTCTACGGCCTCCCCAAGATACACAAAGAAGGAACACCACTCAGACCAATAGTCAGCTCCATAGGCTCACCTCTACAAAATCTCGCTAAATTTCTCGCCAAGCAACTTCAGCCCTATGCAGAATCCATCTCTTCACACGTTCCAAACTCCTTCCAGTTCATAGAAACAATAAAGAAGCAAAACCTACAACCCAATGACCTACTTGTGAGCTTCGATGTTGTATCTCTCTTCACACAAGTGCCCATTAATGAAGCCTTGACAGCCATTCAAAACAAATACAATCCCCCCGAATACATCTTGGACCTGACCAACCACTGCCTAACCAACACGTACTTCATCCACAATGGACAAAGATACAAACAGATAGAAGGAGCACCTATGGGATCACCCCTCTCACCGGTCATCGCTAACCTGTACATGGAACACTTTGAAACCAATGCTTTAGACAAGTCAGAACACAAACCCAAACTTTGGCTCAGATATGTTGACGACACCTTTGTAATTTGGCCACACGGGAAGGAAAAACTGGATAGCTTCCTCACACATCTCAACAGCCTACACCCCAAAATACAATTCACTATGGAAATAGAAACCAACAACCAACTTCCCTTCCTTGACGTCCTAATCTACAAAAAACCTGATGGCTCCCTAGGACACACTATCTACCGGAAAAAAACACACACCAACCGCTACTTACATGCACAATCACACCACCACCCTGCACAAATAAACTCCGTAGCCAAGACTCTCATCTCCAGAACCAAACGCCTGGCTGACGAAGACCACTTGACAACTGAGTTACAGAATCTCTCAAATGTGTTAATTGCCAATGGATACCAGCAAAACAGGGTTACGAAGCTAATCCAAAAAGAAACACCCCCCAAAAACCAAGACACAGAAGAAAACAATGGCATAGCCCTCCTTCCTTATATCAAGGGCACTACAGATAAAATTAGCAAAATCCTCCATAAACACAATATCAAAACAGCCTTTTGCACCAACCAAAAAATAGCCAATATCCTCAGAAACCCCAAGGATAAAATTCAGTTGGAAAACCAAGGGGTCTATGAAATACCCTGCAAAGTCTGCCCAGCCACGTACATTGGACAAACAAACAGACGAATAAATGCACGGATCGCAGAACACAAGAATGCCGTCAAAAAAGAAGAAAAAACTTCCTCTCTTTTCCAACACATGAAAGAAACAGGACACGAAATTAATTTTGCAGATTCCAAATTGCTCTTTAACATGGAACATCACCACAAGAGAATAATCATGGAAGCCATCGAGATAGAGAAACACCCTCACAACATGAACAAGCGTGACGACACATCCCGCTTGCCAGACATCTGGAAATTAGCCCTCCCCACAAAATCTGACACCAGATCCAGAGGCACACAGAACGCCATCACCAATCAACCACACCAGACCCAAACCCAGACCCTCTCCACAGATAAATTACAGACACCATCCAGTAGCCAAACCAGGGTGGCACCTCCGGAGGCTGCACCCCCCTGCAATCCCTACACAGATCTGGCTGGCACAGGCCACAAAACCACAGCTCGCCCCTATACACGAAGCCAAGCCAGAGCACAACCAAGTGCAGTACAGCCATCTTCTCAGAAAAACTCTTCACAAAGTTCAAGAGTTCAAGACACGAAGGCTTTAGCAACTAATCCACACCTAATGACCCACCTAAGTGGGATTCAGGAAATCACTCAAGAAATCACTCAAGATATCCCTCAAGTAATTAAGGAACAAAAGAAGAAAAGGCACACCAGCCTGGGAACCTCCTCTCTGCCCAGAACATTGGAGGCTATACACCACACCTCCTCAACAGTATTTATAGGAACTCAAACACTGAGATCCTGCTCTGTTCCAGTAACAAGAAGCCGAAAGCACCAGCCTGAAGATGACGAGTGAGACCTCGTCGAAACGTCGCCTAGACACCCCAACTTTTACACGGGAAGACACCCGAGGACACCAAAACCTGCATATATACATATATATATATATATATATATATATATATATATATATATATAAAATTAGTTCTAGTTCCAGGATGTAACCCATCCTGGAACTTTCAGGTGAGAGAATAAAATCAAATAAATAAACTGCCTCTGTGACATCCACAAAAAGAACCCTCTCCATTCTCTGCATGCTGTGGTCAAGATCCTGGTCACCCATCCTGTACATGTGGTGTCTTTTCTCCCCCCCCCCTTGTAAACTGTGATCATCAGTTGCTTACATCTGTGTAATAGCACGTGCAGTTTGCCCCTATTCCTTTACTTCTGCAGACCTCCTTTTCTTATATAATGTAAAGGAGGAACTATATCTCTCCTTTATTATTATTTTTAACATAGGTTTAAGCCTTTGTACATCTAAGGTATGGTTATGTAGATTTTTACTTCTATGAGGCAATTCCCAGTGTTCTCTTTCAACAGAAACTGGTTTGGAGGGGAAAGAAAATTAATTTAATTTGTCCAGTAATCAGAGACACATATTGGCCTTTCCTTGATGTGCAGACATTTTGCATTAGGTGACTTCATTTGACTCAATACTCTTGGGTGTGCAAATTGCACTTTTATTTTTTGCCACTATTTGGCCTTTCATATCAAAATTCATATCATATGTATCATATCAAATTTGGTTTTTAAAAAAAATACAGAAAGAAAAGATTTTACATTTCATTTTTAAGGGGTCTCTTGGTAGAGCTGGGAGAAAATGAACCTTGTTTCCACATCTTTGCCATTCCCTGTAGCCTGAGCTATTAATATCTTAGGAAGAAAGATTGTTCTCAACCCATACACACAGCTTCCTTAGCTTTAAATTAGCTGACAGAATGCTGGAGTGCTACACTGTATATAGGTCACAGAGAGGAAGATTCCTCAGGTATAAAGGAACATTTTATACATGCCTCCTCAGAAGGAAGTATCTGGATCTTCTGCCACATGTCAGCAAAGGAATCCAGCCTTAAATACCAATGAGCTACAAAGCAACTTGAGTAATGCCGGATTAGGAACCCCTGGTGAAATTTAAACAGAAATAAGGGTATCAACTGGTCTCAGCTTCCAGCAAAATAACATTCGACTTTATTACAAGACTTCTTATTACAAGAGAGCCAGTGTGGTGCAGTGGTTAGGAGAGGTAGACTCGTAATCTGGTGAACCTGGTTCGCATCCCTGCTCCTCCACAAGGACTAGACCTTGGGCTAGGCACACTTCTCTGAAGTCTCTCAGCCCCACCCACCTCACAGGGTGTCTGTTGTGGGGGAGGAAGGGTAAGGAGATTGTGAGCCGCTTTGAGACTCCTTAGGGTAGTAATAAAGCAGGATATCAAATCCAAACTCCTCCTCCTCCTCCTCCTCTTCTTCTTCTTCTTCTTCTTCTTCTTCTTCTTCTCTGCTGAAATGCCATGCCATTTGTGTAGTTTCTGGTACTTAAATAGCTGTCCCAAACTCATGATAGCCTATGACCCAATAGGACTCTTCTCATGAGAACATGAACATTCCTGCTGGATCAGGCCAAAGGTCCACCTAGTTTTCAGGGAGACCAACCAGATGGCCATGGGATGGCCACAAACAAAATAGGAGCCCAACAGTTGTCTCCCTCCTTGGGAATCACAGCAATTGTTATTCAAAGCCCTACTGCCTTTAACACTGGAGGTGGACCCAAGCCATTGTGTCTAGTTGCCATTGTCTCATTCTCCATGAATTTACCTAAAACTCCTTTAAAGCCATCCAGCTTTTTGCCCATTGCTTGTGGGAACAACTCCACAATATCCATCTGCAGTGTGGAGATTTACTGTCTTGGGTCTTTCAACCTTCAGCCTCTTTCGATGGCCCCAGGTTCTAATATTATGGGACAGGTTCGTAGAAGCTGTCAGCATGTGACAGTGGCCACAGCCCAGGAAATGGCTTCAACTGGCCAGCTAAACTAGGTGAGTTATGGACTTCCCCGCATGTGAAGACAGGCTCTGGTGGATTGAGCAGATGACACCAACTGTGGGTCCAACAGAAGATTGTTTTTGTACATGCTGTGGAGGAAAGTGAGGGGCAATTGGGGCTTATCAATGTGGAAAGGTAGCCCATCTAAGAGAAGGAAAATTCTGATCCTAAACTTCCACTGCCTTGTGTGATATCTTCATGAGAAGAAAAGGCTAAAGAGTAAACCCTACACAAACCTGGAGTGAGGCAACTGCTGGGTGGGGTAGGGTAGTCAAAGTAGATCTGGGCCATGTGAAATTCCAGAGTATTTTCCACAGTATTTCCAGAAAAGGTGTGCAGATCTGCTTCCAACAAGTCATTGCCCCAGCAGGTGATATATTTCTAATGAACAGGAATGGAGGAAAATGCTGCCACAATTATTTCTAGCTTGCACTTTTGTGTATTTGTCAGTGAATTTCTAAAATGAAAAATTTGGTCCATATGTCTGTCTGGATTTGACTCTAGATCCTTCCCCAAACCGGTTCTCCCAACCCCCCAACAGAGGTTGATTATGATTAGTCTGGCATGCTGAACTCTGCATATGAGCAGACACTATTATTTCACATTTTAGTACTGAGCCATGCATTGCAGATATGTTCTGCTGTGCTCTGATACGGGCTCTCTCTCAGATATGGCTCCTCATTTGCAAAAATATGCTTTTTGTGAAGGCATGAAGAAGAGAATAACTTTGCACACTAAATATGCTGAAACGTGTTTGTGTGTGTGTGTGTCTGTGTGTGTGGAATTTGGATTCCATGGTGTGAAAATTAAATCCCAATTGCTGAGGGTTATAGCTGTCTATGGCATTGCTGGGCTTTCTTTGGGCAGTACAACTTGATGACCTCAGAAAGCTGGCTGTTGGGATGTCGAACATTAGCGCTTCAATTCAGTCTCTTAACTGGGTCCCTGGGGAATTTCTAGTCTTTGCTGCTAAATGGTTTTCAAGTACCAGCGTTTTAAGCCATGCAGAACAGTCCGTTTCTCATCACATCCATTTTTTTTATTAAAAAAAAAACAGCCACTACCAGCACATCTACAAATGCAGAGAGCTTTAAAAAGATGACCCACTAAAGTACTGAACAAGTCAAAACTTTGTCAGTCAAAGAATGAGAAAATGCTGAAGGATGTGTGCATTTTCCTGCTCTCTACTTCTGAACTGACAGAGAAACTTTCCCAATTTATAAAGTAGTGATGCCCACATTAAAAAGCATATTGTCATCCTTCGGGGAGGAAATATATTTTAATTTCTTCCCCACCTGCCACTTAATTACACACCTAAAACTCCTAACATTTAATCTGGTTTTTAAGGCCCTGTCTGCACTGTCCTTTGAAAGTGGTATCATACCACTTTAAAACAGGTATTGCCTCCCTCAAAGGATCCTGGGAACTGTTGTTTGTGCTGAGAGTTGTAAGGAGACACCTATTCTCCTCACTGAGTTAGAATTCTCAGTGTCCACTAGGAAGCGGGATTGATGGTTAAACTACTTTGAGAATTGCAGCAAAGTGTAGGGAATGGGTAGGTAAACTATGGCCCGGGGGCCAGATCCGGCCCAATCGCCTTCTAAATCCAGCCCACAGATGGTCCAGGAATCAGCGTGTTTTTACATGAGTAGAATGTGTGCTTTTGTTTAAAATGCATCTCTGGGTTATTTGTGGGCCATAGGAATTTGTTCATTCCCTCCCCCCCCCAAAAAAAATATAGTCCGGCCCCCCACATGGTTTGAGGAACAGTGGACTGGCTCCCTGCTGGAAAAGTTTGCTGACCCTGGTGTAGGGAATAGGGGTCTTCTAACATGACTCCTGACAAACTACACTTCTCAGAATTCTTTGGAGGGAAGCCATGTCTGCTTAAAGTGGTATGATATTGCTTTAAATGATGGGACAGTAGCTGAATAATAATGCATTCACAGACAGGTTTCATTCTGAGCCATTTTTTTAATTAAAAAAAGCACAATTAATAAGAAATGCCAGCATGTTTTATTCCTGATGATTGTCTACTTGGGGCAATATGTTTTTGCCGTGTGTTTGTGCATGCACACACACACACACACGTTACAATATTTTTTTTCCATTTCTTGTAAAAAAAAAATCTCCTCTAATCACGAATCATTAGAGACCAATGATTCACAGTCGGCAATGTTGCACTTCTAGGACCCTAAGTAATGTACAGATTACAAGTCACATCTTGATACATTTTAGGTTTTGATTATGGCATGTGGCTCAACACAGATGGTGTTGCAAACTGTCTGAAACCATGTAGACATTTTTCTCCCTAGTCTGAATAGAGGAGCCTATTTTCTTGATGATAGATTGGCAGGGATCTGAAGAATGATAAACTTTTAAGATGCTGAATTTAGATTAGGACTACAGGGTTTCTCTGGACGACAGTACGTAAGCAGTGTTGAATAAAATCCAGATGACATCAACAAAATTCAATGTGCACCAAGCAAGAGGGAATATTGCAGGAGGAGCAGGGGAGGAAGCAAAAGCCTTGCTCTTTTCTCTGCCCTATTTCTGTCAAACATGGCAGAGCTAATGGGAGCTCACTTAGTCAACCTATTTGCTTTCTCTGGTGGCTAATGTAAATTCCAGAGATTTATAATGCTGTACATCAGTGTGCCCCAAAATACTATGCTGGTAAAATGTCAGCGAGTGCTTCTAACTACAGTGATACCTCGGGTTAAGTACTTAATTTGTTCTGGAGGTCCGTACTTAACCTGAAACTGTTCTTAACCTGAAGCACCACTTTAGCTAATGGGGCCTCCTGCTGCCGCCATGCCGCCGGAGCCCGATTTCTGTTCTTATCCTGAAGCAAAGTTCTTAACCTGAAGCACTATTTCTGGCTTAGTGGAGTGTGTAACCTGACGTGTATGTAACCTGAAGCATATGTAACCCTAAATGCCACTGTAACAGTATTATGAGGTGGTATTCAATGGTAAAGGTAAAGGGACCCCTGACCATTAAGTCCAGTTGCGGACGACTCTAGGGTTGAGGCACACATCTTGCTTTACTGGCCAAGGGAGCCAGCGTTTGTCCACAGATAGCTTCTGGGTCATGTGGCCAGCATGACTAAGCGGCTTCTGGTGAACCAGAGCAGCACACGGAAATGCCGTTTACCTTCCCACTGGAGCAGTACCTATTTATCTACTTGCACTTTGATGTGCTTTTGAACTGCTAGGTGGGCAAGACCAGGAACTGAGCAACGGGAGCTCACCCCGTTGCAGGGATTCAAACTGCCAACAGGCTGACTTTGTTGTTCTTTAGTTGTTTAGTCATGTCTGACTCTTTGTGACCCCATTGACCAGAGCACGCCAGGCACTCCTTTCTTCCACTGCCTCCCACAGTTTGGTCAAACTCATGTTGGTAGCTTCGAGAACACTGTCCAACCATCTTGGCCATGAAGGAGACAGGCTGACTTATGATCAGTAAATAATAATGCATAAAATCTATTTAAAAATTGCAATCCATCAGAACACATGCAACAAATTACTGAATGGTGGTTACTAAAAGCAGCAACAATTATCAGGTCTCTCCTCTTCCAAATGTCCTCTGAAAAAAGGGGTATCTCAACCAACTATCTGAAGCTACAAAGTGACGAAGGGAGTCATCACAACATCTGATGGTCTTTAAGCATCCATCAGTGAATATGGAAGAAGGCATTCTTGCATATATTGGGATCCTAAGCCATTTAAGGGTTTTATTACTAAGAGTAAGCATTAACAATATACAGAAAAAATACTTCCTCTGTACGAGTGCCTCACCTTGGAGAGAACTTCAGTGATTTCCATGATCAGGTGATACCAATCTAAATACTGCAACTGTGCAGCCACTATGCAGAGAGAGAGACCCCACCCTCCGCCATTGCTCTTTTTACAATCCTATTTCTTTTAGCCAGCTCCCCAGTCACCTCACAGCATCTGACAAAGTTACCTGAGAGCCCTTCACTTTCACACCAAAGAAAACAAGCTTGACATGGAGCCCAAAAGAAAACATTTAATTGTGGCCACTGCTACTGAGACAGAGAATAAGGTCACAAGGTCTTCTGAAGATTCTTCTTAACACAGAAAATGCCTTTAAACTTTCTTCCCCCCTGATGGATTTTCTGTTAAGCCAAGGAAGCATGATTCGAAGTGATTTATATTCAGCTCAGGGGTTTTGTCCTTCTTCTTGTTTATTTAATCTAAAGCGTGAAGCATTTGACCTGGACTGTGACACCTGGGCATGAAAGTTCAGCCACTTCAGCCACTGACCTGACTAAGCATTCTTGTGCTGTTGTAATGGCAAGTAATTAGCATATCAAAGTGATACTCAGGACTGTCCACTGTGCAGTATCCTTTTTGGTCTATAAACTGCCAATTTTAATAAGAGCTACATTCAGCTGTCAATGTGTTAACATTTATCTTCCTTAATGTAAAATCAATACTTTAACATAAGCTAACTCAACAAGGCATTAAGTTGCAAAAATACCTTATTGCTTCCTGAAGGCTTACATATGCATGGAGAAGTTGGGCTGCTCACTTCAAAGCTGCTTGGACACAATCTAGTGAAAGTTGCATGCTTTGAAATCCTATTGATTTTAATGAGATATCCTTTTTTGTTGTTGACATGTACTTAACTCCCCCAGTAAAATCAATGGGGATCAAAAGTTGTTAATTCTAACGGGGCTGTTTTCAGTGTTTCCAACTGATTCCTTCTTGCGTATTGAGGTCCCCCAAAACACCCTTCCCCAATAACTCACACATCACACAAGAATTTTTGTTTAAGGTTTTTGGCATAATTTTGGCCACAACTTTATTAACATACAAATTATGAGTGGTTGCTTAGGCATTGGTTAAGACTATCTGTCCCCCCCGCCTGGGGACAGCACTGACTCCCGGATTCCAGCGGAAGCCAGTGTGGAGGAACAAGATCAGGGATAACTGGAGCTGCGGCACAGACCCTCAGCTTCTCCCCGCATGCTCCTAGGGGCTTACACGGCCCAAACCCGATTCCAGGGGTTTGAACAAAAGGGGTGGTAAGCCCCTGAATTCCTTTAACGGAATTCCCGTGTAGCAGCAGCATTGGAGGGGCAGGCACAGCCAATCCATACCCCTCCACCAACCAATTTAAACCAATGCCTAACCGCCAACCTTACAAGTTGTGACGATTTGCTATGCAGTAGGCAAAACCCAAAAGGCACGCACTAATCAGCCAATCGGGAAAATTCCTACCAGGCCCCCGCATCAATGCGAGCGACCCCTAGACAGGCAATAGCAAGGTCAAAGCGAAAGCCCAGACAAGGGAGGGCGGGCGGGTGATCCGATGTCCGCAGCGAAAGAGAAAGTGGCTAGCAGCGGACCCTGCTTAAATACCCTCTGATCCCACCCCTAAATTGGCAACATCAAATTTGCCCCAGCAACAGCATTCATCCACAGGCCCATTAATACCAACCTGCCTGTTTACCACAGGATGTTTTGGCTGTACCCATCCGCAACACGTGCTCTCTTTTATTGAGAACACGCTTTGCGTATTGAGGTCCCCCAAAACACCCTTCCCCAATAACTCACACATCACACAAGAATTTTTGTTTAAGGTTTTTGGCATAATTTTGGCCACAACTTTATTAACATACAAATTATGAGTGGTTGCTTAGGCATTGGTTAAGACTATCTGTCCCCCCCCCGCCTGGGGACAGCACTGACTCCCGGATTCCAGCGGAAGCCAGTGTGGAGGAACAAGATCAGGGATAACTGGAGCTGCGGCACAGACCCTCAGCTTCTCCCCGCATGCTCCTAGGGGCTTACACGGCCCAAACCCGATTCCAGGGGTTTGAACAAAAGGGGTGGTAAGCCCCTGAATTCCTTTAACGGAATTCCCGTGTAGCAGCAGCATTGGAGGGGCAGGCACAGCCAATCCATACCCCTCCACCAACCAATTTAAACCAATGCCTAACCGCCACTCGAGCTCTTATGCTCGCCGCCAACCACTCACAAACTCAACCATTCCTTCAACTTGCCCACCACCGAATTCAACCAAACATCATTCCCAACCGAGGAAAGATGAACCCCATCCATCCTATAGAATTCAACAGCTTTGAATGTAAGAAGAGGGTGAGGAATCACGAGCCCACCCAATTCAACCACCAACTTATTCACCGCGGAATTAATCCGCTTCCTAACCCGTTCGGTGGCAGCTGGGCAGGGACTACCCCGCCAAATGCAACGTTGAAGCAACTGTGACCAAATTATTTTAGTTGCAGGCAGCATAGCCGCCAAGTCCCTCACATCATGTAACATAACAGCACGCAGAACAAAACAGGAGGAGGAGACCATATCATTCTCTCCCAGCTGCACCACAATCGCCGTAGGAGGGCCATCCAGGAGAACGCGCCTCTGTATAAGCGGTAAGAGTTCCTTCCACAGCATCCCCCGTCTGGCGATCCAGGACACCTGAACATGCTGCGGAAGGCCAAGGCCGGCTCCCAGTCCGGACTGTTGAGCTCTGCTCGCCGCCCAATGCACAATACTGTGCCCCACAATCCAGATGCGTATAGCGGCTGGGCCTAGGGTGGAAACAAGAACGTAAGCACACAAAAACACATCATTTCCGAACATATCCCCTAAAGGCATCCGACTTCCACCGGCCCATATCCTTGATCCTCTCCGTCGTTAAGCCCCAATGCGCGGCTGTCGTAGCTGCCCCAATCCGAAAGGAGTGAGGAGCAAACTCAGAAGCCTTAAGGGCGCATGCAGCAATAACCTTGCGCAATACCTTGGTAAACTGCTGCCGAGTCAACGATTGCCCATTCTCATGGATAAACAAAGGGCCCTCCACTGGAGGTCGTACAGCCAAAAATTTTTGGAGATCTTTGACAGGGCACGGGCCCGCCTCCCCAGTTGCCGGGAGCCGCATAACTGCTCCCTTTCCCAACTGGTCAGTTTTGGAACTCCTGACCCTGACTTGGAGTTCCGACGGAGACAAGCTCACGTCCTGTAGCAATAAACCCCTTGAACCCCCATCCTTTTTTGGTTCAAGGACCACTTCCCCCACTCTCAGTGCCCCAAAAAATGCTAATGAAAAGGCTGCGGAAAATAACCGAGCCTCAAATTTTGACCAACAAACACTCCTCAATTTGCTGCGTATCCTTGCCAGCAGATCAAAAGTGATGGGCCGCCTGGAAGTTGACCTGGATGGACGAAGTCGTCCCCAGCCCTCAAGTGCTTTACGCACTACAAACTTCCCACAGGGATCCTTATTAAAAAATGCCTTGCTAAAGAAAGAAATTGCTGCCGCCTGAATCCTCAGCGTCCTGGCTGCCCTATGCATCTGGAACAGATGTGCCAAATACTGCAGTACCTGAGAGGTAGAATGGGGGGTACTGACTGCCCCTGCCACCGACTGCCCGGTAAAATGCAAAAAATCAGTCCAGGCCTTCTTATAAGACCGCAAAGTGGAAGGGGCAACAGATGCAGCTACTCCCTGTAAAACTAAGTGCTGCCAAGGTTCCAGAGATGATCCGGGAAAATTTCCGGACGGTCTCGAGCCTCTGGCGCCAGGGACCTGAACCGCTCCATCTGAAAACGGGACAGAGCATCGGCAATCTTGTTAGATACGCCAGGTACAAAACGAGCAGAAAATACAATATTAAAACGCAAGCAGTGTAGAACAAAGGCCCGTAACAGGGCAGATACCCTAGGTGATCGTGAAGACTGCTTGGCTAGCACATTCACCACCGCCAGATTATCAGACCAAAAGCAAACTCGACGGTCCCTGAAATGCTTGACCCACAAATGCACGGCCACTACAATGGGAAAAAACTCAAGAAAAGTTAGATCCCGAGTTATAGCTCCCCCACGCCATGCAAGCGGCCAGTGCTCAGCGTACCACCTACCGTCCCAAAACAAGCCAAACCCCAATGACCCCGCGGCATCGGAGTGCACCTGAAAGTCATTATGCAAATTCAGAGTGTCTTGCCACAGAGACACTCCATTGAATTCCGCCAGGAATTCCAACCATATGCGGAGGTCAGCCAGCACCTGACTAGAGAGGCGCACCCTATGCTGCGGAGCTCTCAGGCCCGACATAAGCCTAGCCAAGCGAGAGCAGAATGGTCGTCCCGGGGAGACCACCCTGCAAGCAAAATTTAGATGCCCCAGCAATGACTGTAGCTGTCGCAAAGTCACCTTTCTCAAGGGCAGCAGCTCCTCAATGACCCCTTTTAAGGTGACTATCTTATCCACCGGCAAACTGGAAGTTTGAGCCACGGTATCCAACAAGATGCCCAGATAGGTCAGTTGCGTAGAAGGACCCTCAGTCTTCTCCGCCGCCAAAGGTACCCCCAGTTCCTCCGTTAGAGCCGCAAAGGCCTGCAGTAGTACTACGCAGTTCCCCGTATCTCTAGCTGAGGCCAATAAAAAATCATCCAAATAATGCGTGACTCCGCCCAGCCCGGTTCTCTTACGCAAGGCCCAATCCAGGAACGTGCTAAAACATTCAAAAGCAGCACAGGCTACCGAGCAGCCCATGGGCATGGCCTTATCGAAATAAAATCCCCCATCAAAATGGAAACCCAGCAACCAGAAGTCGTCAGGGTGAATTGGAAGCAGCCGGAATGCAGATTCAATGTCGCATTTGGCCAATAGGGCTCCTGGCCCAAACCTCCGAATCATCTTGATGGCATGATCAAGAGAAGCATACTTCACCGAGCAAAGCTCCGGGGGAATAACATCATTTACTGATGTGCCCCTAGGGTGTGAAAGATTATGGATTAGGCGAAATTCCCCCGGAGCTTTCTTAGGCACTATACCTAAGGGGGAGATATGCAAGTTAGGAAAGGGGGGAACAGCAAAAGGGCCAGCCATACGGCGTAAAGCCAGCTCTTTTCCAATTTTCTTACGCGCCACCTCTGGCATATCCTTCACAGACTTCTGATTCACAGGGTTCCTGGCCACCGGGCTTGAGACTACCGGAATTCTAAAGCCGAACGAAAAACCATCACTCAAATAAGATGCCGCTTCCCGGTCAGGGTATGATTGTAACAATGAAAGCAAGGGCTGAAGCCTGACCGGGGTATTGGCTAACGAGCAAAGCTCCTTACTTTCCCGCCCCAACAGCTGGGGCTTGGGAACCGGACTTTGAGGGCTGCTGAGAGGCCCCCCCTTTACGAAAGGGCCGCCGTCCCCCAGCACAAGCGGATGCCGGATGGCTTCCAGAACACTTCTCGCAAACGTGGGAGTATCTACAAAATTGGCGCTGGCAGGTGCCCTTGTTAAAATCCCAGCAAAACAGCTTGCGGCCAGCCCTCCCTGAGCCAGCCTTAGGTTTCTGTGGTTCTGGGGCCCTTTTTTCAAAACGTGGGGCCACGTAAGTGGTCCACACATCCAAGTCCTTCCGGTCCCAACGGGCCGTAGGAATCTTGGCAGCCCTGCGCCTGAAATTCTCATCATAGGCTAACGCAGCGGATTCTCCAGCCATCGTGAAGGCCGAGCGGACTATAGACTGGTACACCCATAAGTGCAGAGATCTCCGAGGATAAGCTGCTGAGACCACTCCAGCAAAAACCTGGAAGCTGTCTAACCAGCGTTCGAATGTCCTATCGGCCTTAGTTAAGGCCACCCGTTTCCTAGCCGAGGCGATGGCCTTCTCCTGTGGATCCTGACCCTCCAGCGAGGGGGCCAGGCTAAATATATCAATATAACGGCCATCCAAAATCCTGGACCGCAACTTAGCAGACAGGTGTGCACCAGGTATAATATCTCTAGCTGAATTGGTGGAGACCTTAACGTCAGGGACCAAAACCCCTTCTAGGCATTCCTGCACCGCCCCATACTTCGCCCTGTGTGAGTTTGCTCTACGCTCCCACGCCCATTTTGGGAGCCCCGAGCTCTCTCCAAAGCCCCAATAAAGCTTAAGAGAAGCTTCCTCATCACTACTGGAACTCTGGGACGAAGTACCTGAGGAAGACGATGATGTGTCTCTCCGCCTCCTTTTGGCGCGCCTCCTGGAACTCCGTCTATGGCGACGGTGCCCACCGGAAGAGGTTTTGGGAGGTAGGGGAAGGCTGTCCTCCACCGAAGACTCTGAACCATCGTCATGCTGGGCAGAGCCTGAAAGCGACTGAAAGGAGACAATTTGTGAATGACCCGGCGCCGACCTCAGAGCTGCTACGGACTGTGCTGAGGAGCCCCGTGTGGCCCTGATCCGGGCAGAAGCTCTTCGCCTGGGTGCCTTTCTGGCACCCCCCCGCACCCTTGGCGGGGCAGCCTGGGACCCAGGTAAGACCGGGGACTGGGACAATTGGGTATCAAGTAAGAGACTCCCAGCCAGTTGATTCTCTCCTTCCTCTCCGCTAGAAGACGACACCGGGGACGAAGCACCAATAGGGGGAGCCGGCATTGCAGATGGATTCGCAGAAGTTGAGCAGCGTTGCATCAGGCCATCCATTGCAGCCTCCCCACGAGCCAAGGCCACTGGGTCAGCAGCCAGATCAGTGACCATAGATTGAAGACGCCTCAAGGACGAACTTGTCTCGGGAGAACGCAAAGCCTGGGATGGGCCTCTGATTGGTCGCTTCGCTGAGGACACAGGGCCAGGCAACCTCGGGGCAGTCTTCCTTTTAGGAGCCATTCCTACTACTGATAAAGGAAATTAAAGGAAATAAAATTAAAATTATAAATCAACAAGGCAACTAAATAAAATAAATGAAAATTACGCAGTAGCAGAATCGCAAGCCGCTCCACCAGATGGCAGCCCCAACCTAAACAGTATAAAGAAAAACTAATATAAACTCTGCCAACTATTAGCCACCAACAGGAGGCGAATCACTCAAGTAAGTAAAGCCGTGCAGTTGCAGAATGGCCACAGGAGGCCGCCACCAGCACTAATTAGCCTGCACCCACGCAGAGCTCACTGCCTTACAGAAAATGGCCGCCAGGGGGGCCGCCGTCGGCGCCAAATGGGGCAAAATGGCGTTCCCGCCAAAAACGCCGCAAAATGGCGCCCCGCTCAGGGGAGAGGGGCACGTAGGCCCGCTCGCGCTCACAAACGCGCCAAAAGGCGCGATCCGCCAGCGGAGACACTCGCGCAGGCCCCAATGCCTAATTCAGCCCTCCGAACGGGCGCTGCGCGCCAAAGTGCACAAGCACCCTCAGCCGCTAGAATAGCGGCTGGGGAGCGGCCTGAAAGCCCCCTTTCCGGAGGCAGTAGATCGCGGCGCGCGCTATCCCCCCGGTACCGAGGAACGTGACGAGGGGCGAAAAAAGGGGGGGGGCAAGCAGCCGTGAAGCGCAGCTAGGATAGGCTGCTGAATCCGCAGCAGCGAAGCCGCCACGTGACCCGTGGGCTCACTGCGCCGCGCGGCCTTCCGTGCTGCCCATGCCGCCCGCGAAACCGCAACCTCCAAAATTAAATAGGCCGCCAAATGGCGTGTCTCGGGGCGCGCGCCAGCCGGTGCCAAGGGCCCAAAGTGAAGGAAGGCTCCCTGACCGAGGCCTGCTCCACGCGGCCGATAATCAGGCCAAAGGAACCTTTACCCTGGCGCCCCCCCCCAGCAAGGCCCCCCCCCGGCCCGAGGGCCCCCAAGCCCTTCGCCAGAAGCGGCGGGAAGCTAGTTTCTGAGGGCACTAGACCAGGTAAGGTGGGGTAAGATGACAAATAACCAGGCAGGAGAAAGGCAAAATAATAAGAAAAATGAAAACAACTAAAAGGAGGTTAAAATGGGGAAAAGAACAGGGGGGGGGGAGAGGAACTTAAGCAGTTGTATACAACCAGTCTCCAGCTGCACTGCTCGGTGCTGATCCGATGTCCGCAGCGAAAGAGAAAGTGGCTAGCAGCGGACCCTGCTTAAATACCCTCTGATCCCACCCCTAAATTGGCAACATCAAATTTGCCCCAGCAACAGCATTCATCCACAGGCCCATTAATACCAACCTGCCTGTTTACCACAGGATGTTTTGGCTGTACCCATCCGCAACACGTGCTCTCTTTTATTGAGAACACGCTTTATCAATTGAACTTCAGCATTTTTCATGCTAAGGGATCAACTTTTGCAATTATTGAGTCAGGTGTTTGGCTTGCCTAAGAGACTTCAGGGTTTATGTAACAACACCTATAATAGTATGCAATAAATTCATCTAATCATTTAATCTTTAATAAGATGGCAACAAGGATATTGACATAAGAAAAGGCAAGTTTATTTACAGGGAAGACACTTTTCTCTGCTTGGAAGTCTATATATGTCATGAAAACTGCAAACTAGATCAGATTTCTCCTTGTAAGTTTATTTTTTTAAACATCTTGGGTTGTAACCAATGCTGTGATAGTGGAGCGCCACTCATGCAGTGGAACATCCATTTTCTCTCCCCCCAACTATGACCCCTCAAAATCTGCTCTGGAGGCTCCCCCAGATCTCCAGAGCATATTTTGAGGAGGGGCACTGGAGGGATAGAACATGAAGAGAATGTTCTGCTGCAAGCACAAATATTTGTGGCACAAATGGAATTGCTCGGTGGGATACCATCCCTTATTTTATTCGTGTTACTTCACTATTCAGAAAATGTATATATCTCTACTCAGTTATGGGAATACCTCTATTTGTTGGTGCTGACTTTATTCCATATGGTTTGAATTTCATCTTTGCTCATTTTATTCATTGATAAAATAAATAACAAGGGTGGAATCTAACATTGTGTGAATAGTTTTTCATTCATGCAGTGGTACTTCCTTTTCCTTGCCTCTCTTTTTAAGTCCCCTGTGTACCACCACCCCCCAATTTTTTTTTTTTTCAAAGGGCAGGGGAACCCTCAGGAGCAGATTTGGGGAGGGCACATGAGGGACTGCATGGGGAGGAGAGGAAGGGACAGTCGTATTGTAGAAGCAGAGGTCTGTTTTCACTTACACACAACAGCATGGGATTCAACCCAAAGAGATTTATTGTAGCATAAAATTTCATGGACTACAGACCAGTTCATGAGATTAAGGGAGCCCTCAGCAGACTGGAACTTTATGTGC
Organism: Podarcis tiliguerta; assembly: GCF_965153285.1. Classification (NCBI taxonomy): domain Eukaryota; kingdom Metazoa; phylum Chordata; class Lepidosauria; order Squamata; family Lacertidae; genus Podarcis; species Podarcis tiliguerta. The sequence continues at coordinate 18,603,648 of NC_139550.1, forward strand.
ATACACAAAGGTGTGCACACATCGTTATAGAACAGGAATGTCCAACAGGTCAATCCTTTTCCTTTGCTTTTGCCTAAGAGCATCCGGCCCCGGCCCCTCGCCCTGCCCTCCATTTTCGCATGATCGCTGGAATGGGAGACAGAGTTTTGGTTGTGAGGCAGATTGTTTCCATAGCGATCATTTGGTGAGCGACTAATCCCCTTTCCCCTTTACTGTAGTCTGACATTTTCCTCCCTAAAAAAAAGCATGGGCATGAACTGCAACAACAGCTGTATGTGACAATTTCATAATAAGCTTGAAATAAGCAAAATGACCGTTTGCAATCAGTAATTGCTAATAACGCCATAATCCCAACTATGCTATGCTCAATAACACCTGCAGTTGGACAGGAAACCATTGTCCTGACTGAAACCTAAATGAATAAAATAAACTATATGATTCAGTTCCATTGACTAGTAGTTATTGATGGGCTACTCTTTCATTGATCTGTGGTTCCCTTAATTCTCCGCTTGGAAAATGTGAGTGATTCCCTGTTTGTTTATGAGTGATAGCAACACTCCTTCAGTCACCTCTGTTCTAAGCATGCTTGGGTAGGGTTTATCCAGACAAATTGAACAGGAAGTTTCACTTCTGCTGATTTCAGTGGGAGAGATTTAAATCAATGAGATTGCACCTTAAATCAATGGGACTTACAGAATGTTTAACTTTGACTGGATGGTATTGATGTTGTGTCTGATTTGTATCTTCTTCTCATTATTATTTGGCGATCACTCGTAGCCAAGTAAGATTGTCTTCCATGAATGTGGTCTTAACAGTGAGTCCGTAAGTGACTGTGGAGGCCAATTCTGGATCCGCCCATCCTTCCACAGTGGGGACATAGGTTTCCAGGTGGGAGTTGATCACGGTGAGGATTTGCCAAACGTTCCTTTCTCTTACCTTGTTTCACCTTTTCATCTTGAGTTCATGCTTCTTCAAAGTCCATGATGCTATATCACTCTGTTCTAGAAATAGCTGTTTCTAGAAATCAGCTGAGTTTCTCTGTGCGGGTGTTCATAAATGCATAGCCTACCCCCTGGTGGCATTTAGAAAAATACCATGGGTAGTGACCGGGGAGGAGGCTGGATTTAGTTGCCCCCCTATTTGAAATAATAGCCTAGTGCAACAATTGCTGTTCCTTACAGGCACATCTCCAGCTTCCTGCATGTTCTGTTTGGATTGGGGATAAAGTTATTAAAACAGAACCTTTAGAATGGCTTGTGATTCTAGCAGAGTTTTCGGTATAAATATATCCTAGCATGGTGCTGTTTGGGATTCAACTGCTGACGTTAGGACCCAATGAGTTTAGTTATAATGACAAAATGATACCCAGGGCTGGCCATACAACACCTCCAACAGTTCCATTAAGAAAAGAAACATTGTCATGGTAAATATTGGTTTTAAATTATGGGAAATAAAAGTAAAATAATAGGTAAGCAGGTCACCAAAACTGCATGAAAACTGAAGATTTCCCGCCTTCCCAGACCTATTAAATGCTTTGTCTCTAAAGGTATAATTAGCCAAGATGGGAAAGAAAATATTACATGAAGCAAGAAATAGGTCAGCTCAGTAGAGGTTCCTTCCTGTACTGACAGCTGGCAGAGGCTATATATTCTAGGTATCTAGGTTCCAATGATTTATTGGCCTTCCTTTCTCTAATGCTCATTGTAGAGGGGGAAATTGAAGAAAGAAATCATTATAATGGCTACAGCTTCCATTTTTGCAAAGGAGAAAAAAATCCATTCAAATCTCAAAGTTTTTTTCCTCTTTTTCATAAGGCTCGATTATTCCTGTAGCCAAAGCACTATTATTAAGCAATGACATAAACTCTATAATTGGCTGTGCATTTATTAGGAGCTTGATGAGGAGAAGGCAGGCTGGATTCTTTGCCTTCTGTTAAGTGTCGGCTTAGGCTATGTCAAAAGTGCCGTTGGAGAGCATTCTTCAATCTCAAGCACAATCATTTTATTTCATCGCCGCCGCAAAGGTGGGGAATAGATGAGACTGTGCCAGGGGGCTATTTGAAACAAAAAATAGAGTTTAGGCTAAGAGTTATTGGGCTTGACAAAAAATGTTCACATGCTCTGGTTTTAGAGCCGAGTTACTGAGCCTCAGTTCAACTTCTTACGTACACTGGGCTGAAAATGATAAACCTTCATTGAGACCATTGTCATTTTTTTTTCCCAGATAGAAAAGCTGACACTCTAGCATAGAGGGGAAGAGAGAAACATAATTTGGGCATGTAGACCCAGATCACACAATCAAAGAATTGTAGAATTGGAAGGGACCGCAAGGCTCATCTAATCCAATCCCTCCAAAGCGGAAATCTCAGACAAATGCATCCATGATAGATGACCATCCAACCTCTGCTTCAAAGCCTCCAAGGAAGGAAAGTCTACAACCTCCCAAGGGAGACCATTCCACTGCTGAACAGCTCTTACTGTCAGAAAGCTTTTCAGATGTTTCATCGGAATCTCCTTTCTTGAAACTTGAAGCCATTGGTTCTAGTCCTACTCTCCAGAGCAGAAGAAACAAACTTGCTCCATCTTCCATGTGGCAGCCCTTCAGATATCTGAAGATGCCTATCTTATCTCCCCTCAGTCTCCTCTCTTCCAGGCTAAACATACCCAGCTCCTTCAACCGTTCCTCATAAGGCTTGGTTTCCAGACTCTTGATCATCTTAGTTGTCCTCCTCTGCACAGGTTCCAGCTTTTCAACATCCTTCTTAAATTGAGGCTCCCAGAACTGGACACAGTGTTCCAGATGTGGTCTGACCAATGCATAATGGAGTAGTACAATTACTTTCCTTGATCTGGTGATGCATTTGTTATTAATTTTTCTCAACTTGTTGGGTTAGCCTTTCAAACTGTTTGTGGTTGGCCATAGAATATTGCACTGTTTGCATAAAGAAAAGAAAGCTCTTAATATTCACTGCACAATCTTTATACTCATAATGCTGCTTTATAGATGACAAGCAAGTGTTTTTTTTTCTTCCTCCTCCGATTGAGAGATATCTGAAAGCTTTATTGCATATACCCAGCCCTTGAGATATCTGAAAGCTTTATTGCATATACCCAGTGGTTTCTTTTTCTTTTTCTGGGGTTACACAGGGGTACGCAAACCTCTAAACATTTGTGAATCTTTGTACTTTTGTCCATTTACTGTATTTATATTTCCTGATCTGAACTATAAAATGGTGATTTCCTTGAGTCAAAATGAGAGTACCCCTAAACATTTTCTTAGGGGGGGGGGAAGCACTGCATATACCCATACAAAGGAACATGGCTACCAGCCACTAGCAACACATGGCAGACTGTGGACAGACATATTTGTTTAACTCATTTTTTAGCATGATCTCGTGCCTGTAATTTCTTTACATGTAGGAATCTGTTCCTCCAGGGTAGGTTCATCTATTGTTGTTCTGCATAATATCTGTAGAAGACAAATAAACAGCAAGGAAATAAAGTTTATTTAAACTATGTGAAATGCTGTGTTAAGCACTATGGCAAAGGCTTTTGTGATTGCCCTCTAATATTCATGATGCCTCCCATTTTGGGTTTTCCTCCTTTTTTTTTACCTTCTGCAAACCTTGGAGGTCCATGGAGCCTGCTGATACCTGGAGAGTTCCCTCAAGCTCTTTTGGGTTCCACACATTCCATAAACATCCACACAGAAAATGAGTTTGCTTTAGTATGGTTATGAGTTTGGACATTGGGTCAGTCTGGATGATACCTCAAGGAATTGTTAAGGGAATTGGCCTAGCTGGCCAGTTGAGCCGGCCATTTGCAAGTACAAAGAGGTTGCCATAAAGAGCTAAATTTCATACATGAATTTCAAGGGGGGCTACAAATTTCCAGTTTAGGAGAGTCTTCGTTAAAAGTGAATTCGGAGGGGGAGGGTGTCCTCTTCATGTGATACTTCTCAGACATTTTATAAAAACTATTGCTTATTTATAAGAATACTTCTAGACCACACTTAATCTCAATGGATCCCAAAATGGGGTACATAAAATTACATTAAAAAAAAAAAAATACTAAACCACAAGGAAGAGGGTGGAGGAGGAGGAAGAGAAGAAGAAGAAGAAGAAGAAGAAGAAGAAGAAGAAGAAGAAGAGGAGGAGGAGGAGCTAAAGCCACAGAGAAGGCTAGCCTACTGTCAGCAAATTAATATACTACACTCTGTACAAACAAGTTTAAACTTGACTTGGCATCAAAGTGTCAGCACTAAGCACATTTCTAAGAAGAGGTCATTCCACAACCAGGGTGCCACTACAGATTAATAATAATAATAATAATAATAATAATAATAATTTTTATTTATACCCCGCCCTCCCCAGCCAAGGCCGGGCTCAGAGTGGCTTACAAGCAATAATAAAAACAAGATGAATGATTACAACTTAAAACAAAATTAAAATACAACATTAAAATAATGAAACATTAAAATATTAAAATGTAGCCTCATTGCAGGAGGAGAAGGAAAAGAAAAAAGAAAGAGAGGGAGGGAGGGAATCAAATTGGCTCCAAGCCAAAGGCCAGGCGGAACAACTCTGTCTTACAGGCCCTGCGGAAAGAAATCAGATCCTGCAGGGCCCTGGTCTCATGAGGCAGAGCGTTCCACCAGGCCGGAGCCAGAGTTGAAAAGGCCCTGGCTCTGGTTGAAGCCAATCTAACTTCCTTAGGGCCTGGGACCACTAGGGTGTTGTTATTTATGGACCTTAAGGCTCTTCGTGGGGCATACTGGGAGAGGCGGTCCCGTAGGTACGAGGGTCCTAGGCCGTGAAGGGCTTTAAAGGTCAAAAGCAGCACCTTAAATCTGACCCTGTACTCCACCGGGAGCCAGTGCAGCTTGAAAAGCACTGGGTGAATATGCTCCCATGGCAGAGACCCTGTGAGGAGCCTCGCTGCAGCATTCTGCACCCGCTGGAGTTTCTGGGACAGCTTCAAGGGTAGCCCCGCGTAGAGCGAATTACAGTAGTCAAACCTGGAGGTGACCGTCACATGGATCACTGTGGCCAGGTTGGGACGGGAAAGATTAGGCTCTTTCTCACATGGCAACATCATCATCATCATTTATTATTTATTATTTATACCCCTCCCATCTGGCTGGGTTTCCCCAGCCACTCTGGGCAGCTCCCAACAGAATTATAAAGTGACAAAACATCAAAGATTAAAAACTTCCCTATACAGGGCTGCCTTCAGATGTCTTCTAAATGTTAGATAGTTGTTTATTTCCTTGACACCTGATGGGAGGGCGTTCAACAGAGCGGGCACCACTACCAAGAAGGCCCTCTGTCTGGTTCCCTGTAACCTCACTTCTCACAGTGAGGGAACCATCCAGAAGACCCTAAGAGTGTGTGGAGGTGGTGATTCTCCTTCAGGTATAATACACCTGCCCCATACAGTTCTGCATGGAGAACAGCCTCTTCTGGAGATCTTAATGTGATATATGGAGAGACATGCCTTCAGGATGATGCTAGTCATATCTGTAAGTGGGATTTCCCAAATCCCTGCTCCTCATTTGTGTTTTCTTACCAGTTACCTTTTTAATAGTCCCCCCCCATTATTTGAATCTGCTTTTGTAGGAAAGACAGCATGTATTTGACATGTCAATGTGTCACGGATCACCCCCAACATTACATACATTTTGACTCAACTTTATATCCTTCTCTTTTCTGCTGGCACTGTTGGTTTTTAAGCTGTCCCACTTTGCTTCCTCTGAAGAACTTCCTTTAAGTAGAACACGCTGTCCCTAAATATATTAATTCTTTCTTGGCTTTATGTTCCTCATTACTAACTGTTCCTCTGTGACCTCCTTTATTCTTTACCCATAGCAGATCTTCAGGCTAGTTATCTTTTGGGGGTTTCTTTCCATGCAGGCTTTAAAATTATGAATAATAAACTGGGGGTTTTAATTTTATTCTACCATTTCATCGCCCATATTAATCTATTGATTTTCCTCTATGAAATGTCCCCTTTCCCCATTTTGTATTGGCCTCGCATTTCTGCAGATCCAAACCACCCGTTTGTCACTGGGCGCCTATTCTAAATACATGAGAGATGCTTTGTATCTTCATCATTCACAGTTAATTTCAAACATACTTGACATTTTTACATTTTTACTCTTTTAAAAGTCATTATATTGATTGACACTCACGGGCACATACTTTGCTTCTCTAATATCCCTGGTTAAAGGTTCATCATTCTTTATTTATCTTGATTGACTGGGAGGTTGGGAAGCTATAATAGATTCCTCCTGCAGAGAGCCCTGGCGCACATCGTCTTTGGTAGATAATTGATTCAGGCATCAAACACCAAATTTTTATTGGCAATTACGGTGGTGATACCCATTATCCTTCTGGCTGCAACAACATGGTGTGCAATTTTGCACGCCATGTCATGCTAGCCCCGAGTAACTGCAAGCGACAACTTGTCAAGTCTCAAGGCAATAGTTTTATCTACAAATAGAGTGGAAAATAACATGCATCACCACAACTGCAATCAGGTAACACACCATCAATTGGCAAAATGTAGCACATAATAAGTAGCTTTTAGGGGGGAGGGAAGACATTGAATTGCCACGGTCTGCTCTTAGGCTAGTAGCCATAATGGTTTGGCATGCAGAGTTATTACTGCATCCCAATAATGTGTGGCATACAAAATAGGAGAGGCAATTAAATGAAAATTTAATATATTTCCCTCAAATTAAGAATATGTGTTTGGCCCCCAAATATGAAAGAGTGCAAAGAATGGTACACCAGAGACAAAAAAAGAGAGAGTCGTGCCAAGTAATAAACATTCTCAGGTGGTAAAATAAGACACTTGAATATATACTTAGAATCATTGAATCATGGAACTTGCATATATATTAAATTCTAAGTGGCAAGCTTTTTATTAAGTAGCTTGTAAATGTCAGGTCAGGAAGAGCAAAATCTGAAAGCGATACAAAGAAATAGAATGTAACTAGAATGTAGTCGTCTGTGTTGTTTGACAAATGATTCTCTTTCTGTGCCTGTAAGCTCGTACCAAAGAGGATCAACATCACTGCTTGCCTGATGACATCCTCAGACTTTGTGCAGCATGTCTCTTCTAGAAGCTGATGAAGAAGCAGATGAGACATCATACATGACTTCCAACAAATGAGAGGTTCCTACAAGCAGGCAATAGCCTTTCCCCAATAACTGGTATTCAGAGCCCATGAAATTTTTCTCCTCCCCATGTGTTAATTTAATGTATAATCTTCATTTATATTAGAATGCAAAGCTTCAAAGCTATTTCTTACATTTCCAAGGGAAGAACCCATGTCAAGGTTTCTCTGTAGGCCACTTCTACCTTAGCGTTCAGTAGGTTGACTGAAGCATCAGAGGAAGCTGTAGCATAGATTTTTCTCATGTGGCCTAGAATGTTTCACTTTATCCCAGTGGATGTGGTTTGGGGTTCAACTGCAGGATTCCTCACCGCGGGATCACATTCACCCGGTGCTATACCAGCTGCACTGGCTCCCAGTGGAGTACAGGATCAGGTTTAAGGGGCTGGTTTTAACCTTTAAAGCCCTATACGTCCTAGGACCGTCGTACCTATGGGACCACGTCTCCTGGTATGTCCCATGGAGGACCTTACGGTCTTCAAATAAAAACATATTGGAGATCCCGGGCCACAGGGAGGTTAGGCTGGCCTCAACAAGAGCCAGGGTTTTTTCGGCTGTGGCCCTGATCTGGTGGAACACTCTGACACAAGAGACTAGGGAGCCTGCGGGACTTGACATCTTTCCGCAGGGCCTGCAAGACACAGCTGTTCCACCAGGCCTTTGGCCAAGGCACAGTCTAATCCCCTCTCTCCTTCTGTAATTCTGCTATTTTTACTGTTGTTAGGCGCTCTGAGCCCGGCTTTGGCTGAGGAGGGCGGGATATAAATAAATTTATGATGGTGATGGTGATGATGATGATGATGATGATGATGAAAGACCCGGCAATATGCTATTTTTAAACCCACATCCCAACTTTCCTGTCTTTCTTTTATATCTGATCAGATGAATAGGAGGGAGCTATTTGCCTGCTTAAGCCACAGTCTGCCGTCACTACAGATCAGCCAAGGGCAACCAGCTGTGTAGATAAAGCAGTCACATCTGAGTTTGAGGAGGATATTTCCTGGAAGAATTAAAATACTGATAACCCTGCTGTTGGTGTTATGTTCCGATTCTCATACATATCCTTTGTTTTGATGGATGTTCTTGTTGAACCTTTTGGAGAACTTTAGCTTGTGGGCTTTCCATTGTGATAACAGGATGCTAGACTAGGTGGGGCTTTGAACTGATCTTCTTATGTCCTTATATTCTTAGAAGGTCTGTACCCAAATGAAAGCCAAAGAACGACCACTGTTACATGTACTGTGCTGCCTACCATTTTGTTGACTTCATCATGCACACGAAGGTCAGTTATATAGCAGGCTATAAAGAGATCTTTGCTATGGTGTATTGCCTCTGAACCTGATATAATCCATCACCTGCTGGCAGGCTGCACACAGTTAGCATTAAGAGAACCCTCAGTTGTCAGATTCACATCAGAGCCTACACCGATTTATCCACTGTACAAAGCTCTTTAAATGAAAATATATAGAAACTGTTACAAGACGTCACAAAGGTCAATGATATTTGTCATTGTACTGGAGGGGAAGTCAGTGCAGGATGACCACATCATTAGATGTTATTGAATTGCCTTAACAAATAGGAATGCACCTTCAAAGAAAAGAACAGGTTATTCTGGCACATACAATGTGTCTGTCACTTATCTGTGTACATAAGCTGTTAAGATCTTGAGGGAGATGGCAGGCTTGGGAAGCAGCCGTTTGTTTTTTGTTTCAACAGTGAGAAATGGTGTGTGTGTGTGTGTGTGTGTGTGTGTTTTAATGTATGGGCTATGCCCTGAAGCTGGATTTAAGGGTAGATTTCAACCCATTACAGAGTGTGTGAACTCACCCACTTTTGTTTTCCATCAGTGCTGCCACCTACCGTATTTTTCGTCCTATAGGACACACTTTTTCCCCTCCAAAAATGAAGGGAAAATGTGTGTGCGTCCTATGGGGCGAATGCAGGCTTTTACTGAAGCCTGGAGAGAGAGAGGGGTCGGTGCGCACTGACCCCTCTCGCTCTCCAGGCTTCAGGAAGCTATCCACAAGCCTTGGGAGGCCGCGGCAGTTCCCACCAGGCTCCCACGGCTTTCGGAGAGCTGCCTGCATCCTGAAGCCTGGGGCGCACTGAGCTCAGCGCGCTCCAGGCTTCGGCCTTCGCGCAGCTCTGCAGAAGCTGTGGGAGCCCGGAGTGACTTCGCGCTGGGCTCCCACAGCTTGCGGAGAGCTGCCTGCATCCCTGCCACTGTCAGGTAAGCAGAAGTCTCATGTCACAAAATGTGCTGCTTCCACTGGCTTATAACTGGTCCTCAATCTGCCTGAAGTCATGTAGTTAATTTAGGGCCATATGGTGACCACAGGGGGCAAGGGAACATAGGGAACAATTGCATATAGTGTCAGATCATTGGTTCATCTCATCCTGTTCAGTACACCCAGCAGTGACTGGCAACGGCTTTCGAAGGATTCAGGCAAGAGACTTTCACAGCCCAAGCTAGATACCAGCAACTGAACCTGGGACCAAAGCATGCGGCATAAGATAGTTGCTGTTTAGAGCATGGTGCTGATAACGCCAAGGTTGCAGGTTCGATCCCCATATGGTATGGTACAGCTGCATGTTCCTGCGCAGGGGTGCCCAAACTTTTTTCAAAGAGGGCCAGATCTGATGAAGTGAACATGCATGAGGGCCGACCAAAGTTGTTGAGCTTTGTTTTACATTTTACCCCAAATTTCTTGAGCTTTTTTTTAAGGACTGAAGTTGTTCAGCTTTTTTAGGATTTTACCCCAGGACATATGCTACCATGGGGCCAGATTAAATCAACCGGTGGACCAGATTAGGCCCCTGAAATGGATTTTGGACATTCCTAGATGATCCTCAGGACTCCTAGGACTTACTTGAAACATGTCCTTAAGTTATCACACTTCAGATCAAAGGGAGGGTCTCAAGAGGATTGAGGATCCAATTTTCTGGCCGTCTTGAAATTATTTTTGAATGGAGGAGCATTCAATGTTTTGAGCAGTTGAAATACCGTACCTCTGATCTAGAGTAGTACAGCCTAGAAAGAAATCCAAGTCCCTTCCCATGAATTATGTGTGAGGAAAAAGTCTCAGGATTCCCATCAGTATTGCCTTGTTCCCATATATTTCTTCTTGCATATTATATTTTGCAGCCTCACTCATACATATAGCTTCTACTTCTATATTTCATGGAATCATAGAATTGAAGTGTTGGAGAGGACACTGGAGGTCTCTAGTCTAATCTCCTGTTATGCAGGACCCTCATATGTGGCGGCTGCGGGGGGGGGGGGCATTTTACAAATGGAGTATTAGAGTCAGATAGGACCCTGGGAGCGGGGTATGTGTGTCAAAGTTTTCAAGAAATCAAATATATTTTACACTTGAATTATTTAAATGACAAATTTGTTTTTATACTGTGGGACAACTAGGTAGGTATGGGATTTAGCCATACTATCATTAGTAATAACCATAAAGTTAATAAGAACACCATAAAGCAAAAATACTCTGGGTCCAATTTCAAAAAATGTAAAGCAATAACACTGCAGCAAAATATTAAAACTGGAAACTCAAAGAAGATAAAGAACAACCAGCAAATTTTAAAGTTTTATGTCTCACGCTAATTATGCCATGTATGAAAACCTTCCCTTGTTTTTCCCCCCTGTGGACGTGGCTACCATTTTGAATTTTTCTAATTCCTATCCATGTAGAGTCTTAGTTGCCAGCTACATTTATTTAGAAAGGAATGATAAACTCCATGATAAAAAAAATCTAAGCAGTAAACTTAAAAAATAGAGAATACTTTTAATAATACACAGATTAGTTGAGCAAAATTCAAAAGCAAAAAATAAACACACTAGGTAACATAGCCTTTCTTTATACCAGGGCTTGTGAGCCTATGGCCTTCGAGATTCCAATTGGCATGGGTCCCAATTTAGCCAAAGAGGCTGGTTTTCCCCAAACTACACCCAGCTGCCCCCACCTGACATCAAAAAAGGCAACAAGTAACAAGACTAATATTTTTTTTTTCAAAACATTACAGCCAGTGGGATTGAATTCTGAATTTGATCTCTCAGTGTTCATTTGACCACAGTTATGGGCACTGAAATCTGTATGTGAAATACATGCGATGTATGTATTGTCAGCATCTACCTCACCCTTCCCTTCATCCTCTTCCGTTCATCCTCTCCTATACCTCCTTATTTTTTACCAATGTTAAACACCTGTTGAGCAATTAGTAATGAAAGAGTGTATTTATATCTAGATCCAAACAGGTTAACTTTGCTAAGCAAATCAGTTTCTTAAACTTACGCCAAGAAAGTATTCTCTATAAGATGTAAGTATATGTATAAATTTCTGTAGTAAGTTTGATTTTATGTATAATGAATATGTATTTTTTTGATTTAGTTGATCATTTAGTAGCGCATTAAGCTATTTCTGATAAGTTTTGGTTTGAATTAGTGAATATCAATATACGTATCAAGACTTTGAGATTAGGCCACTGAAGAAGCCTGGGAAACTATCTTGGGAGTGTGCTACCTGCAAGCCCCAGTAAAAGGGCCCCATTGGGGGTGAACAGAGGCCTCTTGATTACTTGGACTGCCAGGGTGAAACAGGTGCAAAATGCCGGCATCCTGTCGACTACAACTCCACTAGCATCTCTCAGTATTGTGAATAACATCGAACTTACCTTTTGTTGGTATCTTAATGAACTTATCTAAAAGACTAAGTTAAGCATTTGAAAAATCTATTGAAACAAGACATTATAAGTTCATCTTAGGCTGGGTAGTTCGCAAGTCTCTGTGGCTTTGTATAATGTTTTGTATTTTTCTCAGAAGGTTGATAAAGTATGTATAATTATTGTTCTGTGTCTATTAATCTCCAACGTGTTGCATGAGTTGCACTACCCCACCTGACATCAGGCTTGAGGTAGCTAAAGACATGGCTACAAAGGTATAATTGGGAGCTGAAAGTGAGCTCCTGGCTGTTCCTTTCCAAGTAAGAATCATCGATTGTGACTGGCACTAACAGAGAGCTCCACTTGGGTGGGGTGCCCTAGGGAGTTCCAGTGCAGCCAAGAGGCCTTGTTGTCAATGCCACTGTTAGCAAGTCCCTTGGCAGGCATGCTTTCATGGCAGTGCACCTTCAAGGAAGTTCACTGCAAGCCCTTTCAAAGCCCATTTGCAGGGGTGGCTTGTATTCAAACTGCATGTGCAAATAAGCACATTTCCTCAGCAGGCACCAAACCACATCTGCAAAGAGAGCTCTGAGCAGCTCGCTGTTGAAACTGGTCATTTTGGAATCAGGCAAATGAGAAGTGAGTATTCCTGCTCACCTGTTCAAAGTTGCCACATGGTGTGTTGGGGAATAGATGATTCAGATTCAGTCCTCAACTCACCTCCAGATTTGCACCCTGTTTTATAAATTACCGATTCTTAATAACAAGGAATGCTGTGTATACACACACACACACACATGATACAGATAACCAGGCTACTAATTCTGACTGCAGCACCTGGGGGAAGTGTAGGCATCGCTTTTGATACCGTGCACACTGATTACCTTCGGAAAACTTCCAGAAAAATAAACCGTGACCAAACATGCTTTACCTTGAGCTCTTAATTTAATTTGTGCTAGTTAAGTGTTGCTCCTTGTAACAAAGCCATGGGGGGGGGGGGGAGAGGATGACACACAGACTTTCTCCTCCTCCTGCAATCCCTTTTGAAAGATTCAAAATAGAGGTTGTTATGCAAACAACCCTGAGTCATTTGCTTGTTTTTTTAAAAAGTTCCACACCTGCCACGTCATGCGCAACTTCAAAATAGATGGTGCCACAAGAGCAATATATGTTCCTACACGCCGTACACTGCAGGGGCTATGTTTCATCCCTTCATAAAGTGCCACCTCAAAGGCAGAGAACAATTTGCCTTAAAATGTTTAGAGCCTCACGTCAGTAAGCTCTTACACACATGAATAGTCTCGCTGAACACAATGGCCTAGCGCTCACTGAAGTGGTAAACCTGTGTCTCTGGGCTGCGCTACTTCAGAATGCAAGTGCTTCCAACAACTAAATCCAATAGAATACGGCATGTCACAGAGTTCCAGCTGAGCTTTCTCCCTTGACAATTGACTTTGTCTACGAGGAGGAATGGTTTATTTTCTTTTGTTTTCAGGAGGGAACCTTTTATCACATGAGGCCCTGCCTGGAGTCTGGAGTGGTATAGCCAAGACAAGGGATATAATAAGGCATCATTTTCTGTTGTGCTTCCATCACATTCAGCACTGTCTCTGTTCTGCTGCAGTTCATCTTTCTCCAAAGACTACGTTGTTCATCTTACGGTCCAGTGTGGCAAAATTACAATAGCCTGTAATTAACACAATTTGAGTAAATCACATTATTCCGCTTTGTGCATTTTAATGCAAAGGAAACTCAATGCAGGTGTGTGTGTATGAGGGAGAGGGAGAGAGGGAGAAATTATGTAGCATTACTGCAGTAATCCAGTTAATTTGCTGGATTGGCATGACTGCTGTTCCAGACATGGGATTGGACACTGTCAATTTCTCTTCCTTTTTCCATTGGAATTACCCAACATTCCTAGCCAAGACACAGGTTTCCTGCTGCAGTGAGAATGAGGCCAATGATGGACTGTTCCAAATTTATCACAAGACATGCCCACACAAACAGTGATGCTCCATCGTGAGATGCCAGAATGTTTATTTTTATTTTGCATTCAGTGCACATTTTTAAAAAGTCACTTATTTTCATGCCGAAGATAGTACATTATTATGATTCTCTGCATCTCTCCTGCTGCCCTCACCCTGTAGGTAGCAACCATAATTCCATAGCCAAGATTAAAAACAGACATTCCTGTCTAGGCATAGAACTAGATTTACTCCCCTCATTTTTTTAAAAAAAATACAAACAGTGCAACGGTACTGTGGAAGAAAACTGGGGAGGGGTGGTAGTGGAGAGAAGCAACACCTATCTACCCAATCTTTGTTTTCATTCCATTTTTAGAATGTCTTCATTTGTTTCTGAGACTAAATTATTTTTCTGTGCAAGCAGCAGTCTGTATGCTTATTCTAAGCATAATCTCTCTGTTTGTTCCTTCATGTAGTGGGAATATGGACAGTGCAGGATCTACGGTTCAAGTCCACACATTATGTTCTCCAGTCCCACTGCTGGGTAGGGCAGATATTTTTAGTCATTTGGTCAGGTGATTTCATCATGACTCTGGCCTGACAGTAGGCCAGTTTGGACATAATAGGAAACCATGTTTTTTCCTGCAATGTGCAGGAGAGTCAGAAAATCTCTGGCTCATATGCTTGGCCCTACCCTCCGTTTCTTTTCCACGAACAAGAGAAAGTTAAAAGCTTCTGCTTTTGATTTTAAACTAACCCCAGTTTCCTGTTACATAGAAACTCAGAGAACACTGCTTAGTTTAAACTCCAGATACTTAAAAACAAACCAGAATTAAACTGTGTTTTATTTTCTTGGCTTCTTCACTTATGTAACTAGAACACTCTGAGTTCAGACGTTACAGGGAACTGTGCTTATTTTAAAAGGAAGGTCTCCAATCTCTTTCTTTCTTTCTTTCTTTCTTTCTTTCTTTCTTTCTTTCTTTCTTTCTTTGTTTTAATGTATTTTTAATCTTTTGTTGGAAGCCGCCCGGAGTGGCTGGGGAAACCCAGCCAGATGGGCGGGGTATAAATAATTACTACTACTACTTGTTGTTGTTTAGTCGTTTAGTCGTGTCCGACTCTTCATGACCCCATAGACCAGAGCACGCCAAGCACTCCTGTCTTCCACTGCCTCCTGCAGTTTAGTCAAACTCATGCTGGTAGCTTCGAGAACACTGTCCAAACATCTCGTCCTCTTCGTCCCCTTCTCCTTGTGCCCTCCATCTTTCCCAACATCAGGGTCTTTCCCAGGGAGTCTTCTCTTCTCATGAGGTGGCCAAAGTATTAGAGCCTCAGCTTCAGGATCTGTCCTTCCAGTGAGCAGTCAGGGCTGATTTCCTTTAGAATGGAGAGGTTTGATCTTCTTGCAGTCCATGGGACTCTCAAGAGTCTCCTCCACCACCATAATTCAAAAGCATCAATTCTTCAGCGATCAGCCTTCTTTATGGTCCAGCTCTCACTTCCATACATCACTACTGGGAAAACCTTAGCTTTAACTATACAGACCTTTGTTGGCAAGGTGATGTCTCTGCTTTTTAAGATGCTGTCTAGGTTTGTCATTGCTTTCCTCCCAAGAAGCAGGCGTCTTTTAATTCCGTGGCTGCTGTCACCATCTGCGGTGATCATGGAGCCCAAGAAAGTAAAATCTCTCACTGCCTCCATTTCTTCCCCTTCTATTTGCCAGGACGTGATAGGACCAGTGGCCATGATCTTTGTTTTTTTTGATGTTGAGCTTCAAACCATATTTTGTGCTCTCCTCTTTCACCCTCATTAAAAGGTTCTTTAATTCCTCCTCACTTTCTGCCATCAAGGTTGTGTCATCTGCATATCTGAGGTTGTTGATATTTCTTCCGGCAATCTTAATTCCAGCTAGGGATTCATCCAGCCCAGCCTTTCGCATGATGAATTCTGCATATAAGTTAAATAAGCAGGGAGACAATATACAGCCTTGTCGTACTCCTTTCCCAATTTTGAACCAATCAGTTGTTCCATATCCGGTTCTAACTGTAGCTTCTTGTCCCACATAGAGATTTCTCAGGAGACAGATGAGGTGATCAGGCACTCCCATTTCTTTAAGAACTTGCCATAGTTTGCTGTGGTCGACACCGTCAAATACTATTATTATTATTATTATTATTATTATTATTATTATTATTATTCTATATTCAATGGCTATACCTACTAAAGCAGAGTTGACTTTCTTACCTTCACTCACCAATATGGGGAAGACATGTTTTTTCCTTCCCCATGAGTGATTGTGTGAGTGATCATAGATCTAATCTAGCCTCACCCAGCTCTGGATCCTGCGTGCCGCAGAATGTGCATTTTCAGTTCTCAAAGCACCCTATAGTCATGTATCTTTTGCATTGTGTCTCCATTTGGGAATGGATTTGGGCAGTGCAAACTCACCATTTCAAAGATGGAAACACGGACCTGCTTATAACACCACTGTTCTCCTGCTTTCTCCTCACATTACACATTGCTGAAATAGCTATGGGTTTGTAATCCTTTATTCTATGGGTGCATTCAGATGTAGTGTTTACTACACTCCTTTTCCTGTGCTAGAATGCTAGTGCTTCTGTCCCAGATTCTAATGTTCCTTTCACACCACATCACCTGTAGCATTGTGGAACTGTGACTTTTTGACTGATATGCCACCATGTCACACTCCATTTTAATTGGTGGGAAAGAATTGTATGCCAGAATTCCACCCCAAGCTCATCACGTGAATTCACAGTGCAAAACTCCTGTATTTTCCACATTTACATGTTTTTTTTCTTCCCCTGGAAATAAAATAATATAGAAATAAGAACTAAACTTCCACTAGCTTCGACTTGTTTCCCAGAAGTGGCATCTATGTTGAGTGAAAGATCACATAAAATGTGGAAATTATCAAGTAAGGAAATGTCAGGAAAATGACATTCTGCCTGTCTGCAAGCTACACTGGTCCCTTCACTCATTTAAAAGCGGGGTTGTTTGTTTTTTAAGTTAAAGATATTTTAGAAAAACCATTAAGTGTCTGTGCCAGTAGGTGATTCAGTTTAAAATGTATCTCAGGCTGTGCTCAGCTTGGTGCCATGGTGTTAATGTGTGTGCACATTTATATGCAGGGGCTTCTAGAGGCAGCATGTACGTCTTACTTGAGATTCCCTTTCTAGAGACCGTGGCGACTGAGCTCAACCCTGAAGAATAAGACGCTAAACAAAATTTTTGCAAGATAATCTCAAAAGGTTTTAAAAAACAGAGACAAGATCGGAGCATAAGGAAAGTTGGCAAGTATGGAACTGTAGCTCCAGACCCTTCAAGTGTCCCTGTTTTCCAGGGAATGCTTCTGATTTAGAGAAGGCTGATGACCTCTCAAAGTTCTTAACCTAGCTTAAGGTGGTCACCTGAACTAGGCAGATGTTTAACTGATATAATCAATCACAGTCAGTTCATCATTTGAAAAATATGATTTTAGAGCCATCTTACCTCAAAATAGGGATGCGGGTGGCGCTGTGGGTTAAATCACAGAGCCTAGGACTTGCCAATCAGAAGGTCGGCGGTTTGAATCCCCGCGACAGGGTGAGCTCCCATTGTTTGGTCCCTGCTCCTGCCCACCTAGCAGTTCAAAAGCATATCAAAGTGCAAGTAGATAAATAGGTACCACTCCTGCGGGAAGGTAAACGGCATTTCCGTGTGCTGCTCTGGTTCACCAGAAGTGGCTTAGTCATGCTGGCCACATGACCCGGAAGCTGTCTGCGGACAAACACTGGCTCCCTCGGCCAATAAAGCGAGATGAGCGCCGCAACCCCAGAGTCGGTCATGACTGGACCTAATGGTACCTTTACCTCAAAATGGCAACTAGATATTCTGTGTGGGCAACTGTAACCTTGGTATAAGGAGCCATTTGGCACCTAGCTTATCTATCTGAGATTCTAACACTGCTGCTATGGCAGCTTTCAGAACTGGGTATTAGCAAAAGCTTTGTGTTTTCTTTTAGGTAGAAAACCAGAAGCGAAGATAGGGTAGGTGGAAAACAGCTCCTGCTCAGGCTGCACGGAAAAAGCATTTGGGCTCGTGAAATTCATTCGGATTGTGCAGATAAAATATGATTGATAGAATTCTATAGGAGAAGGCATGAGTGTATGAAAATAGTCAAGATCCAAGGATCCCCAGGCCTGCAGCTGCAGATGGTGTAAATGTCAAGCAACATTCTGGCACCCTGGCATCTTCACTTGGTCACAAGTGGTTGAAAGCCAGATACAAAATGCACTTGGCGCCTGGCTAATTTCGAACGCTGCACAGCAGCCTCAATGCCTTAGAAGTGGATCATTTGCCATGATCATAAATAAGGACTTGCGTGTGTAGGTCCCCAAGCCACCCCTCAAAATAATTCACACATCACACGTACTTTAAGTTTAAGGTTTTTGAGCACTATTTTGGCCACAACTTTATTAAAATACAAAATCTGTGAGTGGTTGCTTAGACATTGGTTCTGACTATCTGTCCCCCCCACCTGGGACAGAACTGACATTCCGAACTCCATCACAAGCCAGTGAAGGGAAAGACAATGTTGGCGATCAGTTGAGCTGAGCGTCAGTCCCTCACTGATCACCCAACCAGCAAAAACCAAGTGGCACCAGCCAATCAGTCAAATGGCAAAATTCCTACTAGGCCCCTGCTCCAAGGCAGACGACCCCATGACAGGCAAAGCAAGGTCAACCGGAACACAGGGCGGGTGGGCAGGTGATCCGATGCACTCTGCTAAAGAGAAAGCATAAGGCAGAGTGCCCCAATATTTAAAGACTATGGTCCCACCCACCAATTTGCTACATGCAATTTGCCCCAGCAAGCCGGTCAGCCAATCGTTGCCCAGGCAATAGCCATTAACCTGCCTGGCAACAGAGGGCTGGCCTTGGCGGCCCACACCGCAACCCGTGCTCTCATTTTAGGGAGAACATGCCTTGTAAAAACATTTCCTACTATATTTAGTAGAGCTTATAGCTTGCCAATCTTACCTAAAGTCTTATAATGAATACAAATTTTAGGAAGGATAAAATCATTTGAGCATAACACCTCCAGCAACCACAGATTGCCCAGGTTTACAGATGGGATCCTCTGTCTGGGCCCTGCAGTGTTGTTGACGCTCTATGGAAATAGAAAGTTACCTGTGCAAAATGCAAATAATTTATCTAATGAGAAGCCCCTTCAAAAATAGCCTCGCCACTGGTGTGCTTTTGAGGAAACACAGCAGGCTTGCAAGATTCAGCATTCTTGTTTAACTAACCGTTGACCTTTCCTTTAAGCATACTCAGCTGCAAGGAGACAGAAAGCTGCTCATCAGAATAGTTCTTTGTTTTTCAATGTATGCAAAGGGATAGCAATTTGCAGGGAGGGATGCAAAATTAATCCTGTGCATAATCAATCTCAACCAACTTAAGCACCCCAAAAGACAGGAGATGTAATAAATGGCGCCCAGCACAATTTTCTATCTTCTAGTCTAGCTGCAATAATTTAGAAGCATTTGCAGTTCATGCTTTGCTTATGATGAAGCTAGAGCAATTATCATGACAAGAAGATAGATTTCATAAAAACAACAATAGTAGACAAATGGGTAGACTTTTCCTGTAACCCATTAGGTCTAACTGCTGAACAAACTATAGATTTAGCATACAACCAACTTGAGGAAATAATTAATTTAGAACATAGCCTTGCAGCTCTTTGTTTTTAACCATAAATAACTATGCTGTTATACAGAGGTACACCCTTTAAGGGCAGTACACATTAATTTTCCTTTAGCCTCATCTTGTAAAATAATCCTTCCCCTCCAAAGTATCATCTGTAGGTATAGGAAGCAACTTTCTTGCTGCTTCCTGCATCCTGCCAAGTCACTGTTGTCTGAAATGCTCACATGCCCTCCAACATTTATCCAATGAAAATAGGGACATCCCATTTAACAACAACAACAACAACAATAATAATAATTTTATTATTTATACCCTATCCATCTGACTGGGTTGCTCCAGCCACCCTGGGCAGCATCCTGCATATGTAAAAACATAATAAAACATTAAACATTAAAAAAACCTCTATACAGGGCTGCCTTCAGATGTCTTCAAAAGGTTGTATAGTTACTTATCTCCTTGGCTTGGGGTTTGCATAACTCCATACCCTCTAACATTCCTCACATGAATGCGTCCTAAGGAAAAGGGGACATTCCAGGATCAAATCAGAAACCGGGGCGACTTCTACCGATCCAGGACTGTCCCCCCAAAATAGGGACACTGGGTCTGTAATCCAGACAGCACAAATTGCCTCTAGTGTAAAAGCAAAGTACAATCATACCTTGGTTGCAAATGGCTTAGTTGTCAAACAAATCGGCTCCCGAACATTGCAAACCCAGAAGCAAGTGTTCCGGTTTGCAAACGTTTTTCAGAAGTCAAACGTCCAACGTGGCTTCCGCTTCAGAGCAGGAAGCTCCTGCAGCCAATCAAAAGCCGCACTTTGGTTTTGGAAGTCAAACGGATTTCCAGAATGGATTGAGTTCTAGAACCAAGGTACCACTGTAGCAGAATCCCTCCCAAAACAGAAACAAACATAAGGCATTATTCAGCAAAAGGAGAAAAGGCATGTGCTCCAGGTTTCTTCCTTAGCCATGAAAGCACTTCCTAGTTTGATCGCCTTAAGTTATGTCTTGCTTAAGTAATCAAAACGCTTCTTCTAGTGAGTAAGCTGCTTTTGTTGAGAGTGTAGGGTTTGGCAGGGAATCATTCCAGGCTTGAAGAATACATGGTTGACTCCATTTCT
This sequence comes from Podarcis tiliguerta, assembly GCF_965153285.1. NCBI lineage: Eukaryota > Metazoa > Chordata > Lepidosauria > Squamata > Lacertidae > Podarcis > Podarcis tiliguerta. Next base: position 18,624,287 of record NC_139550.1, read on the forward strand.
AGCCAGGCCTAATTGTCCTTCTTGTGAACATGTGGCTATCTCCGCCTGAATTTAATTATCATTCACTTGAGGCCATTTGGTGAGATTAGAGGAAATACTATAATAAGAATAAAACAGATAGGGGGAGGGGAGAAACCTGCCAGATAAATGACAGCTTCTGATCCTGCTCCAGCAACCCTAGAGGGACTTGTTCACTTGAGCTCCCTGTTTGGAGAAGCAGAATGTTCCCGCTCCATCATTTCAGAGACCTTTTATACATCACATTGTACATCCAACAAAATACGTAAGAGTCGATACTCTTAGGCACCATCTTGCCAATTGTTTCATCATATTTGGGGGGGGGGGGGCAACAACACTCCCTCTACATCTGTTTGCCAGTCTGTGTCCACAATTAATTCTACAACCAGCTCTTTCATTATGTTAATCTTTTTTTGGTCATGTGTATGCACTTTGGCAAGTTATGTCGATAGTTGTTGTTTTTCTCTCTCTCCCTGCCTCTCTCAGTTGCATGGAATCTTTTCTCATCGGAAATGTAAATCATTGCAAGTTGAATGTCTGAGTGGCTCGGTCTGGTTTATGAAAAATCTTCAGGAAAACTAAGCTCATTAACTGCAAGAGAACTGAATCAGCTCTACCACGCTTTTGATGTTGCACCTGTTCACGTTTAATTGAATTTAATTTAATAGAAATGATCCAATCATTTCCCCACCTCCTGTTCACATTTTGTTTGTTTGTTTGTTTGTTTCCAGGCAGACCACAGCTCAGAGGAAATCTATGTCATCATGCTTTTCATTTAAAGCAGCCGTGGCTCGAGAAAAAATGGCTTGAGACTTGTCATTTGGATAGCCAGCTCCTCTGCTTTGAACCAAGAACATTTGAACATGGTTGAGAGTTCACTGGCTTGTAAATTTGCTAGCTTTAATGAGATGACTGCAGAGGTGGAGATTTGCCAGATTTTTTTGATGGGGAGGTGGCACGTGAAAATGTTTATAATAAATGCAGCAAAAGATTTGAGTCAAGAAAGATCTCAGAAGCAGAGTTATTAACTCAAATAATAGGAAGCATTTTATTATTGAACTATTACTTAGTTTCCATAAGTACTGAAAACCAGACCATGGAGAGAAAACAGAACATAGCCCTGTTGGACTATGGGCTATTATTAAAATGAGGCTGCATTTTAAATTGTATTTTTAACCTGTATTTTAAATTGTTGGGTTTTTCCTCCCCTATTATGTTTTTATTGTAATTTTACTGGTGTTAGCCGCCCTGAGCTCAGCTGTGGCAGGGAAGAGTGGGGTATAAATACATTATTATTATTATTATTATTATTATTATTATTATTATTATTAATTGGGATGCTCATAGAGAGGAGCAGAAAGACCAGTTAGAAGAATCACCAGAATCCCTTAGTTTTCCTCATGCTTACTGGTGTCATTGTGTTGATCCTTGATCCCAGAAGGTGATCAATTGCCTATCAGCTCAGCCAGAAGTTCACAGTTTACGTTTATTCCATTTTTATGTATTTATTATTATTTTATCCCCTTTTACCTCTGGATAACAGGGTGGTTAACAATGTAAAAACACAAAAAAACACAACATAGTAGCAAACGAAAACTATAACACAGAGAGAGGGAGAGAGTTTAAAAGGGCACAGATTAGCTGAAGGTCTGGGAGAAGAAAGTTTTTGCCTGGTGTTTGAAGATATGTAATGAACAAGCCACCGTAGAAAAGGCCCGTTCTCATGTTGCCACCCTCTGGACCTCTCACGGAGCAGGCACATGAAGAAAGGTCTTAGACTGCGAGGTCTGGGTCAGTTCATATGGGGAGAGTCCTTGAGGTATTGCAGTCCTTGAGATATCGCAGTTAAAATCTTAGCTTTGCCAATAAACTTACAAGGTGGACTTACTAATCTTCAATTTTGCCAGCCTCTTCCGGTGCTGGTGGTGGACTATTTATTTATTATTTATTTTTTATTTTTACTTCATTTCTATAGCCCTCTTCATCATCAATCCTATGGCTTGATAAAAACATAATAGGGCAGGAAAAACCCAACAATTTAAAATACAGGTTAAAAATACAATTTAAAATGCAGCCTCATTTTAATAATAGCCCATAGTCCAACAGGGCTATGTTCTGTTTTCTCTCGGTGGTCTGGTTTTCAGTTTACAACAATGCAATATAATTCTGATTATAAGAATTCTAAACAGTTTTTAATACCGAGTTTTAAATTTCTGTAACTCAACCTTTGGATCTTATGGTGAAGATTTGATAAGAAATAATATTAATAATGATAATGATAGCAATCCATGCAGGATCCGACACCTCAGAGAGGCTACACAGCAGAGTGATTACACTGATGATGATGATGATAATAATAATAATAATAATTCCCTGCTCATCTGACTCTAACTGCATCTTGCCATTCCATAGGAAGACTACAGCCTTGGCAGCATCATAATGGAAAATCCCCAATCTCTCATTCAGCAATCTCTCAAAGTCCATAGGTACAGAGGTATCTGAGGGTGGATCATCTTAATGGGTCCCCAACCACAGCTGCTTGTGGACTGTAAGAACAAACCTCACCAGGAAAGGATCTGACCATGACAAAGGGGTTATTGCAAAGCCCTCTCTAATCCTCACATGCTCTGGGGGGACTTCAACATCAACCATGACAGGGATAACTTCATGTGAGGGGTTTTCCTTCACCACCCCTCCAATAAAATATTTGAGGGGGCATTCCAAACAGTGTGCGTGTGCCATGTCATGCAATCTATTATGCCGGGCATGACTTACTTGCCCCCCCACAATATTATATTCAAGTTGGCACCATATAAAAAGGCATAATGTAAAAAGCGAATGTAAAAAGCGAATGACAATTGACCGTCATGTGCATATAACAGTGTGATTATGTTAAGTTTATTTTAGGTTTAGTTTATTTATTTATTAGCACACTGTGAGTGGGGGGGGGTTGCTCACATGGTAGTGGTAGTGACTAAGTTTATTTCATCATGTGATGAATTTTGAATTAGGTATATATGGGGGGACAGGGACGCGGGTGGCACTGTGGGTTAAACCACAGAGCCTAGGACTTGCCGATCAGAAGGTGGGCGGTTCGAATCCCCGCGACAGGGTGAGCTCCTGTTGCTCAGTCCCTGCTCCTGCCAACCTAGCATTTCGAAAGCACCTCAAACTGCAAGTAGATAAATAGGTACCGCTCCGGCGGGAAGGTAAACGACATTTCTGTGCACTGCTATGGTTCGCCAGAAGTGGCTTAGTCATGCTGGCCACATGACCTGGAAGCTGTACACCGGCTCCCTCGGCCAATAAAGCGAGATGAGCGCCACAACCCCAGAGTTGGCCACGACTGGACCTAATGGTCAGGGGTCCCTTTACATTTATATATGGGGGCACCAAAAAAAATTAAGTGGTTATAGCCTCTAAAGGTCTTAATTTTCCCCTGAGCTCAGTTGTGGCTCACTGCAGTCACCTTCCAAAGGTTGGCCTGCACAAATCTCGAGACATAGTGGTAGCTATTCACCCTCAGCACTCACAGCTAGACCTCAGACTTCATACATACTGGCCTTGGTTTTTTGTGGAAGCCACCACACATTGGGGTCATGAGACTGGGCTACAGTGAAGCAAAAATAACATTTCAATTATAATATGGGTATTATACCAAGTTATGGAACAGAGTTTCTTTAGCACCCTTTACATACAGAACCTCTGATCTTCTGCTGTTCATTTTTGTTAATATTTGAAATATGAAATTGCTGGTGGCTTTGTTTTTTGTTTTAATCTACAGGGCTTGGCTTGATCCCTCAGTGGGCTAGGAAGGTTAAGAAAGGGAATATACCAATTGGATTTTCCCTTTTGAGCCTAATAAGTGCCCCCATTTCGTGGTTTCTTATATTTGTCACCACAGTTCTTCTGTTGCAAGATTAATCCTCACAGCATCATGCACATATGAAGAAAGCCCTAATAAGTTTAAACCTTGTGCCAGGCCATCTCTAATTGAACTCGTTCGTTGGGAGAAAGCTTTTTCTTAATGATGCCTTCAAGCAGCTTAATAGTTTTGAGAAAAATCCACCTCGTCCGAGCTTTCAAGTATGAGTGCATGAGGCAGGTTTAATGAGCCAATTTCCACCATGTTTCATTTCTAACTCTGTCACAGGTTTTGCACACCTCTGAAGTTAACAAGGTGTCGGACAATGGACAACCTACTGCTTTGTTTAGCATCCTAAGTTTTTATATGTAATTGATCATCAGGCTCAATTATTCTCATACAGAAAACAGAGTATTTTGTGGCCTGCTGACCACTTGCTACTCTCTCATCCGCAGAGGTGTGCAGTTTTTGATGGATGTTAAATTCATTGACTTATGAAAACTTTCAGCTGAAGATTAGAAATAATGTGTTGGAAAGAGCACAAATTGATATTTTTGAAAGACGCAGAAGGGTAATAATTGGAGAATTATATTCAGTTTGCCTTTAAAGGTGAGCCCACCTAATTTCATAGAATCATAGTATTGTAGAGTTGGAACGGAGACCAAGGGTCTTTTAATTCAACTGTCTGCAATGGCCGCTCCCCACATTAAATGGGGGGCACCCTTTGCGTGGTCGGGTGCAGCCCCTAGACCCTATGCAGCAACATTAGCACAGGCTTGGCTTTGTCTTCCACCAGGTGGGATACCTGGAGGTCTCCACCTACCTCAATCAGTTGCACAATCCTGCCTGGGGAAGCGTTGCCAAGGTGATCAGGCCAGGTAGGAGGACGGACCACCTGCCCACACAAAAGAGGGAAGATCTTACCTGGGAATAGTCAGTTGGCTCCAGAGCTTCTCCCACCCTACCCACCCTCAGTTAAGACTTCTTTTGCAGGTTAACCTTTTCTCCACAGGTACACGGGCACTGCTACGTCAGCACAGTGGTGGCACAGGGATCAATAGACCGTTAAACATCCGGGAACCCTGTGTGATCGCCACACCCTGACACAAAAAAAGTGACAATTTGTTGTTGACAAAAGACAGCTGGACGTATAAAGGGCCCCATTACCTTCAGTAGATTAGGGCTTCATCAAACCAAAATCCGGCCATGCAGATGACCATCGAATCTCTGCTTAAATACCTCCAAGGAAGGAGAGCCCACCACCTTCTGAAGGAGACCATCTTACTATTGAACATCTCTTACCATCAGAAAGTTCTTTGCATTGAGGAGCTTGGAAGATCACAGGCAACTTGAGAGTATTGTCTGCACGTTTCATCGTAGTGAAGGAGTCTATAGATTGCAGGGGTTTGGACTAGATGAACCTTTGTATCCCTTTCTCAGGACCACAATACCTCAAAGACCGTCTCTCCCCATATAAACTGACCTGGACCCTGCAATCATCATTGGATGTGTGGATGGTTTTGTTTTTGTTTGTTACTACGTTGTGTATTTTTGTGCTGTAAATTGTAAACTGCCCTGTGATCCTTGGATGAAAGGCGATATATAAATTTAATAAATAATAATGCTAATAATAATGACTCCACATTTTTTTTTAATTCTATGGGGTTCCCAAGCTTTGATCCTGTACTTCATTCACTGTATTATTATTATTATTATTATTATTATTATTATTATTATTATTATATTACTATTAATATTATTTCCCATCATTATCATTTCAAATTATATATCACCCTTTATCAGAAGATTCCAGGGTGTGTGCAACGTTAAAAACACGCTACAGAACATCAATGATAAAAAACATCATAAAGACATCATAAAGACAGCTCCAGTTCTAAAGAACTTAGCACTGATAAACTCTTCCACTATTGGTGCATTTGGGAGTTAGAGCTAAGATATATCATGCTTAGGGACACGGGTGGCGCTGTGGGTAAAAGCCTCAGCGCCTAGGGCTTGCCGATCGAAAGGTCGGCGGTTCGAATCCCCGCGGCGGGGTGCGCTCCCGTCGTTCGGTCCCAGCTCCTGCCCACCTAGCAGTTCAAAAGCACCCTTAAGTACAAGTAGATAAATAGGGATCGCTTACTAGCGGGAAGGTAAACGGCGTTTCCGTGTGCGGCTCTGAAGTGAAGTGTGAAGTGTCTCTGGACAGCGCTGGCCCCCGGCCTCTTGAATGAGATGGGCGCACAACCCTAGAGTCTGTCAAGACTGGCCCGTATGGGCAGGGGTACCTTTATATCACGCTTACTCAAATGATCCCTCCACACTGAGGTTTTTTGAGCAAGACCCATATGGAATAAATTTGCACTTAGATAATCCTTATCATTCTAGGAAACAAAGATTTTGGGGTTTTTTTTTTTAATTCCACTTTGAGTGAGGATTAACATGTTTGTTGCCTTCTGTCCCTGGAAGTTGTGCTATGCTCAATGCTCAATGCCTATGGCACACACTACAAACTGAATAATATCTCATCAGAAGCATGTTAAATTTCCAAGCATCAAGAGTGATATGATTAAAGCTGTGCATCTATGTCTTTCCTAATGAGATACTATTTAATGAGCTTTCCTTGTTTTTCCAAGACATCAGAGTCTCACAGGAACCAGTTCCCACCCCACTGCTTGCTTGAGCTGGGCCAAGTGTACTTTTCAAGAATTCCAGGGGCTAAAATATGCAACAAGGAGCAACTTTCTTCTTTCTTTAAGTCAGCAGTGCACTTTCCCAATCTGTGCACGTCTCGGCGTTGAGCAGAGAATAATCAGTTTGTCTACAGATTTATCAGGAGGTCAGTAATGCCCCACGTGAATTCTTTGGTCTGTGAAGCTATCTTAATCTAAAGGAAAAATGGCAGAAAATAGGCACAGCTACACAGGTGGAAAGATTTCTGTTCTTAAAATAAATACATTTCCTCCTTTTATTTGCTTTTAATTTTATTTTAAAGTAAAGGACTTTCTTCAGACTCACAAACGGGACAATAATGTCCAAATGGAATAAGGGGACAAGAATGTGCTCAAGGGACCATTTTTAAAACAAAGTCACGAGGTGTGTTTTTTGTTGTTGTTGTTGTTTTTTGTAGCTTCTCTCCTCAAACTTCTTCTTGGCAGAATGTCAACTCAGCTTGCTTCATCTCTTGTTGCTTTAATCCCTATCTAATGAAATAACCGGACAAGACAGCAGCATATGGTTTGGGGGTTCAAAAAGTCCTCAAGTTTATTGGATACAGATGTGAAGGTACTGGGTAAAGGCATTTAATTAACTCAAGCCCATCTCCTTGTGCCCTCCATCTTTCCCAACATCAGGGTCTTTTCCAGGGAGTCTTCTCTTCTCATGAGGTGGCCAAAGTATTAGAGCCTCAGCTTCAGGCTGATTTCCTTCAGAATGGATAGATTTGATCTTCTTGCAGTCCACGGGACTCTCAAGAGTCTCCTCCAGCACCATAATTCAAAAGCGATCAGCCTTCTTGATGGTCCAGCTCTCACTTCCATACATCACTACTGGGAAAACCATAGCTTTAACTATACAGACCTTTGCTGGCAAGGTGATGTCTCTGCTTTTTAAGATGCTCTCTAGGTTTGTCATTGTTTTTCTCCCAAGAAGCAGGCATCTTTTAATTTCGTGACTGCTGTCACCATCTGCAGTGATCATGGAGCCCAAGAAAGTAAAATCTCTCACTGCCTCCATTTCTTCCCCTTCTATTTGCCAGGAGGTGATAGGCGCAGTGGCCATGATCTTGGTTTTTTTGATGTTGAGCTTCAGACCACATTTTGCGCTCTCTTCTTTCACCCTCATTAAAAGGTTCTTCAATTCCTCCTCACTTTCTGCCATCAAGGTTGTGTCATCTGCATATCTGAGGTTGTTGATATTTCTTCCGGCAATCTTAATTCCAGCTAGGGATTCATCCAGCCCAGCCTTTCGCATGATGAATTCTGCATATAAGTTAAATAAGCAGGGAGACAATATACAGCCTTGTCGTACTCCTTTCCCAATTTTGAACCAATCAGTTGGCCCATATCTAGTTCTAACTGTAGCTTCTTGTCCCACATAGAGATTCAGAAGTAGTGTATGTATGTTCTGCACTCCAAATCTGAAATAGTATGTGCATTTTTAACAGCCAGGTTTCCTGGCATGAAACATGGAAGCAACTGCTTCATACTCTTCTGATAACTTTGTTTGTTTGTTTGTTAATTCCATGGAAATGTGTTCATGTAAATGCATCCAGCTATTCAAAACACTACAGACCTAGATGGGCCAGGAGTCTGACTCAGGCATGAGTTAGCCTTCTGTGTTTCTTTGAGATCCTCTACACCAGGCATGGCCAAACTTGGCCCGCCAGCTGTTTTGGGACTACAACTCCCATCACCCCTAGCTAACAGGACCAGTGGTCAGGGATGATGGGAATTGTAGTCCCAAAACAGCTGGAGGGCCAAGTTTGGCCATGCCTGCTCTACATCAAGCAGGCTATTGATGAGGCAAGGACGCAATAGGTGTAAGGGAACAGCAGAGTGCTCAATCAAAGGTGCTCAATCAAAGTCCATGGTGAGATCAAGAGAGGACCCAACAAGTAAAGATGTGCGGCTGTAGGTGGCCTATACCTGAGAAGCTAAAAAGGACAAGCAACCTGAAGAAATTGGGGAAATGAAAGGTGTGGAGGATGAAAGAGAAGCAAGAAGACTCTTTCAATGGCCTTCCATACTGCAGTGCCAGATTACCAAATAGGCAGAGTAGGCCCCATATCTTTTAGGACCCCCACAGCAATGGACCAAAATAATATTGATTTGATCTTCAAAGAAGATTACAATCAAGTTCTCTTAGTTCAATGTTATCCCACTACAGTATGCCCATGAAGGGTCCCCCTGAAAATTTGACTGCCTAGGGGGCTCCACAGGATTTAATCTGGCACTGTCCATAGAATACCTTTCAGACCTTGAGAAGGTGTGTGACACTATACTGAGGTGCAAAGATCATTTGGGCAGATAACCAGAGAAGTCCTGAACCTCTGACTGTTCCTGATTGTGATGCCGTGTTTCCTTACTCACTATCCTGAAGAGCCTTGTTGTCTCTCACTTCCATGAAAACAATATGTAACTTGGATAATAAATAAAGTGATGAAAAGTTGTACAGTATTCTTGAAAGAATTCTTTTTGAAGAAAGCAAAAGGATGGACTTTTACTGTTTTGTCACACCATCATTCCATTCACAGTTGAATGTAGGCTATGATTAGAAGACAGTGATTTAATTATAACTTATCTATCAAGAGCAATTCTTAAATTTAGAAGAAATATACATGTCTCCTTATGTTTTATCTCTTATATAAAGATAATAATTGAGTAAGTAGGTGTAAGCCTCCTTTGAATTTCCAGAACCAATTATCTATTATACCAATTTTATGGGACCATTGAGTTATTATTTTCACATGAAGTCTTAGAAACTGTCTAAAAGTACAATGATTTCTAAGGAAAATGGCTTTCTGTCATTTGAAACCCCTTCTCTGTGTACCTGTTAGCTGAACAGCTTTGATAACAGAGTTGGTAAGAGTTGGATTTAGATAAAATCTTCTCCTTTCAAAATCTTGAGAGATAAACTTTGTAGCAGGAAATGTTTAAGAACTATTACTGCTTACTTTAGACTGTTTTATATTTTGATAGAAGTTTCTTAGTAAAGTGGGAAATGGATTCAAAGGTTCTTCCCTTATTGAATCCTTGTTAGTACAAAAATTGAACTCATCAAAACAATTTTATAGAAATGGTAATCTAGGGCTTCCTGTATGCTGGAACTACATTTTGATACCATACCCGGGAATATTTCTCCAATGAAAATATGGACAGCCTATTCCATGCCCTCCAACATTTCTCCAATGAAAATAGGAATGCCATAAGGAAAAGTGGGACATTCTTGGATCAAATCAGAAACCAGGGTGGCTTCTGTGAATCTGGGACTGTACCTGGAAAATAGGGACACTTGGAGGGTCTGTAACCAGCACTAACACAGTCCAGATCCATAACAAATTAGTAAACGCATCATTACTCCTCATACGTTTCATATTCAAATGTAATTGCTTTCCCATGGTCTTCCATGTCATGGTAGAGTTGAACATTGTTGCCATGATGGGAGGTAATGAGCACCAAAGCTGGATGCTCAGAGATAGGTGATGATAACTCCTTGGAAATCTACAGATATTGCTGCTGCTGCTGCTGCTGCTGTTTTCCACCAATGCACTTCTGCATGAAAGATTCATTGGCATACGAAGCTTCACGAGAACTATTGCATGCTGTGAACTACATGAAACAGGCCTACAGTAGGCCTACAGAAAAGTCATCCTTTGCCCACGTAATCAGTTCTGGGTAGATTGCTTTTACTGGAAACTGAGGTAGGTATATGCAGCCAAAAAGTTTGGGACCTCATATTTCCAAATATTGATATTTTTAATAGCTCTCAGTTAAAACAGTGACCCAGGGAGTATTATGCTACTACAGAAATGCCTCCCTGCTTGCGAAATGACAATCCCTGATAAAATTCACAGCAGAGGAGCCCGATTCACGCTAATGAGGCTCCTCGGGTGTAAATGTTCAGCGAAGAGTGTGTTCAGGAGGATGAATTGCCTTTTCCAGCACAGCTGCTCCTGCCCTGCCACTTCCAAACTCTCTGTGTTGTTCAGCATGTCAGATTCAATTCTGCTCAGCTACTGTACTGCTAAGGTTGTCATAAGGAAGCTAACCCAGCATATGCAGGTGACAGAAGCTGTGACCCACATACTAGTTAAGTCAGAGTACACGGATTTTACTTCTCCTTAAATAAAAATCAATGGGACTTAAATCGGCTTAAAATCCGTGTTTTCCGGAGTTGCCCGGAACATGCATCGGACTGATCATTACCCAGCTGAGTGTCATTCATGACCATAATATCCTTAAGTGTACTCCATTATGGAACCGTGCAGGCTGGATCCAAAGCTATTAATAATACGCCACGGCAAGGCTTAAGACAGGGCACTGAGCTTCTTCAGCCAACATTTCTCCACAATAACTTCTCATTATAATGGCCAATAGCCCCATGGCTATTTTTATATTTCCATGTAACAGAGTTAAGTGTGGTTATTTAGGGAAGTGTTCATTTTGCAGACTTCAGAAAATATGAACAAGGTGTGAAATCAACTCTGCGGACTTCACTGAAACTTGGAAGATTTGGTGGTTTCATATCAAGAATGCAGATTGCGTGTCGAGGTCCCCAGGGCCACCCCAATAACTCACACATCACACAGAAATTTTTGTTTAAGATTTTTGGCATAATTTTGGCCACAACTTTATTGAAATACATATTTGTGAGTGGTTGCTTAGGCATTGGTTGCGACTATCTGCCCCCACCATGGGGGACAGACTGACATTCCGCACGATGCAAAAGTCAGAAATAGGGGAATACACTTGGGGGTTACGCGGAGCAGGGAACCTGCCCTCACCCCAAATGCAACCAGGAGCTCATTGCTATGGCCCAAGCCCCCTTGACAGAGTGGACAAGCAATAGTTAGCCCCCAATTCCTTTAACGGAATCCCTTGCAGCAGCAGCATTAGAGGGGCAGGCACTCAACCTACCAATGGCAGGCACTCAACCACGTCCCCTCAACCAACCAAACCATAAACCAATGCCTAACCGCAACCTTACAAGTTGTGACGATTTGCTACGCAGTAGGCAAAAACCAAATGGCCCCAGCCAATCAGCCAGATGGACATAATTCCTACCAGGCCCCTGCCACAAGAGCAGACGACCCCATGACAGGCATAGCAAGGTCAAAGCGAACAACCCTAATTCTAGGGGGGGGGGGGGACGGGCAATCTGATGCATGGTCGAAAAGAGGAAGCCCTAGCCTCGTGCAAGGAGTTTTAGCATTTCTGGCTGTCAATCAACAAATGGCAACATTAAATTCTTCCCAACAACAAGGGAAGCCCCAATCGCCTAAGTGGCCAATGAACAATTAGCCCGCCCCCAACTTTGGAGTGTCCTGGCGGCCCCCACCGCAACACGTGCTCTCCATGAAGGAGAACACACTTTGTTACACACTCCCCAATTCCCCAGACAGAGGGACATTTTGTGGGTAGTGCTACCAGCTTTTAGTTTCCTTTGCAGGCGAGAAAGCACTGGGGACTGTGATGTCTTTATAATAATTTTGCATATACAGTGGTACCTCAGATTACATACGCTTCAGGTTACAGATGCTTCAGGTTACAGACTCCGCTAACCCAGAAATAGTGCTTCAGGTTAAGAACTTTGCTTCAGGATGAGAATAGAAATTGTGCTCCGGCGGCACGGCAGCAGCAGGAGGCCCCATTAGCTAAAGTGGTGCTTCAGGTTAAGAACAGTTTCAGGTTAAGTACGGACCTCCGTAACGAATTAAGTACTTAACCCGAGGTACCACTGTAGAGGTGAAACTGAGCGTTGGCTTTAGGAAATCACATTAGGAACTGCATAACAAATCAAACTGGAATGACACAAAGCACACTTGAATCAGATTGGGCTGATTCCAAATGCTACAGGTAGACGGCAAAACATTTGGTAACCGTACCTCCCTAACACATTTCATCCTTACATTGCATTTGGGGGTGTCTTCATACTTGAGAGGCAGGGAAGGTTTTTCAGATCAAGGGGTGTAATTCTTCTCTAGACACCATCTGGGGACCGCATGTCAGTTTGGGGCATGACCAATGTTACCGCAACATTGCAAAGGCTGCAGAAAAACTGGGCAGGTTCAGAAACAAAATGTGGATGGAGCAACTGATGTCATTCAGGCCTTGGTAGAGAAGCCTGTCTTTCAGCTACACAAAAGTCAGAGTTTTCTACACAAATACCCACACACTCTATCTTCCATCTAGACAAGCAAGAAGCAAACAGATCATATATGGTCCAAGAACACATTCCATCATCGTTTTGGAGAAATTTAGAAGGAGGTTCTTAGATTGGAGGCTAACCTCCCAGAAACCCAAAAGAAAAGGACCCAGGCTCCTGGCGAAGAGCTATGACTTTATTAAAATACAAATGTGCATAAGGACAGTCTCAAAAATGAGAAAGAGGTTGCAAAGAACTACATCCAAAGCAGTGTTTTCTATACACTTCCAGATTACACATGTCATTTAATTTCACCAGTCAAAGGATCACAGCAATCTTAATAGATGCAACCGAATGTTATCATGTTAAACCAATCAAAATCATTTGGTCTTCAGATCAGCCCTCATCATAATATCATGTGATTACATATAACCATTTTTCCTGTTTATTAAATGTCTTCCAATGTCCTCTTACATCGGTCTGCAAAACAATTCAAGATTAATCACAATTGCCTTGCTGATTCTCTTTTCAGGCCTACAATGGCCACCATAGATCCTAACAGGTTATTCTTTTCGGTGTTCCGTTTTCTATGTACAGTACCTAAAAACAGCTAGTTCTGTGCTGTAAAAGGTGGCTGCAGGCCCTTTAGTTAAGCTAGGCCACAGACTGAAAAGAACATGGAATAATCAAAATGATATCATTTTCTCCAACTATCACAGTTTAAGGACACATGCCAGGGACAGGCTGTGTGGATGGTTAAGAGTGTGGCTTGAGGAGGGATCTCTGGCCCACAAGAGAGAACTGAGGACTGAATTGAGAGGGCTGGGAGGCCACATTCACCTCCCCAAAGATCCTCACCCCTGCCTAATGTGATTGTTGTTCATGTAAGGAACCTGTGGCTTTGGAATGCAATAAGAGAAGCAGTTCTTGGTTTTGCATATCTTTGATAAGAGAGCTCTGCTCCGTACTGAATATATTTGTTCTTATTTTATCCTGTTTAAATCTCCGCTGGTGAACAAGGAATGACACAGACTTAATTACCGTGTAGATGATAAAGCCAATTATGTAAGGATCCTGGTCCCACATTCTCACCACCAGCTACTACTATTATTAGATTGGTTTAGAACTAATGAGGCAAATTAATCAGTTTATTAATCATGCCCTCTTATATTTAAAAGCAGGAAGCAGTCACCCCCTTGTTTAAAATTATTATACTGACAGGCCTTTCTCTTCCTATATTTAGCTTCTCCAGACCCACTCCATTTACATAAATGCTGTGCCTGAATATTTCTCACATAAAGATTCAACAATGTATGACTTAAAAGATACAAAACAGCATGTAATGAAGATAATATTTCAAATCCCTTTAATGTTTAAGTCATGGGTGTGCATACATTAGCATGGGTTAATTTGAAGTCATTTACTTAAGCAAAGCATAGCCTGTATGAGAGAGAGAAATCAGCTTGTAAAGGTTAAATAAGGAATCTCTGAAATATGTGGAGGTGCTTTTCCATTAAGTTTGACTGATTAATGCTCAAAACCGAAACAATTCTTTGTATAGTGTAATTGACTGACACCATATGTATTTATTTCCTTATTTATATCCTGCATTTTCCCATCATGAACCCAAGCCGGAGTACATGTGGTTTCTAGGTAATCAATAATACAGGTGCTGACCGGTCCTAGACCTGCTTCACTTCAGAAGCTAGTGGCCTCATGTGCCTTTAAACATATTTGTGTGTGTTTGTGTGTTTATTTTGTTGATTTACTCTGCATGGTTGTGAGTTTTCAAAGCTTGGAAAAAATGAATATAAACATTAAATGCAAAAAAAACCCAACCCCACAAAAAAACTTGTTTCTGGGATAAATTGGATTGGATCCAAACTAAGATAGCCAAACTTCAGACCCAATGTCTTAAGAGTCATGGGTTTCAATCAGACCAAAATATGACATCATCTTTTGTTTATAGCAAATCAAACTTCAAGGGCAGCATGCATCAATATTCCTGGATTTATTTGCTTCTTCAAGGGCTGCCATACCTGCAGATTTCATCCACTTCTATGTGTTAGGATATTTCCGTTCCACCTTAAAAGGGAGCAGGATGTTTGTGTCACAGTCTGCGTATTTCCTTTTTCACAGGATGTTTCTGTTGTGTCTTTCGTTTCTCTCTCTCTCTGCCGGAACTCTGAAGCAGGCAGTCATGTTTTTCTTTGTTCTGATCAACGCAGAAATAAACTTGTAAATAATGCTCTCCTTACTGCATCTTTCGCTGTGCATTATCTGCTGATAGAGTGTGCATCGGCTCTGGAATGTGGGAAGCTATTTCTGGAGCTCGTGTCGCTAATTGCTGATACTGCGTGTCTACGGGAGATTAATGGACGTCCAGAGATGACGTGGAGTCATGATGGACTTGTCTCCCTGGCAGTATCCCAACACTATGAACAGGGGGGAAAGTAGTGTTATCTTTTTAAATTTCCCATTACGATGAATGGGGTAGAGGAAAACCAGAACTTTGAATTAGTTGAGCGCCCAGGGGTCTGAACACTCATCACCACCCAACACCACTTTCTGGACACGGCCCAAGAGGAAGAAGCAGAACCACTGCATAACAGTGCTCCCAGCTCCCAATTTCCCTAGTCGGTCCAGAAGAATACCATCGTTGATGGTATCAAAAGCCACTGAGAGATCCAGCAGAACTAGGAAACAGCTTTCCTGTAAAACATACAGAGCACCATACCCATACCCTCTGGAAGGATATCTTATTTCATATTCCATACTAAAAACATCACACATTTTTAATGAAATGCTTTCACCATGTAATATGATGCTGAGCTTAATGCATAAAATGTACTCTCTTAAATGGCAAAATCTGTCAATTAGGATGTTCAGAAAAGCAGCTCCCCTAGGGCTACCAATAACTTCATTTTAAATAGAGTGTGACAAACATCCTCTTATGTGCAGCACCGAAGTCCCTCCACAATAATGGTTCATTTGGTGATTAATAGTTTGATAGAAGGAATGCTGCATTTTAAGCCGAGACCTCATCTCGCACCGGGAGCTTAGCTAGTAAAGAAAAAGAAAAAAAGATTTAAGTTGGGCACTTGGATCACCCTGTTATCTGTTCAATTATTTGTTTAGTATTGTTGTAAGTCCTATTAATCAGAACCAATTTTATCAGACTGTGGCTGTGAAGAGCACCGTTTTTCCCAGGGTTCATATCCAGTAT
Organism: Podarcis tiliguerta; assembly: GCF_965153285.1. Taxonomy (NCBI): domain Eukaryota; kingdom Metazoa; phylum Chordata; class Lepidosauria; order Squamata; family Lacertidae; genus Podarcis; species Podarcis tiliguerta. Next base: position 18,640,261 of record NC_139550.1, read on the forward strand.
GAGAAGAATTGTTTTATTTGGAAAAGCTGCAGACCTTATCTATAAATGGAACAAAAAAAACAAAAAACAAAATTGTGGCTGGGGCAACCCAGTCAGATGAGTGGCATATAAATAATAAAATGGTTGTTATTCTTGTTGTTGACAAGTGTAAGCACCTTTTTCCTGGGCTATTAGAACAAGACCACCGGTTTCATTTTTTTATTTTTTGATAGTGGAAATGGCATTTCTAAGCCTTGCATAGTATTTGTCTTTTCCCATGCTTGAATTGCTTATCCCCAAAGTGCTTAATGTGATTTAAAACACTATTGTGCTACCGCTACAACTGCTAAGACATACATACTAAAATCAGCACACAATTAAAAACCTATTGGCGGCCACAATATTTTGTCCCAAACAATTCCTCAGAACAACACTGCATGCAGTGCATTTTCTAGGAAAGAACACTATGGTAGGGCTGCCCAGAGGGAAGTGTTGCTGTTCCTGTCAAATGAAGCAGTGACAAAATGCACGTTTTGGAAATAGATGTATAAAGAAGTTACCATGGCCACTGCTAAAGGCAAAGCAGTGAAATTTTCTACCCCTCACTGAAAACCAATGGCCCTCAGCAACAGAGAATGGAGCCATGAAATTCCATGACCCTTGGGGTTTGGGTACAAGATGGCAGAATTTTCTGTTCCTGCTAGTATTCATCACATGAAGCACTGTTTCTGTTCCGCTGCAGTTCATCTTCCACCAAATACATTATTCATCTTACTGTCCACTCTGGTGAAAGTATGTAACTTATGCAATTTCCATAACTGATTACCTAAATTTCATTGTCAGTACGTTATTCCACCCCATTTATTTCAATGCTAAGGAAACACAATGCAAATTGTGTGTGTGTGTGTGTGTGTGTGTAATATCAATGTAATATCATATTTGGACTGAACACAACAACAAGGAATACCATAGGAGCCAACTCCTAGGGGCTGTGGGGGCTTTGGCCCCCACAATAAAATATTTGAGCGGGCTGGCCCCCCACAAAATTAATGGGCATTCCCATTCAAATGCTGTGTGTGCACCATGTCATTTCATCGATTGTGTGGGGTGGGGCTTACCTGGGCCCCCACAATATTTTATTTAAGTTGGCACCCCTGAGGAATACTGATTATGTTCACTTGTCTGGTCTCTGTTCTGGATATGGAACAAATAAATAAAATTTTCATGCTGTTTTTGATTTCATTAGAACCTCCCAACATCCCTAGTTCAGTCATAGGTGAAAGAAGACATGATGTCAGGAGATCAAAGACTGGAGCTCCTAGTTTGTTTTTGGTCCCCCACCCCCCACTTTTTTTTAAAGTGAGTTAAAAGCAGCTGTGGATGTTGGGTAGCAGCGTAAATCAGATCATGGGTATACAAACATGGGTATATTCTTTTTCATTATCTTCCCAATTTAAGTCACCCCCACCCCCACCCCTGAAACCATTATTTGCCCTATGGAGGTAAGCATACAAATATCTCTATTGCACTTGCAGATCCAACCCCGTGGGCAAATAATGTTTGGAGATTTTTTTAATTAGAAAAATGATGCAGACATAATAGTTAATCTCAGTCTCCCAGTGTCATGACTCTAATCGAATTCAGACGGTATTTATCTTAAAAATAATAATTAAAAAAATAATAATCAGGAGAGCTGATCATGGATCTTCCAGTGTCATGTTTAGTTTGGCCCTTAGCTAGCTACTGTATAAAAGGATTTAACAATACAGTATGTGAAGTTTGTTGCATTTTAAGAAAGAATCATTAGCTGAACTTCCATAGTTGTTCATACCGTTTACCTCTTATGTGATGCATCTAAATCACTGATCTAAAGCTGCTAGATCATTTAAATCACATCATAAAAGCTGGGAACTGATGGGAATGATTGAATGTTAAATATCTATATCTATCATCTATCTATCTATCGATCATCTATCTATCTATCATCTATCTATCTATCTATCTATCTATCTATCATCTATCTATCTATCTATCATCTATCTCTCTCTCTCTATCTATCTATCTATCTATCTATCTATCTATCTATCTATCTATCTTGGCTTCTTACCGAGAAAGGGAAAAAAAGTCAGTTCTGAAGATTTGGTGGAGAAGAATTCTAAAGGGGAAATGATTTGCTGAAACACACAACTGCTCCTCTAGGGATAACCTGTAGGCAAGAAGCCTTTACAAACTCTGAGATACACTTGGGATGCTCCTGTAACCCAAGAAGTAGGCCATCAAGCTTGTATCCCCCCCAAAAATATATATTTTTAAAACACACACACATTCTGTATGCATCCTTGTATACACATAAATATTCTGGGCACTCTTGCCATCAAAAGATTGCAAACAACTTTCCAAAATCACATCTTGGCGGCTTCGCTTCCTACACCCCATAAACTGGTGTGGTTCCGCTTTTCCACACTGTGACCGTAATACGTATGTCACCATTGGGTGGCTACAAAGAGAAGCTTCTGCACTCAGGTTTGCAAGGAGAAACTGCACAACACAAGAGATTAATCCTCTTGCTCTTCTCGGTGTGACGCCCTCTCACTTTGCAAGTTGTGCTGTGACTAATTCTTTCAGACTGCTGGCTGCATAACATCAAGATAATTACGCCACTGACTGAAACTTCAGATCATTCTGACAGTTTTACATTTTAAAATCACTGTCACATGTTATCAACCTGGAGACCTTGTGGTTTTGTAGTTGCTTCCACTAGAAGCATGCTTTAGAATCTACAGAAGTTCTGTAAAACTTGGTATGAAGAGTGCTTGCATGCCCTCCAACATTTCTCCAATGAAAATAGGGGTGTCCTATTCCACAGTAATAACAATGATAATTTTATTATTTATACCCCACCCATCTGACTGGGTTGCCCCAACCAATCAGGGTAGCTTCCAACACATATAAAATATAACAAAACATTAATCATTAAAAAAACTTCCCCATAGAGGGCTGCTTTCATATGTCTTCGAAAGGTTGTGTAGTCGCTTATCTCCTTGGCTCAGAAGTCGCATAACTCCATAGCCTCCACAATTTCTCCGATGAAAATAGGGACATCTTAAGGAAAAGGGGAACATTCTGAGAACAATCAGAAACTGTGATGGCTTCCATAAATCCAGGACTGTCCCTGGAAAATAGGGAGGACTACTTAGAGGTAGTCTTCAGGCTAAATGTGCAGATCATGATTTAAATTATCCATCAGCTTTTGGACTATTTGGATGCAGTTCTCTGCATGTGTGTGCGTGTGCGTGTTTCTGAAATGTGCATTTTGAGGCAAAATACATTTGAAATGCATATGGGAACACCAGAAAACTAGGCAAATCAGGATGATCCAGTAATATCATCTTTCTGATAATGAGTTGTCTTGAAGTGGACTGGGGCTCTTTAAGCTTCTGGGTCTCTCTGTGGCCTTTCGTTTTCCGAAACGTTAAACACATGACCATTCCCTCCCCATTTCTGAGAAATGAAACCAACCTGATTAAGGGAATATCCAGCACTTGAGATAAGAGGGGTGGAAAAGATCGACATTAAAAGAGGAATAGCCAGAAGAATGGAGGCTGAGGTTGTCAATGCCCACTAAGGCATGAAGGCCTCCCCCTGAAATTGGAAAATTTGGGGGCATGATCCATAAAGAAATAAAGAAAATACTAAGAATATCATATAGTAAAAGGCCAGAGGCATTCCTTTTAGGATTTTTAAATGATGATATTCCAAAAGACAAAACTAAATTTTACTTATACACGACGTCTGCAGCAAGTATCCTGGTGGCTAAGTACTGGAAAGGGAATCAGTTACCCACTAAGGGAGAGTGGTTATGTAAGCTTTCAGAATACTTAGAATTAGCCAAATTGACAAACATAATAAGACAAAAACCCAAAAGTGAAGTAAAAAAAAGAATGGGAGTGCCTAAATGAATACCTTAAGAGTCAATGTTCAAGGACAGAAATCTGGCTGAGTCCGGAATAACCTTGTGAAGTGAAAGGATAAGAAAGAGGGATTTATATCTAGATGTTAGGGTAGAGATGATAAGGAAATCAGGAAAACAGGAAGACACAATGAGAGATAAAGGAGGTGCTGTGGGATTGGTGGAAGTCAATGTTTGTTCTTTTTAGTGTTTATATTATTAACTTGTAAGATATGGATTTGTGTTGTTTTTTTAATGTTGGTTTTTGTGTTATGTGTATTGTTATTTTTCGATATTTTTCGTGTTGTTGTTGCTGTGTGGAAAATACTAATAAAATTTATATTATTTAAAGATTAAAAAAGGCATGAAGGCCCCCACAGTCAAAGGCAGTAATGTTTGCAAATACCAGTTGCATGTCGAGGTCCCCAGGGACCCCAGTAACTCACACATCACACCAAATTTTTGTTTAAGGTTTTTGGCATATTTTTGTCCACAACTTTATTAAAATACAAACATGTGAGTGGTTGCTTAGGCATTGGTTGCGACTATCTGCTCCCACCGTGGGGACAGACTGACATTCTGCACTCCTGCAAAAGTCAGAAAAGGGGAATACACTTGGGGGTAGCAATGGAGCAAGGAACCTGCCCTCAGCTCTCCCCAAATGCAGCCAGGAGCTCTTGCAGCGGCCTGAGCCTCCTTGAGAGAGTGGACAAGCAGTAGTTAGCCCCCGATTCCTTTAACGGAATCCCTTGCAGCAGCAGCATTAGAGGGGCAGGCACAGCCAATCCATGCCCCTCAACCAACCAAACCATAAACCAATGCCTAATTGCAACCTTACAAGATGACAATTTGCTACGCAGTAGGCAAAAACCAAATTGCCCCAGCCAATCAGCCAGATGGACAAAATTCCTACCAGGCCCCTGCCCCAAGAGCAGACGACCCCATGACAGGCATAGCAAGGTCAAAGCGAACAACCCTAATTCTAGAGAGGAGAACACGCTTTGCTAGAAACTGCAGGAGGCGAGGGGGCTCTTATCTTAGGCCTGGCTTGTGGGTTTCACACAGGCTTCTGGTTGGCTACCGTGGGAACAAAATGCAGAACTAGATGGGCCATTGGCCCCTGATGCAGCAGGCTCTTTTAATTCCCTTCTCCAGTCATTTAGCTGAGCCTCACACAGCATAGCATCAGGTGTCAAGTTGTTCAGAATGGACCTGTGTACACATCGTACTTCACCCTGATGTCCTCAATTCCTCTTCATCCAGTTTGTCAATCCGTTCAGGATTTTGCATTCTTCGGGCACGTCCGTGGCATGTGAGCTGGGCATTATTTTAGTCACGTTTTCCTAAAGCCCTTTCCCATGCTCCTTACATTCAGGTAATTGGGGTCTACATCAGCAGTGGCCAATCTTATTGGGTAATTTTGCTACAAGTCAAGCCCAAATGAAGAAATAATGCCTCTCTAATGCAAACAACTGCATCAACACAACCTCAAGTTTCTGGGGTCGTTTGGCCCCTAATCTACTGAGTCAGGGAATAGGCATAGTAGAAAGCAGCTGTGTTGGTCAAACAAAGGAGCCCTATTATTCCTGCTTGTGCCCTGCCTGTTGTTTGTTCTGTTTGTCAGTAACACCTGTGGCATAGTTTAGGTAGCCATTCTTGCATACCCTCCAACATTTCTCCAATGAAAATAGGGATGTCCAATTTAATAATAATAATAATAATAATAATAGTTTTATTATGTATACCCCACCCATCTGACTGAGTTGCCCTAACCATTCTGGGCAGGTTCCAGCATATATAAAAACATAATCAAGCATTAAACATTTTTAAAAAAAACCTTCCCCACACAGGGTTGCCTTCAGATGTCTTCTAAAGGTTGTATAGTTCCATATCTCCTTGGCTTGGGAGGTCACATAATCCATACCATCCAATATTTCCCCTGTGAAAATAGGGGTGTCCTACCATACCCTCCAACATTTCTCCAATGAAAATAGGGGTGTCCTGGTGTGCAATTTAGAAGTCAATTTAGTTTGCATTTAAAGAAAATCCTACCTAATTTGCGCTTTCTGGAACAATATGCAGAATGACACACAGTAGGTCTGTGGGGATTAAAGGACTAAGTACGTTAACTTTGATGGGTCTACTCTGAGTTATGACTAATGTTGGATACCACCCTTTGAGTTTTCTTTGGCTGGAGTCCAAATAAATTAGAAATTTATAGATCCTTTTGCTCAACTTGCCTTTGCAGCTTCTGAGTTTTATTATCTTTAGCGCATTATCTCCTGGTGCTGCTAATGAGTTTAAATTATGAGTGTCGTCTTACACCTGTTTCCCTCTTCCTAGACAAACTAATCAGTGTCCTTGATCTTTCACAGTTTCTCATCTATTACATATCAGAGCGAGCATACCATGTTCCCATTCTTTCTGTTTTTAACTTACAATGTGATATATCATCCTTGTCTTGCGAATTAATTTTTTTGGGATGAATTTTTATCAGGCAAAATGCAGCATTTGATGAACGCACTCACTGCAGTTGTATGGGCATTATCCATTTCTAGTGTAAGCTCCCTTAATATATCAGTGGATTTTACTATTTAAGGATTTCATAAAGTGACTTATCCCTTGCTTAAGAAAAAGCATTAAATTAAGATCTGGGACGGCACTATCTTAAGAACTAAGTAGACATGCCCAGGAGAACAAAAGTCTAGGAGAGCTGACCTATCTCTGCTATGCACATGTGTTGGTGAGAGAGAGGGAAACAGACAGACTGACTGACTGAGACTTCCTGACCTTTTGGTGAGATGAGCTCCTGTTGCTCAATCCCTGCTCCTGCCAACCTAGCAGTTCGAAAGCACGTCAAAGTGCAAGTAGATAAATAGGTTCCAGCGGGAAGGTAAACAGCGATTCTGTGCACTGCTCTGGTTCACCAGAAGTGGCTTAGTCATGCTGGCCACATGACCCGGAAGCTGTACGCCAGCTCCCTCGGCCAATAAAGCGAGATGAGCGCCGCAACCCCAGAGTTGGCCACGACTGGACCTAATGGTCAGGGGTCCCTTTACTTTTACCATGTTGGCTTAGCACCTCATCCACTGTGTGATATCAAGGGGACGTGAGTCCTATTGAGAAGTTACCCCCTATGCATAGGGATAACATGTATAGGGGACCTCAGCCCCCAATATCCCTCTTCCTGCCCTCTACTGCTGGCTCTCTCTGAGGACAGAGACACAGCTGGTGTCAGGGAATATGATCCCCCCACAGCAGGCTGCCAGGGATAGACAGAAAAGGAAAGCTCTTACCAATGTCTTTTATTCAATATTCACAGAGAGAGGCTTAGAAATGCAGCCTCTTGGAGTAATTATGTTGCTCTAAGTAATCTCCACCCACCTTCTCTCCTCAATCAGCAGCAGCACCCACCTTAGGGCCATTTGCCTCTGAGCCCTTTGCTCTCCTACTTTTAATGCTGGGCAAGTTCTGGAAGAAGTGGGGTCTGGAATGCTTTCTAGTGATAACGTGTTGGCCAGCTCCTCCGGCTCTCCTTCCCCCTCCTGCTCTCCCATTATTTCCCAACTTTGGCCCTCATCTTCCTCTGAGCCGCGGCCTCCCACAAACCACTGCTGTAAATCTATATTGGCTTCCTCTTCTCTGGAAGGTTCAGGAGGGGCGGTCTCCACCATTCCTCCTCTGCCCAGTCCCTGACAGCTGGCAAGGAAAAGAAATATGACAGTGGCAGACATTTAAAAAAAACAATGAAAAGGACGAAATGTTATCTCAGTGGCTTCTTGGTCACCTCTTCAGTTATGTCACTCTGCATACAGAAATAGAGAGGGAAACGAGATAGCAGTAAGCACCTTAATTTTTCTAGGGCAGCAAAAGGGATAGGGTTTGTCTTTTTAAAAAATAAATAAATAAATAGCAATATTTCCTCCACATTTCAGGTGACCTCACTCATATCAAGAGCTAATCAGCATGCATATTACTTAGAAGTTCCTATCATGCCATACCAAATCAATGAGATAATCCACTTAGCTCTGCCTCGAGGATCGAAAGCCATATCAGTAACTCAGCTCTGCCTTGAAGAACAATTAAGATGCACCCTATCTTTTATCAACCCTGATCTCTGAAACATTTCTTTGAGAGCGACTGTTCCCTTTGTCTTTTTATTATTTTATTATTTTACACTGCTCTCAGTCTCATCTCAGAACCTTCCAGCTCACTAATACTTCCAACTGCTTTATCTTGCAAGTTACGCAGCTTTCTTCCCTTCCGTTTGATTGAAAATCTATATTTATAGCTTATCTAACCTTAGTAAGCACCAGATAATTACCAAGAGCTGAAGAAGAGAAAAAAAACAAACAGCAAGCCCTAAGTGCAGCAAATTGCTTGCATTCAGACTTCAGTAGGATGTATCATACAAAACACAGCCGACAATCAAGCAAAATACTGTCGACAATCAGAGGTTAAGGGAACACAAACCCAGAGAAAAGAGATTAGGCAAGCATTATGGATAGCTGCTAATTTTTCCTTATCTCCCATTTGTGTGTGCACTCATCATTTACTTGGCAATCCTCAAGCGTTATTAAGAAATGGTCCATCTGACTTTTTGAACTAATTACAAAGCTTATCTGAAGACGTGCATAAATGAGGAATGAGCTGGTTACTCGATTCTGACAGCGGGTTCTGTATCATTTCCATATTGCACCATGCTCAGTGTACTGAAGAGGCCTTTCATGTGCTCTTGTATGTGCTGTATTGCACTTGCTTTATAAGCAAAGGCTATGCTCAAAGATGAAGTGGCTTTTGACACATAACCTGAAAATCTCTCTCTCTCTCTCTCCTCTCCCTCAGCATGGACACATATAATCTTCCAGCAATTTCCTTAGAGAAACATGGCACCTCCTCAACACACCCCATCATGCTCCTTAAGTAAATGTAGAGAATGTTTATGAGGTAGGGAAAGAGATACTAAATGAGACACAGGGTAGACTCAAACATAGTGTTCAATCTCTCATTCCATCTCTGCAAGGATTTCTTCTTGCACATCAAAACATTACAGTGGCACCTCGGGCTACATACGCTTCAGGTTACATACGCTTCAGGTTACAGACTCCGCTAACCCAGAAATAGTGTTTCAGGTTAAGAACTTTGCTTCAGGATAAGAACAGAAATCATGCTCCGGCGGCGCGGCGGCAGCAGGAGGCCCCATTAGCTAAAGCGGTGCTTCAGGTTAAGAACAGTTTCAGGTTAAGAACGAACCTCCAGAATGAATTAAATACTTAACCCAAGGTACCACTGTATTCCCCTCTGCGTCTCCTGTGTGCCCCCTAAATGTGTCTAGGTGTTCCCCGACCCTTCTGGAGAAGAGTGGAAAGGGAAGTCATGTTGCACAAGTGGAAATATTTGTGTTGATAGGACATGGTTGTTGAAAATCACCCTTAGCATTCAACATTCTATAGCAAAAATCATTTAGCACAAGAGGAAAGGAAAATGCAAAATTGATGAATTTCTGAGGAATTGTTTTAGGAAGTATTAAGCTGCTTATTCTTATTCCCTACCTCCCCCCCCCCATACACCCCAATTCCCCTGGTGAAATGGATATCAGTCAGTTCTGGCAGTCTGCTAGCCTGGAAATAATTGATCACACAAACGTTCTGTTCTTAGGGACAGTGTAACATGGAAGTAACTAATGCATGGGAGAGCAGCCCCTTTCCTCTGTGAATGGGAAGATTACAAGCTGTAATTTTTCAAGTTCCATGTTATGCTGCTCACACCGTAGACTGCTAATGTAAAAGGTTTTGGGTTGGTTGATGGTTGAAACCTACTCTCTTGGTTATACCCAGGTATGTTCTACCCAAAATACACCCATTAAAATAGTCATCTCCATTAATTCCAACAAATGTCAGCTCATGCAAATGTAATTTATAAACTGGGAACCCTCTGGAGTAAATTGGGACCTGTGGGGCTGCAGGAAGGATAAGAGGAAATGGAATTCCATAAGAATCCTAGAGTTGTAAATCTGCTGGCCACAACACCGAATCTCACACATGTGAGATCTCTGAATTTTGCACCATAGTTTTTCAACAAAGCAGTATGTGTAAAAATGTATTACTATGCAAAGCGTGCATCAGCAAGCACATGCTAGTGAAAAATATATTAAATGCATTGCAGTAGAGGAGATTGCTTACAAAAATGTATATACTATGAAAAACTGACACTAAAATGCTGGTGCATGGAGACTTAAAAAAAAGAAAAAGAAAACTGATGTGGAAATGTTCAGAACTTAAGACAGGAAAAATAAGAAGCTGAAAGAAACCAAACCTGACAGATCTGTCTATGTCTGGAACTCACCAAACCATAAATTGCCCATCTATCCCATGAATTAACCTTATTATAAAAATTGTGCCTGGATGCTGTTAGATGCCGTCAGCTATATTAGTTAAAGCCAACTTTTGCCACCTGTTTACAGGCCTTGCACATATGGAGATAGTGCAGATATACTGTATATTAGAATGTCTAGCTCTGCTCGGGTTGTATACCCAAGCTGTCAAAATTGCTCCGTCACAGTCGGATCTTCCCTTCATCCTCACTCAGTGTTTTATTGCATTTTCCCAGAGTTATTGGGCATTTCTGTAAAGCAATAGCAATTCCTTAAGCCCTTGGCTGCTTTATATAAGGCTTCTGGCTTTCACTGCAACTCACTTTCCAAAACAGTGAGTTTTCAGGGATGCCAGCTTTAAGCGTGAAAAATCCTGAGGTAAGTCTCCAAATCATAAGGGTTCCCCCACCTCTTTAAACAACATGCTACCTTTTGATTCAGTAGGCACCAGTTTTTCCTTTAATTTATTTCTTTTGCTTCTTCCTTTAATCAGCATCCAGGCTAAAAAAAACCCAGGACCCCTACAAACTCAAATGGAGAAGACCCAGTTTGAGGTGTGCACAGGCACAGCCAATTGTTAGTAGGCCTGATTCACATTGGAGCTCACACAGAGCCTACAACTCCATCCTTTCTCTCTCTGCCAAGGGGAAAAGCCGTACAATGAGTAAGCAGAGGAAGCAGTGGTAGGCAATAGAAAGACACCAGGTCATAGAGGATCTCTCCTTGCTGATCTGGGTATTAATATTATTAATGTTTTTCTTTTTCCTAGAAAAAGAGGTGCCAGGATTCTAAGGTTACCAGACATCCCCATTTCCCGGGGACAGTCCCCGGATTTACAAATCGGTTCCCATACAAAATCCATTGAAGTTGAAAAGTGTCCCCCGATTCATTGAAAAAAATCTGGTAACCTAACAGTATTCACCCCATGTTCTCTTATAATGGTAATGATGCCCAACTGAGAGGTGCCGGAACTCAGTTCTGGCAGAAAACAAGCCATTATTATTATGTTTATTATTATACCTTTCTTTTTGGGAAGAAATACCATGGCGGTTCGCAAACAAGTAAAAGTTAACAGTAATATAACAAGTGAAAAACTGATTGGTGACATCTGCTTCTTTCTACTCTCTCCTCCTTCACAGGAGGCAATTGTTTTTCCCTCCTGGGGAAGAGAAGAGGGCCAGGACGGGCAGAATGGCAACTTTAGCACAGTTTTCAAGTGAGAAGACTTATCAGGAGTTCAGCTGTAATGCAAAAATAGCCCTGTTCATTCTCAGGGCAAGCTAGAGTGGGTAGATAGGGATGTGGGTGGAGCTATGGTCTAAACTACTGTGCCTCTTTGGCTTGTTGATCATAAAATCGGCAGTTTGAATCCCTGAGACGGTGGTGATCTCCCGTTGCTCTGTCCCAGCTTCTGTCAACCCAGCAGTTAGAAAGCGCATCAGTAGGAGTAGATAAATAGGTCCCACTGTGGCGGGGAGGTAAATGGCATTTCCGTGTGCTCAGGTTTCCATCACGGTGTCCCAGAAGTGGTTTAGCCTTGCTGGCCACATGGCCCAGAAAGCTGTCTGTGGACAAACGCAGGCTCCCTCGGCCTGAAGTGAGATGAGCCGCGCACCCCATAGTCACCTTTGACTGGACTTAACCATCCAGGAGTCCTTTACCATTATCTTTTAGAGTGGTAGGGATCCTATCCCTATTAAAAACTTACTTATAGCGGGAGGGGAGCTGAAATTTTTCAGTAGCCTATTATAATAAACCTTTTAATATGGGTTGGTGTCATTCTAGTCAAGTTTGTTCTGTATGTTTGATGCGTAAACTTCACCTGATGCTGAGAGCATTTCTTTTTTCTTTTTCTTAAATGGCCTTTTCAATATCCGTTGTTGGATAAACTACAGGTCAAATCCTTAACTCTTCTTCTTTAAAAAAGACAAATACAATCTACCAACATTGGCAGCCCTCTGGCCAAGCATCTGCACTCATTGTCTTGCCCTCCATAGCCAAGGGTTGTTTCTTTGCATTTGCCTTTTTATATACATTGAGTATACGTGGATACAAACTTGCAAAGTCAAAGCTGCGGTTCCCCACTGGCGCGAAGTTGTCGGCTGGATGCTTCGGAAGCAGAGGGGCAATTATTTTGTTTTCTTTGTGCTGGTGCTGCCGGCGATAGGAGAGGCCAGGCAGCACAGAGGCTCATCTGAACAGGTTTAAGGCTGTGGTGAATGCAGCCTTCCCTTGCTTGGCATTGACAATCCCAATAGGGTGCTTTCCTGCAGAGAGGGGGAGATTGCTTCAAGGGCCTCGCAAAAGGAAGGGGATACAAAGCAACTAAGGAGAGAGAAAAATGTTGTAGCAGAAAAGGTTAGATTTGAAAGGGGTACGGTTCTTTTGGACGGCCACTGAAATGAAGTGTGAAGGAAGGGGGAAAGAGCTTACTTTTGCTTTTTGTTGAACAAGAAAAGGCATTAGGAGAACCTTTCTACTTTATTGTTTTCCAGGGCTCAAGTGAGGTATGAAGAAGGAAGCAAAGCACACATTTATACTCCCTAGCAAATCCACTTCATCTCCTCCTGATTTCTAATGTAATTCATTATCTTGCCTCCATCGACTCCTTATAACCCTAGCGGGCTAGTTTCCAATACCCTTTGACCTTTCTTTTTTCATTTATTGGGGGATAAATGCTCCAGCATGCACACCAGTGGAAATTAATTTCATCTAAATGCTCTTAGGTGCATGATTTGGAAAGGCAAATATGCATATTGCGGTTCTGGGGAGGGGGCGTTTCTTTGTTTCCAGATGCCTTTTATTATTAACTGTAATTCCATTTGGATTGTGACAGAGGAATCATACTCTAACAAAAAGGAAAGGGGAAAAAAATCAGCGATCCAGTTTCTCCACCCCCACCCCTTCATTTCTATCAAATTATCTTTGACTAGCAACCACATCAATGCATTAGCTGGTAAACTTATCTACTTTTCATAAAGCATTCCCCGCCAAAGCTCTAAAGCTAATGGCAAGAAATGGAAAGATGATAGTGTTTGATGAGAAAGATAAAGCCTCGAAATACAGCCTATGAATGACGATGAGCTATGGGGGAACCCAAGAACAGTTCTCAGCTGTAGATGAAACAAGGTATTTTTCACTCTATAGGACGCACCCGACCATAGGACGCACCATGTTTTAGAGGGGGAGAACAAGAGAGAGAAAATCTCCCCCTCTATGCTCAGCGCCCCTTCAGCGAAGCGTGGCAGGAGAAACGGAGACCCTTCCATTTCTCCTCCTGCTTGGCTGAAGGGGCGCTGCGCAGCTCTCACTCTCTGCTGAAACTAGGAGAGTCTTGCGAAAGGAACCTGAAGTGAAAGGAACCTGAAGCCTCCAGAGCACAGTGGGAACTCGCACTGCACTCTGAAGGCTTCTGGCGGCTATCCCTGAAGCCTGGAGAGCGAGAGGGGTCAGTGCGACCCCCACACTCTCCAGGCTTCAGAGAAAGCAACGCAAAGCCTCCGGAACACGGAGGGAGCGCGGAAAACGGTAAAAACAAACCACATTCAAATTCTCCATACCAGAGGTATTAGGCAGTGATCTGAAAAGTGTATGCTGAAAATTTACCATTGCTTCCATTTCTTTTCCAGCAATCCAGTTAAGGTGATCAGATGCTTAGACGTTTATATATTCATTTTTCTCTTGATCCCTCAGATTTGCACAAAACCGGAAAACTGTACTAGCAAATTTACAGTTGTCAGACAGTGTGCTTTTGCACAATTATTGGGTGGGGATTAGGAAAAGAAAAGTGTGCAAGCAGCTATCTGCACACATGCCCTGTTGGTATTTTATTGGCATAACAGAATTAACACAAAGAAGAATGCCTACTAGAATGAACCGAAAAGACTGAAGTTGCTCTTCATATGTACATTCAAATATATGTAGGTGTAACCTATTCCAGTCTAATTCAAATGGGGAAGCTGTGGGATGACAGCTAAATAAGGCTCATATGTGGACAATCTCTAAATTTGTTAATCCAATTCTGAATCAGCATGGAATCCAAAGCATATGCAGGGTAACAATTTTGTTCAGGCTTTTAAAAGTTTAAAGTAAGAGATCAGCACTTAAAAACAATTCACATTAAAGAATGCACCGTTGAATTAAATTCAGGTAGTACAGGCCATTACTCTCTCTCAGGCAGAGCAAAACCTAATTTTATGATACTAATAACATCAGCATCATTTATATCACATTAAATAACGATGGTGCAGGCCTGTGATGGTACAGAATGAGAAACTGCCTGTCTGTGGTACAGCATTTGAATAGAAGTCTTAAACTAGTCATTTAAATAGTATACACCTTTCTGAGTAAATTGCATTTAGTGGAACCTAGAAACATTTAGGGGAAAGTACTGTATTTTGGCAGCAAGGAAGTGCAATTGCTGTGCATATTTTTGCGGGGGGGGGGGTCTGCTTTCTTCTGCAATCCAAAAGTGTACTCAAGTCACTGACAAGTTCAATTAATTTGCAAGAAAGCATTCTTAAACCTTTATTATTATCCTTCCCAGGTATGGGAGAGATTTGTTTTTTTGTTTTGTTTTTATGACAGGAAGAATAACCTTAGTGCAGCCAATCAAAGAGCAGCACTAAGAAGCAGAGTAGTGACTTGGTGCATGTCACAAACTGCACAGGAGGTAAAGGAAAATCAGAACCTGTTGAATTTCTGATTGATGTGCAGCTGTTAGTGCAACAAAGCTTCTAACTGCAGGAGAAAAATAGCAGCAGTAGCTTGGCTACAAGGGGGAAAGGATAGAGTTTTTTGTGACTGGCAAACCGGGCTACCTATGAAAATAAGTGCAAATATCTTGTATGACAACAAAAGAAAGAGGAGTTAATTAAAAACAACAGCTACTTATTTTCCTTTTGGAAACCTTGACTCGCTGCACTATCATCAATATGAGCAGAGCAGGGGAGCAGAAAGCCACAGTGGTGCTTAAGTGACTCATTCTTAACACCCTCGCAAGAACTTGACTGTAGATAGCTGAGAAGTAACATGTCCTGAGGCAACTTTTCTTTCAAGCTCCCATTTGTAAGAGCTTGCCTTGTGCCCCAAAGCCCATTCTGCCTCTGGCATTTGAACTGCATCTCTTAAAGTTGTTTATCAGGCTGTGTATCCGGCCACATTTATTTCTACTAAAACCCCATCCCAGTCCAACTCACTCCTGCAGTTTTCCAAGACAGAGTAGAAGTTTAAATGGAAGACATGTCTGTAAAATCACGCCTGGTTAAAAAGAAAAAATCAGTTTCTAAGTTGCCCTTTTGGGGTTTTCTCTTTGGTTTCTGCTCCATCCCTGTCTTTAGCCAGGCTTATATCAAAATGATTGTTTGTCAAGCTAAGATTGTTCTGTCATTGGGAAAGGGACGGTGCCTTGTGATGTCATTCCCTGTCTTACAAGATTTCCCTTTGAAGAAAAGAACTTCCAGCAGGATTATCCGTATAGGACTTTTGTAGCTGCAGTTTTACACAATGTACCTAGTTTGCATACAAGGCTGACTGCTTCTGAAATAGTCTTCTTATCCTTTCACACGCCTTTCCTAGACAATTCTGACATCAGCACAGCTGGAAGTCTGGAAGGCAGACTGCTTTGTGTTTGATTGACAGCACACTCTGGATAAGAAAGTATGCGAAATAAAAGACAAGTAACACATTGATCTGGTTTGAGATTGTAGGATTTTGTATTCCATTTTGTATGAACTGCCAGTGTGGAATAGTGGTTAGAGCAGACCCTCCAAGTGTCCCTATTTTTCAGGGATGGTCCTGAATTTACAGAAGCCATCCTGGTTTCTGATTTGACCCCCCCCCCTTTTCCTTAGGATGTCCCTATGTTCATTGGAGAAATGTTGGGAGAGTCTGGAGTTATGCTACCCCTGAGCCAAGGAGGCATAGCTGTCAACTTACAGATTTGAAAATAAGGGATCAGTGGCCAAAATAAGGGATCAACAATTACTTTGATAAAATACATATTTTGTTGCATGCAAATGGCTTTAGATACTATTAGGTCCATAAATTACAATATAGCATATATTCAACACAAAAAAACCAGCAACAATTTGTTGTTGACAAAGGACAGCTGGACATAGAAAGGGCCCCATTACCTTCAGTAGTTTATTTAAGGGACATCATCAATAAGGGACAGCAGCGGGACATAGCGCTGGGATAAGAGACTGTCCCGCCAAATAAGGGACCCTTGACAGCTATGCAAGGAGGTAAGTAACTATACAACCTTTAGAAGACATCTGAAGACAGCTCTGTATAGGGAACACTGATTTGCAGTGTTGCTATACTACTTAATCTCTACCACGGGAACAAGAGGGGAGTGCAGCAGCAGTAACAGTGGGCAATGCGTTCCTTGGAGGGTGAATCTGCTGCCCTTGTGTATCCTGCCGCCTGAGGTGCCTGCCACACCTTGTCTCCGGGGTGGGCTGGTTCAAAGGATCAAAACTCCCCTAATCTCCACTCCAAGGTTCTGACTGGCACCTTCATGCCTGTGGTTTCACTTTCAAATTCCATTCACAAACTTTCTAACTTCATCGCTGATACCTCATCTAGTTTTGCTTCAAACTACTCCACATTTAAAAGAAAACCACTGCATAAAAGATACATATAGGACTCAGCTACATTAGTTTTTTAAAAAGCATTTTAAATGTGTTAGAACACTGTGACAACAGATGGTGCTGTAGAGTTCGATCCTTCAGCAACATGTTTTCCCATTATGCGCTTTACAATGCGTTTTCCTGAAACTTTTTTTTAAATGTGTATAGATCCAGCCCCAGTCTTAGTCAATAGCTATTCAATAAGTGTACCATGGAAGTTTATGAAGAAAACCTATTGATTTGAATAAAATTACACTATCTGAACATATTTGTGTTTGTTTAAATGTTACTAAATTATAAAACTTTGACTAAAAATGATAGCCCCAGAGGGAAAACTGTTCATTACAACGAGAAAAGTTTGTACATTGCATCATGTCTATCCCACCTTTGCTGCCAAAATGATACTTGTGATGTTTATTAACTCATCTTGGATGTTGCTCTTTATTTTGCAGAGATGAGATCAAGTCATATAATATTTATTTTCCCCCACAGCAAAAGTTACAAAACATCTGTTTGTAGAATGTAGCGAGATGGAGAAGAAAAAGCCAACTGCAGTCATCATCAAATTAATTCCCAAACTCTTCCCTTAAATAGTGGTTATCCTTAACCTCAGTGAGGCTATGTTGCAATGGAATTAGTAAGTGCATTTCTATTTTCTCACATTTAAGACATACCAGAAATACCATGTTACTGGAATACTTGAGTGGGCTGGAATTCCTACCTCCTCATTTTATGAGATCTCTTATCACTGGCTGTGGACTATCATGCGACTCCCCACACCAACAGGAAAATGCTTTGTTCCAACCTATGCACCCGGGGACGCGGGTGGCGCTGTGGGTTAAAGCCTCAGTGCCTAGGGCTTGCCGATCGAAAGGTTGGCGGTTCGAATCCCCACGGCGGGGTGCGCTCCCGCTGTTCGGTCCCAGCGCCTGCCAACCTAGCAGTTTGAAAGCACCCCTGGGTGCAAGTAGATAAATAGGGACCGCTTACTAGCGGGAAGGTAAACGGCATTTCCGTGTGCGGCTCTGGCTCGCTAGAGCAGCGATGTCACGCTGGCCATGTGACCCGGAAGTGTCTTCGGACAGCGCTGGCCCCCGGCCTCTTTGAGTGAGATGGGTGCACAACCCTAGAGTCTGTCAAGACTGGCCCGTACGGGCAGGGGTACCTTTACCTTTACCTATGCAGCAAGAAAAGGCACACACAGCTCGCAGGCACCATTTTAAAGGAATCTTTAGGATAAAATAAACGCATATTGCTACCAAGATCACAGCTATGCCAAATTACCCAAGCAATTGCCTATCACTATTTTCCTGCTAGTTTCTGTATTTATATTAAAAAGTATATACTTTTTTATTAGATTAGATTAGATTAGATTAGATATGCTCTTCTTTGCGTTCCTTCTGCTAGCAGGTGAAGACTTTGGTATTCCAACAGGATCTGGAGAACTGACTGCTTTTAATAATGGAGTTGGTGCCATACTGTTTTTATTGTAATTATCTGCATGTTTTTAATAGTTTTAATTATATTAATGTTTCATTGTTTTTAATGATTTCCTCCCCTTTTGAGTCTCTGTCAGGGGAAATGGCAGGATACTACTTCTACTACTACTACTAAAATAGTAATAGTAATACAGTGGTACCTCCAGTTGCGGATGGGATCCGTTCCGGAGCTCTGGTCAGATCCCAAGGTTTTCAGTACTGGAGGGACCGCTTCCGCGCATGCGCACGGCGAAACACTTCCGGGTTTGCTGCTTTCGCAACCAGAAGTTTACGTTACCTGAGGGAGATATAAGCCAAAGTGCTACTGTAATAGCAGTAGTAGTTATAATAATGCAGCTGGGGCTGCCATCGTTTGGTAAATTTTTGTACCTGGATTATGAAGCAGAGCCTAAAACTGGTTGGGGAAATAGGATCTAACTTGCTCTGTCCCCAGCACAAGTCCTTCCCCACCCTACTGCAAGCAAAGAACCAACAGTGGAGGAGAGATTTTTGGCAGTTTCCACAGCCACAGCACCTACAAAATGGATCTTACTCTGTGAGCACAGACCTCTCTGTCCGCCCAGAATGAACGCAACAGTATTAACAGACACTTTCATGATTCACACCTAACAGATTCATGTAAGGATCAGAACTGAACTATCCACTGGAATTCACACTGCTCCAAATGTTGCAACATAGTCCTTGGCAGTCAAAGCATACCCAAATGCATTTTAAAATAGACTAATTTGCCCATCCCTATCAAGAAACCTGGCATCTTCCTCCCTCTTAAGAAGCCAAACGAATCACGTAGATCTTTATCTTGCCAGTGCTTTCCAGAACCTATTTTTAAATTTAAAACAGTGTGCTATATATTTTAAAAAATCCAAGTTTCTATTAAATAATGCTGGATTGCTTTTCAGATAGCCACCTCCTTTTTCTCCTTCTCTTTTGATCAAAGATGCTCTGAATCCATTTTAAATGGCTTTTAAAATGTTGATAGATGGCTCAATGAAGGTACGTACTGTCATATTGTAATTGGAGAACAAAGCTTCTACTGCATTTTACATTAAGATGAGCTTATTAGACAGTGCATTACAGTTAAAAGCTATGATTTCTCCTCCACTGTTAGGAAATAATGTCTAAATAAAAATGGCTTGGGTTATGCCTCCTATTTAATATTCCACAAGATTGCACTGAAACGAGAGCTGACGGTTCTCTGACTATAACTTATTTTGCTTTAATATTGAAGGTGTCAGAATCCATTGCTTTGTTTTTCTACAAAATGGGCTTTGATTTTTCCAGTGCTTATATAGCTGCAAGGTTTATTTTCTGGACCCTCAGCAGTAATTTGTTTGAACCACATCAAATGACATTGTCTAAGTACCTCATCATACAAAATGTCTGTATAACTCCACCAAGTTAGTGGGGAAATCTTGTCCAAAGTGCTACATCGGTTATGATTATCTAAAATATTAAAAATAAATTTCTCCTGTCAGTGACCCATTATTCCATTATCTTTGGTTGCAAATCCTGCACACATGTAGGTAGCTCAAATCCCATTGAAGAGGTATTTAGGATTGTAGCCTTTGACTGTTGTTGTGTTTTTTTTTTTTTTTTAAAAAAAAATCCAATCGTAAGAAAAGAGCACCAAGGATAAACAGACTGGAACCAAAGGCAAGAATGTCATTGGGAATCATGATCCCTTCTTAATAACATGAAAACAATTATTGACATAGTTAACCGTTGTATCCCATTGCTATTTACATAGCATCAACATTGGCCTGGGCCAAAGATTTAGGGAAGGTTGTATCACTCATGCATGTGTCTTAAATCAGAAATGGGTTGAAGAAGGTTGGTCAGGATTTTTCCATGATTTGCAGTGGATTGGGCAAGAAGAGTTATTGACTCCCAATTGTTTTAACAGTAGCACAGTGCAGTGCAGTACAGTTCTGTTCTGGACTTCCAAACTGTTTGGAAATCAAAGCGCAGCTTCTGATTGGCTGCAGGAAGCTCCTGCAGCCAATCGGAAGCCACGGAAGCCCCATCGGACGTTCAGCTTCCAAAAATAGTTTGCAAACCGGAATACTCTCTTCTGGGTTTGCGGCTTTCGGGAGCCAAAACTTTTGAAAACGAAGCTGTACGAAAATCGAGGTACAACTGTAGTAGGCTTTTTCATACTAAATCAGGGTGCTGAAACTGAAATGTTTGGGCAGAAACCTAGAATGGATTTTTCTGTGAAAGGACTGTGAGCACAGTTCTACAACTGAAAACAATGTCTGGATGGAGCATGTGTTCGAAGAGACCCCATTCCTTAATTCTAAGGAGATGCCTACCTTTCTCCCTTGGGAGGCTTATGCGCCTGGTTCTAGTGTTTATAGTTATTATTGATTTAATTTATGAAATGCATTCCAAGAGGCACCCCAGAGCAATAAATACATACGCCAAACAATTACATATGTAAAAACAGCTGAAGTATTTGCATACTGGAATATAAAAACAATTCAAAATGGCAGCACACATATACTGTATATAATCAATTCAGAACCAATACAGATACCAGATGTGGCAAACGTTCACACTTACAAGGTTTCTTGAAAGAGGAATGTCTTTCAAAAGTGCCAATAGGTCAATGAAGAAGACAGGAAGGTGCTCCAAAACGTAGCTAAGTCCAATTCTGACCTGTGGAACAGACATTCTGATAGAATGGAATCCCAGGTATGCCTTCTCTTGCAGAACACAGTGATCAGGTGGGCATATAGGGCATAATATCATATTTTAGGTGTCAAGTTTGTGGGTCTCACCCTTCTTCTTCTTCTTCTTCTTCTTCTTCTTCTTCTTCTTCTTTATATCCCAACAGAAAATAAAAAACATGATAAAACATCAAACATTAAAAACTTCCCTAAACAGGGCTGCCTTCAGATGTTTTCTAAAAGTCAGGTAGTTGTTTATTTCTTGACATCTGATGGGAGGCTGTTGTACAGGGCAGGTGCCCCTACGGAGAAGGCCCTCTGCCTGGTTCCCTGTAACCTCACTTCTTGCAGGGAGGGAACCTCCAGAAGGCCCAGGGAGTTGGACTTCAGTGTCCATGCTCAACGATGGGGGTGGAGACGCTCCTTCAGTTATAGTGGGCTGAGGCCATTGAGGGCTTTAAAGGTCAGCACCAACACTTTGAATTGTGCTCGGAAACGTACTGGGAGCCAATGTAGGTCTTTCAGGACCGGTGCTACAGTATATGGTCTCAGCGGCAGTTCCCAGTCACCAGTCTAGCTGACGTATTCTGGATTAGTTGTAGTTTCCAGGTCACCTTCAAAGGTAGGCCCACATAGAGCGCATTGCAATAGTCCAAGTGGCAGAACCAAACCAGAGAAATGGAACAATGGAAGGAGGGTGAAAAAACACCAGAGGCTACGAGAGGGTCTCAAACTGCTCAAGACGTCTGCACCAACAAAGCATCATTCCAAATCCCCATGGCATCTAGACCATAAGACAGTGAGAGTTAATTTTGCACACATTCATTTCAGTTAGTATTTATTTAAGATTCGTACCCTGCATTTCCTATCCACAAAAGAATTGCTCAAAGTGGCTTGCAGCTAAATACACATGAAAACAGCAGCCATCCAATCATTGGAACACAAATTTAAAAAACTAAGAACAGCAGGGATCTTTGAATTTCTCCGTATGTTTAAGATTTTTTTTATCTACGCCACTTAGAAATGCCAGTGATTAAGCCATATATAAATAGATCAAATAAATAAGATGTGACTTCTCCTTAGTATTTACCTGTCTTGTTTTTGTGGTATCTGATAATCTGATCATCCCCAGCTGTGATGGTGGAACAGAGCAGCCAATAGAATCAGATGTAGCTGACAGGCAAGGAAGTCTCAGGTTGAAGAGGAGATTCCAAGAGTGAAGCAGTCAAAAAATGGTGACAGGAGAACACAGCCTTAGATCGTTCTAAAATATGAATCTTAAATGTACTACTATTACTACTAATAATAATATACAGTGGTACCTCGGGTTAAGTACTTAATTCCTTCCGGAGGTCTGTACTTAACCTGAAACTGTACTTAACCTGAAGCAGCACTTTAGCTAATGGGGCCTCCTGCTGCTGCCGCGTCGCTGGAGCACGATTTCTGTTCTCATCCTGAAGCAAAGTTCTTAACCTGAAGCACTACTTCTGGGTTAGTGGAGTCTGTAACCTGAAGCGTATGTAACCTGAAGTGTATGTAACCCGAGGTACCACTGTATTGATATGCTGCCTATCTGACTGGATTGTCCCAGACACTCTGGGTGACTTCCAACACATTAAAACATTAAGCACATGTAAACATTGTTCATTTTGAACTGGAATGCCAGATGAGTTTAGTGCAAGGTGGGGACTGTGCAGCAGCACTGAGATTACTTTATTCCTTTAAAAATTGTATTCACTCATTCTATTTATATCTTGCTCTTCCTCCTGAAGTAGCCCATGGTGGCATGGGAAATAATTGTGGGGTGGGATATGTTTTTTACTTGCCTTTTAAATCCTTTTCACTGGGCAGTTAGTGATGCACATTCTTGAGAAGTCACTGACTTCAAAAAGGTGAATCCCCTGTTTCTATGAGTCACACATGTGTCTGTCACATTCAGCTGGTGAGCTACCTTTGACAGCTTTTCTAGTTATGTGTGTGTCAGATTTATGTATGGGTGTTCTGGTATTGCAAAACAAAAACAAGATATACAGCTGGGCGTTTTTCTTTCTTTCACTGTATAAGGTAAAAGGTAAAGGACCCCTGGATGGTTAAGTCCAGTCAAAGGCAACTATGGGGTTGCGGTGCTCATCTCACTTTCAGGCCAAGGGTGCCGGCGTTTGTCCACAGACAGCTTTCCGGGTCATGTGGCCAACATGACTGAACCGCTTCTGGCGCAACTGGACACCATAATGGAAACCAGAGTGCACGGAAACACTGTTTACCTTCCTGCCATAGCGGTGCCTATTTACCTATTCACACTGGTGTGCTTTCAAGTTGCTAGGTTGGCAGGAGCTGGGACAGAGCAATCACCCTGTTGCGGGGATTCAAACCACCAACCTTCTGATCAGCAAGCCCAAGAGGCTCAGTGGTTTAGACCACTAATTGCCAGCTATGTAGCTGAGTAGTTCAAAGAAGAAGAAGAAGAAGAAGAAGAAGAAGAAGAAGAAGGCGGCAATTCTTCAAAAGTGGCCTAGACCACTAGTCATCATGATGTCTTTATGTATACCACCTCAAAGATGTGATGCGGGAGTACCAGTTGCTGGAGAACATGAGCAGGCGAGGGCTATTGCATTGTGGTCTTCTCAGTGACCACTATGGGAACAGAATGTTGGACTGGATGGGCCTTTGCTCTAATCTAAGCAGATCTCTTCTTATTTACTTAATCTCAAAGGCCAGTAAGGAAATGCAACAACACAAAGATCATTCTCTTATGTCCTGGCCCACCCGGCTAAGAAAGACACATGGCTGATAGTTAAGTCTTTATTGACAAAAGAAGCATTTACAGCAACTCCTGCAGTGTTCCAGATGGGCTCACACACAAACAAACAAACACACACGCGCACAAACACACACACACTTCTAGCAACTAGCCAGCTGTCCCTCCAACCCTGTGGAGCAGCTTCAACAACAATGAGACTCTGCCCCTCTGCCAGTTTCTCTTGATGAATTTCACACCTGCAACCTGAGACTTCTCCTGCATGGAAGTCATCGCTGCTCTTCCCACTTCAAGCTCCTCCTGATTCTAGGAGACAGTGAGGTGGGGAAAAGTTTACAGTCTACTGACCCATTTTCCACCAGAACAGCTGCATCCTGCGCAACTTCCTCCTCCTTGGACTGCTCCGACTCTTACCCCTGCCCTGGTTCCCAACTTGAGGATGGCATTGTACACCATACATCACTGGCCCCTTCTCCTTGGTCGCTGCCCTGGTCCCCTGACTCTGCTACACATTCTTCAGAGCCCTGCCAGTCCATGTCATCTGTTGCAATGATGTGGTTGTTCTTCTGCAACATCAGTCCATCACATGGTAAGCTACATTCCCGTTGGATAACCTTTTCTAAGGTGACCCATCAAAGGCTTACACAAGACATGTTTTATGCAATGTTACCAGCACTGTCTTGGGGTCCACAATGAACTAAAAACTGTCTGGACCTACACCATCCACGCCAATTTACACGAACTAGGAGTCCCTGGAATTGTTGATCATCTTGCTCCATCATTCCGGTCACCAATGAAGCACAGAGTAATGTGTATGTAATGATAAGGGATGGGAAGAAATTCACTGTTTGCTGTCACGGAGGATTTTCCACCAGCAGCATTAGCCATATAATATAGTGGCTGTGGAAGGCAGCGAATGTGGGGAGAAGTGTGGGCAATCAGCAAGCTTTCATTCAGTGAGATGGAGGAGCCTGTCAAAGACACAAACAACTAATCAGCTGCCGACTCTGATTGATGTCCCTACCCGCATTCAAATCTATCACAGTGACCAAGTAATGTCTACCGTTTACCCAGTGGATGTATAAACTGGAGGTAATATATGGCATCTAAGCAAATAGATCATTAATTCTCCTTAATATGTGGGGGGCTAGCGTTTAAATCTCTCCCCCCCTCCCTCTAAAACAGCAATATCTCCTTCAGGCAAAAGTGGGGGAGAGAAAAGTCCACTGTGGTTGAGTAGGCAATAATGATTTCTTTTAAACAAGTTACAAATTTGCTGTCTTTGATTTTATTTCAGCCTCCACCTCGCACTTGTCACTTGCCATTAAATCTATCAGGAAATTTATTAACATGTTAATTAAAATGGCTGAAGAAGATCAGAAGTGATGGACTAGCCAAAGTGGTGGATTGCATTTTAGCATCCCCCGACGCTTCTAAACCCTGTTCAGCTAACCGCCGTCCCCTTCCTGCTGTCTGACAAATGCACCTTCCGATATCACCACACCCCTCAACTTTTGCCCCTTTCTTTATATATGCTGTCGAGATGCAGGTTTTTAAAGAAAGGCATAGAGTTAATTGCATTTCATTATCACTCGGCTTTTCATTAATTGTGCCACGTCCCACAGAAAGGCTTTGAGGTCCACTTTTTCTCGCCATCAAATGCATTTGTCAAGTGATAATTTGGATTATAATTAAAGGAAAAATTGAGGTCTCCACTGAAACAAATTGGAATTGACTCAGGATCGGGCAAGGGGAAGTGAGCGGTTGACTGGCCTTCCGCCATAGTACAAGAATTCACTTCCTTTCATTGTCAGTTTTGGAGACAAGGGAACAGGAGTGTTAAACAGGCCCTATAGTGCTTCTGTCCCCTGTATATTCTGACGTGAGTGGGGTGGGCAATCCAGAATTAAGGCAGGGTTCACGGAATGAGTACAAAGAGACAACCTCAGTAATCAGCTTTCTTACGGCTTTCCCTCAATGCATTTGCATACAGTGTAATTTTGTTCCCGACATTACCTTTGATCTCTCATCAACTCTATACAGTTAATGCAAATGTAATGGAGCAATCTGAAGCATGTTGTCTCTAAAAAGTTATTTGTTGGATGACTACAATTCATATAAATATTTACACATGCTGTTCTGCCATATATCTTAAGACACTTCTTGGAGCCCCAGAATCCTATTAATATATGACACTGAAGCACAACCTTAAAAGAGTGGTATATACAGTTGATTCTGGAGCGTATCACTGTTGTTGATCTTTTATTTAGCTTATTTTTCAAAGGATATTGTCAGGGACCGTGCTGAGGAGGGCTGCACTGAGGAGGAATGCTGGGAGCCACCCTGTCCCCCTGATCCTGATGCTGAATCTTCCCAGGAGCAGGAGGAGAATATAGATTTTGAACAGTGGTGTGCAGAGGGGCATAGTTCGGAAGGCAGAAGCTGGGAAATACTGCATGGGGAACAGCTAAAAGAAGAATCACTGGGAGAGAGAGAGGGTTGACAGATTCACAGTCGTCGGACAGCATTCCTTCACTGCCCTCTCCAAGGTCGAGAAGAGCTCAGAAAATCTCAGAACAGAAAGCACAGAGGGTGCAAGCTTGGATTACAAGACATAGGAGTGACATAGCTCAATAGGGATGGAGGGCGGAGTGTCCCTTAATTGGGAGTACCACCATTTCTAGGAAATGTGTTCTTTTGTCTCTCACTGTGATTATTAAAGAATCTAACTGATAAGACGATACTTTCGTTTGATCTTCTTATTGACTGCCAAGGGGGAGGAAGCCGATTTCCCAAAGCCTAGCAGATATGTCATTGAATTCCATGAAATACCTTCAAATCATCAATAGAAAGCCCTAGTATTAAATATAGTTTCCATACATGGGACAACCCCATGGTTTTCATGCCTGAAGTGAAAATGGAAAAGCCTACCCTTTCTCCTTGAAAATATAATATTTCATTAAATAACCACCCATTTGTTGCCCTTGGTTCTTGAAAACCGCTGTCTAAGGCTAAGGAGTGAGTTTCTAAACATTGCGGTGACATGCACATACTGTTGAGGGTGGGGATTCAATTTTGTTTCCATTTTAATGCAAAACTACCTAATTCATGCTTTTCAAATCAATATGCAATCCAACACAGTGTTATCCTTCAAAATGTGCACTTGCAATGAATTTTGAATTTTGCAATGCAGTTCTCCAAACAATACCACACAAAATGAACACAATTTCTACAGTGCACACAAATTCATAGATTCAGTGAAAGTGCTTAATATATGTTAATAAAATGTATATTTTAATGTAAATAGCATCCCTAAAAGAACTACATTAGTGGAAAATGCTTGCAGAAATGTGTATGTTTGTCAAAACGGCTTATAAAAATGTGTTTCTTCAGAGAAATTGGCACAAAAATGCTGATAAATTTCCATGATGATTTTTTCCCCTTTCCCTTTTTAAATACAAATGGATGTGCAATGTGGAGAAATGAATCTGAGGTTTGAAAAATGAGTAACTGAAATTGAAAAATTGTCCATCCCAATATGTACATGAACCCTATGCTCCATTTTAATTGATTTTAACTGGCAAGACAGGTTGCATATGATATCCAATCAGCCAAGAAAAGAAACAAAAACAAAATCCTCTCTGGATGAGCAACAGAGGACAGATTCTAGTCTTGCCATATGCTGAACTAATAAAACCAGATGAAATTGAAATTCTCAGGGTTTCCTGGGAAGAAGAAATGACTAAACCAATTTAATTCTATGGTATAGATATCTCCTAACACCATCCATTATAATAGATAGCTCTGAATAATCTCCCCACCCCTTCCTCACTTCTTTCCCAGTGATGCTAGCATTATAGAAGCTCAATTAATCCCAAGCATTTGGGTTTCGATCAGAGGCTGATGAGAAAATCTGAATACATTTGCATACTATTCATCCAACGTTTCCACTCTATGGGCACCTTTAATATATGGATATTGCAGCCTTAGGATGCCTCCAGTTTACCAAATGGTGTTTTATTCATAATAAATGTAGCACAGAATTGCTCAGGGAGCTCACCTGGAAGTCCATTTGGCTTCCATAATTACTTCTTTTCAAATCTGAAAAAGTTGAGCAGACACAGAAGCTTCCTTAAATAAAGTGATTAAAAAATAGCCAGTATTTAAGTGTCAGTAGCAAAGGGGTTATTAAAATAGAGTCCTATTAGATTTAGGTCCACACAGTCTATTTTAGTTTTAGCATTTTCACATTCCAGGCCAATGCTGGAGGTCTGGCATAAACGGGGCACTTCCGGTGGCGTAAGAAGGGGGTGCGGTGTGTGCAGCCCGCCCTGGGTGTCATCACTGGGGTGTGTGTGGCAAAAATATGTGTTTTTAAAATTAAAAGGGGGGGGGGTCATGACACCTTTTTTGAAAAAAATATTTAAAATATTTAAAATGAGTTGAAAAACTTCGTCTGACAAGTAATTAACCTCAACAAGGCAACATAATATGTATTGGAACTTTTTAGTTCAGTCAACAAACCTGAAGAAACACAGCTGAACTCGGCACTGTGTAGTGGAGAGAGTATGGATAAGGAAGGGGAGGTCTGTGTCTGCAGTTTGTACTTGAGCAAGACATAAACAACCGGTGACCCATCATCACTCAAACCACAACCAATCCTATCCGCTGCGGTGGAGGGGGGGTGACAAGAAATTTTCCGCACCGGGTACCACCTGACTTTGCTACGCCACTGGGCATTGCCCAGAAACCCCAGTCAGGTCCCCTCCTGCCTTCCTTCTTATAACCAGGCCAGGGAGTGGCACTGCTGTTAGCTGCCTACTGGTTCCAATGAGCGCCGCCCAACCACTGGAGCACCAGCCAAGATCCTAGCAACAGAAACTAGTGCATGAAACTTTCTGAAGCAGAAAACTATCCCACTTTCAATTCAAAGCTGGGAGGATGGACAGAGAGATGGAGATTTGCCCAAAGTTACCCACAAACAGCAGCAGAAGAAGAGGTCACTTGCCAGGAAAACCAAGGGCAGCTGCTGTAGTTCACCAGAAGTGAAAGAGAAATTTCTGCCCTTAACTTTCAATGCCTGGACCAGAGGTAGAGGTAGAGGTGCTGCGACAGCGCCATGAATGTGTAAGGTTGCTGAATAGTCTTCCTTTTTAATGGGCCCATGTGGGGACAACTGTCCACTCAGCAACCAGGTATTTGTATGGTATTGGCTGCAGTTCTTTTCACCTCCGCTGCCACCTCATGATGTCAAATATAAGAACAGGTATTACCCCCCCCCAACTTGCATCCATGCAAAAGCTGCCACTGGTGGTGGTTTTCAAATCACCTTGGCCACAGATATTTTGAACTTAGATCTCCCCGGCCCAAGCACAGTATTCATCATTACTCCACACTCAGTCTTCACTGACAGCATGCAGTCTGCTCAAAAACATGCTACAGCTATATTTTGAGTTCAGGATGGCCCTGCTTTTCACACCAAGTGGGCCACAAGAGTACTTCAAAATAGTAATAGTAGTAGTAGTAGTAGTAGTAATAATAATAATAATAATAATAATAATAATAATAATAATAATAATAATAATTTTTTTATATCCTGCCCATCTGGCTGGGTTTCCCCAGCCACTCTGGGTGGCTTCCAACAAAAGATTAAAAATACAAAAAAGCACAACAACAAACATAAAAAAACCTTCCCTAAACAGGGCTGCCTTCAGAGGTCTTCTAAAAGTCAAATACAGTGGTACCTCCGGTTGCGAAAAGGATCTGTTCCAAAGGTCCAGCCGCAACCTGAGGAATTCACAACATGCACATGGTGTGGTTTAGCATTTCTGCGCATGCACATGGCATGTAGAGCGCTTCTGCACATGCACGCGTGGTGAAACCCAGAAAAATACTTCTGGGTTTGCCAAGTTCTCATCCTGAAAGATATGCAACCAGAGGTGTGCGTATCTAGAGGTACCACTGTAGTTGTTTATTTCCTTGACATCTGATGGTGGGGAGGTGGGGCGCATTCCACAGGGCAGGTGCCACTACTGAGAAGGCCCTCTGCCTGGTTCCCTGTAACCTCACTTCTTGCAGTGAGGGAACCCCCAGATAGCCCTCAGAGCTGGACCTCAGTGTCTGGGCTGAATGATGGGGGTGGAGACGCTCTTTCAGGTATACTGGAACCTGTGAGCTGCACACTGCCTTGTCATGGAGTAGAGTGGGAGGGGGAGTGAGCACAAAATTTGACATAAACCCCCAGCCCTCTCTCTGCCTTCCCCAAACTGGCAACCTCTGCCTAAACTCAATGAATATTTCCACAGACATGACATGTATACAATGCAGTACCATAACTGATTTCAGAAAACTGGATCATAGCCTATCTCTAAATAAAGTGGTTTCCATTGTTCTGTTTTTGTTAACTGGTAGAAGCTTCTCTTCCTCATCTGCTGCACAACTCTGATCTGCTTGTGTCTTGGATTGCACCCATTTTTGTTCCTCTCCTTGAATTTAAGTGACTAAATATTTTGCCATATGCAAAAAAGAAAAAGGAAAACCTCTTTGGGATGCAGATTCCCATCCAGTTCAACCCCTCTCATTATCCACTAAGTTGCTTAATTCTTCCTTTTAAAGATGAGCTGTTATGCTACCCTACAGAAATGTGAGCCATTGAAAGTGTCATTGGCTTGCAAGATGTAGCATTCATAGCACAATTGCCATAATTAAGGATATTTAGACTTCACAGTGGTTCACAGCGATTAACCTAAGAAAATCCATTTCATATGTTTTTACAGCCTCTATGAAAGGCTTTTAAGTTAATTACTTGGCAGTTGACATGGTTTATAACATAAGCATTCTGAGCTATTATTTAGTAGTTCCACGTTGTTATTTAAATTTCCCGAAGCTTGATATAGCAATTCTAAGTTACTACAGTGATGTTAACGAAAGTTAGAGCCCTTTATTTTGTGATGCTGCATTCTGTTGGATCCCACTATGAGGCTTTCAGACAGCCACTGATAATGACAATAAAAGCAGTAGCATTAAGGAATAGATTAATTCTTCAATAGTCACTCATTGGAGTGACTCACACTTCTCTCAGACGTGGAAAGGGCTTAGACCACAGTCATATCATTCTTTTAAAGTACTATGGTATGGCACCTCCCAAAGAATTCTGGGAGCTGTAGTTTGTTAAGAGAATCTTGATTCCCCTCCCAGAGCTACAATTCTCATATTGGTTTAACCATCAAACCCTCCTCCCAGCAAACTCTAGGAATTGTATATCTGGGAGTTGAACAGGAGTTTCATCATTATCACCATCATCATCATGTATTTATACCCCGCCCTTCCGGTTCAAAAACCAGGCTCAGGGCGGCTAACAACAAATTTAAAACACTTAATTATAAAAGTAGCATAAAATAAAGTATAAAAACATGAATAACAATAAAATTCAAAAATCAATTTAGGGGAAATAAGCATTAGATAATCCCCAGGGCTAGCTGGCTGAATTGGTCCTACTTGGGCCAGCGAGGAGGCCAGGGGAGAATTAGCTGTGGGGTCTCAGAACAGGTGATCTTCATAAAAGGGGAGGGGGAGGGAAGAGAAGGGAAATAAAAGATCAGGCTGAATTCAAATTAAAGGCCAGGCGGAATAGCTCTGTTTTACAGGCCCTGTGGAAGGAGGTTAAGTCCTGAAGGGCCCTAGTCTCATGGGACAGAGCATTCCACCAGGTTGGAGCCATCACTGTAAAGGCCTTGGCTCTGGTGGAGGATAGTCTGACTTCCTTAGGGCCCGGGACCTCTAAACTATGGTTATTCATGGACCTTAAGGTCCTCTGCGGAGCATACCAGAAGAGGCGGTCCCATCGATAAAAACTCTTAGCACCTTTAGTTATTTGGGGAAAACCACGACTCTCTAAATGTGGTCTTAGTGTGTTGTGCAAACCATCTCAGTGTGTCCCCAGCTAGAAAATGTGGCAATCTCATGGTCTTTGGCATGTACGCCACAGGTAATCTCTCAGTATGACATGTTGCAGCCACATAGCCTTTATAATAAGAGAACTGTTTTTCAAGTTATATTTTTCTTAGAGAAATCTGGCTAAAGGTAATCCCCTTCTGAAAGGAAAGACTTTTCAGCTGTGTGATCCCACTGAATAAAAGGTCTGTAACATTCTGACAGTATTTAGGCAATCTAGTGGTTTATAATACACGTAACTTGGCTTGCTAAGCCTCTCTCTTTTATCGCCTAGAAGTCATTTAATGCACCGCGATTGAAAGACGGCAAGAGGCAGACAAAAGAGAGTAGATAGACAACACAAGCTGCCTGCTGATCCCTTAGAGGCACTTTTAATTATTCCATAAGCCCTACTGCTGAAGTAAGCATCCCTTCTCTTGAAGGATTTGACAAAGATGGTTAACCTTTTCTTCCTACCCATTAAACTCTTCTGCAGCTGACCAGTTAAGGGCCCCGGTGGCACAATGCATTTTGAAGCAAGCAAGTGATTTTTGCTGTCCCTCTGGCCTGGTGATACAGACGTGGAAATAGCGATCGCACGATGGCTTTTTTAAGCTGAAATGTGGCTCAACACAGATTGCTTAGGTGAAGGCGATATCAGCTGCTGCTTGTATTCAAATCTCTCTCTCTCCATAACAACACAAAAATAATCTCATCAGAATCTAAACACTTAATTATTGTCAATAATAATATTACTTTGACTGCCTTGGACAAATTATGACACTGACTTATTTCTCTCAACTTGCTGCCCTGATTTTGCTGAACAGTAAAAAAACTCTGTTTCACTACTTTTATTTGGAGATCCCTAGCAATAATTTCCTTTAACATGGGGGGGGGGGATCTCTCTTTCATTTTGATTGCTGTGACAAACTGAGCTCTTCCAGTGGGCGGAAAACTCAATTTACTACTGACTTCATGGTTAAGGCTAATTTAACATGGCTTCATTACACGTGTGCGGTGCGTGGGAGTCTATAGTAGGGGTGTGATGCATTTAAAATGTCTTTAGAGACTAAAATGCCATTCATAAAATGATCCATCCCTTCATGGATCTTATGTCCGTAGCACATAACCAGGCGGGCAGAAGTGGGAGTGAATTGGAGAGAGCTCAACTCCCGTGCATCTTAAAGGGATGTCCAGGGCTCATTTGAATCTGAAACTGACAAAGTGAAAGCACTGTCAAATCTTCATCATGCCAATGGCTTTGAATTATGAGAACGTGGGGGGGGGGGGAGAGAGAGAGATATACAAAGCTCTTTGCACATTCAGTTGTGAAGCTACCTTCTCTGACACTGGGAGCGGCATACATCCAGGGGCGTGGCTGGCATACGTCCTGGGGGCGTGGTGCGCATCCGTGATTGCAGTCATGGGATTGTTGTCTTTCACATGACGGTGTATGTTTTGACTCCACAAAGTGGGAAGTGATGGAGACAGGATGTTTGTGTTACTGTGTTCTGTGAAGTGGGACTATTGTCCTTTGTTCTTTTTCTCTTTGCTGCCTGATGCTAGAGAGAGAGAGTGCTCTGTGTGTGTTTATATGTAAATAAAGTAGATTAGCCAAAATGCTGAGTTGCTGAGGTCTGTTACGTGAACTGCACAGACTCTGTGGATCCCTAAGTGTGCTGATGTCTGTTGGCATCAGTTGCTGTGATGTTCAGGCAGAAGAAAGCTTTAGAAGCTCCTGAACGATCGACCAGGAGGGAGGGAACATGCAAGGTGAGTGGCACGTGTCCTGGGGTGTGCACACCGATTGTCTAGCATCCCAGGGTGTGTGCCAAGCGCCAAGCATCCTGAGTGGTGGGGGAGGCCATGATGTCATACACCCCCGGGATGGCGAGCCCGGGGCGGACTGCTCCCCCCACTTTCATCCGCCAGTGTGTACATTGTACCGACAGGAGGCTTCCCTTCGTTGGAGGTATTTAAGCAGAAGAAAGTGGACAGCCACCTGCTAGAGGTGTTGAAGTTGTACCCAGCATTGCGTATCCTGCATCAATCAGAGGGATGATCAGATGACCTCCAAGTTATATGAAAATGATGTATCATTGGTACCTAACTCCTCCTAATTTAGCAAAAATGTATAGAACTGCTACAAACAAATGTTGGAAGTGTAAAGAGAAAGAAGGCACATTCTACACATGTGGCAGACATGCAAGGTGACAAAAGCATATTGGGAAATGATTTATAATGAGTTGAAAAAAAAATGTTTAGAATTACTTTTGTGAAAGAAACCAGAAGCTTTTTTTATTGGGAATTTTAGGTCCAGAAATACCAAAGGAGCAGAAGAAACTGTTTATGTACACGACGAGAGCTCCCCGGATGCTACTTGCCCAAAGATGGAAGGAAGATAAAGTACCTACAAGAGAAGAATGGCTGACAAAGATGGTGGACTATGCCAAAATGGCGAAAATGACCAGGAAGATCAGAGGTTCAGAAGATAATAAATTTAATAAAGAATCGGGAAAATTTGTAATTTATTTAAAAGATCACTGTAAACCATTAAAAACATTGGCATTAAAAACCACTTACAATGTAGTGAGAACTATGGTGAAAATTGAGTATTAAGAAAATATGGAGAACAATATACAGTAGATCAGATGACCTCCAAGATCCCCTCTCCAAATGCTATGATTCTGTGGTTGGAACTGATGAAGGTAGATTGCCCAAAAAGGGACGGAGATCATGAGCATAGCTGGCACATGCATATAGGTTGGGGAAATGGATCGTAGGCATGAACTTGGTCTCCCTTTATGCTGACATGATTTCCGAATGTGGGAGAGGTAATTCTTTAAGAAGTCACAAGTTATCAGGTGAAGATGGTGTTCTTCTGGGGAGGTTCAGTTGTTATTTTCAGAACAGGCCTACTGGTGCAAGTCTCATTATATGTTAGTGGGTTGATAGGGACGAAATATTCAGAGGACCAGATTTTTGATATCTACCAGCACATTGGTGGCCCCATTGATAGTCCATCCCAGTCGCCTGTGGGAGTGTGTGGAGTGGTTGGAACCACCAGTACAGTATGCTAGAATCGTACAAAGCCATCCGTTTTATAAGCCTGTACCTCCATATGGTGCCAGCACCTTGAGGGCATATTTGAGGTGGTCATGATTCAAATAACTGAGCTCCATGCCACCTGGGTTGCATCACAAGCCTGCTGGTGGCCTTATGTTCTCTTGTGAATAATGACATGGGGCCCACTGGGTGTCTGAATCAAGCTCAATACAGTTTTGTGACTGACCACATCAAGTGACTAGTGTCCAATACAACTTGTTTGACTTTTACAGGTGTTATTAGTAACATTTTAGGAAGCTGGCCACAGAAACAGCAACTTGTAAATACCAGACCATGCACCCAACCATAGGAGGGGGAGAACAGGGGGAAAAAACCTCTCCCCCTCTCTGCTCAGCAGCCCTTCAGCCAAGTGGGAGGAGAAACGGAGCCCCTTCCATTTCTCCTCCCACTTCGCTGAAGGGGCACTGCGTAGAGAGGGAAAACTGTGCAGCACCTCTCCAGCGAAGTGAAGCCTGGAGAGCAAGAGGGATCGGTGCGCACCGACCCCTCTTGCTCTCCAGGCTTCAGCTAAAGGAACATGAAGCCTCTGGAGCGTGGAGGGAGCGCTCCCTCTGCGCTTCGGAGGCTTCGAGTTACTATTGCTGAAACCAAGGAGCCTGCATTTGCTCCATAGGACACACACACATTTCCCCTTCATTTTTGGAGGGGGAAAAGTGCGTCCTATAGAGCGAAAAATACGGTAATCAATTTTCTCCATTCCCAAGTGTTGAATTAAAAATCTAGTGGGGTGCTTCAATTGCTGGTATAACGTGGACTAATTACCAAACTGAACTTTCCATCTGATTGTATCCAGTTGTTCCAGGAAGCATACATAAAGAACTAAAGAAAATATGAATGTACAAAGGAATATCTTTGTGTTATTTGTTCATTCACACCAGCCATAGCTACATTGTAGGGCTATAGCTCCCATTATCCAGGACCATTGACCATGCTAACTGGGAGTGATGGAAGCTGGAATCCAAAAAAGAAAAAATGAAAAAATATGGATGGCACCATTTTGGCTATTCCTTATTTATACATATACACAAACTCTGTCCCTTGTAAGTAATATAAGGGCAGTTTACAGCAATTTTGTCATATCTGTGTTTTTCCTCCAGTGAGCTCACAGTTTAAATGTATGTCCCTTAGTTTTTGGGGTTTCAGTAAGAATCCAGGTGCACAGCTATTTCTTGAACATTAGACAGAGAACATGCTAAACCCATCTTAGCAGTTCAAAATATTAGTTTAACCCTCCCTCCCACCTCCAAATAGAATAACTGTGTGCTTTAGGGGAAATGATATCAAAACATGGCAAAGTAATACAGCTAATAAACTAAAAATTAAATTAAAAGGAATTGGGAATATTAACTACAGAGAATTGTTTATTACTTCAATCATGCCAAGGGAAAGAACTTAGACTTATTAACATAAAACAGCAACAGAGCAGCAATTTTAGTCAGTGACTATTCGGCTATGTAGTTGGCAAATGAGAAATTAATGACTACATAAAATTAACCATCTGATATATTTCACATAAACTATTTTGTAGTCTGGAGTTCCCTTTTGTAAATGGCAAGGGAATCTGCATGGGTGGACAAGGCATATTTGAGCATTTTAAATGTGTAAGTACGTGCACTAATATTTTACACATTATGTTGATATTTTGTTGTTACCGGCTCTGAACGACAGCAAGCTGGCAGGTCATCAATCTAGGAGCCAAATCTAATCTGTCACGTGGAAAACATTTCATCCCTTGGGATGCTATGTTTTATTGCCGTATGGTACACTATAGTGGTTTCTTATTTTCTCTCCTGCACCTACATACATCTTCCAGGGTAAAGGGAGCATGTCAGAAAGAGAGAGGGCTGTGAAGCATTAAAAAAATCATTAATGTATGCCGTGTACTACTGTGACAAGGCCAGTAGACCTTATAAAGATGTACTATTTTTATGCATTTATTTATATTAAATTAATTTATTTATTATGTAGTGAATTTATATTCTGCACTAGCTCTATCTCTGCATAATTAGGGGCAGAACCGCTCCCAGTTTTCTAATATGCTGCCCATCTAGAACCTTTGTGAAATGGTCTGCTTGTGTTTAATTGGAAGCAAGGAGGACATTTTCCCTTCCTCCTCTAGCACAGAGAGTTAGCCAAAATGGTGGATGCTGGATACTGGATTCCAGCTCTCATTAGCCCTAGCCAGCATAGCAAGTGTTTGGGGATGATAAGGGTTGCAATCCAATAGAATCCAGGGGGCACCAGGTTGGCAACCCCTGCTCTAGAACCCTTTGGACTGAGAGTACAATTTGTTGGAAAGCAGGGCATTCACATGAAGGTCTATATGGAAATTGGTTTTGTCTGAACTGTGAGGAAATTCAGTGAAAGTTTCCTTAACTATCATGTTGAAAGCTTTTGATAATGTTGTGCCTGCTATTTGACAGACCCAAAATCTCCATCTATTCAAATTGCTCCTACTTTACAAGGAAATTCTCCCCTGGTATCTGGGTTGTTAAAAAAAAATGGTCCCTCTTTTGTATTTGGGAAACTGAAGGATTCCTTCTTTTTTACTTTAGTGTACACACACATTAGGACTAAAGTTTCAGCATGCCCCTCAAGTTCCTATGAGTTAAATATTCAGGAAGGAAGACTGCACCCTAACATACAAAAATTGGTGAAATTAAGATTTCCAAAATAGTAGCTGTAACATAATGAAGCCCTTGGCAAAATCTGCCTATGTCTGAAAATTAAAGCAGCTCATTTTAATGAACTTTAAGGAATGTTTTAATTCGTAAGAGTGTCATAAAAGACACTAGCCCCATGTACTGATTGCCTATAAAAGAGGTGTTATGAAAACTAGACGAGAGTCAAACCGGTATGTTCAGCCAATCATTTATAAATAGGTCTGTTCATATTTTGTTTAGTGACTCATTGTGCTCCAATTGTTGCCTAATGACATAAATGTCACTGTTTGATGTTAGGCCTAGTTATTATGAATGATGCTGCTAATTACACTAATATTATAAACAATACAAACAGGAATATTGATGCCTTCAGCTGTCAGTGTTGATAGTTGACTGCCTAAATTATAACACATTTTTTGAAAAAGAAGAACTGGGAAGGAAAAGCGGGGGAGTGCTTCGTTAATTTGAGGGGTAAGGCAGCCTCATTCAGAAAGAATTACAATTTCTGACAATCCCCTCTCACCTTCACTCCCTCATCTTCTGGTTACAAATCAAATTTTATCCCTTTACATATATATGTGATTCAAAATATGACTTCCTTTCCATTTTTTGTCTCAATAATCTATATTCTAACACGTGGTGAAAAGGAACGTGACTTCTTCATTTATGCTGACATGTCACAGTGCAAGAGAGTGAATAAGGTAAAGGTAAAGGACTCCTGGATGGTTAAGTCCAGTCAAAGGTGATTATGGGGTGCAGCGCTCATCTCACTTTCAGGCCGAGGGAGCCAGCGATTGTCCACAGACAGCTTTTCCAGGTCATGTGGCCAGCATGACTAAACCGCTTCTGGCACAACGGGACACCATGACGGAAACCAGAGTACATGGAAACGCCGTTTACCTTCCCGCCACAGCGGTACTTATTTATCTACTTGCACTGGCGTGCTTTCGAATTGCTAAGTAGGCAGGAGCTGCAAATGAAGGATCGAAAGTGACGTTCAGTGATTGGATAGTTTGTATGCAAATGAAGGATCGAAAGTGACGTTCAGTGATTGGCTAGTTACAGAAAATGGTTACTGTTGCATTCTAGTGGAGCTCTATATAAGCAGGCTGACTGAGCTCCTCAGTTCAGTTCTGTTCCAGTTTACGAATAAAGAGCTGCTTTGGAAGAATTGCTGTGTCGTCTGATATGTTTGCCCACAACCTAACAGTTTTCATGTACACAACTACTGCCACCAGAATGTTGATAGCCCAATATTGGAAAAGAGATAAAATTCCAAAAGATAAAAAATAAAAAATGGAATGGCAGACAAAACTATTTGATTATGCTGAGTTGGCACAATTGACCGGAAAAATCAGGAATCAAGTAGATCAAAAATCTATTAGAGAATGGGATAAATACAGATTATATTTAAAAGAGCATTGTAAGCATTTGAAAACTTTGGTATGTATTGATTGACTTCTGCAATGTTATATAGATTATGGAGACTTTGGATAATGCTAAGTTAGTAGTTTTATAATACGCAGTTTGGAACAGCATTATTATTATTATTATTATTATTATTATTATTATTATTATTATACCGCCCTATACCCGGTATAGGGTATATACACCAAAAGGTGTATAATGAAGGCTCCAGGTGAACTTCCCTGTGGGAGAGCATTCCACAGACGGGGAGCCACTGCAGAGAGGGCCGTTCTTGTGTTGTCACCCTCTGGACCTTTTGAGGAGGAGGCACATGAAGGAGGGCCTCAGAAGATGATTTCAGGGTAGGTTCATATGGAAAGAGGCAGTCCTTGAAGTATTGCGGTCTTGAGCCATTTAAGGCTTTATAGATCAAAACCAGCACTTTGAACTGGGCCCGTAAACTACTGTAATCAGTAGCCAGTGCAGTCGGACCAGGATTGGTATAATACGCTCAAAACTTCTTGCTCCAGTGAGCAACTTGGCCACATGATTCTACACTAGCTGAGGTTTCTGAAACATCTTCAGAGGCAGCATGGCTCACTGCCTCAGTTAGTCACAGTGCTACCTATAGTTGGAATAGGAGTTTAACAGTTAACTCTACACCACAGTACTGTGCATAGTCACTGACTCCTAGGAGCCGAGGCAGTTCCCCTGGAAGATATTATTTGAGGGGGCTTGGCCCCCTCAATTTTCAGAAGGCATTCAGCTCCTCCCCCTGGCTCCTTGTGATGTCGTGGGTTCAATGTCAGGGTGTCACACAATATCAGAACATTGTGCATGTGGTGTCAGGACATCGCACAACCCCATCACTTCTGGTACTGCGGCCGGAGTGCCTCAATCTCATCAGTTTCCAATCCCAACTCATGGAATGGCCGGCAATGTGAGCCTATAGGAAGCCAGTTATTAGACCTGGCTTAAGGCATGAAGCTGCTCACCGAGCCTAATTTAGCTGGAGAGCCAAGCATAAGGCTATCAGGAAAGACCCTAGTACTTAGGTCCCTTCAGTCATTCAGACAGCAGCAGACATGGTCCCTTACAGCCAGTGTTCAGCATGTCTGTTATCTCTGGGTCCAGGGCTGCCAACTTGAATAAAATATGGGTGCCCTAGGAAAGCACTGCCTCACATAATCAATCACAAGAAGCAGCACAGGTACATCATTTGAATGGAAATGCCCATCTATTTGGGGGGGGGGCAGCCCCCTCAAATATTTTGGGGCGAGCTGTGAAGGGACCTTAGTCCCTAGGATTTGGCTCCAATGTCTGGATCTCTCAGTTCTTCATCAAGGTTTCAGGGCTTGAGCTGGGTGGAAGTGTTATTCAACATGTCTGGCTCCCTGACTCCCTCTTAAACTGCACAATGTTGCACTTTACTGACAAAGCTGATTAGTATATTACTCACATCCACCTGGGCTATATCTATCATTGGTTGCAACATTATTGAGGGGAAGAGAGGTCTACTGTATATATTCTCAAGGCTTTGAACTAAAAGCAATAGTGTGAACCAAACTCTTGACTCATCTATGGAAGATACCCAGTTGGCTAGTTTCAGTCTTCAATCTTCCCAATTAGTGTATTCTTTCTCATACTTGACCAGCTATGCGGCATTCTACTATTTCCCACTGAATAAAGGCTGAACGTTCAGATTCATATGAACTCCTACAAGCAGAGGTTACAAATAGCAAGCTAAGTTAAAACCACGCCTGTTCAGTCCTTATCCTGAGGCATCAAGGGAAATACTGATGATATCACACTATCAGCTTGTGATGCAAAGTTCTTCTGCAATGTGTCCCTATAGATCAAACTAATAGTCAACTACTCTGAGGTTACTGTACTTGTGAGCTGGTTCCTGTTTTTATAATACTCTTTTTGCAGGACATATGCTCTATCTTTGCTTGTCCACATTAATGTCTCCTCATTAATGTTAAGGTAAGAAGAAGAAGAAGAGTTTGGATTTGATATCCCGCCTTTCACTCCTCTTCAGGAGTCTCAAAGCGGCTAACAATCTCCTTTCCCTTCCTCCCCCACAACAAACACTCTGTGAGGTGAGTGGGGCTGAGAGACTTCAAAGAAGTGTGACTTGGCCCAAGGTCACCCAGCAGCTGCATGTGGAGGAGCGGAGACACGAACCCGGTTCCCCAGATTATGTGACTACCGCTCTTAACCACTACACCACACTGGCTCTCAAGGTGTACATATGTCTCCTCATTAATGTTGAGGTGTACATATGACACTCTCCCAAAACTCTTTGATGCCCCCAACATTTTCCTCCCTTTAAATGTGCTTCTTCTTTTTCCAGTCTTGGACATTCTTGACTTTCCAGTGATCAGAAATCCCCTCATTTAAAGGGGGCGAAGTTCCGGGACAACACTGGGATAAGAAGGATGTTGCGTGGATGCTCCTACATTAATAGGGAGAGGGGCCAGCACAAATCCACATTTTGCTTCAGTGTGGATGAGCCCTCTGTTCTGATGATACTGCCCTTATTGCTTTTATGGCTTATTTTTGTATGCTGCTTGGAGATTCTAAAATCTTAAGTAGTTTAGAAACGTACTTGAGTAGATAAATAAAATAATGGGAAGAATTAGTAGCAGTGTTCATAAAGTGTTGCCATAAATCCATTAAGGATAGCTATTTTTTAGTTTCACGGCAAACCTGGCATAGATGCTTTCACCTGAGCAACAAAGCTTACCTGAATCTGAATATTGAACCTGCACTGTAGGAAGAACGATGGGTTTCTTCTCCAGCCCTTACAACCCAGAAAGTGAGAACTGGAAGTTCTTTGAATTTGTACATTGAGTTAATTTCAGTTGGGAAGTTGCTGGCAGCTTGGTGCTGAAAATAAACCAAGAGGTGCATTTCTGATTATTTCCCTTCTTTCTTTTTAATAAAAAAAAATCCTTTAACATTACAAAGGCTGCATGCTAAGAAAGCCACAATGCATTCCATTTTTTAAAAAATAAAACAACAATTGCACAACTTTGTAGAGAAACCCAGTAACATTTGATGCCATTCTAAACAAACTCCAGCTAAAAATATCTCTAAACCAGGGAAATAAGAAGAGATGCTGCTAAGCCTGGGAAGGGGAAATGGTTGAAAATGCACCCTCCTGTGATCCTCTTCTTGAGTATCTGTACTTTTTTTATAAGCTCCATAGCAGAATGGAATATAGAAAACTCTGTATAGTTCTGACCCTTCCATTGTCAAAGAAGATTCTTGCAGAACTGAAAAGGGATCAAGGAGCACCTTTCCTTTACTGAAGCTTATAAAAATGGCTATATATTATTCCCCCATTGCATCTTATAATAATAGGTCTCAGATCACCCAGCACAGCTGATTTACAGGAGGCTCGGAACATACTTTTTCAAAAGAATAAAAAATGCCTAAGCCACATGCAAAATTTGCTACTCAGTCAGTCAGATATTTATTATTTGCAACCAACAGCTGTTATAATGCAATTAGCAAAATAATAATATAGATTTTTAAAGTACTATTGGCAGGCAAAGCTGTTTAAGATAAAAAATACACATTTAAAACTACCCTACAGGTAATATCCCCTTTCATGGATCACTGCCTTGTCGTGGCGAAGGGGCTTGAAAAGCTCCAAGATGCTATGAGCTATGCCGTGCAGGGCCACCCAAGACAGACAGGTCATAGGGAAGAGTTTAGACTAAATGTGATCCACCTGGAGAAGGAACTGGCAAACCACTGCAACATTTTGCCAAGAAAACTCCATGGACATAAAAAAGGAGAAGATCTGAGAAGAAAGTGAGAGTTTCCAAGGCATGGTCTGGTTCATGGGGTCATGGAGAATACAACACGACTAAGACAACTAAACAACAACTAGGTAATATACTTGTATACACTGGCCAGCAACCAACTAATTTTGAGTTGTATAAGGGCCAACATGGGACATGGTGTGAAATGTCCTTGATCTGAGCCACAAACAGTAAGGTGTTCCATGGGCCTAGTTTTAAATCCAAGCTAACAGTGTATGTATATGGAGTGAGCTCGAGCAGATAAACAACTCTTTTATTGTTGGGTTAATTTTAATATACTGAACTAAGAGGTTACAGTTCTTCATACTGTCAAAGACCACCTTGGCATCTCCTGCAAAAGTTTACACTATACATCTCTGTGGTCAGAAATGTGCTGAGTTGATTTCTTCCTCTTTCCACAGGCAGTGGCGTAGCGTGGGTTGTCAGCACCCGGGGCAAGGCAAGTAATTTGCGCCCCCTAACCCTATCCCCCAGATGTTGCGCCCGGTGCGGCCGGGCCCCTCTGCACCCCCCACGCTACGCCACTGTCCACAGGTGTTAATAAACAAAGTTTTGTTCAATGTTAGACTGGCATTAGCAAAAGTTTCCAAAATATAGAACCAATTATGTGAGCTCAAGAGTTCGTCTGAACTCCTTTTTATCCTGGTGAGCTATGGACCAATAAACTTGGCTTTTGCACTGACTCAGCAAGGAGCTATTGCCAGTTCTGGCTACCTGTCACATTCGCATGATACGTTTTTCACGAAAACTATGGTGTGAAAAGATCTTATGTACTTCACCTCTATTTGTCTTCAGTATGATTTCTGTTTCTTCAGTTGCCTTATCATAACAGTTGCTTTCACTGTCTGTTCACAAGCTATATGAGGCAGTCCCCATAAACAAGTCCTCACTGTGCTGTTTTCACCTTCAGACAAACTATGATTTGTAAATGTGCAGGAGTGACTCTTTATAGCTTTGCTTTTTTAAAAAATGAGAATGTCCTCTGGGATGGTGCAATCATTTATTTCTTCTTATTTCCTCTCAAATGGAGATGGGCTAGAGACATTGAATATTTGTTCTGCCTCTCATGGACAGGTTAAGCCAAAGCACATAGTGCATGATTTCAGACATCACTATATTTACATATATGCCTCTCAGATTTTCTGACAAAATGTAATTTGACTGACACATGCAAAGCTAATATGTCTGTTTGACAGCTTCAGCTCTTCTAGTAGAATATATTTCACCTTTGGAAATCATCCAAAGATCTTTTCTATCAACCTGTTTTCAAATCGGTTTCTGATGAATTGCCTGTTATGAAAACCATTGCGCTTCACTTTTGACTGGTTAGATTATTACCCAGCAGTGCAATCCTATACAGGTCTCCTCAGAAGGAAGCCTCATTAAGATCCTCATCAAGATCCCATTACTTATATTCTGATTCCAACTCTATAGAGTCAAGGAGTTGGACATGACTTTAGAGGTCATCTGGACCCGACTCAACCCACTGCTCAATGCAGGATCTGCACTGCACATTGTGACTATACCACTCCCTTCAATGCTCTCCACCAAACCTTGAACAAAGGAAAGTTCACCACCTCCTTAGGCAGTCTGATCTATTGTTGAATAACTCTTCCCACTAGGAAGTTTCTCTTTATGTTTAACTTATACCTGTTTCCCTGCAGTTCCTGCTCCCTAACGTAACATAGAACAAATTTCCTTTATTTTCTG
Organism: Podarcis tiliguerta; assembly: GCF_965153285.1. Lineage (NCBI taxonomy): Eukaryota > Metazoa > Chordata > Lepidosauria > Squamata > Lacertidae > Podarcis > Podarcis tiliguerta. The sequence goes on from NC_139550.1 coordinate 18,684,794, forward strand.
TGTGACAGAAGATTGCTATCATATTATCTGTCGTGGAGCCTCTAGTTAAGATTCCTGCATTGCAGCGGTTTGGACTAGGTGGCCCTCCAGGTCCCTTCCAGCTCTCCAATTCTATGAGTCTATGATTCTATGTGTCCTCTTTATCCTCTTTGGACTAAACAGAGCCAGATCTTCTAAACATTTGTCACAGGGATTGATTTCTAGATCCCAAACCATTGGTCTTTCTTCAAAGGCAATACCCAGAACTTGGCACAGTACTCTGGGCGTGACGTAACCAGCCAAGAATACAGTTGACCTGTTACTTAAGGCGATCTTGACTTTATGCTTCAAGGAATTAGGACTAGCATACAAGACCTTAAATGGTTTGGGACCATAGTGCCTCAAAGAGCATCTTCCTCAATATCAACCCTCTGGTTGTGGGTGAGCCATGGCCATCTTACATGGCTGAATCTTATAATAATAGAATAATAGAATTGTAGAGTTGGAAGGGACCACAAGGGTTATCTAGTACAACCTCCTCCAATTTAAGAATCGCAGCCAAAGCATCCATGATAGATGGCCATCTTGATGTCATAAACATTCAACTTTTGAAATGCTGACTATTATGATTGGTTAAACAAATGGATGTTGTTAATCTGAATTTTGCAATTCATCTGTTAGATACTTTTAAATCCCGTGGTAGATCAGCTCTCCGATAAAGTCAAAAGTTGGTTATTACTGCAAAATCCTTGGAAATCAAATGCATGTGTTGAACATACCAAATATCATCCCAGAAACACTTTCCGGGTGCATTGGAGAATATCTACCAATGAAATTCAAAGAGGCATTTCTGAGATGGGAACAGCAAATTCATTTCAGCTCTGCTCAATTGCTTTTCGGTGATACAGTGTCAATAAAGGGATAGTGAAGAGAAATGATGGCTGTTTAATGCTGCCGTAGGGTCAACAGTTGCCTGTAAGTAATGACGGGTCAGACCATGATGCAAATTACATGAAGAGTGCAACTCAATTTTATTAGTCAACAAGTTCCTATACTTGGCACCTTGGTAGCTATCTATTCTTTCTGAGTTCCTCTTTCTCACATAGCCTTTTAACAGTCTTGTACTTGCAATTAGCACAGATCTTCCTTTCCCTGTGCATATCTCCCCTCCTTAAAAAATGCAGCACATCAGGAGGTTTGGTGTTATCATCTGTGTCTTAGATGTGGGCAGATGCTTGTTTTTTAAATCACACTTACATGTCATCACATTATTAACAACTGTTAATAACATTATTAACAACTGTTAATAATGTGATGATCATTGTCTATACGTCCCACATTCCTTTTTCTTATGATGTCACCATATGTTTCTCCCCCCCCCCCCCCGCCTGCCACACACCAGTCATTTCTATATGTACCAGCAACTAGGTAAAGAAAGGATGGAGGGTGGGAGGGATTCAATTGAGTTTCCATTTGAATCCCAATGTATCAAATCTGTACTTTCCCAGACAATATGAGAATTGAAACACAGCAATCTTTTGAAACTTCTCTTATCCAGATTTCATGATGCAGTTCTCCAGCTGAACAATGCTTTAGGGGGTAAATGTGCATAAAAATAAATATATTAGGAGAAAGTGCTTCCAAAAAGCTGTACAGGCAACTCCCCATTTATAAAGGGGTTACGTTCTGAGGCACCATGCATTTAAGTGAAATCGTGTATATTTGAAACACTATTTTAAAAGCCTGCAAACACATCATTCTGCTTCCACCCCTTTTGGTGATGTTTTTGTGGCATTTTGGGGTCACGTCTGGGCTTGGCACAGTGTGTGGGTGTGAAGTCATGCACATATTGGATGCTCTTAAAATGATCACTGCTTCTAGATTAGCCAGAACTGTGTACAAAAATCTGTTTAACAGGAAGAATTCACATGAAAAGGCTGAAGAATTTTCAAAAGCATTTTGTGGTTTTTTGGTATTTTTAAATTATTATTTTGCAAATTTCTACAGAAATGTGGCGACTGGAAAAATGAGAAACTGAGAGAGTGAAAATGGCTGCTTACCTGGTCACAGGGTAGGAGGCTGTTGTGGCCCATTGTGCCAAACTCCTACCCCCTGGGAACAACACTGGGATCAGGGCTAGGCAGGCAGCCATTGGGAAATTCCTGAGCTGGCATCTCCGGATTGGTGGGCTTTCCCCACCATCTGTTTATTATAATCCTGCTGGGCCACATGGGAAGGGCTTGGGACCCGATAAAGGCTGGCTGCGCCCGACACCAGAGACCAGAGTTGGCCAAAGAACAACCCTCCCTCCATCACCACCCATTCACTGATGCTGTGGGTTTATGTGTGCTAACCTTTTCTGTCTAGGGAACTGCATTCATTGGCTTTGTTATGGTTTAATAATGGTTGCTGTTTCTGGAGCCAGGAAGGAATTTTCCTTCAAACAGATTGGTCCCATTGGGAAGTTTTGTCTTCTCCATAGAAATATCACAACTTTGGCAGGTGGAAGCCTTGTAGTCTAATAACATGCAGGGAGGTACATCACCCCCCAGCTCAGAATTGTGTGATAACAACATATCCCTTTAGAGGGGTCTCTTAGGAAGTCTCTCTCCAAAAGCCAAGGCATGCAGCAGATGGGCCATAGAGCATCCTTCAGTGGCTTGGGAGGGCCATACATATAGACCTGTGGCTTGTGGATGACCCATTAATCCTGGGCTTGACCCTTTCATGTGGCAACCCTCCACCAAGGGTGCTGTGAGGGATATATACCCAATGCCTAAGCCCAGTGCTATTTTTTCTGGAAAAAGAGGTGCTAGACCTCACCATGAATGCCTCCCTTTGTTTTCTGATAATGGTAATGGCACCCTCCCTGAGAATTGCTGGAACTGAATTCTGGCAAGTTCTGCCTGGAAAAAAAATCCCTGTCTAAGCCACATCCAACTTACATCTGGAATCAATTAAGTTGTAGCCAATTTTTAAATCCCAGAATGTTGTCCTGTCCAGCTTGTTCACCTTTGGGGTCAGGCTTTCTTCCTGGTGTGTGTGTGTGTGTGTGTGCATGTCACTGCAAGTGGGTCTGCAATGGACTGATCCTTCTATTGCTACATGCAACTCAGGATAACACTCCATGCACCTGATGAAGTGGACTCTAATCAATGAAAGCAAATGCCCTAATAAATTCATTAGTGTGTGTTTTTTTATGTTGCAGGCCTTTTTGTTCTTTCTGGCACCCTTCAATCTTTTTAAGCAATCTTATAAGCTGATGCTAATGGAAATAGAAACTATTCCTGGGAAAAAAGAAAAAAGAAATTATATTGACTGATATCTTAGACTATTTAAGATGATAAATATAAAATAAGAGCAGTGATTATGTGCACATCTACAAGTGTATTTATATTATTTTATAAAGAAAAGCATAAAAAAGAAAACCGGTACTGGCCTTCTGTTCTGAATAGTCCATCAGCTCTTTGGATTATGAAAAATTTGCCTGGCTATATCCTGGAGATGGTCTCCTGCATTTTACTCTTGGCTTGATATTTGTTCCCGGTGCATGACCTTGCATTTGGCTGCGCTGAAATACGTAATGTTGGGACTGGGCCCAGCCTACCAAAGGGATCCAGATGGCTCTGGAAATGCCCTGTCCTCATCATTATTTAAGAAGGCTCTTCTGTTTGTCTTAAGGGGTTGCAATGTTTGTGAAACCAGGCACCCTGACAGATTAATTAAAAAAAGAAATCTGCTCAGTTATACCTCACAGTTTCCTCTCGTCAATGTGCATTATTCATGGGTAGTAAGGGAAAACAAACTACTTGATCTTCTTACGCCAAACACTTTATGGTGCTTGGCCTTTTGGAAAAGTGTAAATGCAACAGAGGTATAAGCAGCATGCTGAGATGCTGTGGCAGAAGAAATGGAGAAGAAGCCAAGGCAAGGCACCTAAAGAAGCCTGAAAACAACAAAGTGGGGGCACATGGAAGTTAGAAAAATAAGTCTATAAGGCATAGGAAGGAATATGAGAAAGAGGCATTATTTTTATCATTTCTTGTATTTCTAATAAACACACACACACACACACCTACACACATGTATGACCTAAGTTTGTACACCAGAAGAGTTTGGATTTGATATCCCGCTTTATCACTACCCGAAGGAGTCTCAAAGCGGCTAACAATCTCCTTTCCCTTCCTCCCCCATAACAAACACTCAGTGAGGTGAGTGGGGCTGAGAGACTTCAAAGAAGTATGACGAGCCCAAGGTCACCCAGCAGCTGCATGTGGAGGAGCAGGGAAGCGAACCCGGTTCCCCAGATTACGAATCTACCGCTCTGAACCACTACACCACACTGGCTCTCAGTATGCACAAACTAGGTCACAAACTAGAGGTTCCTTGAGAAATGTAGAATCTCAGGAGAAAGTAGCAGATCTGGAGGGGAAGAACTCATCTTCAACACACCCACTTCCATTTTCCTCTCTGTGTTATAAGCCAACACCAGCCTTGCACTTCCCAGCTCCTCTCAGTGAGGTAGGTGTTGAGCTGATGGCAAGTTAAGGCAACCTTTCCCACTGCTGGAGTCTTAAACAAATATAAGGTCCTGGGACACAAACAGCTACATGAGTTGCTGGTTTTCAACTATAACCCAACATACATCACCAGGTGTGGTGGGGCCGCTGCATTCACTTGCAGGCAGGTGGCTCACTGTGGCTTGTCAAGTGGGAGAGAGGGGTGAATGAGGCAGTGGGGAAGTCAGTGCTGTGCGAATGCAGCAGCAAGAGCGCCAGGTCGGCTCCAGCGGTGCATTTGCACCACACAAACCTCTCCCCTCCCTCTTGCTCCTAAAAAGCAAAGGCAAACCACTGTAAGGGAGCTGGCAGAGAGAGAGAGAGAGAGAGAGAGAGAGAGAGAGAGGGAGGGAGGGAGGGAGGGAGGGAGACATTGGCTAACTAGCAGTCAGTTTCTTTACCAACGAAAACATAGAAAACACAGAGATTTCAAACCTGTCTAAATGAAGCAGTTGCCCAAACTTTCTTGTAACCCCTCCCTCACTTCCTAGCCCTCTGTGTCTAACTCCTCCCTCTGTGCTCTTCTGCTCAGAGAGACTCCCTCTGTGTCTTCCTGGCTTGCTGCTTGGCAAACATGCAATAAACACCTTGTTCTAGGAGGGGGGGGGGGTGGCAAGCTGTCAGCACAGAAGCTATTGAGTGGCTCTGAGAGAGAACTGCAGGGTCTACCTCTGCCACCGCTGTCAGTGCCTGCATCCAGACTGGAAACCTCCTCACCCTGTCCTGTCTCCTTGCTATCCCTCATATGCCCTGCTTCTAGCAGTTCCCAGCTCATCCTCCCCTCATCCTCTCAGGTAGGGCCAGAGTTCCACCACCAGTCCCCAGGCTCTTCTTCAGCACTTTCCCTGGGGCACTCTTGGGTCAAGCAGCTTCCACTACTTTTCCTCATCCAGCCAGTCCCTGACACCCACCTGCCCAGCAACTCCTGAAGCACCCCCTCCACACTTGGTGAGTCACTTCTGATAATTCTGCTGATCATTATCAATCTTCACCTGGCAAGTTACTTTCAGCAATCCACTTCTGGCTATCACCAATCTTCTTGCTGCAAATTCTAGACTCATGCAATTTATAATACATGAAAGTGAACTCAACTCTGGGCATCTCTGATTAATTCAAATGTAAGTGTTCGGCCTCAACCATGTATTTGGGTTACTGGATGTTATCTTCCCACCACCACCAGGTACAAATTGTTTGCATGTAGCAAAGGTAGCTTTCTGATATTAATAAAAGAATGGCATTATGGGATAGAAGAAGGCTCAGGAGCCATTGATTTTGCAGAGTCAAATTGACGGCTGCTTAAACAGCCCAGCAAAATCTCCTGCAGCCATAACTTTTCCTAGAGTTCATGAGCATCACAACTTTTCTCTCTCTCTCCCTCAAGAAGAAAAGTAACAAAAGACATGGAGGTGATTCAGAAGACGTACTGCCAAAGGCACTTGCAGGCAAAAGAATATTGAAAAAGCTTTTTGTGCACAAAACTCTCTAACAGTAATACACGTATCAGAAGGAAAACAAGACAGAAAACATAAGGCCCTAAAAGGGGAGGGGAAATAAGACAATTCCTTTGCAGGCTAGAATTCAGTGAAACAAGACTAAGGAATAGACCTTGTCCAGGAGATAAGATGATTTCAAGTCAGAGGCAGAATTCAATAATTCTAGAAGCCTGATCCAATTAGCTATACCAATGCAAACACAAGTTGCATCATTCTGTCCTGTACTTGACCCATTCCGATGATCTCTTCTTCATAGATTTAGGCAAACACCATGAAAAACAAGTATATACAGTGGTACCTCTGGTTGCAAACGGGATCCGTTCCGGAGGCCCATTTGCAACATGAAAAGAATGCAACCTACGTCTGTACATCTGCGCACGCGTGAGTTGCGATTCACCACTTCTGCACATGTGTGTGATGTCATTTTGCGCATATGCACATGCGCGAGTGGCAAAACCTGGAAGTAACCCTTTCTGGTACTTCTGGGTCGCTGCGGGGCATATCCTGAAAGAACATAACATGAAGCGGACGTAACATGAGGTATGACTGTACTGGAACGTGCAAAGAATGAATGAATGGGGGGGGGGGACTGGTCAGTGACCAACAAAGCAGTTCCATTAGCACAAGGATTTCTGGCTGTACAAGGTCATTTCCCTTCCCTCTGTTCTCCTCACACCTTCCACAAGTGACCCCTGAAAGGTTGGGGGCAGGATGAGAGGTGTGCAGGGAGAGGAGAGGAGAGGGAGAGGACATTCTGTGTTAACCATAAGCCCTCATGCTAACTGAACTACTTTACTGAATACCTCACAGTGCCTGCAAAATGAATAGCGTAGAACCACACTCGTCATCGACCATGGCTCCCCTATTGAGTGAAAACATCTGTTGGGTGAAAATCTGAGTTTGCTACACATAGTACGGGAATTAAATCCTAGAAATGTTGTAAACACTAAGTGCTGCTGTGTTTTGGCTTTGGGTGATCTGCCACAATCAGTGCCGGATTTACGTATAAGCTAAACAAGCTATAGCTTAGGGCCCCACTCTCTTGTAGGCCCCCAAAAAAATTAAAGGAAAAAAATGTTTGCATTATTAAGTTTGTTATGAATAAAAAATCATTTTAAGTTAGAGCTTAATTATTATTTCACTATTAATATACTTCTTCTTAATTGTATTTCACTATTGATATACTTCTTAATTGTATTTTAGCTCAACAAAATACATATTTTGTTATGTGCAAATGGCTTTAGATACCGATTAGGTCCATAAATTACCATATACATATATTCAACACAAAAAACAGTGACAATTTGTTGATGACAAAGGACAGCTGGACATATAAAGGCCCCCATTACCTTCAGTAGCTTAGGGCCTCAATAAACCTAAATCTGGCTCTGGCCACAATGATTTTAGACAGAGTTGTCTGTACTGCTCTGTCCTTACCCTGTATCAATCTGCCTAAAAGTGTAATATTTTATGGGATTTGCCCAGGGAAAGCAACATTGGAGGGCAGAACTAGAATATGCAATATTAAAAATGTTTAGAACTTTATGGTATAATAGTACTGTTTATTCTCTGGTAACGTGGGGTGGTGGAAGAAAGAAATCCCTTAACTAAGAAGTTCTATCATATTTCTTTTTTGTTTGTAAAGCAGAATTTTTCTCCAACAACAACAAAATATCATTGTCTTGCTCTCATTATTGTCCTAAGATATCTCAGCCATCTGTAACGCAGCAATTGACTACAATACATCTAACATTGTTACCTGACACGATATGAAGATAATCTAAATTTGAATCAGGATTATTTACTGAACTCTGCCAAAGAAAGAAACTGTGCATTTCTGAGAAATGACTTTATTTCCCCATCTATTGGTCAGAGTCTTGTGTAAGTTTCTATTGATTGTGGACGGGCCAGTCTTGACAGACTCTAGGGTTGTGCGCCCATCTCACTCAAGAGGCCGGGGGCCAGCGCTGTCCGGAGACACACAGAAACGCCGTTTACCTTCCCGCCAGTAAGCGGTCCCTATTTATCTACTTGCACCCGGGGGTGCTTTCGAACTGCTAGGTTGGCAGGCGCTGGGACCGAGCAATGGGAGTGCACCCCGCCGCGGGGATTCGAACCGCCGACCTTTCGATCGGCAAGCCCTAGGCGCTGAGGCTTTTACCCACAGCGCCACCCGCGTCCCATATATATATATATCCAGTTGAAAAAATAATAAAGCATATACTTACTGCAGAATATGTCACATACAATATGATGCCTACAAGCTGTCAATATTGTAATACATTCATATAATTAATATGATAATATTCAAATCTCCATAATATGTGGATGGTTCCTGATGAGGACCTAACTTGCTCTTTGCCAGCTATCCATCAAACTGCTTATTCATTTCATAATATTGATGTTGTTTCTGAAATTATTTTTTCATCAATGCTATTATCATATAAATTATTGATATTTATATGATATTATCATATAAATTATCGTATGAATCCATCATTATTTTGCAATATTGATAACTCAGTTATGGTATATAACTATTTCAGTTATTTATGAAGTGTGCATAATTGCAATGGGCCTTCAGTTGTAGTTGTATTTTTTGTGAATGAACACATGCAAAATTGACACAGACTAAAAATAGATGCATCCACCCTTTTCTTTGAGGTGAGCAATGTGAGTTCCTAAAATTTGTAAACAAACCAGGTTCACCAGTTTGTCAACTTTTGACAGGCAGAGGGCCTTCTCGGTAGTGGTGCCTGCCCTGTGGAATGGCCTCCCATCGGATGTCAAGGAAATAAGCAACTATCTGACTTTTAGAAGACATCTGAAGGCAGCCCTGTTTAGAGCAGCTTTTCAGAAGCCAGAAGAGACGCTAGGATGAAAATGAGCCATAAAAGCCCATTGCATGCCTGGAACTCCATTCATGGTCCTCTGGATCCAACCAATTCCCTTGTTTGTTATTATTTCCTTTTCAAGAAATTATTATTCAAGGAAATAATAGTGAAGCTAAGTAGGAACATCCACCTTCCTTTTCTGGCCAATGTAGTGAATTATTTGAAAAACCTTCCCTTTCCTATAATGCCACACTTTCGCTTTTCCTGCTTTCTGAATTGCTACCACTTTGTATTGTTCTGATGGAGCTAAACAAGTAAGGCAGACCTCGTGTTTTCGGATTTCTCATGTATCATCTTCATTTAAAAAGTGAGACAGAAAGGAAAGGCCCATCTAGCAAAAATGAATTTCAGATGTTGATAGTTAACCATAATGCTTTTTTCCTCCGCCCTCATAGATCTATGTTCTTCATAATTTAAATCTGGGGTGTCAAAAAAGCATCCATTTTGGAATTTCTTGAGCTCTCAAAACCATAAAACTACACTAAGATGCTGAAATTGTTTATTCCATTGGCCTCTAGGTATTTCCTAACAGCTTTAAGGAAGGCTTGGTTGTGGTTGTGGGTACCTGGAATATGGCATAGTAATAACCTTCAGTAAAATGCCTGCAGAGCTTAAATTTATAACTTCTAATAAATGGAGGCAGTGACTGTCCCTCTTAGCTGTTCTGTAATCTTCCTTCATAAATCCAGAGCTTTCTGCCCCACTTAACGTTGGCCAAAGCAACAAATGTGAAAATAACTTCTTCTTCTTTTGTGCTGCAGCATTTGCCGTTTTAAGAATTATTAGCTATATTATGATGGCGCCTGGAGATCTTCATGAGGATGAACACTGCAGTATTTTAGGGTATGCAGAAATGGGAAGCAGGCTGCTTTGAAGGATTTGGGATGAAATTTAATAAATTGCTAAAAATGAAAGAAGAAGAAGAGTTTGGATTTGATATCCCGCCTTTCACTCCCTTTAAGGAGTCTCAAAGCAGCTAACATTCTCCTTTCCCTTCCTCCCCCACAACAAACACTCTGTGAGGTGAGTGGGGCTGAGAGACTTCAAAGAAGTGTGACTGGCCCAAGGTCACCCAGCAGCTGCATGTGGAGGAGCGGAGACGCGAACCCGGTTCCCCAGATTACGAGACTCCCGCTCTTAACCACTACACCACACTGGCTCTCAAAGCGTATGTAACCCGAGCTATCACTGTATTTGACTGCTCCCAGTGGTTTATATCCCACACTTATCAGAAGGGAGAAGGCAAGGGCAAGGGGGCATGGAAGGTGGCATGGTGGAAATGCACCAGCAGGAGCACTAGTGCAAATGCACTCAGCCAGTGCATTTCCAATCTCGCCTGGGCCTATCACCTCCTCTCCGCACTCCCAGTAGGCAGCAGCAGCAGCTTGCCATCTGCTGCTTACTGGAAGCAGCCATCTGCTCCTTCTTGAGTTTCCAGAGAGGCCCAGTTTGCTGAAACCCTTTCATTTTTTCCTGTGACTCCATGAACGTTACGTTGGTTTGATCTGTATTTTATAAACTCCCTGTAAACAAAAAGCAAGAAGGGAGAAGGTTGCCTATGCTCAAAGATCGCGGGCTCATTTTCCTGTTGATTGTTACGAGGTAGATTAAATGGGTGGCATTACTAGAGTAGTTGGGGAAGATTCCCGGGAGAGGAGAAGAGTGAGATTGATTTTCTTTCCCCATTTCTTTTAAAATAAGCATTACTAAAGGAAGAATGCAAACTTAGGGCATTCAGCACACCACCTGATCATATTTATCTCCCTCCTTCTTGGCAGAACTACTGCATTAGCGTTATTTGCTAATGTAATGTCTTTGGCTATTGGACTATATATATAGTATTGCCTCTTCTCTCTTCCACAAACAATTTCACCCCTTCCTCCTTTCCTCATGTGGTTTTCTTTGGTTAATAACACCCTCTAAGTAGTTAATGCAGTATTATGATTTGTTGCAGGGTGGAAGTCTGAACAATACTTGACCTCCCACAGATCACCAATGATTTAAAGTGGCAGTCTAAATTGTACGCATTAGCCGGGGCTACAACGTTTAATACACCCATAAAACAGAGTTACTTCAAAGCAGAACCAGCCTCTGAAGCAACATTCTGAATACAAATGTAAACGTGCCACAAGGAGGAAAAAAAACATCATTGGCTAACAGATATGTTGCAACCCTAAATTGTTAGATACTAAGCATTTTGATCTTATTTTATTTTTCAATCGGAGGAGGAAGAAAAAAATCACTTGCTTGTCATCTATAAAACAGCATTATGAGTATAAAGAGTGTGCAGTGAATATTAAGAGCTTTATTTTCTTTATGCAAACAGTGCAATATTCTATAGCCAACCAAAAGCAGTTCGAAAGACTAACCCAGCATGTTGAGAAAAATTAATAACAAATGCATCATCAGATCAAGGAAAATAATCATACTGCTCAATTCTGTGTTGGTCAGACCACATCTGGAACACTGTGTCCAGTTCTGGGAGCCTCAATTTCAGAAGGATGTGGAAAAGCTGGAACCTGCGCAGAGGAGGACAACTAAGATGATGAAGAGTCTGGAAACCAAGCCTTATGAGGAACGGTTGAAGGAGCTGGGCATGTAGCCTGGAATAGAGGAGGCTGAGAGGAGATATGATAGGCATCTTCAGATATCTCAAGGGCTGTCACATGGAAGATGGAGCAAGTTTGTTTTCTCATGCTCTGGAGAGTGGGACTTGAAACAATGGCTTCAAGGAGATTACAACTAAATATCAGGAAGAACTTTCTGACAGTAAGAGTTGCTCAACAGTGGATTGGTCTCCCTTGGGAGGTTGTGCACTCTCCTTCTTTGTAGCTTGGATGGCCATCTGTCATGGACGCTTTAGATGAGATTCCTGCATTGGACTAGATGACTCTTGGGGGTATCTTACAACTCTAAGATTGTTTGTTGTTGTTGTTACATGTAGCACTAAATTGTGGGTGGTATCCAACTAAATCATACACAGGGAAAACATTTGAATCAATGGACGACTAGGTCACGACTAGGCCCATTGATTTCAATGGTTGTATTCTGAGTGTGACTTAGAGTGCAATTCTAACCCTGTCCACAGCCCAACAGGGCTTAATTTAAGCTGAAGGATGGTCACCTGTATCTGCAAGCACTGCCAAGCATGCAAGGGTGGAAGAAGATTGGGGCTGGCACAATGACCAGGCCTCAGTTGGGCCCAGTGCTACCACATGTGGGGCTAAATCGGGATCCAAAAAATCCCATACCAGCTCAGCCTGCCCCCCCCCATCTATGCCACCACCTATGGCACTTCTGTCTGCCACCTGTTTAGCAGGCAGAAGGGGGAGATCCATGTCAGCAGCATGACACTGGCATCAGATACCACCATCTGATTTAATATTGCATTCAAAATGGGCCAGTGGAGAGGTGTTGTTGTTGTTGTTGTTGTTGTTGTTGTTGTTGTTGTTGTTGTCAGGGCCGGATTTAGATTTGATGAGGCCCTACTGAAGGTGATAGGGCCCTTTATATGTCCAGATGTCCTTTGTCAACAACAAATTGTTGCTGTTTTTGTGTTGAATATATGCTTTATGGTAATTTATGGACCTAATAGGTATCTAAAGCCATTTGCACATGTTGTCATGCAACCAGTCTGTGCAGAATGTAGGCACCCTATATATAGAAATAAGCAAACCAGTGATATTTTAGGGAGCAGGCTAGCAGGCGGGGCCCATTACTTACATCATAGGAGCCTACACAACACAAAACATGGTTGCTGTATGTAGGTTTTATTTTATTTGTTTTTTAGCTTATATTTTGAAAATGTACATCCAGTTTTTTCCCCTTTAATTCCCCCCCCCCGAGAGTGAGGCCCTTAGCTATAGCTCAGGGGTCAGCAACCTAAGGCCCATGAGCCAGAAGAGGCCCACAGATGTCGTTTGACTGGCCCATGAGCCGCACCCGAACCGAGCTGCCCGCTTGCATGCTGCGCTAAACCGACACAACGCAGCATGGGGACTCGCTTCTGTTGCGCCAAAAATCACATCTGCGCAGATGCAGACACCGAAAATCTCTGGCCCATGTGTGGGACCAATCTGGCCCAGGCAAGATAAACCTTGCTGACCCCTACTATAGCTTGTTTAGCTTATATGTAAATCCAGCACTGGTTGTTGCTGCTGCTGCAAGTTATTTAACTCCCATTGACATTCTGCAGTTGCGTGTCGAGGTCCCCAGGTCCACCCCAAATAACTCACACATCACACAGAAATTTTTGTTTAAGATTTTTGGCATAATTTTGTCCACAACTTTATTAAAATACAAATTTGTGAGAGGTTGCGTAGGCATTGGTTGCGACTATCTGCCCCCACCATGGGGGACAGACTGACATTCCGCACGATGCAAAAGTCAGAATGGGGGAATACACTTGGGGGTTACGCGGAGCAGGGAACCTGCCCTCACCCCAAATGCAACCAGGAGCTCATTGCTATGGCCCGAGCCCCCTTGACAGAGTGGACAAGCAATAGTTAGCTCCCAATTCCTTTAACAGAATCCCTTGCAGCAGCAGCATTAGAGGGGCAGGCACAGCCAATCCATGCCCCTCAACCAACCAAACCATAAACCAATGCCTAACCACGAACCTTACAAGTTGTGACGATTTGCTACGCAGTAGGCAAAAACCAAATGGCCCCAGCCAATCAGCCAGATGGACAAAATTCCTACCAGGCCCCCGCTCCAAAGCAGACGACCCCATGACAGGCATGGCAAGGTCAAAGCGAACAACCCTAATTCTAGGGAGGGGGGACGGGCAATTCGATGCATGGGCGAAAAGAGGAAGCCCTAGCCTCTTGCAAGGAGTTTTAGTATTTCTGGCTGTCAATCAATAAATGGCAACATTAACTTCTTCCCAACAACAAGGGAAGCCCCAATCGCATCAGTGGCCAACGATCAATTAGCCAGCCCTCCAACTTTGGAGTGTCCTGGAGGCCCCCACCGCAACACGTGCTCTCCATGAAGGAGAACACGCTTTGTCAGGTAGCACAACCTGCAATATCATAGGGAGTCTTTGCCCATACAGCTAGCGCAATGGGAAAACTTTTGATCCTACAATATTCCACGGACTGCGAGCATCCTTTTCTTCAACTAGATAGGAAAAATATCAAGGGTTTTCCGGTACTGATTGACTGAGTAGTCTCAAAGCTATTTGCTGACAGGGACATCCTTTCTTAGATGCTTATATAGTAGATTACTCCAGCAAGTGTCAGATGTCAGGCAGAATGATGGGTAGAATAAAGTGAGTTAGAAAACAAAATGCCATTGTTCAAATTAATACATTCTGCCAAAAAACATATTTAGGGGGTTTCTTCCCCCTCCTAAATCTAAAATTATCTCTCCCCACCCCAATTATAAAATTAACAGTTTGCAGGGCTTTATTTTAAGTCACAAATATTTTAACCAGAGCTCCCTTGGAGAGAGAAACAGCTTTTGCAACCAGCTGGTGCGAAGTTATATTTGGCTTTGACAGCCTGGCTGCAGTTATCAGCTTAGCAACTCATAAATACCACTAAAAAAACAATGCTGTGTATGGCATGCATGACAAGGGAACCCCTAAAAGGGACCTTACTACCAAGGCCTGGTCTAATATTTTCCTGACTTGTTCCATGCTGGTACTTGTATGGAACTAGCCTGGGACTAAGGTGCACATCACAGTGACAGTGGCCTTTAAAAACACTTTGTGTTATACAAGTCCCCATCTCTAAATAATCTAACATGGAACACTTCTTGCTATCTGAATCCTGTGATAATTCAGGAATTCCCTTTGCGTGTCTTAAAATGCTAAAACCAAAGGATTTCATTCTTATATGGCTTCTGTGACCTCTGTTTCCCTACCCCAGAGTCACTAAAGTTACTGTAAGAACAACAGCAGCAGCAGCAGCAATTTCCATATGCTTACCATAGAATCCATTAGACTCATCTGTTAAGTGTAGAGTTGGAAGGGACCCTGAGGGTCATCTAGTCCAACCCCTGAAAGTCAAGAATCTCTACACATGGTCCCCTCATCCAATTTGAAACCACATCAGACCCTTCGTAGCTTTGCAAATGTGCTAGCTGTTTTATTGCTGCACCGACAAAGAATGGTGTACCTTTTTACATACTTTCATTAAATGAGGAGGGGGAGAAAGGGAACAACAACAACAAAAATCCAATCTGGAAGGCCTTTTCAGTTAAACACCAGGGTTTCTATTTTTTTTATTTTATTTTTTATAACTAGCTTTAAAATTGGCAGAGAGGTTGCACAGTGAAATAATGCAATATATTACATAAGGTTTGATGTAAAATAGCTTTTGAAAGTTCTCATAAATCTATGCTGGGTAAGTGTGTCTGAATTATCATATACAGTGTAAAGAACTTCATTTATCTGCCACTGCATGTAAAATTGGTTTCCTGGGGAAATGAAGGTGGTTACTGTAGTAACACGGTGCTTGTAACAGAATATAACATGACATTTTTTAATACCGTATGAGCACAGGTAGGTTGGACAAGTACATTTGAAAAGAATGGTCCCAATCCACTTGTGAGTTTGTGCACTTGCCTGGGCTATGTGTGTGGCCCAGTTTGAAAAGCAGGAATTGAACTAATCAGCTGTTCTTTAAGACATGGGAGAATTACATTACATTACATTACATCAATACCTATTCCAAATAGCCTTTGGCATCAATATTCCTATATTAAGAGGACAAGGTGCATGAAGTTCTGGCAGTTGAATCAGAGGGAGGAAGAATTCAACCTGTACCTTATTTGCACATGAGTTACCTTATCCAGATGTTGATCTGTGCATGGAAGGCAGACAGCTTTTGAAGTAAAAAAAAAAACAAAACAAAACAAAAAAACCACCAGCAGATTTCATGGTGGAACAATTGTTAGCAAATCCTAAATTCTCAGCTTCCTGCTTTCTGAAATGCACTTGATGGAATATGTGGTCAGCTGTAGAATATCCTATAGAATATCCCCCCAAGAGTCAGGGAAGCTCTGAAGAGAGAACCTAATTTACAGTGCAATCCTAACCATGTTTATTCAGAAGTAGGACCAGCAGACATAAAAGCCTCAGGAGGACT
This sequence comes from Podarcis tiliguerta, assembly GCF_965153285.1. Taxonomy (NCBI): domain Eukaryota; kingdom Metazoa; phylum Chordata; class Lepidosauria; order Squamata; family Lacertidae; genus Podarcis; species Podarcis tiliguerta. Next base: position 18,700,813 of record NC_139550.1, read on the forward strand.
ACATGGGGAATGGCATTATTCCAGATATCCACATCTGAATATGACTGCACCGAGATTATTTTTCTGTAGTATTCTTACTCATGCAGAAAAACACCTCACAAAAAGAGTATTTATCTAGCTGTCATGCTGGGGTTTCTTTTGTCAACAGACAATGTCAACAGACATTGGAATAACACAAATAATTACATTATTTCATCAGGGTAGTGTTTTATCAATGAACATGTACACATCAGCAACGTTTACAAGGAAACCTCTTGAAAGAAATGAAAGTACTGAAAACCATACATGCTTTCATCACTCTGTACAAAAATGGGAAATGCAATGGATTCATAATGTGTTAGTCCCATTCTGGAAATGCAGTAATTCAGACCTCCAAAATTCCAGGGGAAATTTAGATGAGAATTTCAGAAGCATCCCTAATCCCTACATGAGGTAATAAATAAGAGAAAAATCAGACTGGGCAAAATAATGGTAATACCCAGGAGCCAGTTGGAAGGATCTCACTCTTTGGAATACAACAGTGGATTTGATTCTTTGAAACTTAAAACAGTTTGAAACAGTTAAGTCTAGTCGTGGACAACTCTGGGGTTGCGGCACTCATCTTGCTTTACTGGTTGAGGGAGTTGACGTTTGTCCACAGACAGTTATTCTGGGTCATGTGGCCAGCAAGACTAAGCCGCTTCTGGCGAAACCAGAGCAGTGCATGGAAAACCTGTTTACCTTCCCGCTGGAGCGGTACCTATTTATCTACTTGCACTGATGTGCTTTTGAACTGCTAGGTTGGCAGGAGCTGGGACTGAGCAACGGGAGCTCGCCCCGTCATGGGGATTCGAACTGCTGACCTTCCAATTGGCAAGCCCTAGGCTCAGTGGTTTAGACCACAGCGCCACCTGGGATCGTGGATCTCACTGATGAAAATACTTCTTCTTTAGAGGTCTTTTGACACTGTTGAAATGGATATGCCTATTAATCAGCAGTGGCAGCTAGTTGGGAGTGGTTCACACCCACACTTGGTTGCATCTTGGATTATATCAATTTGATTGGATTCTTCTCGATGAATTTATGGAACATTATCTGCCTACCTTGCTAGATGACCATTTCATTCCCCTAACAAAATGGGCTCTCTGGCTCATGTACATTTAAAGGTAAAGGTAAAGGGACCACTGACCATTAGGTCCAGTCTTGACTGACTCTGGGGTTGCGGTGCTCATCTCACTTTATTGGCCGAGGGAGCCAGCATGACTAAGCCACTTCTGGTGAACCAGAGCAGTGCACGGAAATGCCGTTTACCTTCCTGCCAGAGAGGTACCTACTTATCCACTTGCATTTTGATGTGCTTTCGAACTGCTAGGTTGGCAGGAGCAGGGACCGAACAATGGGAGCTCACCCCATTGCGGGGATTCGAACCGCCGACCTTCTGATCGGCAAGTCCTAGGCTCTGTGGTTTAACCCACAGCACCACCCGTGTCGCTATTCCACCCATGTCCCTTTTCCACCCGCGTATAGCACATTAAATCTCTTCTCCTTTAAGAAACCGAAATGGTCTTTTGTTTTACATAAATAACTTGTTTAGATCAACAGCACCCATTCTTTTACTTTCCGGGTCATTTGGTGGAAACAATCAATGGGTTGTTTTGAATGAATGAATGAAACTTTATTTGTGTCAGCCATTGGCCATAGTAACAAAAAACATTGCAATATACACAGAACAAAATTAAAAGTTAATTATATAAAACACAGTTTAGGGTCCTGAATCAGCAGTCAAATAGTGGACCTTATTCTGATTGCCCCAGCTAGAAACCTTTCAACCTTTGCAGTCTTCTCCTCTTGATCTGCCAGGAGAAACGACACTGTGGCAGTGTCAGTAACTTTTTAAGAGTAATGTTTTTCATGGGAGAAAAGATTTTTATTTAGGAAACAGAGGTATATCTCACACAAACCAAATAAATGCCCCAAATAATGTCTGTGACTTCTTTAAACATGATTTCACATCTCAGCTAGAATAGTTCTTTTGGATTATGACTGCTTTTCTCTTGAAATGCCTCATTTAGCTACCCAAACACAGAACACTCTGTAATAAACATGATTTTTGTCTAATTTTATCACCACTTTCTTCACACTTTCTTCTAAAGTTCATTTTACCACCTGAGAATTTTTTTGCAAGAAGCTCACATTTAAATCACGAAGTGCAATAAATACGCATTTGCTTTTTTCACTGCATATATACATTCAGCATGGACACATGTAAGGAAGCTATGGGTGGTCATAGAGGCATGCGGCAAACATTGACATGTGATTCAAATGCATTGGATGAAATCCATCTGTGGCATTCTGCTGGCACAATGGGCTTCACTTGTAAAAACAGAACTTTCTCCTTTCTCCTCAACCTTCCACAGCCCTTGGATAACCTCTGCTCTTGGATGATCATCTGGAGCAGATTAGGTTTGTGGGTTGCTTCATGGGGGAGGAGATGAATAGGAATTCCATTGTGTTTGCTGGCATGACACTGGAACTCACCAATCTACATGTGCAGGTTTATGGGAAATTCCTGTAAGAAACTGTCTTCCATGCAGGAATATGGTCCTAAGACTTACACTTTTCTCCTCCAGCCACTCCCATGCATCACAAACCAGTTGGGATCTATAGAGGACCAATTTAACTTTTCTAGAGTTCACCACCACAAGTTTCCATTTACATGCACATGAGAGAACAAGATGTTACCTTGCAAATGAAAGCCGTTTACACCCTTACTTTATTTAATTTTAAAATAATCACATCATTTTCAGGGTTGAACTGAAAGTAGTAAGCAACAGTCTTGTTTAGAAAACAATCACTTCGGACCAATCCCTGCTATTTTTGGAATCCGGGGACATTTCTCCCTCCTTTAACCACCTCAGCCAGTCAATGCATGGAAGCTACTCCATCCTTCCCAGTTTGCCTTCCCAGTTCTAGTCAATCATACCATTTTATGCTCACCCTAAGCCAATCTGTGAGAAACTTTAAACCCCCTACCTCCTAGTGTCCCAACCAATCAGATAACTTTTTGGCAGGTAGCTTGTTTGATCCCCAATTGCTGCCTCTCATACAAGCCCATCTCCATAATAACTCACCACTAGATTCTGTTGGTCCAATAGGCAGGCTTCTTATAAGACCAAAACGGCCTTCTATCCTGTTATAAGAAATTGCTGCTGTAGTTCTTGAATTTCTCTGTTTACTCCTCAACTGAGAACAACTTTAATTTTGTTAATTAAGGTATATAAAGAAAAAATACAAAACTTAATATCTCTTCCCTCCCCCCCTTTTATCCAAAAACAATAAAAACACAAACGGGGGGGGGGGGGGGAATAGACAAGGGAAAAGAAATAAAAAAGATTAGAAAAGAGGTTAAAAGAGAAAGATAGAAAAATAAGATTCAGAAAGTAAAGAACTTCCGGTTATTCATCTGTCTTATATCTGAAAATTATATTCACTTCATCCACTCCAATATAACACCCAACAAAGCCACTAAACATAAACAAACATCATATTCAATTCTCAAATCAGATATCATTATGGTTTAATTAGTGGGAAATATGTGCAAAAAGGACAAGAGGCTTCACAATAATGAGCAATGTTAAAAACAAAACACTCAAACATCAATATCAGTAGCTCTCGTTCCACAGCTTTCATCTGCTATCACTGTCTTCTTAACACTGGTGTGCTGTTTTCCTCCATTCAAGGGCAAGATGTGAAATATAAACCGTGAACTCCAACTCATGAAGCCCATTTCTTGCCACATTTAATATGGTTTGATATCTCTGGTCCTATGGAATGCTTAGTGACTTGACAGAACTTGAAAATCACCCAGAAGAATAATTTGTAAGCACATACAGAAGCTTTTCAAAGTCTCCCAAAGGGAGATCAAAGAACTGTAAAAAAACATATTGACAGGTATCTTTCTCTTTCATTTAAAAGACTGTTGTTAAACTCAAGTTCTAACATAATGGTTACTCCTTAGGATAGACGGTAGAATGTTAATTAGAAAGAAAAGTGAATATAGTTGTGCATTTCACAAAGCCATGAAAAAGCACATGTACTTTTAACAGTTCAATTAGCACCAGTAGTTATCATAGTTCTGTGGTGTATTTTGAAAGAATATGCCATAGAAGAATGATAAATATATGTGTTCATTAAACATTTTTTAAAGTAAAATTATACATGTTCAGTCGTATCACCTCAAGCAACCCCTACCAACATTTCATTCAGAAAACCAGCTACAAACTGCATGGCACAATGCATAGTACTAACCATTTTAAGCTGTTGTACAATTTCATCCAATACATTGTGTAAAACAGGTAGAAGTAGAGACTAAGATCAGAACCCCAATCAGATATTGGCTTGGATCTTGACTTTGGTGGAAATCTTCTCAAGGTATGCTCCCACCAGCAGAAGGAGGAAGTAAACTTTCATCTACTCCCCTTTCCACAAAAAAACCTGTTCTGGAAAGATGGATAACTCTCCAAAAGTGTGGGAAGCCTGGGAGGGAGAGAGGGGATTCATGTAAATTTCCTCTCCCTTCTGCTAGAGGGATCTTAAGCTGTCTCAAAAGCCTTCTGTGGACAGAAGGAACCTTTCTTATCTTGGCGGGATAGCTCAGTTGGTAGAGTATGAGACTTTTAATCTCAGAGTCATGGGTCTGAGCCCCACATTGGGCAAAAGATTCCTGCATTGCAGAGAGTTGTGTTAAATAATCCTCATGGTCCTTTCCAACTATGATTCTATTTGTGAAAGGCTAAACTTGAATCTAAGCCATCATGCGTAGACTGGTTGATTCCCTGGTCTGTATTCATTCGCTCGTTATTTTATTTAAGATTCTTGGTTAAGAAGAATCCATCATAAGTGGTCACTCATGTGTAGCGTTGGCTTTGTGTACAACTATACCAGACCTTCCAAGTGTCCCTATTTTCCAAGGATAGCTCTAGTTTTGCAGAAGTCGTCCCTGTTTTTTATTGGATCCTGGAATGTCCTGCTTTTCTTTAGGATGTCCCTATTTTCATTAGAGAAATGTCAGAGGGTATGGAGTTATGTGACCCCTGATCCAAGGAGATACAGTGGTAGCTCGGATTACAAACGTTCGGGTTACGTGTTTTCAGGTTGTGGACCGCGGGAAACCCGGAAGTACAGGATAGGGTTATTTCCAGGTTTTGCCGCTCGTGCATGCACAGAAGCGCTAAATCACACTTTGTGCATGCTCAGAAGCACCAAATTGCATCACGCACATGTGCAGACGCGGCGCTGCAGGTTACAAACGCTGCAGGTTGTGGATGTGCCTCCATCACGGATTACATCTGCAACCCAGGGTTCCACTGTAAGTAACTATACAACTTTTAGAAGACGTCTGAAGGCAGCCCTTTATAGGGAAGTTGCTTAATGTTTAATGTTTTATTATGCTTTTATAGATGTTGGAAGCCACCCAGAATGGCTGGAGCAACCCAGCCAATGGGTTGGGTATAAATAAGAAGAATAAGAATAAGAATGAAATAGGACATCCATATTTTCATCAGAGAAATGTTGGAGGGCTTGGTGTCCTCATATAGCTGAGTACAGCTTTTCTTACAGATGGCAGTGCATGGCACTCTGAAAGCATTCATTGGGATGAAACTGAATGATAAAGTCAGCATATGTTTCAGAACTTTGCACCATGAATACAAACACCAGTGATAGCTTGTGAACCCAAGTATGCCGTCAAGTTTCTCTGTGAAGAGCTGGCTTTGTAGGGTGAGAAGGATGGATTCTCCTTCCTTTTGCCCATGTGGGGTGCATTGCTTGCTAGAGTCTGTCAGCAGCTTGTCTGTGGCTTCAAGAGAGAAAATCCAGTACTGACATGACTTTGTTTCCCGTCTTGTCACAGTAAGTCTTCATTAAATCCTGCTGCACCACCAGTTCCTGCTGTGAAGGCCCATTAGCAGCAGTGGCTGCAGTGTTAACATGGGGCTGAAATTAACCCACGTCACCCCTGCGAGCCTTCTGAAACATGCACCATGCAGGCACACGCCAGGATTTTGCAAACCTGCTGATTGTCTAGGAGATAATGAAAGCACTCCTGTGTAAAGGAGAAACTGCTGGAAATGGGTCAGCGCTACATGCAAAGCAGCAGCTCAAAAAAAAAAAAATGCTTCTGGCAGCACAAAATATCTACAAAGAAATCTTGTTCTTCTTCGAAGCGTGGCAAATCTTCAAGGGAAAAGCATGTGTGCATCATATATCTATTGAGCTGGACAAAAATAAACAAAAGGCTAAATAATGTTTTAAAGTATCTATAAAACAAGCAATTGCACTCGTTACTCGTTATGCATTTGAACACACCATTCTTTTTAATGGAAATTGGTGTAATTGGGGACATGGTACTTAGCTGCCCCTCTTCCACACCACCTGTCACTGTCTTGACAATGGCCCAACTTTGTTGGACCATAATTTCTAGTACTCAGAAATGATGGCAGCTGCAGCCAGGTGCATTTCAGGTCATGCTCTTAGTTACAAAGAAAATTTCATTTAATCTTTTTGCAAAATAGATTTTCATTGAGTTTAGTGCAAAACAAAAATAAACAGAAACTCCCTCTCCCTCCCACCAGAGATTCATTTAGGGGTGTGTGACCAGCTTGGTGGCACTGAGGGAGCTGCAGGAGACGCTGCAATTAAGATTTAGAATGGATTGTGAGAGGGGTGCCAAATTTTGATGTCACACACAGTGCCATCGAAATCTGAGACCCCAAGTTCCGCCCCTGCCTCCCACCATTGCAGATCATCATTCTTGTAAGGAAAACAACAACCAGAGATGGGCACACATAGCCGGTCGAAGCCAGTTTTCTGCATTAACAATAGAAGAGGCTATAAATGCATAACATATTTCAGTAAAATTGTCCAGATCCTGGGTGTTGTTTCATGCCTTTATATCTTCAGTCAGTTTCTCCATCAGTGCTGCTTCCAGACCTTTTGTCTCCATGTGTGAGGTTGAAGTGGTCCAAACACTTTCAGAAACTTCCGTAAAGCCAGCTGTGGAGAGCTTTGTATTGTCTATTGCATAATGGGACTAATTTATTTAAATATTGTAGACCAAAATATCTGTATTCTGTCACAAGTCTGCCACATATGATACATAGCACCTTACACTGGTGCAACAAAGAGGAGAGGAGGATGAGCTAACACAATTACATTGCAGAAGCATAAGGTATCACCTATCTAACAACCTGAAAGTGCTGAAAGTGAGTGTTCATTGTCTAGGGTTGCCATATTTCATTTTAGCCACTTTTAGAAAATTCCACCCAGAATGGGAAAAATTATGGAAAACGGAACTAAAATTTACAGCATGTGTGGCAATTAAGGAAAATTATATAAAAATGATGTATAGATGGTATTTCACTCCAGTGAAATTAGCAAAGATATACAAAAATAAAGTAGAAAATTCCACCCGGATGCCATTTTTGACGGCTGAATCCCAGTTATGTCTGGGAAGTTCCAGACATATGGCAGAACTATCATTGCTATTTAACCTCCCCACAAACAAATCAGAACAAAAGTTCAATAATGACCAGATGTCGTCTGGTGCCTAATAAGCTTTGTACAAGCAAATTGCAATGAACACTCAATAAATACATTGTCTGGAGGGCTCTCACTGTGCTCAGTTGGGCTTACTCCCAGGGAATGTGTATAGGATTGCAGCCTAAGTGAAGGATGTGTGTGTTCATGTTAATGCATATGCATTATAAGGCCCTTTCGTTGTTGGCATCCCTCTGTCTCGGGAGTCAACGGAGGAGTGCGCCTTTGGGGGTGAAGTCATGCAGCACACGAATTGACATTTCATACACTGCTGAGGTATAATTTGAACTGAGAATAATAACTATTCCGGGATACCATTTGAAAGAAGGTGGCAGGATGGATATTGATCTTTGTTGCGTGTCGAGGTCCCCTCAAACCACCCCTCAAAATAAATCACAATTCACACAGAATTTTTGTTTAAGGTTTGTGGCATAATTTTGGCCACAGCTTTCTTAAGATACATAAATGTGATTGTTTGCTTAGGCATTGGTTACAACTATCTTTCCCCTCCCAGGGACAGAACTGACTTCCGCAACCCTGTGAAAGTCAGTAAGGGAAAACATTTTGAGGAGAAAATGGAGCTGGGCACCATACCCTCACCTCTCCCCACATGCTCCCAGGGGCTCTTGCACAGCCCAAGTCCCTTACCAGGGATTCGGACAAAACATGGCGAGCCCCTGTATTCCTTTAATGGAATATCCTTGCAGCAGCAGCATTGGAGGGGCAGGCACTGCCGACCACATCCCCTCCACCAACCAGTTTTAACCAATGCCTAACCGCAACCTTACAAGTTGTGACAATTTGCTATGCAGTAGGAAAAAACCAAATGGCACCGGCCAATCAGCCAAATGGACAAAATTCCTACCAGGCCCCTGCCCCAAAAGCAGATGACCCCATGACAGGCATAGCAGACACACAAGCCCTAACTTAGGGAGGGTGGATGGGTGATCCGGTGCACACAGTGAAAGAGGACACTCAATGCTGCATGCTCAGTATATAAAACCTTGGTCCATCCCACAAATTGGCAACATCAAAATTTCCCCAGCAACCCAAAACAGCCCAATCACTGCCACGGGCATCAATACGATCCCGCCCAGCAACAGAGGGGTGGCCTGTCAGACCCCACCACAACACGTGCTCTCCATGAAGGAGAACACGCTTTATGAGAACCGGGGTATTATAAGAATGTCCTTTTCTTTCTTTCTTTCTTTCTTTCTTTCTTTCTTTCTTTGGGTTTCATTTTCCTGTGAAAACGTTGGAAGCCATGGGAGCATGAAGTGGAGGATGTGTCTGAAATGCACAGAGGAGCAAAAATGTAGGTCGCCACGAGGTAAGTGCAGCCATAGTCATTGGGTTTATGGGACAGGCAGCCTTATCATTTATTTAGCCTGTAATAATTTATTTAGAAGAGAATTTGTGCATCAAAGGCTCCATGTAGACCAGCTGGAAAATAGATGGAGCAGCAGATCTGATGGCACTCGAGAAACAAGCCCATTCAGGAACCCTAATCATAGCAGAGGCAGCCCAATTTCAAACTGTGAAGGAAGGTGAATTGGCTTCAGAGCAACATGAGGAAAATTATGTGTATACTCACACATAGATGCAAAAAAAAAAAAAATATTGGGAGAGTTGATTGCTGTTCCTGAGCTGACCCTCTCCAATAGTTTACTCCATCTCTCTCACCAGTTGTTAGTGGTGAGCTCTCCTGGGAACAAAAGCAGATAGGCAATGTATCAGCATTTTGCTGAACCTGTATATAACATTGTCACCTTCTCCTGACACAAGACGCTGTATGTTGTGCCAGCCATAAATTCAGAAGGTGCCTGCTTTGTCTGCCTGTTAAGGCCTCTCATCTTACAGAAGAAAGAGGGTGACTTAATGTAAGAACATGTCGGTTGGAATATGTGGCTAGATTACAACACCAGTCACATACCACACCCCCAGCTTGTACTTCTGCCCGCTTGAAGGCTGCTCAGGGAACAAGGGCATTCCTAAGGCTTGGCTGGAGAGATGTAGCCTTCAGCTCTGCACCTACTGAGATCGGATGTATGATTCCATACCCTCCAACATTTCTCTGATGAAAATAGGGACGTCCCATTCCACAATGGTAATTTTACTGTTTGTACCCCATGCATCTTACTGGGTTGCCCCAGCCACTCTGGGCAGCTTCCAAAAAAGTAACAAAATGTTAAACATTAAAAAATAATAATCCCTACACAGGATAGTCTTCAGATGGCTCAGGGGTCAGGTAACTCCATACCCTCCAACATTTCTCCAATGAAAACAGGGACATCCTACGGAAAAGTGGGACACTCCGGGATCAAATCAGAATCCAGAACGGCTTCTCTAAATCAGGGACGTCCCTGGAACATAGGGACACTTGGAGGTTTGTGATTCTGATATATGTGAAGGCCTACGTCACATAGCACATAGGGCTGTTTTTAAAGCAGTCCTGACTCATTCAGTGTCTGCTATGTGCTGAACAGGCCTCATAACAAGAGATGTAGTACGAATATTTCATGTGGAGCTGGATTTCAAGCAGTCCAATTGGTCACATGGTTTTTCTGCTTAGAAACACATGGGAGAGACACTTTACTAAACATTGGGTCAGGATCGGTTGAGGAGTGCAGAGAGCTAACTGGCCAGACAATAGGAGATTTAAATGTTTGCAGAGCTTCCCTGAGTTCAGATGGAAGTATAAAATGTATGTAGGAGAGGAAAGTGTGTGTGGCTTTGAGACTCCCCCCCCCCCCCACACACACACACTTTGGTAATTTTTATTGATGTGGCTTTGAAAATTTGAGGAGGAAATTTTAGAAATTGCTTTGCATCCTCACTGGGAGACCTGTGTCCCAGTAGATCTGGTGTACCATTCGTTTGCATGCAGTGTTGTTTACTTTCAACTGTAGTTTACTATTGTGATGCAAGACATTTCAGATAACCTTAAATTGATCAGACAATAGAGCAGCATGGATGTATTTGTTATTTATTGTGCAGTGTTTTGCAAATGCTGTAAAAACTGTTTTCATATATATGTGACTTGATTTTTTTAATAGACAGTTTTGAGTTTGATTAATTTTATGTATTCTCATCTGTATTGTGTGTACATTCTGTTTTGTGTATTCCTCCCCCCCATAACAAGGAAGCAGAAAGCTCACATTTTGTACCTGGTATTAACTACCAGTGTTTTGGTCTCATCACATATGTCAGAACAGTCCTCCTGAGAGCTCTCTTTCCCATCTCACCATTCCCATTCTGTTCTGTTTTAACAGATCAACTCTTATGCTTATCTGTTGGCAACAGATGAAGGGGACAGATATCCTTTGAATTAGAGAAAAAGAATGACTTTTCTTTGCCCTTCTGTGTCCAAGTTTATTTTTTTGTAGCTGTGTGTGTGTGTGTGTGTGTGTGTGTGTGTGTAAACAACTTCAACTCCATACATTTGCTATTGAAATCTGAAGCTCTATATGGGGCTGTTATCCTATGCATGCACACCCAGAAGTAAGTCTCACTGAAATGAGTGGAGTTTACTTTCGAGTAAACATGCATAGGATCAGGCTGTATGTTACAAATCCTGTTATTGTATCTGCTTGGCCATTCACAATCTTTAATCTGTTTACCACCACCAAATTGGAAAGCAACTCTTTAAAACAAACAAACAACCCATTTTACAAATGAAGAAGTTATAGGGTGTGTGAAGATACCATGAGATAGGCAGAGCTTATAGATGCTGAAGGAATGGGCCCATATTATGTTCTGTTAATATGCTGTTCACCACTTAGAACACACACACACACACACACATGAGAGAGAGAGAGAGAGAGAGAGAGAGAGAGAGAGAGAGAGAAATTTAGTAGGATTGCTATGCCAAGTAAAATTATATTGTGAGCTGAATTCACAATCTGGTCCTCCAGTTGATTGTATCTCAGTGAAGGAGAGGAACAACCTTCTTCTTCCTCCTCCTCTGTGCTTCAGGCCTTTAGTCATCATGGCTTTTATTTACTTGATATGTATATTGGATAAGCCAAAGGCAGCATTTTTACAATCTCTCACATTTTCCATCTTGCTATTACTGCCAATAATTTGTACTCCAGTGCCAATTTGTCTCCAACGTGGACTTCAGTAAATACATTTCTGTGAAATAATTGCTAAATAAGTGCTGATCCATTACAAAATATCCAATTAATTCATGTTATAATCCTTTCATTTTGTTTTTCCTCCAATCTTTTTTTCTTTTCTTATTTAAAGATGGCAACAGGTTGGTGATGACTAACTGCAACTAATTATTTCTTAGAAGGAACTGAAGAGGGAAAATATTTTAGAAATTGTAGAGTTACTGAGTAGGCTTGCTGTGGCCAAGCAACTGTGTTTCTAAGTTGGCTGAATACTTATGGTGAACATAAGCACTCTAAATGAAGACTCTTGCATTCTGAGTGCCAATCTGAGTGATTTCAAATTATTTTTGCCATGGGAAGATTTCCAAGTACCTTTAGACAGAGCTGAGAATGACATCCATCTGAAATCATAATAATCTACTACTAGTCATTGTATACAATAATGAACTAGCTGGATAAATGGTCTGACTCAATCGGAGGCATATTCTGATATTCCAATAGTTATTAATATAATAAATAAGAATTTATTGTTTATTTGTGTGTCTGTGTGTAGTATTGTTAGTTGTTTCTCTTCTGCTGTAAAATACAGTTAACACATTAATGACCATGTGGCTTACTATGTCCCAAATAAATTCTTTCTCTGTGTTCCACTGGGTGCCATATTTTTCTGTAAGCTGACCAGCAGTAAACAAGTCTTGCTGGGAAGTGACATCAGAGTTATAACTTGTCTGTGTCTATGAAAAATGTCCCCCAGAGTATGTTTAAAATAACTGAAAGAAATGAAGAAACAAATCACAGAATTCAGAGAGTGGAGTTAGGAGTTGAATGCAAATTCTTATCTTCAGCATTGAACAATCTGCTAGGCTCTTGACAAAGCCCTGGACTTCAAAAAAGGTGGCAATCTTCTTCTGGAATGTGGCTGTGTTACTGGGCCTTCGGTTGAGAACATTTTGTATATGATGCCTCCCTCACTGTGCTTCAGACTTCTGTTAAAGATAGCCAATGAGGCCATGTATCCTTTAATATGGAAAAAGAAATATCTTGTAGCTGAAGAGCCAAAGATAGCTCCTGGAGTGAAGTTAGTTACAGATGCTAATTCTCTAGACAAATCACATCAGATATTATTCTGCAAGGGGTTTTCAACTGATGTTGATTTTATCCCCCAATGGTCTGGCCCAACATCAAGAGCACTGGTGGGCAGAAGGGAGGTGAAGAGCTATTATTTGATCTTATGGTGATTTTAGTAGATTGGTGAGAGTCCCAGGTGCTTAACAACTACAGTGGTACCTCGGGTTAAGTACTTACCGGTAATTCATTCCAGAGGTCTGTTCTTAACCTGAAACTGTTCTTAACCTGAAGCACCACTTTAGCTAATGGGGCCTCCTGCTGCCGCTGTGCTGCCAGAGAACGATTTCTGTTCTCATCCTGAAGCAAAGTTCTTAACCCGAGGTACTATTTCTGAGTTAGCGGAGTCTGTAACCTGAAGCGTCTGTAACCTGAAGCGTATGTAACCCGAGGTATGTTACAATCCATAACTTAGTCTGGAAGACATGGATCAGGTTGTTCACATTAGAATTCACAGAAATTAAGCTCCCATTTCACAATATTTATTCAGCAACACTTTGTGTGTTGCAGGCATAAGACCTGCCTCATATTCCTTGTTGGATCGATTCAAAATACCACACTAGGTTATGCATATCTGACATGAACAGGCTGGAAAAGCCCAGTTTACCTTTAGAGGGAAGAGTCAATGGGATGAGAAAAGTTCTTTGAACCAGTTCTTGCTTTCTCTATGTAATACTGGTGATTAATTATTTGTGGCTCATGATCCATGATATTGCTGCTTAATTATTTTGTGCATTTCCACAACTGGTTATTGGAATTCTACTTTTTCCCTTTGGGCCTAAAATTAAAGGACAAAGCTATTACTGGATCTGCATGACATTTTGGGGGATGCTTCTCTACAAGTAGCTGAGACACAGAGAAGGTGATTACACACTTCATAGACTCCCTATTAAAGCACCTTTAGCCTGTCTCGATCTCAAACCAGCGCTCCTTTGGGACTCCGAGAGGCAGTTCTAATTCTTCTCTTGACTTAATTCCCCACATCCCAATTACTTGTACACCCAAGTGGTTAGCTCAAGATCAAGATTTCTGAATTTTTAGTTTAACCTCAATTTGGAATTACTTTTTTATGATACTTCTCAGTGACAAATTAATTTGAATCCCAAGAATTTTCTGCCTTGGCAATTTTTTTAAATAAAACTTTTTAGAACAAGTGGATCCAGGCACTAACATTCTGGAGAGAGAGAGAGAGAGAGAGAGAGAGAGAGACTAGAAGTGACATAAGCTTAGAATCATAGGATTGTACAGTTGGAAAGGACCCCAAAGGTGATCTAGTCCAAACTGATGCAATGTAGGAATCTCAGCTAAAGCATCCATGGCAGATGACCATCCAACCTCTGCTCAAAAACTTCCAAGGAAGGAGAGTCCATCACCTTCTGAAGGAGTCCATTTGACTGTCAAACAGTTCTTAGCATCAGAAAGTTATGATGCTTAGTCAGAATCTCCTTTCTTGTAACTTGAAGCCATTGCTTCGGGTCCTACAGTCTGGAGCAGGAGAAAACAAGCTTGCTCCATCTTCCCTTTAGCAGCCCTTGGATATTTGAAAATGGTTACCATATCTCCTCTCAATAGCCTCTTTCCCCAGGCTAAACATATCATAGAATCGTAGGGTTGGAAGGGACTCTGAGCATAGCTGTCAACGTTTCCCTTTTTTAAGGGAAATTCCCTTCTTCCTAATAGGATTCCTCACAAGAAAAGGGAAATGTTGACAGCTGTGAGAGAGCCAGTGTGGTGTAGTGGTTAAGAGCGGTAGATTCGTAATCTCGTGAACAGGGTTCGCGTCTCCGCACCTCCACATGCAGCTGCTGGGTGACCTTGGGCTAGTCACACTTCTCTGAAGTCTCTCAGCCCCACTCACCTCACAGAGCGTTTGTTGTGGGGGAGGAAGGAAAAAGGAGATTGTTAGCCGCTTTGAGACTCCTTTGGGTAGCGATAAAGCGGAATATAAAATCCAAACTCTTCTTCTATGACCCTGAGGATCATCTAGTCAGTATGCAAGTAGGATAAAACCTGCAACATTGGCATTATCAGTGCCATGCTCAAACCAACTGAGCTATCCAGCTGATTGATATGATTGATATGTCAAAGTTGCTCTGAATTCTTTGAATAGGATAAATATGTGTGATCCCTAAAGATAGAGATTTTCCTTGAAGACCGTAATCAATTATTTGATTTAATGGATATGTAGGACATAGAAAGGATTCCCAGTTGCATTCTCCCGCCATTTTTTGATACAGCAAAATCCTTGTCTTTCACCACTCCTATTGCCAGCCCCCACCTTGAAGTACCATGGACCAATTCTGAACATTCCCTTAGCTATGTGCTTCACTGAATTGCAGGCCTGGTGTTTTTTTACCTTGACAGTTACCATATTTTGTAGATGTGGATAAAATCCCCCACACTAAAGAAGCCTATCTTATTACCTGCCTTAAAAAGGATCAAGTGGGCCATAAAGCCTTCCAGGAGCCCTGTGCATTTGGTTGAATTTCCCCCCTTTAAACTTTTATAGGGTTGCCATTTCAGCATTATATATACGCAGTTAAATCAAATCTCTCTGTTCACTGTGAATTTGGGAAATGCAATCATCTTTGAATTCTGAGCTTCATCATATCCTTTAGAAGATAACTGAAGCTTAGTTATGTGTTACGGATACCACAAAGTTGATCGCCTTCCCCCTCTGGACCCCTTATCCTTATTACTTGCCTATATATACAGTCATCCTAATGGCAGTCAAGGCATAAAGGCAGTTCAGCTAACAATCCCATGAACAGCAACCCTTCAGAATCATATTGGTAATTCAGAAGAACATCAGAGAACACACTCTCTGTGTGAGTCATTCATGCACATTATAGCCATGCATATCCAATCATGGGAATCGCTCCCAGGGGAGTTCTTGTGTCTGGCACTCACAATGTGTGAATCAGTTGTAAGTATGCCTGTGTGTCCTATGATTTGCTTTCTTCCATGCTTAATATGCGCCTTCGTTCCTTGCAGGATGTGCTAAACATTCTGGCTCAGCTTTAATGCCCTTCCCAAGCCTGGTTTTTGTTTACGGATCTTCAGAAATTAATCACTGTCATTGAATTGTTAAGGAGAGAAAATAATGAGACGTTGATGAAGTGCCTATAATTTATGCACAGTGTATAAAAATCAGATTATGCAGAAGTGAATTGAGAACGTAAAAGATATTAGTGCAGTGAAGTCACTCCTTAAGTCACATTGTAATGTGTGATCTTCAAGAATGGTGTGAAACAACTCATGATAATACAAAAGAGTGGGAATTATTTGAGAGAATTAGAACATAAAAAGAGCTCTGCTGGATCAGACCAAAGACCCATCTAGTACAGCATCCTGTTCTTACAGTGGCCAACCAGATGCCTACGGGAAGCCCAAGGCAGGATCAGAATGTGACACTGCACCTGTCACTTGTGATTCCCCAACAACTGGTATTCAGAGACATACTGTCTCCAACAGTGACAGCAGAACTATAGCTACCAGGACTAGCAACCATTCATGAATTTGTCTAATGGCAATATAAGCTGACTGTCTTCACTTTATCTTGTGTGAGTGAATTCCATAAGTCAACTATACACTGTGTAAAAAAGTATTCTTTTGTCTGTCCAGAACATTCAGCTTCATTGAACGGCCAGGGCATTATGAGAGATAGAGAGAACTTCTCTCTATGTTCTTTCTCTAGACCAGGAATAATATTTTTACACTTCTATCATTTCCTATTTCGTCATTTTGATTAATGTAAATACGAGGGATAGATTGCCCAAGGTGGAGTAGCAGTAGTGTTATGGGCATGCCTTCCCACAGTCAAGACGAGCAGGATGAGGGGGTGGAGGGAGGCAGTCAGTCTGAAGAGGAATAAAGAGACTTGCCTGTTTCTTAGCCAGCCGAAGGAGGAGAATCTTAACAGTACAGTGAGAGCGGGCTGGATGGAGGTCAAGTCTCTGAGGAACAGCTGTTAGGCACCTCACAGGGGAGAGGAGGGCCAGATTTAGGTTGGAGGAGGTCCTAAGCGACTGAAGGTAATGGGGCCCTTTAAATGTCCAGCTGTTTTTGTGTGTTGAATATATGCTATATGGTAATTTATGGACTAATATGTATCTATAGCCATTTGCACATAACAAAATATGTATTTTATCAAAGTAATTGTTGAACTTCCCTTATTTTTGGAAATGTACATCCAGGATTTTTTTTCTTTATTTTTTTGGGGGGGGCTCCAAGAGAGTGGGCCCTAAGCTATAGATCGTTTAGCTTATATGTAAATATGGCACTGGGGGAGGGGGAACTCTTCATCAGAGAAAGGGGTGGGAGATGATCCCGAGAGTCCAAGGGCTCACAGATGAACAAAGGATAAGGAAAGGTGTCAATCAAAGAAGAAGAGGTGGGGGCATTTTCGTGTTTCCTATTTGCGACATAATATGAGCCCAGATGCCTCAATTTCCTTGTGATATACAGTCACTAGTGAAAGTAGCTCTGAGGTTAATTACTGGGTATAATAAATCTTCTTGAAAATACAACTACTACTTGCTGTTTACCTAAGATGGCGGCCTGCCAGTTCCTGACAAGCAGTGACCCTTAGAATGCAGCCATGTGGAGGAAGTAACTTTGAACCTAGCAGATCCTTGGGCAAGGCTGCTCCTTTCTGCCAGAAATTCACAACAGAGATTTGGATTTTCAGTCATTGTGCTTGTATGCATCTCTAATAGAGAACATTATCTGTAATATCGGATAAGCCATTGCCTCTTGTGCATGGCTGAATATCCTGTGATAGTTGGGTTTCTCCGTCTTGAGCTTTTGCCCTGCTCCTGTCCATTTCAAAGGGCCTGCTTAGGTAAGCATCCTGCAGATTGTGCCCATGAAGCACATAAGAGTCTCTTTCAAGTCAATGGCTATGTGCTCTCTTTGAGTGTGTGTGTGTGTGTAAATGTTATTAGGCAACTGTCATTGAAAATCCCAATGGGATTTTGAAATGCTGTCAAATATCTAGAGATTGTTGAGAAATTTCGAATTCTAATATAAACCGATCTTATCTGCAGTGCAACTGTGTGGCTCTGAAAAATTATCCAATTAATTTTGCACTTCCTGAATATTCAAACACAGTCCTCTGGTCAAGGATATATCTCCCAAAATACACTTTGAAATAGGCATTTTTATTTTTTGCAATAACTATTCATGATTTGAAATAAGTCTTTAATTGCAGATTTTAAAATGTGTGAACACAGGATGTACTAGACCCATGACTAAGAACGTACAAAGGTGACATGGACTGGCAATAGATCAGTTTGTCCCTCCTGAAAGAGATTCCTCAAACAACTTCTTTTCCTTATTGTAGAAACTCGAGTTTCAGTGACAACAGAAGCTGATAAGATCACACAGCTAGTCTGAGGTGCCCTGAGAAAGCACTAAATAGAAAACCCAATGTTTTGATCAAGGTTAGGAGATGGAGAGAAATCAATTATTGGTTCACTGACCCACCTGAAGAAATGAAGCAGTCACTGGTGGAGCCCAGGAATACCATGGGAAGTTGAGGCAGGGTTAGAGTGCTGAGGTCATATTGTTAGTCTTCCAGCTTTCTAGAGGCAGGTGAGAGAAGAATTTCCAGAGGAGAAGAAAATATTTTCTCTTTGAATCTGCATCTAGGGAACAGTTTGGAGGTTATGGATCATACATGCAGGCTGCTGAAATGCCTTTGCTCACGGTGAGTTTGGAAATGGAAGCCAGAATAGTCAAACACTCAGGCTGCATGCATTGCCCAGTCACATAGAAGCAGTTGTGAGTATCTGTGCTGTCTGTCTGCGGTATAAAGGAAGCTACTGGAGTGGTCTGAATGGTATCCATTTTGTTGTTGTTGTTTAGTCGTTTAGTCATGTCCGACTCTTCATGACCCTATGGACCAGAGCACGCCAGTCTTCCACTGCCTCCCGCAGTTTAGTCAAACTCATGCTGGTAGTTTTTCCATTTTGTACTAATAAATAAAATTTTAGCCATGTAACAAAATTTGAAATGCCAAAGAATATGGATCACTGGTAAAAACATCTATGTCAACAAAGCGTGGACTGAGGATGGGGGGGTGCCCCCTTCTCATGGTTGAAATATTACGTAGTTAAGTTTGGACTGGCAGTGGCAATATTCCCTGTAATGGTGGGTGGTCTTCCCTCAGAAACTGATGGAAACTGATGTGAACGCTCTGGGGGATTTTTCAGCAGAGAAATCTGGCAATCCTGATTCAAATTACCTTTAAAAATAAAGAAAATAAAAATAAATCAAAGGAGAAATTGCTGACCTTCTAACAAGAATATGGAATTTGTCCCTAAAATCAGTTGCCATACCTGAGGATTAGAAAGTTCATCAATGTAATAACATTTTTTTAAAAGTGATCTGGAGAAGATCCAGGAAATCACAGGTTGGCTAGCTTCACATCTGTTCCAGGAAAGCTAGTGGAAAGCATGATTAAAAATAGCATTACCAAGCATCCAGAAGAACATGGTGGGGAGAGACTCTGAATCTGTTTGCAGCCAAAAAATGTGTTAGCAATTCACACACCAAAGACAACTTTCAACACCTTAATTCCTTGTGTATTTTGGCCTTAGAATATATCACCTAACAATGAACTGTGACAGCCATTTCGGGACTTTGAAAAGAGTAAAAAGCTAATGGCATACAGGCAGAGAGGTGAGGGCAGTCATGGACAACATTTTTCAGACTGAGAGCCATATCAACCCAGATTCAACACTCTGACTTCTTCATGTCATAGTGGGTGTGGCTAATTTTATTTTTTTGAAAGAGAGAAATTTTGGGGATAGTTGAGGTTGGTGGAGTCACAATGCCTTTTGGTGTCATACAATCACAGCAGTAATGGGTCAGTAATGTGGAAAAGTTAAGGATAGTACTAAAGGATATATTGAATAAGTATTATCCTTCCTTCACTCATGCTAATAAGTGATATAGCAGAGCAGATTCCCCTCAATATCGCTGGAAGCCAGTTTGCAAATTCGTTTGACTCTCTTAGTTAAGATTATTTCCTGGTGTCCCCTTTGATCCCTCTTAAAAGAATACACAAGAGTGTTTCTGACTAAAGTAACAAAAAGTTTACTCGCATTTCAGTTCATGATATGATCCCTGAAGGTCAGGCTTTACTTAATAGTGACACAAAGAAACTGTGAGTTCATCTCCTAGGAGACTGAACACATGTGCTGCTGGCTTAGAACCAGCAGACAGCAAAATTACATTTAGATAACAAAATGGCTGCAAGGGAGCAGCATGACAGCAAAAGAACAGCAACAAGAGAGAGAGAGAGAGAGAGAGAGAGAGAGAGAGAGAGAGAGAGAGAGAGAATAAGACGACTGAGAAAATGGCTGCATGACTTGGCTCTTTTATGGAGTCAGCCACAGCCACGCCCATTTCCCAGGTCACATGCAGGGGGAGGATGCTCCAGACCAGAGAAACGGGAAGTTACACTGACTGGATGTCCCTCTGCTTCTGCCCACTCTAGGGAAATAAGGAATGTTGCATTTGAGTACACCAATGGATAACATCCCACAAGTAAATTGTTGATGTTGTTAGTGACCAATTTGGGAGAGAGACTTGAGGGGGTCAAGAAGCTTTTCAGCATCATAATATCACAGTGGGTTATTTATGGGAGCATCCAGTAACTTAAAAATAAATAGTTTTATTTTTGAAATATTAAAATTGGGGGGCATGAGAGGCAAAGGGGAAAAAATCCTGTTGAAATCCTGGCATCACAGTGGGGAACCCAAGGGAGAAGTCATTTAAAAATGATTAATATTTGGAGGAGTTTTAGCGGGGGTTACAAAAATCCTCTTAGTTGGCCAAATGTGGCCTGTGGGCCATTGGTTTGAGGCAAGGAAATGGAAGATGAGGCCTCTATATCTGGTATCTGAAATGACTGTTTCAACTGATTTATGGTAAGGCTCAGCCTGCAATTTTTTCTTTGCAAAGTATTAAATGGCATAACCCCTTGTTTCACATAAAAGCTGAAGAAGGAGGAGGAGGAGGAGGAGGAGGAGGAGAAGAAGAAGAAGAAGAAGAAGAAGAATTTATTTATTTATACCCCACCCATCTGACTGGGTTTTCCCAGCCACATTCAATTAATTGTTAAGAAAAACACAAGCCAATCTGATCCAGACAGAGGAAGGAAACTGCTGAATGTAACAATTCTGTCCTGAAAACGGCTTTCTTCTTCTTCTTGCTTTTGACTGATCCCCTATTCCACCCATATAGACTGCTTCTTGTATAAACTGCAAGATTAGCTTAGGCTGCGAACATTTCTTCGTGAATTTTCTTGCCTGCTAAGAAAAGATCACATTTTGCAGTATATATATATATATATATATATATATATATATATATCTCAAACGAGGTATTATTTAAAAAGTACAAGATAAGCAATTTTGATAACAAGCAGACGTGTAAATGTTTAATGCTTTGCACTGTTGCCGGCTGCAGGAGAAACCCAGCCCGCAGAGTCTTTCATGGCAGTGCCCTAGATTCGCTCCCCTTTGTTCTAGCCATACATCTTTCAGAGCTCTCGTGGGTGCTGCTTTAATTCGGGAGAGAAGGGGGTGGGAGTTCTACACTGCATTTCCATAGAAGAGTGGGATAATAACTCCATGCACCATGTGGTGCGCATCACCTTTTTTATGATAAATGCACAGTGTGACGCATGTGCAAAGCTGTATATACAAAATCCTAGCACAAAAGCATTTCTTAAAAAACAAAAACAGAAGCAAAAAAATTGTAGACTGTGGGCTTCTTTGAAGAAAAATCAAAATATCCTCTCTTTTTTTGTGGGTGGCGGGAAAGTACACACAACCATCAACATTTTTTCAAAGTTCTCTCTCTCGCCCTCTTTTTTTTATTTTTTTGGAGACGATTTTCTCAGAGGCATTCCTTCCCTGCACCATCTGACATACAGCTAGGAGGCTCACTTTTCTTTCGGAAATAGGTTCAGTAGCGTCCATAATTTGTTTATCTCTTTGCTGTACATCTCAAACACTTATCTTGCATAACTGCTTTGCAGACAGGATGCCTAGGAGACTGCAATTCTGTAGCATACTTAATATGATGTTGGCTAGAAGAAAGGTGTTTTCTTGAACGAAACAGAGTAACTCAGATCCCTACAGACTTGCTGGTGCAAAGTATTAATTATTAAGCGTTAATTAATGCAATAACACCTTTGAACATAGTAGTAGCTATCCACGAATTAATTCTTTGGATATATTATTAAACCCGTCTGTTGATTTTAACTGGAGGCACCCAGGAATTCAGTTCCCAGTAAATGCAAATTAATTTTGGAATCTGATCATCCGACTCCACTTACGCAACTGCCCACCTGAAGGCAAGGGTCCTTCCAAGATATTAAATCTATAACGAACCGTTCTATATACTGTGCTGCAAGACGACACAGTGGGAACCAATCCTAGTATAATTGGCAGCACATTCCTGTGGGAAACTGTCCACTTTAAAAAGAGAGAAATAAATACAAAAATCAAATCCAGAACTGTGCCTCTCCTCTTGAAGAACAAAAAGGTGTTATGTCTTAGGGGACTAATTAGGTGCATACTGCAACGTTAAAAGGCAGAGGGCACTCCTGTTGCATAAAATAATCAAGGAAGATGCTATAATAGCTTGCAAGATTATATGGAAACTGACAATATTCAAAGGGAAATGTCGCGCAAGAGGATGTCTCCTTGCTTCTCTTTGGTGATCTCCCTCCCTCCCCTTTGGTCACTTGTTATCTTCTCCCTGGTTCTTTAATGTGACGGGGTGGGAGGAGAATCAATAAGCTGGTGCTTCCAACTTCACAAATTATCATACTTTGCTTGGGAAGTGTTTGTGCTCTAAAAGGCAGTGCATGGCCATCAGCTGAAGTGGGAATCGCTGTTCTTGAGTGTTAAAGGCAGAGGGCAGCTGTTAACGTTCTCTCTCCCTCTCTCTCTTTCTAACAAAAGGATTAGAAGTTACGAGGACAAAACCAGCACGGTGTGTACAAAATCAATTCCACCCTTTGAATACATCGTAAGACATTCATATTTAGAGAGATAATAAGATGTTACTTTGAAGAGAGACATTTCCCCCCTCCCAAAGCTCACTCCTTTGTGTCTGTGAGCATCCTTCATGTAGTTCTAATTCTAATATATTGCTGGGGAAATAGTCTAGGCAACCCACGGCAGCCAAAATATTGAAAGTGGCTTCCACTGTTTCACTATGGCATGAGCATCTATAGGCAACAGCAGCTTTCTTCAGATGGATGAAGATAGGAGCAGGATGTTGCCTATGAATGCTCAGGCCCACGTGACACATTGTGCAGAATGAGATGTTGGAATGAGGTGGAAATGAGGAGGGCACAGGCTCGAAAGTGACCCATGTTAAACAATTGACATTCTCTCCTTGCACAGAGTAAATCAGTATGCATTATAGAGGGCTCTGAGAAACTTTATTTTTTTTTACTGATGTGCTATTTTCTACTTGTGGTGATCTTTCATATATATATATAATCATATCCCCCCAATGCATTTCTGGTACAATCCTGCCTCCAGAATTCTATGTCCTTCATCTTCAGAGTTCTACATAGTTCATTTGCATAATGTGTAGAAACACTCTTCATTTACAATACAGTGGTACCTCTGGTTAAGAGCTTAATTCGTTCTGGAGGTCCGTTCTTAACCTGAAACTGTTCTTAACCTGAGGTACCACTTTAGCTAATGGGGCCTCCCGCTGCCGCTGCATGATTTCTGTTCTCATCCTGATGAAAAGTTCTTAACTCGGGGTACTATTTCTGGGTTAGCGGAGTCTGTAACCTGAAGTGTCTGTAACCTGAGGTACCACTGTACCAGCATGAGGTGGATCTTTTAAAGTTTATTGCCTTTCTATTTATTTATTTTTATAGTTGTGTTCTCACCTGGTTTAGGAAGGATTTTATAAAGGCAGCCAAGAAACTGTTTGTAGTCCCATGATGTCTCTTTTAACTCATGTCACCAGAGGAGTCATTGATATATTGCTGCAACACTGTGGGTTCCTCTGTAGTGTAGAATTCCTACAGATTTCTAGAAACATATACCACCACGACCACTATGACGGCTTACCCACAGTTTGGTATGGAACTATCACCATACTGATTCCTTAAAGGCAAACCTGCAGCACAGAATAACCCTCTGCTAGCACAGTACTTTCAGCTCAGTTCAATGTATGCTTGTTCAGCAAATAGCCTTGCTCAGCCCAAAGGCTTACTCCCCAATAAGGATCATCTTGCATCCTTAATGCTGTGTTCAATGGAAGGTGATGACCACTCACCCCTTCTCAGGTAGGTGGCAATTGCAGACCTCGCCTCCATCCACCATCTCCAGCAGCTAGAGCCCACATGCTTTGCCGGTTGTTCAGGGAACTCCCAGGCCGACAGAATCAAGGAGCAGGAATATCTTGCCAAAATGCCAGCTCCAAATGGGCCCATCAGTGGCCATGCCAATTTGTCAGAGCCTTGCTGGCTGGCCAGACATTGCAGGCCATGTCCGGTCAGCTGGCAACACATAAAAGTAGGCTGTGCCTGCTCCGCACAGCACAGTAGGTGGTTAAGAGGCAAGGCGTCTTAAAAGCCACTTTGTGTGGTGGTTAAGACATTAGGTGGAATAATAATAATAATAATAATAATAATAATAATAATAATAATAATAATAATAATTATTATTATTATTATTATTATTATTATTATTATTATTTATACCCCGCCCTCCCCAGCCAAGACTGGGCTCAGGGCGGCTAACAGCCTCTTCATAGGAGGAGAACGGAAAAAGAAAGAGGGGGAGGGAATCAAACTGATTCTAAGCCAAAGGCCAGGTGGAACAACTCTGTCTTACAGGCCCTGCAGAAAGAAATCAGATCCCGCAGGGCCCTGGTCTCATGAGACAGAGCATTCCACCAGGCCGGAGCCAGTGTTGAGAAGGCCCTGGCTCTGGTTGAGGCTAATCTAACTTCCTTAGGGCCTGGGACCTCTAGGGTGTTGTTATTTATGGACCTTAAGGTCCTCCGTGGGGCATACCAGGAGAGGCGGCCCCGTAGGGACGAGGGTCCTAGGCCATTTAGGGCTTTAAAGGTTAAACCAGCACCTTAAATCTGACCCTGTACTCCACCGGGAGCCAGTGCAGCTGGAAAAGCACTGGGTGAATATGTTCCCATGGCAGAGACCCTGTGGGGAGCCTCGCTGCAGCATTCTGCACCCATTGGAGTTTCTGGGACAGCTTCAAGGGCAGCCCCACGTAGAGCGAATTACAGTAGTCAAGCCTGGAGGTGACCATCGCATGGATCACTGTGGCCAGGTCAGGGCGGGAAAGGTAAGGGACCAATTGCTTGATGCGGTGAAGGTGGAAAAAAGGTCGCCTTGGCTGTAGTTGTAACCTGTGCCTCCATGGAAAGGGAGGAGTCAAGGATCCTAGTCTTCAGGCTTTGGGGTGAACTGGTGCATCATCCTGTCCTGAATGAGCAATGTAATCAGGTACCCTGTTATAGGGGTCTCGGTGGAAATCTCTGTCCAGAAGCCAAGTGTGGGGCAGACAGGCCATATAGCAGGCATAGGTAAACTTGGCCCTCCAGATGTTTTGGGACTACGACTCCCATCATCCCTAGCTAACAGGACCAGTGGTCAGGGATGATGGGAACTGTCATCTCAAAACATCTGGAGGGCTGAGTTTGCCTATGGCTGCCATATAGCTACCAGTGGCAGCCTTGGGGTGGTCACTCGGCAGGTCGGTGTCTTGGGGGAGACCCAAATTCCTTGGCACAACCCTATGTTGTTTCAGCCCTCCAGCAGGAGACCCGAATGGATATACACCTAATGCCTGTGCTGAAGTTCCACCTACACCGGTAATCAGTTGCGCCAATTTTTTAATCCAGATCATTGTCTGTTTGAGTTCATTCTACCACATCTGAGAAAATGAGCGGTCCAAGGTCACCCTGAGAACATCATGGCTGAGTGGAGAACATGGATCTCATCAATCTAAACAGTGTATTCTATACATTAAAACACATATCCAGTGCTTGACCTGCCTGATCTGGGCAGACCTTGGACAGCAACACTCCAGAGAAAGTAATTCTAGGTTAGTAATCACAGTTGGGAGCCTATAAGTGATTATTTGCTCAAAAATCTTGATAATTTTCACTTGATTCACCTGTTTATATACTCATATTTTCTAGTGTCCTGCCCTGGATCTGTTAATGAGCCGATAAATTTAGATTAGATATTTGTTCCCTTAAGTCATTATCTACAAAGTAGACTTCTGGCAGCGTTATCAGCATGAAAAACACAAAAATGAATCTTAAAAAGGCTGAATGGAAAACAATAACTTTTAGAGCTTTGATCTGCCATTCAGGTATACCATACTAAAAGCTCAGGATATCAGGATAATGGCAAACAGAGGAAGCAGAACTAAAACGAGCAAACAGATATATTGGGTACTGGCAATTGAAATGGAAGGAGGGAAGCAAAGGAGGACCAGTTCTGTCATGAGACAGGGTGAGGAAGCAGTAGAAAGCAGAAGTGTGTGTGTGTGTGTGTGTGTGTGTGTTTGGGGGGGGGAGGTACCATGAAAAGGCAGCAAATGGTAAAATGTTTCATTAATTATCATATTTGTGGTACTGGTGCCATTTGATTTTTTTTCATCTCAAGCACCAAAATGCGTTATGCTGCCTATAGACCAATGATGGCCAAACTTGGCCCTCCAGCTGTTTTGGGACTACAAATCCCATCATCCCTGACCACTGGTCCTGTTAGCTAGGGATGATGGGAGTTGTAGTCCCAAAACAGCTGGAGGGCCAAGTCTGGCCATCACTGCTATAGACCATCTATAGTAAGTGAAATGATCTCACAGTTATAGGACAAGGAACTCTAAATGTTTGCTCAGCTTGGTTGAATGTGAGGTTAAATCAGTAGCCAAGCATTAGAAGACAATGATTGATTCTTAGGAGCAAAAACTAGAGGAGAAAAGGAGGAAGAGAGAGAGAGAGAACATACTGCAAGGATGAAGGCAAATGCAAAAATCACAACTGATAACAAAAAAGCACGTAATAGGATTTCCACAATTCTATAATTGTAGCATGCTGAACTTGGGCTCTTAGAACCAGAATTTAAAGACTTGCCATAAAGAACATGATCAGTGATTAAAAATAGTATTAAACTGAAGTATGCCTCTTATATGCAAATGAAATGAAGCAATTTAACAACAATTAATAGTTAATCAGCATTCTGCACATCCCTATGTAAAGGAAATGCACATAAAGTCTGATTCTCAGAGCTCTGGGGCAGTGCAGACTCTTTTGATATTGATACACTTGCAGTGGTAGAACGGTCTGGGAAGTTCAGCCTAAGGAAATAAACTCACTTGGTGATTTGCATAATCATAAATGTTATCACAGAGAGAAAGTTAAATAAATGTTTAAAGAACATAGGTTTGACTCTAGGCAAAATGGAACAGAAGAGGACACCATTTCTTCTGTATATTCAACACTCCTTTAAGAGTTGGAGCCATTTTGAACACTGGGAGAAGCCGTGAGAGAACATATACAAGTGACCGCCACTCCACACTCTTCTGCTTCTGGGTATCATGCAAACAGAGGATGTGATTATCTTTCCTGTAGGAAAATAAATGTATTCTTGTGGATGCATATGTGTGTATTCTTATACTATAGGGATGAGAAATGTTCAAGTGATCTTCCGTAGCACAGAAAACTGGTCATGCTATTGTCTTCTTACTATGTGACTTAGCATTCAACTGATAGGCCCAACTAGCTTTGAAATATGAAGAATGTTTGCACTATAGTCAAGAAACCAATGTATGTTGATCACTGGTAAGGAACGCACAGCTGTTTACATTCTTTTGCATTCTTTTCTATTTCCTTCTAGGTTTTATTTACTGGGATGCAGAGCAATTCTCCAAATGATCTACACGCCTGATTTATGTGTGTTTTTACTGGATCCTAGTGTAAATAATAGTCCAAGGGATGAGGATTATTGCCTAAGAGTTCTGCCAAGTTAAGCATTTTGTAGAAGAGAAGGTTCTCCTCAGAACTACAGATCTCCAGCCAGAAGAGCCACAGGTTCTCCATCCTAGGGTTGCCATACGTCCTCTTTTCCCCGAACACATCCTCTTTTTCAGGGGTAAAAGCTCTGTCAATTCACCCAGAATGGGTGAAATTATTTTGCTGTTGAACGTTAAGAACTTTGCTACTAGGAATCCATCACAGCTTCTATAGCCTACATATAGTAGGGGTATTTAAAATGAGAGTTGTCATAGCAATCCATAGTTAAAAGTAGAAGTTGGCAGGTGTGTACTCTTTTTTGCTCATCAAAATATGGCAACTCTACGAGTCCCTGGCCTTAAATTCCCACCAACATGCAGGAGATTCCTCAGTATACAAATCAACTTGGAAAATGTTTTCTGAAAAGACAGTTCAGTAAGTTCTCCTTCAACCTGTAAAAGACTAGCTTTCGCCATGTTGTGCTCCAAGAAAGGACCAGGAATAACAACTGCTTTCTTCTACCTGCTTGGCATGGGTTTAAATGACAATGTTTAAATAATGGACACAGATTCTCCCATTATTACCCAGTCATTGTCTTTTAAATAAATATTCATGATTTTGGACACCAAATTGTCCCTAGGCTATCATTTATATAGGCAAAAGGAAAGCAAGATGTTTGCCGATACTAACAGCTGTTTTCCAGATTCTCCGAACTTCATTCTCTTACCAGCTGTGAGAGGTGAGATGAACTCAATCTATTGAGACTATTGGCACAGTTCTGTTAGGCTTGGCATCTTCCTTTGTCGGTTCTCAGTGGGACACTGGATGCTGAGCAAGCAGTTTATAAACATTTGTGCTTCCAATTAAGCCATAACGCTATATGAGTTATTATGCTTTGCATTTTTGTGTTACACCGCAGAAGATACTTTGTACCGTCATCCTGTATCGTTAATTCTTCTAATATTTCTCCTGAAGGAGTTTTGTTGTGCATGCAATAAGTTTTGTATTTTCTTATAATGACTTCTTCAAGCCTTCTCAACCAGGCACTGGTTTCTGGAACCAGAATAAGAGTGAAGCCACAAATTTCAGCAAGGCGGCTTCACCAAGATATGTCAGTGCAAGAGCACCTTTTCCATGTCAAAAAAAAAAAAAAAAAATCCAGACCAGGAGCTCCACTGATATATTAATCAAGTAACGCAAATGCAACATACAAGTGCAATGCTATTATTGGAACACATCCAGAACAGTGAATATGTTGTATGAGTTTCTCACTTTTGTAAGTGTTCCTACCTCAGCAGAACAGCACAATATTCTCTTCACACCAACTGATACAAATGTATTACACAAAAGTAATTTCTCTTGCTGAATGATGATCAGTTGGGAGCTTCACCTCTTACTCATGATAACGTACCACAATTCTACAGCCCAGGATATGGCCTGAAGGCATACAAAAGAGGTCTGGGTGAAGCTAGTTGCTGCTTGAAGCTGCCTTGACTTTCATGAACATCTATCCTTGTATAATCCTGCCTGCGAGTTAAGATCTGCTGGGAGAGGTTTCTTAGTCTCATACTATTGAGAAAGTTCAGATATATCTGGTTAAAAATGTGGCTTTTTGCACAGGCATTTGGAAACTGATGTTGATGCTCAGATGTGATAGGTTGCATTTTTTATATTCTCATGGGGTTTTTTATGGGTGATTGTACCTCACCCTGAGATCTTTGGGTTAAGGGCAAGCATATAAATATTTCAAATAAGTAAACTAGGACATGCACACTCTAAATAAATAAGGGCAAGTTGTCTCACTGAGACTACAGGCTCACTTAACTGAACATTTCTCCAATTGAAAAAAAAATTCTCCATGTGTAGAAAACTAGATGTGAGGCATAACAATTATACTTAGCTTTCTCTTTGGCCAGCTTACTTTCTATGTGGAAGGATCATTCTCACCATTGTCATCATCTGAATTGAAAATTTATTCAATCATAATACAATTTCCACCCTGCAGTTGGAAGTGGTGCTTCTCAGATACAAGTTGACAATCTCCATGTGAAGGTGGCTTAAGGTTAGATGCTAGCAGTGAGAAATTTTTCCTTGTTCTTGTTAAAACAAGTGTTTCTTACAACGCATATAAAGTAAGGGAATCAACATTCTGATTCCCACATCTGCTAATCTGAGAGCTGGATGACTCATAGCATCAAGCTACCTACCAGCCAGACTGCATCTCAAAGCATTTCAGTCTGCTCCTTCACTTCCCCTGCATTTTGCAACCTCTCTCTCTTTTTATGCAGTACATCTGCCATTAGGCTCCACTTGATCAGTACCATTTTGGTAGAGAGAGGTTTGCTCCTTCAGCTGGTGAAGCACAACCATTTCTGCTTTAGATGAACCTCCTTCCTATCCATTTCTACAGATAACTGCATTTGCTTATGCAAACCCAAGCCTTGCGCTGGAATTGCTCCTCTCTTCAGCACTGATGTGCTACTAGCAACTGAAACATGTTCGGCATCCCGCAGACCTTTCAAGAGCAGGCACAGTCCTCATTCATCATAGAGCTTGGATAATTGAGGCAGTCCACCTGCTCTGCATCCTTTCCTGTGATGCTTGCTGAGTTGTGCTTTTTTCGACTCTTCCCATGACCTCTGGCTTCCCAGATACTTGGGATATAAGCTGAAGTGGATGTGGAGACTCTCAGCATTTTTCACTGGGTGCTACAAAGACCTTTTCTTACATGCCAAACTTGTTCCTTTGCTTCAGACTGTCACAAACTGTACCAAACCTCTTGCCACTTTTGCACAATATATATAGTTCTTTGATCTCTGTGTGTGCATTGCACACAGATTGAACTGACCAAATGCCTATCCTTAACTACTTCTCAGACATTTTATTTTGGGCCATTTCATGGCTCTGTCCCCTTAAGCGTCTTCTAACAGCGTTGGCTGGTGCCTTAGTTATATCTCTGCTTGGACCGTGGAAGCCTGGCTTCACTGATACTGTAATGCATTATATAAAAGGGATGCGGGTGGCGCTGTGGTCTAAACCACTGATCCTCTTGGGCTTGCCAATCAGAAGGTTGGCAGTTTGAATCCCCGCAATGGAGTGAGCTCCCATTGCTCTGTCCCAGCTCCTGCCAACCTAGCAGTTCAAAAGCTTGCCAGAGCAACTAGATGAATAGGTACTGCTGTGGCAGGAAGGTAAATGGTGTTTCCATGTGCTCTGGTTTCTGTCACGGTGTTCCATTGCGCCAGAAGTGGTCTAGTCATGCTGGCCACATGATCCAGAAAGCTGTCTGTGGACAAACACCATCTCCCTCAGCCTGAAAGTGAGATGAGTGCCACAACCCCATAGTTGCCTTTGACTGGACTTAACCGTCTAGGGGTACTTTACCTTTTTTACCTTTTACCTTAACGCATTATATATAGAGCTGCCATTGAAGACAGTTCTAAGCTGCAATTTCTAGAAAGCACAGGTGCAATGCTGTTACCTGTAAGTGGCATGATTATCACATGGGAGCCTCTGTCATCTGAGCTGTGGGGAGAGGCTGGAGGTGGTAGTCCTCTGACTGCAATGCTCATCCTAGGGAGACTCACCTGGGACCTACTCTGATGCCCTGTTGGCACCAATGTGTGTCTTTTTCCCAGGTGTTGTGATCTTCTGCACTTTGCTTTTGTGCTACTTGGTGGTGGTTCATATTCTGCTGTGCTTCTGTTGCCATTTTAGACTGTGGTGCTTTATTGTAAACTTAAATTTTTGAAAGCTGCCTTGCTGTGAAACAAACGAACACTGATTGGAAAGTATCTCCTGTGAACTACAGTGGGGGTTCCCAAATAGTTTGTCCCATGGACCACTTGAAAATTGCAAAGGGTCTTAGCAGATCATTTAATGAATTCTCTGCTTCTTGTAAGCAACTGCAAGGTGCTGTGCTAGATGCTGTATGGTTTTTAATTCTGTTCTTGTGGCTTCTTTTATTTCTTATAGAATCACAGAATTGTAGAGTTGGAAGGGGCCATCTAGTCCAGTGATGGCCAAACTCGGCCCTCCAGCTATTTTGGGACTACAGCTCCCATCATCCCTGACCACTGGCCCTGTTAACTAGGGATGATGGGAGTCATAGTCCCAAAACAGCTGGAGGCCAAGTTTGCCATCATTAATCTAGTTCAACCCCTTGCAAAGCAGGACTCTTATGTGGGGCTCAAACCCACAACCCTGAGATTAAGTGTTTTGTTTTCTACCAATTGTCTTACAATTTGAATAAAATTTTTAAAATGAAGGAAGCAATAAAAATATAATTTAAAATTAGTATATAAATATTTGATGTATCAGGATGCACCATGTCTAGTCTTCAACCCCAAATCCACAGACATGCCATTGGTCATCCATAGAGCACAGTTTGGAAACTAGCAAACTCAAAGCAATCTCATAGCTCTGGATAAGCATGTTAAGAGTTTACACTTCTTTTTGCTTCAAAGTCCAGAGCGTGTTTTTGGGGGGGAAACATGATGCTGCAACCTTCTTGCAACCAAGCAGGTTGGCATGTGGTATGTGCTTGCTTAAAAGAGGATCTCAAATCCCTGGAAGAAACACAGGGAAGAAATAAAATAAGTAAAGCTGAAACACTATGAAGAGCTGCTGAGCTGTAAGACCCACTGAACATCAGGGGGACTTACTTCTGAGCAAATATGCATAGAAATCTACTGCTAGATTTTTAAATGTTTAAAGCATAACCCCAGCTCGCCACCGCCCCAAAAAAATGTTTCTTACAAAAATCCAGCTCTGGACAAAGAACAGAAAATGCAACAGGAGGAGCACTTTAGCATGTTCTCAACTACTAAACATGAAGCAAAAGTGCAGACAAATTCATGAAAGATGCACAAAATCCTCCTTGTTCTTCAACGATGATGAATATATTCTCTTCTGAAAGACTGATGCCATTGTTTACATTCTCCACTTATTTGGTGAAATTGTTCTAAATTTATATCCATAGCTGTGTAAAAATTGTCAAAAACATGCTACACCAGCAGTTTCCGTAAGGTCTATATATAGATGCTTAGGGCTCCAGTCCTTTACCTCCATACCTGGGAGTAGGCTCCATTTATCTCAATGAAACTTAGACTGTGTATACATAATATATTTAAACCATATTTCAAAATACACACTTTCCTTCAAAGAATTCTGGGCACTGTAGTTTGCTATGGGTTGCTGGGTATTGTAACTCTGTGATAGGCAAATCAGGGTGAGGAGAGAATGTGCTTTGGATGTTCTTTGAAGATAAAGTGTGTACACAGACTTACTTCTGAATAGATGTGTATCAGATTACACTATAAGCCACTAAGAGGGATACAGGAGGTCCCTATCAGTATAAAGAAGTCCCACCACATTTGATTAAATCTCATCTCTGTGGGCCAAGTGAGATGTGATGGCAAAGGGATTATTCATTTACAGTCTCTCTCTCTCTCATTTCATAATCCTAATGGCAACATTCCTTTCCTCCCAAGCTGCTTTCAATGGACATGATTTTAAAAAGCTGGTATAGCTCAGTTGGTAGAGCATGAGACTCTTAATCTCAAGGTCATGGGTTCAAGCCCCATGGTGGGGGGGGGAGATTCTTGCTTTTCAGGGGGTTCGACCAGATCAGTGTTTCCCAACCTTGGATCTCCAGCTGCTCTCAGACTACAATTCCCATCATCCTTGACCACTGGTCTTGCTAGCTAGGGATGAAGGGAGTTGTAGTCCAAAAATAGCTGGAGACCCAAGGTTGGGAAACACTGGACTAGATGAAGAGATCTTCATGGTCCCTTCCCACTCTACAGTTCTATGACTCTAATGCTGGATACAACCTATTAAATGAAATAATGTATCTAACAACACATTTTGTTGGGCCTTATGATCAGAACTGAAAACATTGTGCTAGTGAAAAGCTTTCACATTTTTCCTTGATCCCTTGCCATGCCCCCCTCCCCAGTTTCAAAAG
This sequence comes from Podarcis tiliguerta, assembly GCF_965153285.1. Taxonomy (NCBI): domain Eukaryota; kingdom Metazoa; phylum Chordata; class Lepidosauria; order Squamata; family Lacertidae; genus Podarcis; species Podarcis tiliguerta. Next base: position 18,734,635 of record NC_139550.1, read on the forward strand.
CCATGAAGTGTGTGACTGTGAGTCCTGGAAGACCTGTTCTCTGCCCTGCAGGCCTTTTCCAACTGGCTTGGAAACATTGGGGCCTTGAGTGACTCCAGCTACAAAAGCTGAGGCTGCTGAACAGACCCTTGGTCTGAGGTGTTTGTGGTGTTTTGTTGAGGGGGGGGGGTTGTTACTATTTTTTTCTATCTTTATTTTAGATGTGGACATTGTTCAGTTTGGTGGTGTATTTTTAATGTTTGGTTTAATTTTTATGTCTACTTTTCTTATGACGTAGTTATGTATTCTTTTCATGTTGTAAGCAGCCTTGAGCATGGTTTGAACTGTGGAAAGGTGGCATACAAATAAAATTGTGTGAGAGAGGGGGGGGGGGGAGAAGAGAAAGAAATGATATTCCCCCAAAGAACAAGTTGAAAGAACCAGTTTTCTGGTTAACGAGGTTGGTGGTTATTGACGTAGATTTCTGAAATACTCAAATATCCTGCATTTGAGAGTGAAAGAAAACCCCAGATGAACATATTGGGGCAGACATACTATTCCTGTGATCTACAGTTAGTGTTTTGTACTTGCCTAAGTAAATTACACTGAAAGGTAAAACAGATTACAGGCATTCCCATTTATGTGCAATCCACTTGCTCACGACTACATATATGTGCGGTGATGGGAAATAAATCAATAATGCAATTCTAACCTGAAATGGTGGGAGAGAGCAGGACAGTCCTTGCGGCTCATGAGGAGACTCTCCTCAGAGCCCAAAGAGGACATCAGTGAGCCAAAAGTCCAGAAAGAAAGACTCTCAAAAATGGCTCACTAGAGAGCTCACTGCTGCTGCGCTACCCCACTCGATAGCTGTTGGGTGTGAAGCTGTAACTACCGTATTTCAAATCAGAGTGACTAATTATTTAGAGGATTTGGAGTCACGAAGACTGAGGTCTGCATTCTATGCGAAGTTATCAAAGAGACTCGATCATTCCAGATCTTGCCCTTTCAAATGATTTGTAGAAAAGCAACAGGGCAATCTTCCCGTGGGACTGCAGTTTACCTTGGAAAAGAGCAAAATCCTGCATCTCTCTTACTCTCTTGCACAAATCCACAGGATTTGGCATCGAGCTGTAAAGAAATGGGAGCTGGAACTGAACTAACAAATGCAAAGAGATATTGGACAGGGAAAGGAAACCTCAGAATAAACAATCAACCCAGCAAAGTAAGGAACACAGGTCCTTTGCCTCGTTTCATTTGCTTCCTGTCTCACATAGTACAATACTAAAGTGGACTCCCTACATACACACATTTCACTTGTGCATGTGGGGACCCAGAACGTAACCCCCACATAAGTGTGGAGTTGCCCGAATAATCGGTTGTGCATCAATACACCAAATTAGCTGTCATTCTTCATCTCATGATAGATATCTGATGTAGGATTTAGTGCCAACTCATTTGTCCATTACTAGGTGGACAGTTTTTCCTCGAAATGATGCAGGAAGCAGGTCAGCAATCTAGTACGCAGCTTTTTCCTTCCTCTTTACGAAAGTGGTGGGTCACACAGGTAAAATGCCATTTTCACAGCACATAATTAATCTGGAGATGAGATCATGAGGAGCTATGGGTAGACGCTGGATAAGGCTACTGTGGAAACTTTAACCTGTAAACCTCGTATAAATGTTGTAAATGTTTGCTTGCTGTTGTTGGGAACTGATGTCAAGAGCTGCCAAAAGGCTTTCGCAAAAGGAGCACACTGTCTGGGAAATTCTTTTTCTTTCTTTCTGCAAGGGTATGAATATGATGGGATTTATTTCCCTGCTGAATTGTCTATGGGTCTTCCTACCCCAAAACTTTCTCGCTTCAGGCAGAAATATGCAGGTTATATGTCTTGTGCAGCCTTCCCAGCAGTTAAGCAAGCACAAACCTGTCAATATGCTGGTAATAAGGAAATAATAGGAAATAACAAGCTCTTTCCCTTCTACAAGATTATACAATGCAGGAATATAAATCAGACTATTGTTTCAGGTAACCCAGTATTTTCTACATCAGGGGTCTCTAATATGATGCTTATGAGCATCATGGTGTCTTCAGACATCTCCCTTGATGCCTTCTAAGATCTTATTCGCCCCCCCCCCTTTGTCCCCTAATTTGTATTAGTTTTCAATTGCAATCCAATAACAGCCTCATTATAGCAATACCAATTTATAATACAATTACTAATACCAATCATTCAAATACCAAATTATATAATTTAAATAAGGTGCCCCCATGTGCTATAACTGATGGTTTGACGCTTTTCTTTATTTCTGCATTCCAAAAATTTATTAATTCCTGTCATAATAATAATAATCCCTTATACAACAACTGCAATATCAACGACTTCTATTCGTGTTGACACATTAAACAATTTATAAAGCTACAAGTGAGGCAGTCAAACTATATCCTTGTTCTTCCTGTGTGTGGCAATTATTCTTTCCGTGGTGTTTCTTCCTGTCTTTGGGAAATGTTATGCCTATCTTTTCCTGGTTCTTGCTGTTATGGATCATGCCATGGGTGGAGTTGATATCACATTGTTGTTGCAGAAATTTCTCCCTCACTCTCTGCTATGTTTTGTTGTTTTAACAACAGCTGCAAAAGTCACTCTGCCTCCCTTTGTGTGTATGTATGGGGGGTGGTTATTATTTTATCCTTGGCAGACAAGCTACAGCTCCCAGCCATTTATTTATTTTTATTCTCAGAATGTACCCCACTTGGGACCAGAGGAATCCTTAGGAAAGGAAAGAAGAGAGCAAGGCAGTTGTGCTTCATTTCCCAGCATCAGAAGGAAGAGGAAACTTCTTGGTAACTATCTGAAGGCCAGAGATGTAGTGGGGGGGGTGTCCGAGGTGGAAGCATTTTAGTGACTGCAGTAAAATGAGGGATTCTGGAGTCTCCTGACTTGTTCAGGTGTGTAGTTTGTATGTGTGCTGGTGTGTGCTGCCTGGCTGTATTTGTGTGGGGTTTGTTGTTGTTTTTCCTGTAGGGGTTGCCAGGGGTGCACAGGATTACTGAGTAGTACTAGTGTTCCTTGTGGGAAATTGATAGTGCTCCCTAATTATCCAGTTCACATTTGAAGCCATATTTAAAGTGAATTATGAACACCAATATGAATCTTCTGATAGTTACTTAGCATTGGCTGGAGCAGAAGGTCAGATAAGGAAATGAGAAATACTGCAGTTGTGGAGATATTAATTCCAGGACTGTGGCCAGAAAAAGGAGAGGAAGAGCAGAGATTTGGTCTCTTGTTCAAAGCACTAAAATCCTAACAAACCCTGGGCTCCCAGGCCTGACAAATGTATTGACTGGTACACCACCTTTTCTCTGAGAAGATTGAGGTAGCATGTATGGTTCTCTGCCCTTCATTTTATTATCACGATGACCTTGTAAAGTAGCCTAGGTTATTCACCGAGTGAGCTTTGTGTCTGATGGGTGATTTTAACCTAGGACCATCACTGTACACACTCTGCCTCAATGACTAAGCCAGTATTGTTGTTGTTATCCTGCCCATCACCCTAAGGTACAACAATTAAAACACACTTGCTTAGGGTTGGTTTTGGTTTTCTGCAAGCCTCAATGGAGAGCATTTAACTCACAAAGAAAATCATTTTGGCAATTTTCCAGCGTCTTTTTGTCACAAACAGTAGGTATGATAAGTGGTTTGCATGTTACGTCTACTGGCTTCATAATATCAAAGGGCCATGTTGTGTTAGAGCAGCATTTGGATGTGGTAAGCAGAGCCATCTTTCCTACTGGGCTTACTGGCGCGTTATGCCAGGGCGCTGGCCTCTCAGGGGCGCCACAGCGAGTGGGGGAGCTGTGTGGCTTTGCCGGCGGCCTCCCTTTTCCCTACACACTTCTCCTCTCTGAGGGAGGAGAGCGATCTCCGCAGAGGCTTGGGGAAAGGTCAACAACTCTGGGAAACTGGGGGGAGGGGGAGGGGTGCCGGAGGTATCTTTGCACCACGGCGCTAGATATGCTTAAGACGGCCCTGGTGGTAAGACCATGCATGCATGGTTGCTGGTTTGGGGACTTATTAGCATTTCTTTCTGCAAACAACTACTGTTGAAGCTGCAATGAAGAAGAGCAAGAATGAATGGAGCAAAGCATCCGACCACTGGTTAATAATACATCACCAGAAAATTCAGTCTATTAAGCTTTTTCTATATGCAGTAACAGCAGCAAGAATATTATTGGCCCAAAAATGGAAGCAAGAAGAATTACCAACGATGGAAGAATGGAGGATGAAATTAATGGACTATGCGGAACTTGATAAACTAACAGGAAGGATTCGAAACCGGTGGGACCAGAAATTTACCGAAGACTGGAGTAAATTTACGGATTATTTGAAAAGTATTTGTGATGACCAGACGACGTTTGTAGGTTTACAAGAAGTTCTGTGAGGAATAAGATTAGAAATATTGTAAAAATGGAGAAGGAGAGATGATATGTTAAGAGATGTAAAGGCAATATTAAGTTAGGAAATGCATAAGAAGTGATTAAGATGGAGGATTATCAGAGGTGCTGATGTAAGTCCAATAAGATTGCATTTGTGATAAACTGTGTGGTATGTTTTATAATTTCGTATGATAAAAACCAATAAAAATATTTTTTTAAAAAGAAAATTCAGTCTATTATGGCAAATTATTAGTGGGCTTCAGCAATTTATAGTTTGTTTTCACTGTTACTTTTCTAGTTTAAACTCTCCCAATATTTCTAAATTAAGAAAGCAAGACACTTTTTACTTCTATTTTTTATCTGTAATTCCTGGCAACCCAGGAGCAACATGAAATGCATAAGGATAGGGAAACTGTTTTTCAACCCCACTTCTCTCTTTTCTTTTGTGTCTTCCTGCTTATCCTTTCTAGGATGTGTGTGTGTGTGTGTGTGTGTGTGTGTGTTACCCTTTTTTAATGCTAATGCATGAATACTGGAGAAGCTCCCTGTTATAGATGTGATGTCACTGCTGTGTAAATGCTATTATTCTTTGTCAGGATTTTAGACCCCAGGGATAAGAAGAGGAAAGGGAAAAAAGCCAAGCTGACCTCTAAATATGTCCTTCTCCTAGGGAAGAATATGGCAGGCTGGGGGCCTAAAAAGAGTTGAATTTTATCTCAGCTGGGAAACAATTTGCAAAATATATATACTGTAGATATGAATCGCTAGGGTTTTTTGTGTGCTGGCTCAAGGGGGTATCAAGGGAGCAGACTCTGCATGAGAAAGTGGCCGTCACGAGGTCGTCAAGAGAAGGCGTAAGTCCATAAATAATGTCCCAAAGCCTTGCTGAGAAAGAGCTGTTTGAACCGGCAAACTGTAGAAGGGAGTGCAGCTTTATCACACGAGAGACTAATCAGTAGAGGTAGTGACAAGTCAGCCAGCTATGACTCAGCATTTCTTTTTGACAGAGTCGCTGGTTGCTGAGGTTGGAGTTTTACGGTTGATGTTTCTGCCCTTAGTCACACAACCTGCTTGGAAGATCCATCAACAAGGAAATTGCCTGGTAAAGGAAATTGCCTGGTAACGTGAAAAAGCACGGTTTTAACACAGCAGTACCTGCTGGTAATATACACAGAGATAAAAAATTTAAAAAGTGCGCAAAGAAGAAAAGGACCCCCCAATAAATAAATAAATAAATAAATAAATAAATAATACTGGTGAATGGGAGATGGTGGCTTCTCAGATGGTGTGCTACGAGCACCCAATACTTATAAAGAAACTGTCCAAGAGCCATGGCGATTACCCTTATGGATCATCATTTGTGATCTGATCATCTGGGGGCGGGGAATCTCCTTGATTTTGTTTTAATCATTTTTTTTTTTATGAGATCACAGCTGGGTTAGAAGCCTTTGGCAACTGGGGATTCCCAGTCAAGCCAATTTGACCCGTACCATAGGTATGGCTCACCTATTTTGAGATATGAGATGAGAATTACTTTACTTAAACCCACCAAAACCCAACAGTCAGATGGAGGCAAAACCAATGCTATTAAACAAGTAAGCCATTATGAAAAGAACACAGCACCGTAGGGGACTTTGATGGCTCTTCCCTATGCAATATGCTGATTTTTATGACAAAAAAACTCCCACAAAAGACTCAATAAGAAGCTTTTCAGAACCACACTATGGCTAGCAATTAGACTCTTATTCAACGCTTTCCATGTTGTTTTCTCTTTCCACATTCTCGTTACGACTCCAGTGATGTTTATTGACATTATGGTGTTTTTAATTAATAGAATAGCTTTCTCCCAATGAAATGTTTTCAGTAGCAGAAATGAGCTAAATGGATGCAGCAGCCCACATGAGAGGCAGAGCAAGCCTGGGGATGGATTTCAATTTTTTTTTAAGTGATCTCTCTTTCTGTTTATCATCGCAGTGACTGGAGATATTGTGGGTGGCTAAAAAATGCATTTGCAAGCATTGAATCTTTTGTTCTGTGTGCAATCAACTAATTTCCAGAGCCACCATGTTCGCTCATCCTAAATGTGTTGTCAAATGGGATAAGAGAATGCGCTGATATGTGGCTATTTATGGCCTTCTTTTCAATTACTCGCAGAATCTCATTTCATTCTCTTCAGAGTCACATTCCCTGTTCCCTGTACACATCCATAGATGGGAGTAAATAGCTTCCACAGTGGCATTCATGGTTTTGAAGAGCCACCATCTGTTGCTTCATCTCTTGGGGTTGGCAGCTCTGTAGAATGCAAGCAAGCTTGGCAGGATTCCTTGCATAGGCTATAGATCCAGATGTAACACACAGGGAAGGGTGAATTATTGAGATTACTGTTCTAAAAGTGACCAGAATGTCTCACTATACTCATGAAAATAAGTAAGTAAACATGTGCAGGCAAAAGAATAGACACTTTAATTCAGTATAATATGATAGCCTAGGCTGGATCATCAACACAGCTTACTGATCTTTAAATTACTAGTATTTATCACAGTGGGTTGCATCCAGAATGGGGCTGCTCTCTTCCAAGTGCTCCTTCTATTTGTGGAAGGAACTTTGAAGTCCAGGAAGCTCCAAGCAGAAGAAGGAAGGGACAGTTTTCAGCAATTCCCCCATTGCCTTACAGCTTCCTGGACTAACTCCTGTGCTGTTTGAGAGGTCTCTCCAACCATCCAGAAACGGCCTTTGCTGGGGACACAGGAAAAGGCAAGAATCACTGCCCACCTCTCTTTAGCTGGAGCATCCCATCAGCAGATTTCCACTCACAATAGCTCTGGATCCTGTTAATTATTATTGCTTAATTGAACACTGAAATGGAGAATGCCTATTTGAATGTTGCTAAGGGTCTAACACTGGAAAATTCCATTGGAGTATACTAAGCTAGAAAGAGCTTTCTGAGCTTCTAGCTGAGTTGATGTTAACTGTTGATGTTTTCTGCTATCCTTCATGTGAATGTTTAACCTTGATTGCATGATCAAGGTATTCAATACCAAATCTCCATTCTTTGCTCTTTTGTTTCTAGGCATAGTTGGAGAAGGATGCGATGCTTCTCCAGGAGCTGTATAGCTTTAGGCTGGGTACAGGTTAAAACAGGTGATGGGGTACCCGCAGCTTCTGCTGCCTGAGGCAATGAGTTTAACCTGCCTAATGGCTGGGCCATCCCTGGACAACAGGGTTATCCTGGTCCTACTTAGATCCTCCTGCTGGATATTGCAAGGGAGAGGGGATTTTTTAATATTTTTTTTTGCACTTGGCGCAAACTACATGCTTAACGTAACGTGCAAGGTGACACTGAGACATCTCTCTAGATGCAGCTTCCTGAATCTCATCCATCATAGAGACAAAATTTGGATACAGATCACAATACAGATAAAGTGGGGAAAATTCTTCCTCTCTGCAGATGCTGTAAGATAGGCGGCTTTATTATAGTAATTCATTATTATTATTATTATTATTATTATTATTATTATTATTATTATTATCATATTCAGATGAAATACACAGTAATTTTGAACTTGAACTAATAAAGAGTTTGTGAATGGGACTTCAGTCATTTCGCTTTATTTCATTCATTGTATTCTGACAAATTTCTGTTAGGATTTTGGTGGCCCAATTGCAGCTGGAATCCAATACAGGCATGATTTTCAGTTAGCCTCATATCTTAGGAACTTGTCTGTACCCACCTATTGGTGTTTACAGTATTTACCAAAGCTAGATAAAATGTATTTCCATCGGAAGTTCTAAATGGTAGACTGAGAGGCATCCCCTATCAGAATAGGCTTTGTTTATGTTCTCAAGATGTTGATTGCATGAACCATATCCTACTGCATTGTGGGCAGTACGAGCAAGCAAGGGATCAACTGATCAAACCCTTACTAGCAAATTTGCTGGGAAAATCTGAAGCCTCCCATATTAAATACCTGCTGGAGGATAGGTCAAATGATATTACACTGTCCGTGGCAAAGTTTCTTTCAGAGGTCGCAAGAAAGAAAGACCATCATGCTCTAGAGATACATAACAAAATGACTACCTCAGTCTCTTTCGCCTGTTGTTTGGTTGTCTTAACTGTATTTTGTTTTGTAGGTCTATGGACCTCAATACACACACACACACACACACACACATTGTTAGGATTTGAAAGGGGAGTGTTGAATAGTTCATAAAACACTGTCATTCCTTGTGGTTTAGCTTCTGCATTGCTTGGCTCTGAAAGGGAGTGGAGACTGGCTTGGGTTGCCGTTGACTAGGGAAGTGTCATAGCATTTGCCACTCGCACAACTTCTTCCTCACTCTTGTATTAATAACAATCAATAGAAATGATGCTTTAGTTGCTGTGAATGTGTGAGCCTTTACCCTTAAAAGTTGTGTGATATGTGTGTGTGTTTTGTCTAAGAGGAAATCATAGGAAATATTTGCCTGATCACATTCCCTTCATTTTATGGAAAAGCTGAAAACTAAATGAGGTTGGGGATATCATAATCTGGGGGAGGGGGGGATTTCAATTCTTCACCAAAAATGAAATAAATAAGATCATTTGATGTGCGTTCAGCATAATAGAACAGTGAGTATAACCTACTCGAAGCCTCCAGATGTGAATTTAGTTCAAGGAAGACCCAATCCCATCAAAGTGGAATCAGTAGGATAGATAGAAAAGAGTAAGGCAGATGGCAGATTTTTCTACATGAAGCATGGTGAGCGCAATTTTTCTAAACAATATTTTGCAGCACATCTGGCAGGCAAACAAGAACTGGGACCTGTAGGAATAGTAAGAAAGATATTTCATGATTGATATTAATGGAAAATAAAATAAAGGGCCTCACATGATGCTAAGTGGGGAACTTTACATCTGAAGCTGAGTATTCATTTAAACAAAATAGCAGTGTCATTATACCCTTGGCTTTGTTTAACCCGAAAATACTCATCCCGAAGCTACTTCAACCCGAGGTATGACTGTACATGAAAAGCTGTAGGTACAGAAATCAACATTCTAAGAACAAGATCATGTGAAATTCTTTGGTGCCTTACATCAAATTAAATGCTTGCTTGTCAAAGTTTATTTTTAATATGTACAAAAATCAATGTTTCTTCCTTACAAAGTCTAAGTAATTTGAAATTTATTTTGCCCTGCATATTGCACATCTAGGTCCCCACCTAACACTAGTTAAAGGCAACCAGCTGCACATAAGAACTGCAGTTCAACAGATGTGGATATTCAGATGTCTACTTCACAAAATACACATCCTGCTATTTCTATGGGGCCTGGACAAGCATTGGGCCCCCTTATGTGTATGAAAGCTTGCTTCTGTTCAGATATCTGGGATGGCCAATTGTGCGCTGCAAAAAATGCCCAGTTTTGCACTGCAAAAAATAAAAATAAAAAAAATCAACCCTAAACTAAAGGGATTTGTATCATCAAATAGGGGAACTAGTTCATGCAAAATTTGCATATGATGATATAGGCATTAATCTGCAAATAAAGTAATAGAAATATGATACATCTACCACATTGCGGAATACAGCCTGTTGACTTGTTCACTGCTAACCAGGAGCTGCTAAGTGTTCAAGGTTCTTGTTCCCCCTTATAATTTGTTCTGTATCTTAAACCAGACACTGATTGTTCTGAAAGAGTGGATACTTTCCAGTGTCTTCTGCAGCCCTTATAAATAGAGAACTGTCTTCTGTCAACCCTATAGCTATCTCTTGTTCATTAATATATACCATCAGGGTTAGCTGAATAACTACCAAGAAGGACTTTGAATACGTTCCCATTATATAATCAGCTGACCATGGTTAAGTTGGGAGTAAAATAGGGCATGCAACTGTATAGCTTCTTTCTTCACACCTGAAGGCCATGAAAGCCTTTTAATATTAATGTCCATGCAAAGCAAATCAATGGGGTCATGAATGGTATTTTTATGGGTTTATAGCTAAGGAATGCATGCTCATGAATATTTTTATACCCTCTCCAGCAAACACGACTCACTGTTTGTCTCCCAAGGTCAAGCCCACAGATCTGTAGACATTCCATTTCCCTTTCTTTGACATGTGAACTAAGGAGAGTTTTCTGCAGAAGTCTAATAATTAAAGATAAATGAATTAACTAACTATATCCCGGCTGTCGTTCTCATTGAGCTATCCCAGAGGGAGCAAAGATTAACCTTGCCCTGTTAATGCCTGCTAAGACATTTCCAAAGGAATGTACAAAAGTAGGAATTGCCATTTTCCTGCTTTGATGGCCTTACTTAATAATACGTGGTAATATAGCTTATCAAGATGGAGGCTAGATGTTTATCACCAGCTCAGAGAAATCACACCAATTCGGCCACAAAATTGAATAAACTTTCATCAGCTCTATGGGAGCTTTTAGACAGCTGGATTCTGTGACCCCTGTTCAACTTCCTGTACATTGGACTCAGAATGAAAATGCCAGGGAGCTAGATTTTAATCTATATAGTAACCATTTAAAAATGGAATGGCTGGTTTGCTGTTGTGGGAATGTATAGGAGCATATCATTACCCTTGACTGTTCCTATTTGTGTTGCTCATAACAAGGATGAATTCAATCCCCCAGTAAGTGCAATTAGGTTCTCTTTGATTTCAAACAATCTGACCTTAAATGGCATTCCATTTTTCTCCTCCTGAAAATAATCATAAAGGAAAACATTACAAGAGTGGCGCAGAATGAAATCTTGCACAGCAGCAGGGAACTGTGGCATTAGAGCATGTTACTAACGATTGGTAAAATGAAAAGCATTCCCCATTCTGAGTGGTGGAAATATGGTTGCTAACTACTTGTAAACAAATAACTAGTTTTCTAGCACAGCAGGCTTGTAGTGGTCGCACAACACATGCACAAATTTATCCGATTTTTGCAGGACATACCTCAAGGATTTATAAACAGTTCATTTTAATCCTTCAGTTTTAACCAACAGCACTGCTGCTTAGCAGGTTTTGCATGTGTATGTCTGTCAGATGATTGGCTGTTGCTGACAAGATCTACTACTATGAGCTATTGCCTGAGAGAGTTCAGTCCTGTTCGGTTTGGGTGTGGCAGCCAGTTCCCCATGGAGAGCTAGCTGGCGCATCTGAACCTTGGGGGGGGGGGAGGATTGAGCTCTGAGCTCTGCTTGGATTTTGCACAGGCTTGCTCTGGACCAGCATGGAGTCTTATTCCTCCTCCTGGTCATCACCCCTCTATATTTACTCTCCATCTTTGTCTTCCTCGAATACAAAGATGAGCAGGGTTCCTTCATGAGGGGGGTTCAATATGGAGTTCAGCTGTGGTCACAATAATGCTCAGACCACCTGCCACAGCTGAGTCTTCATTTAGTGTTGGACAGCTCCTTGACAGAAGGTGCTATGTGGAGGCAAAAGACTACATTACATAATGGAGAACACGGTTCGCTCGACAGAACTGTGTAATTTAGACATATGCAATTAATTACATAAAATCTCCAGGGTTTTCTTAAAAGGTAAAAATACTAGCAGCAACTGCATGGACAGATTCCGGTCTTCGCCAACAGATGAACATGCAAAACTGGAGAATTTCATATCTATGTTAAGTTACTGCAGATTTCTCTGACATCCCTACTTGTGATTTAGGCTACTGCTATTCAGAGACATATTGCCTCTGACACTCTTACATTAAACAATCACTGTTCATATTTATCAATGAATGTATTGAATACCCTCTAGGTTCAATTGCATGTTTAGGGAGCAGGAGTACATGTGGCTTCTGCACATGTTTTACTAAACTTCTACACATATTTCCCTCTTCATTTCAGTTGGAGGAGTTGAGCTGTGTGTGCATGACTCTTCATCCACAGATTAGATCCCTCAGTCAAATGCATGGGAGCATGTGCACATCAGAATGTGTCAGGGCACAGTAAACTCTTGGTGGAGAAAAAAGTGGCAGCATATCCATTTATGCGCTTGAAAAAGCTGAAAAACCTGAAAACCCTGTTCTACACAGTTCATGTACATATCCTGCTTAACTAGCTTCAGCTTCCCAAGAAGGAAAGGAAGAATGGGCCATACGCTGTGAGATCATTATTTTCTGACCTGCCCGTCATCCTCATTGTGTTATCTCAATCATTTCCCATCTCTTCTATTTTTCAGCTAGTGATTTGCTGTGAGCTCTTGCCTGAGTTTTGTAGAGCAATTCATCAATTGACTCAAGAGCAGATGTTCCCATATGTATTCCCATTGTCCCATTCTCCCACCCCTGTGCAGATATTTCTCATGGCTAGGAAAGCTAAGATTCACATCTAATACCATAATAACCTTGAGAAATGCAATTCTTTTAAACCTGTTGGTTCATCAGTACTGGGACCTATTTATACAATGGACACCTTCAATATAGATAATGCTACATTGGAGCAATGCAAGACTACAGCTGTGTGGCTACTGGGACTGGTATCTCCAGAATACATAGGCCCTTAGTGACTAGTTTATTTAAGACTCTTTTGTAATAGGAGAGCGGCATACTCAATTCAATCTTTCCTCTCTGCTTTCCCTATTAGCAGTACCTGCCAATGTATCCCTTGAGACTTTATTATTATTATTTTTCTTTTACAGAGAAGTATATTAGACTGTAGAATTCTTTCCCAAAGGATATGGTAGAAACTGGAACCATTAAAGCTAGACTTGAGAAAGCACTCGTGGATATACTGTAGAGAACCATCAATCCTGCAATGGGAGAGAAATGAACCAGTCACCCTAATATGTCTTTTCTATCTCTCATTTCAGTGTGCTATATGGTATACCCTTAAGCTGATGCTTCTAATCCCCAGGGACACTGCAGGGGGAACCACTAAGAAAGTAAGATGACTTTCAGATTCTAGGTGATAAAACATAATATTGAGGCCCGTTTTCTGTTGGGGGGGGGGCACCAATTGGCTCAAGCCTTCTAACACTTGCTTCCTTTTTCTTGCCCATGCCTTCTTTTGCGCTTCAAGTTTTACATTGCTTCCACTTGTAAGTATTAATTGTAGTTGTCAGATCAAACAGTTGCCTTCACAAACAGTTACATAAAAGGAGCCCCGTTGCATCGGGCCAAAGGCCCATCCAGTCAAACATTCTGTTACCCATAATGACCAACCAGATGCCTATGGGAAGCTCGGGAAGCAGGATATGGGGGGCAATAGCCTTCTTCTGCTCTCAGAGGAAGATTTAGGGGAGCATGACCTGTTTGGTTGCACCATGCTAATTAGAAGTTCCATGACTTGCCAGACTGGGTTGATAATGTCAGTTCTAACCTATTAGGAAAGTGTAGCAAAAACACAGTGTGTGTCATTTTTCATTTTTCCATTGTGGAAAATGAGACAATATATCAGTAATGGATGGAGGCATATGGGGGCTTAGAGAGGGAAACGACTGGCTTGCAGAAATAGATCCTTAAAATGAAAGGCTGGTACTATTCCAGGTATATTAGAAGACCTAAAAATGCATCAGTATCCGGTTAGATATGCGATAGCCCTAGGCACACCTTATATTGTTTTATTACACATGAAGCAGAGAAGCAGATCGTATCCTTTGAAAACATGGTTAGAGAGGGGATATAAATATTTTAAATTAATAAATAAAATAGTAAAATGCAGTTTTGCATGATGAGATGCAGGACATTAAGAAACCAAGCTCTCATATTTGCATACACCAGAGGTAGAGAGAGTGTTCCAGAAATGTATTGAGGACATGCAGAAATTTCTAGTGCTTTGTCAAAGTCAGTCCTCCGATTTCTCAAAAGATTTGTTTCTCCGCAAAAGAGGCTTCTGTTCATCTGCTTCATTTGCAAGACAATTGGGAATTTCTTTAGGACTTCAGTAGGTGCAGGGTTGAAGTTAGAGGTGTATGTTGCATTTTGCCCCTTAGTGGAGAATGAGATGGTGTATATGTACATGGGAGATGCTGGTCTTTCGGATTTTAAGGTGACAATTGTATGCTCAGTTTTTTGAAAGTAGGTCATATCAAACACAGAGAGGTTCAATTCTGACTCAACGCACTGCTGGAAATTTTTCAGTTGTGTTCTGTTGCATCTGAACAGGAAAGATGCAACATCTTACAGTAATAAAATCTTGGTTGATAGCAGTTTTTGCCTCTCCATAAAAGTTGCTCAGCAGCACCCTAGATTGTATTGTTATACAATACAAAGTAGGATTTTTACCCAGCCAGCATATTTTGCCATGTGTCAGTGGACACATGGATTTTCCATTTAGGTGTGAGATCCTGACATGTACCTATTTTTCTAGCTGCTTGTAAGCATGGATAAGGCAAAGTATTTTTGTGACTTTTTTGACTGAGAATGAGAAGTATAGGAACAGGCGATTTTGGTGATGCCACAATCCATGTGAATAGCAGAGATATCCTTTATGTGGAATTATTTCATATCCAAATGTATGATTCAAGCATTTTGTGCACATCATCCATATGAGGAGCAGCTGCCGAGACCACATAACACCGGTCCTGAAAGACCTACATTGGCTCCCAGTACGTTTCTGAGCACAATTCAAAGTGTTGGTGCTGACTCTTAAAGTCTTAAATGGACTTGGTCCTCTATACCTGAAGGTGCGTCTCCACCCCCCATCGTTCAACCCGGATACTGAGGTCCAGCACTGAGGGCCTTCTGGTGATTCCTTCACTGCAAGAAGTGAAGTTACAGGGAACCAGGCAGAGGGCCATCTTGGTAGTGGCGCCTGCCATGTGGAACACCCTCCCATCAGATGTCAAAGAAATAAACAACTACAGTGGTGCCTCGCAAGACGAAAAGAATCCATTCCGTGAGTCTCTTCGTCTAGCGGTTTTTTCGTCTTGCGAAGCAAGCCCATTAGCGGATTAGCGCTATTAGCGGTTTAGCGGCTATTAGCGGCTATTAAAGGCTTAATGGATTAGCGGATTAGCTGCTAAAAGGCTATTAGCAGCTTAGTGCCTTAGAAAAAGGGGGTAGGGAGCGAAAAAAACCCCCCAGGAATTGCAAGACATTTTCGTCTTGCGAAGCAAGCCCATAGCAAATTCGTCCTGCGAAGCACCTCCAAAACAGAAAACCCTTTCGTCTAGCGGGTTTTCCGTCTTGCGAGGCATTCATCTTGTGGGGCACCACTGTATCTGACATTAAGAAGACATCTGAAGGCAGCCCTGTTTAGGGAAGTTTTTAATGACTGATATTTTAATGTATTTTTAATCTTTTGTTGGAAGCTGCCCAGAGTGACTGGGGAAACCCAGCCAGATGGGCGGGGTAGAAATAATAAATTCTTCTTCTTCTTCTTCTTCTTCTTCTTCTTCTTCTTCTTCTTCTTCTTCTTCATTTCATTAAAACCAAACACTAAAAGGTCATGGTAGTTTGGGAGAGACTTTGGCTGCAATTTCTGATCATTTGTATTAGTCTATAAATAGTGTTTGGTGCCATTGTTATTGGCCCTTGTGTTGCGTTATTTTGTTCAGCTTGTCTATATTGCGACACAGGGGTCTGCCCCTCAGAGCCAGCACATCACATGGGACTGGGTCTCAGCAGACACAGTCTCCTCTTCCTCACCCACTCTCCAGAAGCTGCTACGAGCTGCCTGAGGGAGGAGGCCAGCAGTGGTGACAATGGGATGTTCCTTTGAAGCTACCATAGCTGCACCTGCCATCGCTCATCCTCCCCGAGCTCAGAAGTGGTGGCATTAGTGGTGGAAATAGGGATATTCCAGGTTCAAATCAGAAGATGGGGGGGGGGTGCCTTTCATAATTCCAAGCCTGTCCCTGGAAAATAGGGAACAGGGCCAAATATTCAATCTTACTATGCCACACTTTCCTTAACCCCTCCCTCCCGGGACACGGGTGGCGCTGTGGGTAAAACCTCAGTGCTGAGTACCTGCTGATCGTAAGGTCGGCGGTTCGAATCCCCGTGGCGGGGTGAGCTCCCGTCATTCGGTCCCAGCTCCTGCCCACCTAGCAGTTCGAAAGCACGTCTAAGTGCAAGTAGATAAATACGGACCGCTTTATAGCGGGAAGGTAGAGGGCGTTTCCGTGTGCGGTGCTGGCTCGCCAGTGAGAGCCAGTGTGGTGTAGTGGTTAAGAGCGGTAGTCACGTAATCTGGGTAACCGGGTTCGCGTCTCCGCTCCTCCACATGCAGCTGCTGGGTGACCTTGGGCTAGTCACACTTCTCTGAAGTCTCTCAGCCCCACTCACCTCACAGAGTGTTTGTTGTGGGGGAGGAAGGGAAAGGAGAATGTTAGCCGCTTTGAGACTCCTTACAGGGAGTGAAAGGCGGGATATCAAATCCAAACTCTTCTTCTTCTTCTTCTTCCCTTGTATTTTATTGCATACCACCCTTTGAAATTAACATGATTGCTACAGGAAAATAAGGCAAGGCCTTGTTGGATATCAGCCTACACACACACACACACACACACTTGCTCCAAGTGAAATGGGGTTCACATGCAGGTGAGTGTCTCATTCTCTGAGCCATTGGTTCATTATATTTAGTGCTATTTGGCAAGGACACATCTTCAGCGGGAGGTCTTTGTACAGGAAACCAAACATGGGCAAAGGCGGACTAGCGTTGCTTAGCAACAGCTTTGACTTTGGTCAGGTACTATGAGGAAGCAAGATCCCTAAGTTCCATAGAATTGAGTCCATTCAAAGAATTTATTGTCATTTCTCAGAAGTGATCTTTCCCTTTTGTAAACTCTTTTATGTGCTTAGCTCGTGCAGCATTCACAAGGTATTAAAAACATAATGCCCTACAAACTCGAGTGAATTGCTGGGTAAGGTGAACTTCATCTAGGTAATACACTGTAATAGCCGTTATATATCCCATATCCTTTGTATCCTAAAATTATGCTCCAGTTTTCCTATCATATTTTTTTCTTTCTTTACTTCTGCTCTTTACCTGTCAGGGGGTTTGATTGTCATGGTTGCTGCTATATCAGTAGCCCTTAGTCCTAATTGAAATATATTTTGCAATAAGCATAGTCTAATGCTGTTACGTTGCCTTAACACCTGCACTCTGTCTCAAAACTGTTACATAGAACTTAGAATCATGGAGTTGGAAGGGACTCTGAGGGTCATCTAGTCCAACCCCCTGCAATGCAGGAATATGCAGCTGTCCTTTAGAAGGATCAAACCTGCAACCTTGGCATTATCAGCACCATGCTCTAACCAACTGTGGACTTTTGTTTGTTTCCATCAGTCACCAACTTTCAGATGTATTTTCAGGTGAGGTTTATTGTGCTAGTTTTACTGATTATAATGGAAGTGCTTCTGTTTCTGACATCCCTTTCACACTGTTGTACCTGGGTTGTTGTTGTTGTTGTTGTTGTGTTGTTTTACTGCTATAACACTAGAGAGGTTCATGGTTAATCTCTATTCTCTTTAACAATGAGCTGTAGTCAAGAAGCTTAAACATTAGTCTGGATTTGGATAACATTCTTAGTGCAGTGTTGTGTGGGAGCAAACAACAACAGCAAGAACAACTCAAGAGGAGCAAAGCTGCTCCAAGCTCTTTCTGGAAACCCACATTTTTGCTCATCAAGACACAGTTTGGCATACTGCATCGTGTGAACCATTTGCATATGGGCCAAACTACACATGATGAGCAGTTACTCAATTCTTCCTACCAATTTTCTGGTCTTTGGTTTTGTTTAAAATGAAATGCAGCTGTGGGAGACTGAAATTGAGAATAGTAAACTGATGCTTAATCCTTCCTTTCCCTGTCATTTTTCAAAACTATTTTTTTACTGACGCTTTCGTTAGAAAGATAACGACTAGAATATACCGAGACACCAAAGCATTAAATTTAAAACAAAAACACCCAACATCCTTTAATCCAAGTGCTCAGTAATTAATTGATCTCATCAGGGAATTTGATTCAAAAAATATTCCACTCAACAGGTGAATATTTGACAGAACTGAATCTCCTACCATCCTTGTGCATCTTAAGTAGCGCGTTCTTGCTGATAATTATATAGTCACGAATTATGTTTGGGGAGTTTCCAATAACCCTGGTATGGAAGAGAGACACTCGGAATTAAGAATTATGCATTTAGTGCATCATTAATCAATTTGAATGTGGATTTTGAAGATCATTAATGTTTTTTCTCCTTTCAGCTCATGTAGAAATCTAAGACAAACACATCTGTTCCACAGGTAAAATAAAACATCATTATTATGTAAACAGAAGTTTGAAAGCTGCATCTCTCCCCCTTCCCTAAGGTTACACCAATTCTTTTGCTTTTTGTCAACTGGTTGTGGTGGTTATTAGAAACAGTAAACTCCAAGCTTGAAACTAATTAGCTGACACCCCAGCAGATGTAACTTAAGGAGACAGTGCAAGCCATTCGTTTATGTTAAATGATTTCAGATGATAACTTCTGGGGATTGCTACGAGAAGATGGAACATTAAGATGATACGTGAGCAGGTGCTGCCTAGGAAACAGTGTCAGCGTGGATCTGAACAGATTGTGTGGGACAAAAAATGCTCAAGGGGGTTTCTAACATTGCCATCCTGTTTCGTTTCCTCGCTCCGCATAGCTTGGCTACAATAACTGTGCTGTTCGACAGCACAGTGACAGAGGTGGACCATATGAAATAGATCTACACCTGGAGGCTCAGTGAATGGTTCCAGAGAAATTACACACTTCATTACACTTAAGCACAGAGAGATGGGGAATAATGAAATTCTAATAGGAGGCAGCCATAGGGTACAGATTATTGACATAAATGGCAGCTCAGGCAAATGCTTAGATTTTAAGGACAGAGGGTGGATAACTACCAAAAACAACAGCAGCAACAGTCAGCGATGAGAGCTGTTGTTTGGCATCCAGGAGAAAAAAAAGAGAAGAAATAAAACAATCTGAGGGTAGTAAAATATGTGACAAGGGAAATGCATCTTACAGATTCATCAGAGTGCTGATAACAGGTAAGGCAAATCCTTTGCATGCAGAAAGTGACAGGTATAAGGCACTTTCCTGACCGTAGGTGCCAACTCCCTGGGTCCCTGGGTACCCAAGCACCCACAAAATTCCCCATGAAAGGCCCAGGCACTCACAAATTTTGGTACCAGGGCCATGCAGGCTGCATTGCCCCATGGTGCTGGGCCCTCCACAGTCACAGGGCCAAGCTGGCACTCGTGTTCCTGTCTCCCTAATGGGCATGATTAGGCAATGGCAGAATGTCTTAACTAGCTTAGCTAAAGCATTGGTAAGGTAAAGGTACTCCTGACCATTAGGTCCAGTCGTGGACGACTCTGGGGTTGCGGCGCTCATCTCACTTTCTTTGCCGAGGGAGCTTGCATACAAATTCCGGGTCATGTGGTCAGCATGACTAAGCTGCTTCTGGCGAACCAGAGCAGTGCACAGAAATGCCGTTTACCTTCCCACCGGAGCGGTACCTATTTATCTACTTGCACTTTGACGTGTTTTCGAACTGCTAGGTGGGCAGGAGCTGGGACTGAACAACAGGTGCTCACCCCGTCATGGGGATTCAAACTGCCAACCTTCTGATCGGAAAGCCCTAGGCTCTGTGGTTTAGACCACAGTACCACCCGCATCCCTAAAGCATTGGTAAGTCAAGTTAAAGAGGCTATCAACTCAAGAGTCTGCTGTGATCATCAAGTCAACAGCTGCACAATCCTCAGATCTTCTAAGAGGACCAGCTGTATTTTACTGTAACCATGGGTTATCACCATATTTTGTTGGGTGCTTGATTTCTGTACATGGAAAGGTTTCTAGCTGGCCGGCTGTGCCTCTCTTTGAAAAACAGGAACTGCTTTTGCAAAAGAACCTCAATGGCGAATACACCTATGATTCTTCTTTAAAGGAAGAAGTGACACAGGAGGCACAGAGGGAGAGAGAATCCCACAATGTAGGATTCCGCCCCCTCTGCAGAAGCTGGGCAGTGATTTGTCACAGATCATATGAGAAGAAATGGCAAGAGAGCCATCAACCTTTGAGGCAGGATTGTCATGGTGCTGCTGTAGAAAAGTAAGCTTGAAGCTGCTGAAGGGCCTTGATGTGGAAGCATTCAACTGATACCGCATGCTACTGCAACTATGCAGTCTGTAACCACACACTTTCATGGTACCGGCTGCAGCACCCACTGCCCACTGCCTCCTTCTGAGGCATGAAGGTACAAATGGGCATTCCTTTTCTCCCTGAATCACCATGCCGTAGCTCTTCGTTGCTTTGCTATTGGCTCCCTACATGTGGAACTGTGAAGACCTGAAAACACAGATTTTGCAAAGAAACAGGCAAATTTGTCTGCTGTGCCTTTTCGCTTTTTCAGTCTTAAAGTTCAGTCCTCCATGTTTCTGTACTCCTTTGTGGTTTTTGTTACGTTCCCGTGAAAATTCGTCAGCCTTTTAGTGCAAATTTCTCCTAGGATACATATTTCATCTACGTAATTCCCCCTAATATAATGCTTTTGTCTATTCAACAATATATGGATTGTTATGCAAACTTGAGCCCAGAATATGCATGTTTGTACACATTGCTTGGATAGAGAACTGAACTGCAAAATTCAGAGAAGTGCAAATTTCAAAGGATGTCAGTGTTTCAGTTTACATATCATTTTGGAAAGTGTGGATTAGGTAAGTTCACATTTAAATGTGAACTGAATCTCATTTCTCCTCTGTTTCTAACTGGAAGTATAGTACCTGTCAAGTGCTTCCCCAAACATCAATATATGTGCTTTTCAGAAGTTACCAATGACTGCTGGCCCCTTTGCTATGTGAAGAAACAAAATATACATGCTTTTCAATTGTCCAGGAAACATCACAAACACAAATAATGGAGGTCAACCAGGTTGCAGAAGTGAAGCTAAGGGTGAGGTTATAGAGCATCTCCTGTTTTCCTTAAGACATGGATCCAACTCTGGACTGCAAAGTGGCCATTGCAGCTTCCTATAAGCTTCTGAGACTTTCAGATTACATTTTGTGTGGTGTGAATGAGATGTGGATGCTGGCCTATTTAGCAATCAAGGGAATGAGATGATCTATGGCCTTTAAGAAACCAGCAATGTTGCAACCCTTCCTAGCGTTACCAAGCTTACTCTTAATGCAGCAATATATATGATCACCTTGGGGGCAGGGGGACTCTAAAGAATAACAAATCCAGATATCAGTTCCAGCATAGTCAAAAGGCCAGGGATTATACAACATCTTGAAATTGCTTATTCTAAATTTTGAATTATTTTTATTTTTAAATACAATCTTTACCTATAGCTCATTATGCTTCCTTGATAATTAAGACAATTATTCATTGTCCATTTTCTAATGTACCATTCCAAACTGAAAAGAACTTTGAAGTTTCCTTAGTTGTTTGAGATAGATAAGTTTGTCGTTGTCAGAAGATAAATTATAATTCCTAGGCCTGTTTTTAAGTGCAATTCCCTTAAAGCAACACAACAAAATTACCCTGGCATCTTTAGGTAATAAATAACCTTCTGTTTCATTAGAGGTAATAGTTTTCCAAAATCCTTGAACGATTGAACATGTCCAAAAAAATGATAGAAATCCACATAGATGGTTGCACATCACCAGCGCAGACCTTGTGGTAGGCTATAAATTGTATAGCTTAGTACCATTAAACTGGCTTCAGATCAGAAGTGTCTTGGACAAAGAAACCTCTGCCATTCCTTCCTGTTTGCTCCATCACCTGCCTCCCCAGATGGCCTCTTATCACTCAAGAATGGCTTTTCGGGGGCTGGAGATGGCTGTAAAGGGGTGCAGGGAGTCAGAAAACTTCCATCCATGCATCTCTGTATCCAACTCACTATATTTTTCATATCCCGCCCCCGCCCCCACGCTTTTAAATCAGATGAGTTTACACCAACAAAAATGTTCTTACAAATCTATTCCCACATTTAAGCTGTGTACACATTAACATTTATTCTGGCTCCAGTGTGCTCCCACTCCTGGCATTTGAAGCTAGCCACAGACCATAAGATACTATCCTGTAGTTTCTTGATAAATATTGCTGTTTGATGTGTTCCCCCACAAATCAGCTTCCAATTGATTGGAACATGTAAGCTATAGAATTTTGGGGACAACCCATTAGACTATTATTCTAATCCAATAGCGAAGATCATACATATCTGTCACCTTTTCCCTTTTCTTGCGAGGAATCCTATTTGGAATAAGGGAATTTCCCTTTAAAAAAGGGAAACGTTGACAGCTACGAGACCATGTTAACATTATGGTCACCTTGGGGGAAATGTAGAAAGGCCCAAAAAATATGCCAGTTTTGACTCCCCTTCTTCCGAGTTGCAGGAATCAACATGCACTGTGTATTGCTATTTGAGATCATCTTTTACACCTGGATTGACTGAAACATCCAATCAATACTAAATTAATCTGAAATCACCAAATGGAAAAGGATTACTTGCAATTTTAATGCCGTTAAAAGGGTTGTGTGTGTGTGCTTGTGAGTGCAGGCATGCGGTGCTTGCTTTCCTTTTGATCAGTTTGAGTGTCTCCTTGAGTCTTTTATATGAGCTTTGGTATCTCATTGCTGGAAAATCAATTTCTATTCAATTAGGAGATGAAGATTTCCCTGCTGGAAACCAAAACCAATCAGTTGCAGTTTGCAGGCTTTTAGATTATGGATCCCTAGTGCGTACAACAGAATTATTATATGATCACTATGGATATCAGATTGTGGGTGATAATGACCAAGGGTTATCTTTATATATGTTGATGAAGAGTTATATTATAACCTCGGGTATACCTTTCTAATGTTCTTCAGCATTAGGTAGATTTGACAACATCCATTTTGTCATCTTTAACTTTGGGATTTTCTTAATATAGCTCACACAAGTGAACCATGGCTTACAATCATAACCAAAAAGGAAAATTTCAAGAAATTTCATCGTGCCCATTTGGTTCATGATGGGCGACTACTTTTGCCACCCATTTCTTACAAAAAAGTGTTTGTGTGGCCATCATCTGAAGAATGTACATTGGTTAAATTTTCTGCTTTTTTATAATATACTGGGGGGAAAACATCATTTATAGAGATATGACTGTGGAAGTAAGTGATGTGCTTAATCAAAAAGCATTTTGAATTGTTATAAATCCAGAAAAGTTGATTTTCAAGGATACCGCCCTATAATTCTGTATTAAAATTGCATTACCATAGGATTTAGAAATACTTTAATGCACATACAGCTGCAGTGTAATGAAGAGAAGATTAGGTCATCCTGCGATTAAAACATCCTGTCCTTTCATGCGCCGTAGATTCTTAACAAAATAAAATTATGCAAATAGGAGCAGGATATTTATTTTGAGAAAGGTAAAGTTTTAAACCATAATCAAGCTGAAATACTGTAAAATGAGATGTACCGCAACAATAATTTAAAGTAATAGCCTAGATGTCATTTAAGCAATTTGCAAACCGTATATTTCCCTGCTGTGTTTGCAAGATTACCTTGTGAATCATCAGGAGCCATAACTCAAAAAAGTCTCTTGATTTACATTTGCCTGAGTACTAAAGGCAAGAAAGGACAAATAACCCAGTGATCTTGTAGCTACATTACAATAAAGCAAAGGGTACTTTTTCCACCCACACTTCCAACTTCCATGCCTCCTGCTATATTCTGGGAACTTGTAGTCAAGATGTGCTATATGGCTGTCTGCCACTGTTTATAAAAGGTTTTACGGAGGTGTGTATATTTAATTTTATGATCAGTATTATAAGACATTATAAGACTATAAAAGTGCAACTCTCAGCACTTTTGAAATGCAGGTCCTAATTTGTGAGATTTGTTTTAAAGCTGCAGTCTACAGACAAAGCTTTACTAAGGCCCTCACCATCGTGCCACACAGGCCAGTTCTATCGCCAGTTAGATCCATGTTTTGGCTTGCCTATTTGCTTATGCCACTCCAGCACCTTGCATAAGAAGTAATTATGTGGTGGGTTGACCAATGAGGTTACACCCACACGTTGGGGCCACACTGATACAGACCAAGTGCCCTTCTCCGTCAGCCTTGTCATGTGATCACTTGCTATATGTGACAGGGTAAGCGGGTGGTGCTGTGGTCTAAACCACTGAGCCTCTTGGGCTTGCTGAGTGGAAGGTCAGCGGTTCGAATCCCTGCGGCAGGGTGAGCTCCCGTTGCTCTGTCCCAGCTCCTGCCAACCTAGCAGTTCAAAAGCTTGCCAGAGCAACTAGATGAATAGGTTCTGCTGCAGTGGGAAGGTAAATGGCGTTTCTGTGCTCTCCGGTTTCCTTCGCGGTGTTCCATTGTGTCAGAAGCGGTTTAGTCATGCTGGCCACATGACCTGGAAAGCTGTCTGTGGATAAACACCAGCTCCCTCAGCCTGAAAGCGAGATGAGCACCGCAACCCCATAGTCGCCTTCGACTGGACTTAACCATCCAGGGCTCCTTTACCTTTACCTGAAATGTGTTCCATAGAGAACAGGTCTATGGGGGAAATGGGACCAAAGATCTGGGAAGTAAGGCTCATGAATGGTTTGGGAAAGGTTTACCATTACAACATCACGAGAGCTTTGCCATAATATGTGTGAAGGTCAAAAAATTCTGTGTGGTCTCGGGTAGTGGAAAATGCCAACATGTAAATGTGGATACCTCCTGGATATGTTCATTTCCCCCAATCCCATTCCATCATATTGTTAACATAGTCAGGCTCCAGCCATTGCAGCTACCACAACCTTTTCTCATTCAGTTCCCTACAGTTTTTATGATAATCTGAATAATATATACATATTAGCCAACCATACTCCTAGTAAAACACTCCTATTCTGCTGGTCCCTGCTGTGAGGCTTATGCTCATCCAGATTTATAGAATCCAACAATCAAATTATATATCCAACCAGCGACCAACACCAGATTATGGAGTAAAAGCAAAGTTTTGCTGTAATAAAACAGGGCTTTATGAAGCAGGTTGTATCTTTCCTCACCTCAGGAAATTTATTTCCAACTTAAAAATAAATAAAATCAAAACATTTATTCAAAAGCTACAATACAGCTTTGTCCACTGCCATAATATCATGGAACGATCACTCCCATCCTCAATCCTAGTCTATACTCCCTATATTGCTGCCCTTCACTCCTAGAAACTGAAAAAAACATTGAAGGGTGGAAGGAAGACAGGGGAGAAGAGAGAGAAGCTCACATGCACCAAAAGACAGGTCCAGATGTTTTCAATTACAACCCCATCATCCTGACCATTGGCCATGCTGGCCAAGACATCTCGAAAACACTAGGTTGAGGCAGACTGGAATATGTCATGGGGAGGGGTCTTTCTTCCATGCTTTCCCTCATTCCTTCCATTTCAGGTTGCCTGAAAGGGGGTGAAGGGTGCCACACTGATGAACCTGCTGTTGGCCAGACTTTGATCTTGGAAGCTTTTTGTGTCTCTTAAATAACAGCTGAGTAAATGTTTGATATGCATGGAGCAAAGCTAAGCCTGATCCTGTAGGGCTATTCTCAAATGGGGTGGGGGACTTCTGTGATCAAAGACAAATGAAATATATGTGATTTATAGTGCCAACTTTCATGTAACCTCAGCACCTTACATTGCTTCTCACTTTCTGAATTAGCAAGATCACATGGTGTAGTTCCTTTGAGATGACTATGAAGAGAAAGACATGTTTTGAGGTCAATGAGGAATATAGGAAGATAAAAGGGAGGTTGTTGCAGGTGCTGTTCCAATAGCTTGGGGAAGAGAAAGGAGAGCATGATGCTATGAAGTCAGGCCTTCTGGGAAGCTGTTTTCTCACAGGCTTTTTTTGAGAGACCCTTGCCACCCAGCAAAGAAGATTTCTGATGCCTAGTCACCATAGCCTAAGCCAAAAACAGCTGCAACCGTTTATTTTTAAACCTTGTGCATCAAGTCTTTGGATTCCTTGAGAACTGCAATGGAAGACTGTAGCACAAAGAAATTGGTTGACAGTAGAGCTAAATTGGGAGCCCATATTTTGCAAAACCCTTTGCCCTGTGCAAATAGCTTCTCTCCACTACTATTGCCCTTATCAGCTATGCTCCATACAAGCAGGGATGAAAATGTTCTGCAAAGTGATTCCTCCCCTCTCTTGAAAAGTTCCATCATGAGGTGTGGATTGCACCACAGAGACTAATCATGGCAATCCAAAGCACTTAAGAAGTGTTCTGTTAATTTCTTCAGTGTTAATCTTCATTGTTTAAACTCATGTTTGATCTTAATATATGCAAAAGCTAAAGAGATTTTCCAATAAATTATTAGAAAGGCATCAAAGGCCTCCTGCATTCTCCCTGGGTTATATATATATGTATATGTATATCATAAACTGATCTTATAAAACGGTACTGTGAAGTTTTCAGTGATCAGGGAAAAGAGAAAGCCAAACATTATTTTGAAGAGAAGTGCCTAGTTTTGAACCCTGTTAGGTGTTTTTATTATTATTATTTTGTGCAAAGCTGTTCCTAAAGTTCTGCTCTGTTTGCTTTATTTTTCATCACTGTGATGAGTTACGCCCCTCGCGCCATTACTCACTACCCAGTCACCATTTTATAGGGGTGCCATCCATTAGATGAAACCCTACTTGATAAAAGAAATAAACCTGTTCAAGGAATAGATTTACTGCACGCCAGGGCCATGAATTAAGAACCCTCCTAACTCTCCCGTGTGTTCTATATTTCCTTGCCATTTAGCACATCTCTTAAAAACAAACAAGAAATATCACCTCTCCTCTTCCCTGCTCCCTCTCTGTGAAGGCAAATTGAATCTAAAATAAAAATGGAATGCATAGATTAAAAAGATGCTGAAGTAACTTTTTTCTTTCTCCCTGCGCTTTGCTTTTCCATTGCAACTTTCACACCTCTCAACAGTGTGTGACATGCAAGCTCTGTTTGTTCTTTTGCTGTTCTCTGGCATCCCACACTGCAACAAATGAGACCTGAACATTAACTGTTTGCCGAGGATGTAATCTGGGGCCCTGATGCCGCACGCCCCCAAACTTACTCTACTGGTGGCCTGCTTCTTCGCAGGTATCCTGTCTGGTACTTTAATCAAAAGGATGCTTCTTTCACTAGACATAGCCTGCTCTCAGTTACTCCCTAAAAGAGTTTCAGAATGAGAAGTGGGGTGGTTAGAACCAAACTAAAGAAAGAACGAAAGCACAGCCAGTTTTGCACATTCAATACGCAATGCAGAGCTGCTCAGATGATCCACGTGGTATCAGATTGTTTTCAATAACACGCAGCTTTTATTTGGCTTCTCTTAAAATGTTTGAGGTTATTATCTGAAGGCATCCCTGTACAGGGAAGTTTTTAATGTTTGATGTTTTATTGCGTTTCATGTTTTAATTTCTTGGAAGCTGCCGAGAGTGGCTGGGACAACCCAGTCAGATGGGTAGCATGATCATAGAATAATATAATAATATAATAGAGCTGGAAAGGACCCAAGGGTCATCTAGTCCAACCCTCTGCAATGCAGGAATCTCATCTTAGTAATCATCATCATCACCATCATCTAGAACAGTGGTTCTCAACCTGTGAGTCCCCAGATGTTGTTGGACTACAACTCCCATCATCCCTGAGCTCTGGCCTTGCTAGCTAGGGGTGATGGGAGTTGTACTTCATCAACATCTGGGGACCCACAGGTTGGGAAAGGCTGATCTAGAAGGTTCTAATTCACTGAAGTAAGCCTAACTTGTTTTGGAATTTCATACAACAACTCCACCTTCGATATCTTTGCTTCTGGAATTGTCTGCATTGCACAAACCATATCCAATATTACTCTTCAAGGTAAACTGACACAATACGTGTTCTGTTCCCTGTTGCTGGTCCATTATCTATTGTTGTTCAGTGCCTGTTGTTTGAGACCGGGGCTCTCTCTGACTTGCTTGCTCGTCTAAGCACACTGTGATATGTCATCCTGATCCTACAGTCCACCAGATGGCTGAGAAGCCCATCTCAACGTGAGCTTTTGACCTTGAAATTCTTCACTCTCCTGAAAATGAAATGCACAAGAAAAATTGCTCTCTCTCTCCCCCAGAGTATGTCGCCATAAACCATGTGGACTTGTAGTGATATAGCAATACATTCTTTGTTCAATGCAGGTCTTTTGGCTTTAATTTATATACAAGTCCAAACCTACTTAGCTGATATTTTGATTCACTTCAATGGGTCTGGCAGGTGGGCAAACTGCCCAGTTTTCTTTTTCCTTCTCCGAAAGATATTACGAAGTATTTGGAGAGCTAATTTGCAATGGTGTGGGAAAAGTTTGCAAGCTACCCAAGTCTTTTGCTCACTCCCACATGCTGAGTAGGACCACAAATTAGAATTTCAGAACTAAAAGAGAGGTGGTGATGTGTGGTAGGAGGAACTGTGGTGGTCTTAGGGTTGTATTTCCTTATAGAGACCTCTCAAGGGTTGCATGCCAGTGGTGAATGCGGACAGAAGCAAATGTAGGTGAAGCAACAAATGTTATTTTGTTCACATAACCTTCTATATCCTCCGTCCAGGCAAGCAGGAAGCATTACCAGAATTCAAGAACACATTGTCTCCAGGAAAACCATACACTCAAGGAGGGTACAAGGTAAGGCCAGTGAAGGGTATGGTCTGAGGAGAATTCTGAGAACCAGATAGAGAGGTCTGAATGGCTGCATTTTGGCTTGAGACCTGAGTTTCCCCATTCCCAATGCCTCTCTCTTTAAGAACCTATAAGAAACACAGGGCAAGTCTTTGCTACTGTCATTGCT
Source organism: Podarcis tiliguerta (assembly GCF_965153285.1). NCBI lineage: Eukaryota > Metazoa > Chordata > Lepidosauria > Squamata > Lacertidae > Podarcis > Podarcis tiliguerta. The sequence goes on from NC_139550.1 coordinate 18,763,778, forward strand.
ACTGTCAGACTACTGGGAGCGACTATCAAAGAAATGCTACATGGCTGTGTTACAGAGCTCTATAACACAGGTGGCGCTGTGGTCTAAACCACTCAACCTCTTGGGCTTGCTGATCGGAAGGAGCGCGGTTCGAATCCCCACGATGGGGTGAGCTCCCGTTGCTCTGTCCCAGCTTCTGCCGACCTAGCAGTTTGAAAGCATACCAGTGCAAGTAGATAAATATGTACCACTGTGGTGGGAAATTAAATGGTGTTTCTGTGTCCTCTGGCTTCAGTCACTGTGTTCTGTTGCATCAAAAATGGTCTAGTCCTGCTAGCCACATGACCCGGAAAGCTGTCTGTGGACAAATGCGGGCTTCCTCGGCCTGAAGCGAGATGAGCACCGCACCCCATAATCGCCTTTGACAGGACTTAACCATCCAGGGGTCCCGTATCTTTTACCTTTTTTAGAGCTCTCAGCTAGAATTTTTAAACTCCTTAGCTTTGGAGTGCAGAGCCTACAGTCATCTGGGCTAATCCAAAGTACAGATTATAAGGCTTACTGAAGAACCCTATACATGCCTAGTCAGAAGTAAGCTGGATTTAGGGGAGCACAACCAGTTTGGTCACAGTGGGTGTGGAGCCTCAAGGTTCCACTGGGGGCTCTGCAACTATAATTTAAAACTATAATGAAGCATGAGAGGTGGAGAGGTGCCAAATTTTGGCATTGCACAATCACCGCTGAAATTTGAGTTTGATAGGGCTTACTCCTAGGTAAATGTGTATAGCAGGGTTCTCCAATATGGTGCCCATATGTACAATGGCACTCTTGAGATCTTCCCCCAGTGTCCACAAAACCCCACTGACCTCATGGACATGAGGTGGGGAGGGTGATTGCCTTTCCCCCCATTGAGAAGTGCATAGAGCTGAAGGGAAAAGTTGGACAACTGATGCTCTTTCCCACTTCCCTTTTCAGTTCTATGCCCTTTCCAAGGCTCTGATTAATTCTACCTGTTCCAACTTTTACCCTAAACACTGGGAAAAGCAAAGTGTATGCTGGCACCCAGGATACTGATTGGTGCCTATAGCTGTTCTCCTAGGAGCAAAATGGGACTTAACTTCTGAATAATCTAACTGCAAATTGCATGGTAAATAGATTATTCCTGTAACCAATTGACTGTATCTCTTGCATTCAGACATACTTCTCCCGAGGGCAAGTATCTTGATACAAGTCTGTATCTCAGTATATGCTACCGTATCATGGAATATTCCTCTAAGCTCCCTCTTTTCCCCCTTCTCTGTTATGCTCTGTTCACATTCGAGATAGGAGAAAAAAACAATTGTTTTCTTAGTAGGCAAGACAGCTTTTGCTGTATTCATTAAATATATATATGCCCACTTACATTTTCCAATAGAGTCAAAGTCTTGTTAAAATAAAAAATAAAACTATCTCTGCCCCAGAACTCGTATGTTTAAAAGGTCTTCTTGATAATGACTTGAGGTCTCAGGCATTTAATCCTTCCAATGTAGCAAACCATTCTTTCACCATTTAGAACTGATGTCTAGAAGTGTAGTGAACCGCTAGCGTCCTTGAATTATTTAAAACAAAAATTGCGAAAGAGCAAAAGGACAAGCTTGAAAAGTCTTCTGCTGTCTTTAAAGAGGAATGCCTGTTGTAAATGAATGCTGCTTAAATACCAGTTTAATTCTGCATGTTGTCTGCAGGATTCTCTCTGTATTACTGTGTGGTACTTTGGTTTTAGGATTATTTTCACACACACACACACACACACACACACACACACACACAAAACAGTTACAAAACAAGATACAGTTAAGACAACCAAACAACAGGCGAAAGAGACCGAGGTAGTCATTTTGTTATGTCTAGAGCATGATGGTCTTTTTTTTTCTTGCAACCTCGGAAAGAAACTTTGCCACAGTCAGTGTAATATCATTTGACCTATCCTCCAGCAGGTATTTAATATGGGAGGCTTCAGATTTTCCCAGCAAATTTGCTAGTAAGGTTTTGATCAGTTGATCGCTTACTTGCCCACAATGCAGTAGGATATGGTTCATGCAATTGACGTCCTGAGAACATAAACAAAGCCTATTTTGATAAGGGGTGCCTCTCAGTCTACCATTTAGAACTTCCGATGGAAGTACATTTAATCTAGCTTTGGTAAATAAATGCCGATAGGTAGATATGGACAAATTCCTAAGATATGAGGCTAACTCAAAGTTGTGCCCTATTGGATTCCAGCTGCAATCGGGCCACAGATTACATTGGATCGGGATCGCAGGTCGCTATGTGAGATGCCCAAAGCCTTTGCCTCAGGGATACAAGGGCGGTATCGTAGCCCTGTTGATACGAAAGGGATGGTGACAGACCCCAGTGTGGTGTAGTGGTTAGGAGCAGTGGACTCGTAATCTGGTGATCCGGGTTCACTTCCCCGCTCCTCCACATGCAGGTGCTGGGTGACCTTGGGCCAGTCACACTTCTCTGAAGTCTCTCAGCCCCACTCACCTCACAGAGTGTTTGTTGTGGGGGAGGAAGGGAAAGGAGAATGTTAGCTGCTTTGAGACTCCTTAGGGTAGTGATAAAGAGGGATATCAAATCCAAACTCCTCCTTCTCCTCCCTCCCCCCAAAAGAAACCTGTTACAGGAGACTTTATTTCACGGAATATTTTGAAAGGAAAAATATGTTATTTTCCATAATTATGATAACATAATTATATGTAAAACAGAATATGACTCATCCATTTAAGAAGGGTGTAGAGTACCTTTCATCTAACTGATTGTATCATGGTAGGCAAGATTTCATCCTTCAAATGTGGTTGGACTACCATTGCCATCCTGCCTGACCAGAAATCATGTTGGCTGGACCTGATGGGAATTGCTGTCCAAGAAAAACAGTGAAGCAACACATTGGCCCACCCATGGATTATATGAATACATGAATTAAAAGATTATAGAAGCTATTTCTATTCAATGCTTAATGAATGTGGTCTTTGCAAATTTCTGTATATAATGACTCTGATAGTGAGCCCATACATATATTAGTCTAAGAGTAACGTATGGATTGGAACAGCTATCACCTTTACACTTCTCTGAATGTTGTGATTTGGTTATTGGTTTAAATATTTCAAAATATGAAATGAAATATGAAAATCAAATGCTAAAATAAACATTAAAATACATTGTGTTGGTACTTCCCCTTCTCGTTCCTTCTGCCACTGAGATGCCACTGATGTCCCATTGCCTCTGCCCCCTTTTGTCCCCAAACTGCACAGTTCTTTATTTGTCTGAGCCCTACAGATAGCTCAGTCCTCTGCAACACTATCAACATCATCGTTTGTTTCCTTTGTAGCAGCTGTACAATTTGACACCACTGTGTGATTAACTTTTCACCCTCAGTTGTTGGAATGTTTGTGGACATTCCAGGAGTACATGGCAGCTAAGTCAACAACTAGATGACATTGACTCATCATCATGTGACTCCCAGTTTTTTTTATGCCTGTTACAGATGGTGAACTTGCAGTGGGAAGATAAGTGGAAAGAGAAAGTTTCTAGATAGCTGAGAGAACCTGCAAATTGATATATGGATGAGACTGGGCTTCTTAAAATGTTTCAGTAGGAAAAGTAAGACCTATTTCAACCAAAATCTGGGAGCTTTTATCTGTGTAAACCAGACTCCATGTGAGTTCTGTATCCTGTGACAGAAGCACAATCCTGTCCTTGCCTCTCTGAATGTTGCATTTTCAAAAAACTCAAGACTAATCCCTTTCATCCAGAGAAATATTCCTTTTAGGTGACAGCTGAATGGAGGCATCAATCAGCCTCTAAATAAATGACAAGTGGACACCTTAACGGAGACGATGCATTATACTAAGGCTGACCAATTCCATACGTTTTGTGCCACCTGTGATAATTAGATGTTACAGCTCAGTGGTGAGCTTTATTGTTCATCTCCTGAAGGCATTTTCTCCTGTGAAAAATATCCAGATGTCTATCTCTCAGGTGGTCAACCCATTGTCCTTGCTTGTCCCAATTGAAAAGGGGAAGGGATGGAACAAACAGACAAGGAAAGCAGCAGCGCGCAAGGAGGGCATTTTGCATTACAATAAGATATTTAATAGCACAGAAATTTCCTCCTGAGCTGCTACGATTCCTCGATTCCATCACACTACAGTACACTGTGTGTCATGAAGCATATGTTTGAGTGGGTTTCTTCTCTGTCAAGAAAGTGCAATCTACCCTTGAATGAAATGAAATACACATGCGGTGCTACTTGACAAAACAATGCTTGTTCGAGGGCCTGGCTGTATTGTTGAAATGTGCTGCTTTTTTTTTTTAACATTACAGTCCAATAAATGGACCACTTTAAGTTATACAATTGCTAGCAGAATTTCTGTCAGCAGCTTTTTCTGTGATGGATATACAGTGGACGCTTGGGTTGCGAACATGATCCGTGTGGGATGCATATTCGCAACCCACAGCGTTCGCAACCCACCGCTGCATGTCTGCACACACGCGTGTTGCGATTCAGCACTTCTGCGCATGTGCGACTGCCAAAACCCAGAAGTAACCGGCTCCAGTACTTCTGGGTTTTGGGTTCCATAACCCGAAAAAACACAACCTGAAGCGTCTATAACTCAAGGTATGACTGTACCAGAAATGGAAGAGGCTTAATATTAGGTGTGTGTATTTATTCTATTTTGGGACCAAATAACTGTTGGGGTGATTCCTGTGTCAAACTGAGGCATCTCAATTTAGATCAGCACCCAGAAAGCTTTTGTGACACTCTGCCACTCTATTTTTCTGTATGCTCTGCTTGTCAGTATATCTCTATATTATTTTTGAGCTCTCTATTGTAGGTCCATGGTCTAGGGAGAGAGGGAGATTCTCTAAATGCTGCCTGAAGGACACTGTAGTCTAAGGATCATAGAACTGTAGAACTGGGAGGTACCCCAAGGGTGATCTTGCAATGCAAGAATCACAGCTAAAGAATCCCTAACAGATGGCCACCCAGCCTATTTAAAATCCTCCAGTGAAGGAGAGTCCAAACCCCTCATAGGTAGTCAATTGCCCTTTCAAACAGCTCTTACCACCATTTATTATTATTATTATTTATTGAATTTATATACCACCCTATACCCAGAGGTCTCAGGGTGGTTCAACATGAAAACCACAATATATATATAATCAAAATAAAAACAACAACCCAATAACACCCTCCCTCCCCCAAAAGAGCCACATTTTAAAAGGGCATAGGATGTCAATCAGATTAACTAAAGGCCTAGTTAAGAAGGAACCTTTTTCCATGGCGCCAAAAGGTGTATAATGAAGGTGCCAGGCAAACTTCCCTGGGGAGAGCATTCCACAGATGGGGAGCCACTGCAGAGAAGGCCTTGTTCTCATGTTGCCACCCTTCAGACCTCTCAAGGAGGAGGCACACGAAGAAGGGTCTCAGAATATGATCTCAGGGTCCAGGTTTTTTCATATAGAAAGAGGCAGTCCTTGAGGTATTTCATAAAGTTCTTCCTAATGTTTAGTCAGAATCTCCTTTCTTCAGGAGATTTGAATTCATTTAATGTAGCTAGCTGTTCCCTCACCACCTCTTTTCCTATCTTGGGCTGTACCTCCCTCTCTGCATCATTTATTCCATTATCACCAGACCATCTCTTGATGTTGCAAAACAGAACACGACACTTTTCAGTCATAGCTGATCCATGGCTATTTGATGTACCTTTGGGGACTATTAATTTGCTGATGAAGATTCATCATTGAAACAGTTATTTATCCTGGAATAACTGTACTGTCTGCTGCTGTGCTCAGAGCACCCTATTGCAACGTTTGGAGTGCCCATCATCTCACATTTGTAGTGGTGTGCCTATAGCACCACCGCCGTGCAACTCACTTCTGACTATATTTTGGAGAGGATATTGCCTGTGGAAAGGCATTCTGCCTCCATTTCAGAGATCCTTGACAGTGACTTACCACTCTTACCATTCCTGTTCATGGAACATTTATTTGATTCTTATTAGTTTGTGTCTCCATGCACATATTATATGTCTTCTGTTCATGAATTTTCAATCAGTGTAGTGTTATAAAAATATTGCCAGTATATTATTAGCTGACGTGTTGCTTGTTGTTGTTCAGAGCATCTCTTGATGTTATCAGGGCTGATTTGGGTCCAGTCACTGTGGGAGCTCTGCGATGGCATGCCCTGGAGCAGATTTTGGCCCGATCCCTGCCTTCTGCCCCGGCAAGCATGATCAATGTGTCTATAGATGCGGCAAGAGGCTCTGCTGTTTGATCCCATTCCACTGCTGCCCGGCTGGGCTTCAGATTGCTCTGCCGGTGCCTGCAAAAACTTTCCACCAGATGTCAAGCAAGATGATGTTTATGCTGCACAAAATGCGATGTCATCATTCATAGCATTTAGAAAAATAGCAAGATAGCAACTGATGGTCCATGGCCAAATCTGGCTGTCAAAATCATTTTATCTGGCCCATAATCTCTTTACCAGCTTTTAGACAACATGTAATAATATGTCTGTCCACAATTTCACTTCAAAGGAAAAGAGAAACACGGCATACAGATTGCAAGGAATGACGATAGTGTGCCATTTAATATCACATTTTTTTCTTGGGATTTTATATGTCATATTCAGGATCTGCCTGAGCACATCTGCCCCATAGTGCTCTAGCCCTAACAGTTAGATGGCACTGCATTTATACTGAAGCATAACAACAGGTCTGGTGGTGAACTTGTGCAGCAGAATACGTTTCAGGCTCCCATATTGTGCCTGGGGAATCTTATGGTCCCCTGAAATACGGAAATTGGCAGTTCCTATCCCTGCTTTTTCTGAAGGAAATCAGCCCTGAGTGCTCATTGGAAGGACAGATCCTGAAGCTGAGGCTCCAATACTTTGGCCACCTCATGAGAAGAGAAGACTCCCTGGAAAAGACCCTGATGTTGGGAAAGATTGAGGGCATAAGGAGAAGGGGACGACAGAGGGCGAGATGTTGGATAGTGTCTTCGAAGCTACAAACATGAGTCTGACCAAACTGCAGGAGGCAGTGGAAGACAGAAGTGCCTGGCGTGCTCTGGTCCATGGGGTCACGAAGAGTCGGACACGACTAAACGACTAAACAACAACAATCCCTGCTTTAGAAGGTTCTAAACTTTTTACATACAACTTCAGGGGTGGCTGCATGGATTCAGCAGCTGGGTTTTTCCGTGCTCAGTATTAAAATAAGAGCAGGCTGGGAGGAAAGGAAAGGAATAATTTTTGTGGTGCAACTCCACTTGTAACAAATTTGTCTGTCAAGGCCTCTGACCTTCCTGACCTTGCTATCACAAATTCTACAAGCCGAATTTTGTATGCTGCTTCTGTGCCCAGCTGAAAACACAGCTATCTCTTTTCTAAAAATGATGTTTGCCTTGAACAGACAGCTTCCTGAATTGTATCATGATGTACTTATTTATTTATTTTCCTTTTTGGTGAGGTGAACCAAGATTATTCTTGACTTCAACAGGCTGATCAGCATTAGTGCCAGCCAATGCTATAGATACTGGTGTCCTCATCTGTCTACCTGCTTGCTAGTTTTACAGACCACGATCCTGCAGAATTCTCTGTAGTATGATGGTTAGACATCTGAATCTCAGTACAAATCCAGACGAGTACAGCAATGTGAGTGCATCCAGAAAGCACTCGTTGATATTGTAAAAGACATAAGATATGTACACTTCATCCACATTATGTAGTACATATGAGAAACACATCAGTTGTCTTATACAGTGGGACTTTGGTTCTCAAATTCCTTGGTTCTCAAATGCCAAAAACCCGGAAGTAAGTACACTGGCGGAGCAAGAGGATGAGCGATCCTGGAAGCGCAATCCTGGTGGGGTGCCATCACGGCTGCCCCCCCATGCTGGGCACCATGCCTCCCCAGGCAGCGTGCCATGCCCCCTGGATGCACGCCAAACCTGCCCCTGCCTGTGCTCCACCACTGAGTAAATGTTCCAGTTTTTGAAGTTTTTTTCAGAAGCCAAAAGTCCAATGTGGCTGTCGGCTATTGTTTCCAGGGCACAGAAGCTGTGCCTTGGTTTTCTAACATTTTGGAAATCAAACAGACTTCTGGAATGGATTAAGTTAGGCGCTTTTGTTTTTGCTATTTATTTTTGTTTTTGAGGATTTTTCGGTTAATTTGTTTTTGTGACTGTGTGGAATCCAGTTGAGCTACTGATTGATTGATTGCGTGACTGCAGAAATGGATACCCCCCCCCCATCCAAAAAATGACTATCATCAGTGCATGTAAGAAAAGAAAAGAAAATTATTTTTTATCATCTACAATACTGTCTTATTTATTTTGTAGTGCAGTACATTGATTATTGCTTACATTTTATGGATGAATGGTCTCGTTAGTAAAATGTACGTTCAATTGCTGTTTTAGGGGTTGTTTTTAAAACTCTGGAATGGATAAATCCATTTTGCATTACTTTCTATGGGAAAGCAAGCCTTGCTTTTGGAACGCTTTGATTTTGGAACAAACATCCAGAACAGATTAAGTTTGAGGACCAAGGTACCACTGTATCTGAATACATAAGTATCACAGTGCAGAAGTTGCATTTAGTAGAAGCTACTTCTATGTGTTTATCTTCTTTTTAGATTCACAATAATGATGATGATGATGATGAGTTCAAAATAAACTTCCCTATGGATGCCATACCTTTCTTTCGGAGAAAAGTATCAGCAATTGAACTTTTAAAACAATGCATTTTATGCCAATTTCTTCACTTTTTCTATAGGAATAGTATTTGAACCTGCAAAAGTTTCAGGGTAGTCATGTTCCTTCCTTTCTAATTAATGAATATCCCATAACTGCCTGCTGAAATCCCATAGCTTTTTATACCACAAATGTTCTGGTTTATTTTTGTCCTGCTTTTGTTGCACTATGGACAGCAATAACATAGCAGCATTTGGGAAGCATCACAGAGCATCTAATGAAGCAGAGAACATCCACCACTAATGCACCATTGTTGGGTCAATATCATGTTGCAGAATACTCCCATAATAAAGCACTTGTCTGGAGGGGCCTTAAATAATTTCTTGCAGTGGTGTATCTCATGCTTGATCAAACCCAGGTAGACCAGGGTTTGAGAGCTGTTTTGGACATTCACACAGTTTCCATGAACTTTTACAAAAATCACCAATTGGTGGATTTTTGTACCTATGTCTGAGCTGTCATTCATCTTCAGAACTTGGGAAAGAACTACCGTATTTTACGCTTTGTAAGATGCACTTTTCTGCTCCTAAAAAGTAAGGGGAAATGTGTGTGTGTCTTATGGAGCTAATGCAGGCTGCACATCTATCGCTGAATCCAGGAGAGCAAGAGGGATCAGTGCGCACCGATCCCTCTTGCTCTCCTGGATTCAGGGATAGCCGTATGAAGCCTCTTCAGGGCAATGGGAGGAATGCTCCCCCTGCCTTGAAGAGGCTTGGCACGGCTATCCCAGAAGCCAGAACAGCAAGAGGGATCACTGCTTTCACTGCGCAGCGATCCCTCTTGCTGTTCTGACTTTGCTTCTCTGGAGAGGCGCTGTGCAGCTTTCCCTCTCTGTGCAGTGAGAGGGAAAGCTGCGCAGTGCCCCTTCAGCAAAGCGGGAGGAGAAACGGAGCCCTTCCATTTCTCCTCCTGCTTTGCTGGAGAGGCGCTGTGCAGAGAGGGAGAAAAACTTTCCCCCCCTTGTTCTCCTCCTCTAAAACTAGGTGTGTCTTACAGAGCGAAAAATACGGTGGATAGATAGCTAAGAAGCACTTCATTGGTTATGGGGGATTCTAGGCTTCATATGGCATAGATACAACTGGCTGATAGGAGGTAGAGTAACAGACAAACATACACCCGTTGCTGCTTCCATAGGAACCAATTCCTAGGGACCAAAGGGGGTTGGCTCCTCCATAAAATATTTGGAAGGGCCACCCCCCAGTTGATGGGCATTGCCATTCAAATGGGGTGATTGCACCACGTCATGTGATCAATTACGCAGGGTGGGGCTTATCTGGGGCCCACAATATTTTATTCAAATTGGCACCCCTGCTGGCTTCTGATACCTCTGCTTCTTTTCCTCAACTTTCATTCCACCACACCATACATGTCTTCAGACCCCAACCACTTGTCCCTCTTTCGGTTCCCCATTCAATCTCTGGTCTTGGATTTGAGTCTAACTTGTCCCCAAACAGTATATTATGCTACTGCATAGACATAGAAGGATGTCGGTTCTCTGAATAAAATTAAGTATATATGGGATAGCTCATTCAGTAGAGCATGAGACTCTTAATCTCAGGGTTACTGCTTCAAGCCCCACATTGGGCAAAAGATTCCTGAGTTGCAGGGAGTTGGATTACATAGCCCTCGCGGTATCTTCCAATTCTACAAGTCTACGATTCTATGGTTTGAACTATAGGGTCCAAATTCTATAACTCTTTGACTCTATGATTCTATAATTGGAATTCCCCTGCTCCTTTCTAACTAGCACCTCTGTGGAATGGAGGATGTGTCGTAGTCAGAGTTTATGTCACTGCTGGTCTATTTCCCTTATTATTAGTCTGTATTGGCCAATGAAGCTCAAAATGTGCAAAATAGCCATTTAATTTCAACACACTTGTGTAAACTGCAATCTCTCTCTCTCTCTCTCTCTCTCTCTCTCTCTCTCTCTCTCCCCTCTCTCTTTAATTATTTGTTTTTGTTTGCTTTCCCAAAACGACTGTTTGATTGAATTCTGGGCTGTAATTGAAGAGAGAGAATGAAGAACAAACATTTTTTTACTGTGAATAATGATTTTCCATTATAAAATTGCCACGAACAACAAGAACAAGCCAAGCAATTGTATTTGAGATGGGAATTATTTACGGATTAATGTATGATGAAATAAATGCATTCAGTGAAAGTCTAAATTCCAAAAAGATGCATATTTTCCAAAAGGGCAGAGATGTAAGCATATTGAATATATAATATATATATATATATATATATGCAGGTTTTGGTGTCCTCGGGTGTCTTCCCGTGTAAAAGTTGGGGTGTCTAGGCGCTCGGGGGTATATATTCCGTAATGAAGAAAAAATAATATGGAAGGACTCCTTGTTTTATATTAATTAAAACGCTTATAAACCATCCTTCGAGCACAATGACTCCTAAGGCAGCTAACCACGTAGAAACATGAAATCGTCAATATAAACACAACACGTTTAAACAAATAAAAGAGCCGACAAATCAATACAGCAGCAGCACCATGCACTGGATCTTACTAAAAATTGAAGAAAAGAGCAATATTTTCCCCTGAGGGAGCAAATTTAAGGAGTGGAGGAGCTGAGTATCCCAAACCGCTCTCTCCATTTGTGAAGAGAAAGGTCTGCTGTAGGACTGGGCAAAATCTGGTTTTCAGCATCTTGATATATCACCAGCATTGCAGTATACTGATATATCACGATGTTTGAAATAACAATGGAGCGATGTAGAGGCCTTGGCTGGATCCACGGTTTTCCCCGCATTGTGATTTTTGCCAGCGCCTGCGATTGTGATTCATTGCCCCCTGCACAAGGCTGGGGAGAACTGAGCTGGCAGAGTTAACAAGGGCTGTTGGAATCAAGTGACACATTGCCTGGCTTCATGGTTACCCCCGCATTGCGATTTTTTGCATTGCACACATATGCACATCATGGTTTGCGATATATTGCCAGGTGAAAAATTATGAAACTGGCATCACAATATGGACCTTAAACTGGTTTTAGATGGTATGTTGATATATTTCACAGCCCTAGTCTGCAAGTGTCAGAAGACCTGCTATCAAGATAGCTCAGAGCTGCAGCTGCAAACTCTGCTGCTTTCATTTTCCTGCTTCGGCTTTCCCAAGAGTGGTAGGGGTAGAAAAGGGACAAGTTGTGGGCATGTCAGGGGAGATCTTGAATCCATCAGATCCAAAGCCCGTCTGCTCTCCCAACATGCTCTTGACAAGGGCGGAAATCTACACCATCCCAGCTTGATGAAGTCTGTCCAGTGATTTATAAAGACCATTTGTGAAAAAAATGTATCTTTTTGTGATACAAATGCTTCATTGTGCTTGCCAGTCTATTTATAGGACTTTGGCTGAAAGGTACTGCACTGTTTATCCCCTTACACTGCTGAATGAATGCTTCCCCTCATAACATTATATATCCATTCTGCAGTCTAAACATACAAGTTATTGTGGAGGTTGTAGTAAAGGTTACTTTTGAATTAGAGTATTCAAAAAACAAGCACTTGGCTTCCTTTATATTTAAGATGCATAAGAAACCTCCCCCAATGTCACTAAGGATCTGTTAAAGAAGGAGAAGGAGAAGAAATTTCTTTCCGGCTGTATTAATTCACCACTTGGTCTGGGGAAATTACAAAACACCAGCTGGAGCCTTAAGAGCACCATAGTGGGGATTATTGACTAAGAGAATTTACCTAGAGAAAAAGTCCCATCTACAACTGAGCTCTTAGGTGAAGGAGGATCATTATATGGTAATTTTACATGTCCCTGCTCAAGAGGGAAAAGGTCACTAAGTGCAGCCTGAAGGTTGGGGTTCTCTGCTACAGAGGGGGTAGAGAGCGAAGAGCCAGAAAATGCTCTCCATTCCAATAGGATTCCACATTTTCTTAGCCATTTTAGAATGAACCTCTCTCCCCCACTCAGTTTCAATTTAAACTATCAAATTTACAACCACAGGAACGTTGTGTCTTTCCTACCTCATTTACTCCTTGGCTGTTCAGGGGCTGATTCTCTACACAAGGCCTTTGGGGGTCTTCTCGCTTCTTCTTCATCTACTTCCACCTCCAGGCAGAATCTCTATCCTTGATTCTATAGTCCCTTTGGTTCTATAGTCACAGACCGAGCAGTTGATAACTCAGTTTGTGTAATGATATCAGGGCCCTATATATGCAATGACAATTGTCTTTGGACCCTACTTCTGCACACCACTCAGGTTTTACAACTTGGTAAGCTGTAGAAATAAATACAATGTTCTGAACTTGGTGTTTTCCCCCACAATCCAGAAGCTGCAGTAAAAAAAAGTGTGATTCATGACTAAACTAACTAACAAAAACTGGTAATCTGTCAAGAAGGCTGTCCTGACCAGGAGACACAGCTAGGGCCAATTATAAAAACAAGAGGAGAAAAATGCATGTCTTAAATAGGCAAAATAATAGCTAAAGCTTTCTTTAAACTTACAGAACAAAAAGGCCCAAAATTGCTAGGTAACCCTACATTCCTACAATGGAAGCAGACAGCTTCAAAGTCCTCTCTCTGTGTCTCTCTTTTAAGAAGCTGGGGTATGTCATGCATTTAAGGTACTGGGTCCAAAGAATCCCAGCAGGGGTTAAAAATGTTTATTTTCAACTGAAAAGGAAGCAGCAAAAATCACCAGAGAGGGAATAAGAGAGAAAAGGGACAGACTCAGGAGAGGTCAAAGTCAGAGAAACAATTGAGAGTCAAAGGAGTATAGTTTCACAGAGGAAGAAATAGAGGCTATGAATACGAAGGCTCAATTTGAAAGAGGTTAAAAAGATATACAGGTACCCAAGAAAAAGGACAATGAGGGGAAATAGAGGGGAATATTAAGCTGAACCTGAGTTAATAGATGTAAGGGGGAAATAAACATACAGAATAACAGAGAGAAAGGGAGCTTCCAAAATAGAATACAGTAGGTATGAAAACTATACACAAAAGGACAAAAATGTCCCTTTCTCCAATTATGGTACTTCAGTAACAAACCAGCCATTCAGGAGACCTCCCTAGAGTGATGGGGAATCACGAATCATGATGGGTGTTACGACTGAGTGATATACAGTGGTACCTTGGTTTTCGAACAGCTTTGTTCACAAACAACTTGGAACCTGAACGCTGCAAAATCGCAAGTAGGTGTTCTGGCTTTCAAACTTTTTTCCGGAAGCTGAATGTGCTCTGTTTTGAGTCCCCCTGTATTTCCTGTTGCACTGCTAATTTGCATCCTCCCATTGTAGTTCAAGTCTTCCATTTCCGATTGCAGTGTTCTAAGGTGATATTTGGAGCTTATACTGTATTTGGTGCTTTTGGTTTTGCTATTTATTTTGCATTTTTTTGTTTTGAGGCTTTTGGGGTTAATTTGTTTTTGTGACTGTCTGGATCCCAGTTCGGCCACTGATTGATTGATTGATTGATTGATTGTGTGACTGCAGAAATGGATACCCCCCCCCCCATCGAAACAATGACTATCATCAGTCCAGGTAAGGGGGGGGGATTTTTATCATCTACAATACTGTCTTATTTATTTTATAGTACAGTACAATGATTATTGTTTTCATTTTATGGATCAATGGTCTCGTTAGATAGTAAAATTCATGTTAAATTGCTGTTTTCGGGGTTGTTTTTAAAAGTCTGGAACGGATTAATCCATTTTGCATTACTTTCTATGGGAAAGTGGGACTTGGTTCTGGAACACTTTGGTTTTGGAACAGACTTCTGGAACAGATTAAGTTTGAGAAACAAGGTACCACTGTATAGTCCAAAACTATTTTGAAGTCCATGTTGTGGTATCAGTTTCATATTTTTTGACTTGGCAATATATTGCAAATCATGATGTGTGTGTGTGTGTGTGTGTGTGTATGCACTATGCAAAAATCACAATGTGGAAGAAACTGTGAAGACATCCAATGTGTCACTTGCTTCCTGCAGCCCGTGTTAACTCTGCCGACTCAGCTCTCCCATGCCTCACGCAAGGAGCAGCAAATCACAAGAGCAGGTGCTAGCAAAAATCCTGATGCAGGAAAAACCATGAAACCAGCCAATGCCTTTACATGGCTCCATCCTTATTCCAGACACAGTGGTATATGGGTATATTGCAATGTTTAGCTGGTGATGTATCACAATGTTGAAAAGCAGATACTGACCAGCCCTAGTGACCATCACTGCCTCTCCCCATGCCTCTCTCTTTCTCTCTGGACTGGACACCTTCTTTGACCTGTTTTGCACCCCAAATGTTTTTGCCTGACTAGACTGTGTCCTTGAAGTCTGATAAGACTTCTTGCCAAAATCTGGATGGAGGATAGAGAGGGGTGCACAAAAGCATGTAGAAACTAGCTTGCTTGCATCATACGGATTTGCCCGCGGCTCTACGGACCACTGGCACATCCCTTTTTCCAAGGATCACCTGGCACAGAATAAATTCTCTGTACCCTACAGGGCCTCCTGTGAAATTTTTTATCTTTGCTGCAATAATATTGCCCTCAAATTGTTGAAAGGCAATTCATATTCACAACAGTCAAACCAAGTGGCGAAACCTTTTGCTTCATCCGTTAATTACTTAATAGCATAGCTTTGCCATCCATTAAATAATCTCAATAGACAAACATTTTGAGGCTTCTTTCATTGCTGTTTTCTCCAATGATTTATCCAGCAACTTGAACTTGCAACCTCTCAATGACTTTATAGATTTGAGAAGCTATTATTATTGACTTTTCTTCATCAAGGAGGTAAATAATTACTGTATTCAAGCCATTAATGTCAGGTTAACAGGAGTTAGTAGTTGATATGGCTGAATTTGGTGGCGTAAATGAATGGCGAGGAGGGGAAACCAACAATCCTGGAAATGTCACACAGTTTGTATTTTAAAATTGCAACATCAGTTTAAAAGTAATGCACTCAGAATAATTTTTGGGGGAGGGGAATCTGTTGGATTTCCTTCTGCAAGAAGTCAAAAGGCTTAGCATTGTCATTTACTTATATAATTACATTTATATCCCATCTTTCCTACAAGGAGCTCCAAGCAAACATACATGGTGTTGTCTACTTCATCCTTACTGTGAGGTAGCTATGACTGACAGCATTTCCCTGATCCACCGAGTTTGCAATTCCATCAAAAAAAGGAATCAGATAGGCCTGGCATGACTTCTTTTTGTGAAATCCCTGCTGGGTCTTACTAATCACAACATCCTTTTCTAAATGCTCACAGACCAACTGTTGAATTATCTGTTCTAGGACCTTCCCTGTACCAATGTCAAGCTCACCGGTCAGTAGTTACCAGGGTCTTCCTCCCCACCCCCACCTTTTGAAGATGGGGACATTTGACTGCCTCCAGTCTGTACGGACCTTATCTGTCCTCCAAGAATTTTCAAAGATAATAGACAAAAGGTCTGAAATTACATCCACAAGCTCCTTTAGTACCCTTGGATACAGCTCATCAGGCCCTGGAGATTTAAATTCATTTAAAATAGCTCAGTGTTCCCTTAATACCCCTTTTCCTATCTTGGGCTGAAGCTCCCTCCTTACATCATTTATTCTGTTATCACCGGGTTGGGCATCACTTTCCTTTTGGGTGATGTCAGGGAACTGCCATCGGAGCGGGAGGCGGAGAGGAGGCTCCCGGACGATGGTGGAGAAGGTCCTAGTAGGAGGAGGGATAGCCCATCCGCTGGGGAAGGTAATCGGCGCAACACCAGTGGAGAAGGGGAGGAGATAGAGGAATCGGAGAGGTGGCTCCCGGACTCTTCGCAGGAGACCAGCGGAGAGGGCACTAGCACTCCGTTGCACACACCCACCTTGCGCAGAAAACTTTCGCGCAGGCAACGGGGGAGGAGACTGGGCGTCAAACAGCTTCTATGCTGGAAGCGGTTTAAGAAACGCCCACTGACGGATTCTGCCAGCTACTGAGGCAGCCACGGATCTTGAGGCTGTCCTGACAGAAAGGGTTCAACCATGCAACCTAGCCAGGAGTAAAGGCAACTTACGCACAAGCAACCCCTAGAACCATTACAGGTGAAGACAGAGGCAAAGTAGGTGTTGAGTAGTTCCGCCTTTTCTCTGTCACCCAATAGCATTTCTCCATGTTCCCCACACAAAGGACCTACCACTTGCTTGTTCTTCCTCTTACTTCAAACATAGCTCAAGAAACCTTTATTATTATTTTTAACCACACTTGCAAGCCTGAGCTCATTCTGAGTTTAGCCACCTGACTTTCCCCCTGCAACTGTTGGCAACTCTTGTATACTCCTCCTCTGTGATTTCCCCTTTCTTCCATTTCTTATACATGCCCTTCGAAACTCTCAGATCATCTGTAAGCTCCTTATGCAGCCACACTGGTTTCCTTAGATGCCTCCCACTTTTCTTTCTTGTTGGTATTTTGGGTGCAGAAATTTAAAGAGTCATGTACATTGATGACATAGGATAATCTATACATGAACAACTCTTCCAGAAGAAAAGGTCTTGTAGCATATCTAGAAAATAATGAATTATGGATTTTGGCAAGTTTTCAAAGCAGTGAAAGACCCAGTTGTTCCTCGATGCCAATGGATTCGAACTTCTGAGCATGCCTTCTTCAACGTTCTAGACCTTTGCACACATTCCATGAGTGGAAATGCCAGTGATGGGAAAGAAATTTGATTCAGTTTGCATGTGGTGAACATACCAAATCGGCACTTTGCAAAACACTGCACAGGCCTAGGGCCAGCCCAATACATTTTGGTACCTCCCTCTCTTCCAGGGAAGAAGGGGTGAAGGAAGATCTACATCAGGAACAAGAGGGAGAACATATATTGATATCCGGATCTGCTGTCCCAGTAAATCCTGCCACGCCACCTGAGGCAGTCGCCTTACCTTGCCTGTTGTCTGGGTCAGCCCTGCACAGACCAAAATGCAATCATCCTTCAAAATTCCCACTTATCCAGATTTTGCAATGCAGTTCTCCAGCCAAGCAATCTGTATGAAATGTGTGCCTATAAATGCATCTATTAGGGGAAATAATATAAAAATGTGCTACAGAGGAAGAATTGCTTTGTGAAGATTCTGGGCCAAAAAATTGCATAGAATAATCAGGAGAAATTTGCATGAAAACACGGATGTGTTTTCATGAGGTTGCTTTTTCAAAAGAATGCAAACTGATGTGGAAATGTGGAAGACTGAAGTTAAGACTGT
Organism: Podarcis tiliguerta; assembly: GCF_965153285.1. Taxonomy (NCBI): domain Eukaryota; kingdom Metazoa; phylum Chordata; class Lepidosauria; order Squamata; family Lacertidae; genus Podarcis; species Podarcis tiliguerta. Next base: position 18,781,731 of record NC_139550.1, read on the forward strand.
CAAAATGAGAAAAACAAAGAAACCCAAACTGACATATTCATCCCTCCCTAGTAAAGGAAGTAGTATGTGTATGTTATGATGGGTCTCTCCCCCCCCCCCCATTGAATTGCTGACAAAGTTATATGCCTTGGAAGACTGGCTTTGTATTAGCTAGCCATTTGGAACTTTAATTGCCCCATCTTTGATCCAGCAACACAATTAAATGGAATAAATATAACCTAGTAGAAACAAGAGAGTATAGAGAGTCATTAGAATCTAGGTTTCAGCTCCGGGTGGCCTAGAAATCTTTCACCCATCAGATCTCTCCTGAGTTGCTTGTGTTTTCACATTTATTAGGAACAAGAAGATCAATGTTTCAAATTCAGCCTGATGAAAACACAAAACATTGCTTGGGGTTTTTGTTTGAAGCTGCTGTGATATCAGCAAAGCATGCTGTCCTCCAATGTACTGTGAATTCCATAATTAGTTATCATTCATCCCAAGCCAAAGCAACTGTAGAACACACTCACAGTCCCAAAGGACCAAATTGTTAACACAGGCTAAGGTTGTTTTATGATTCCAATAACTAAAGTCTATTGACTGTGATTTTATTATAGTTCATAAGGAAAGAAATTGAGTGCCTTCCCATTTCCCCCCTTTCTAGCCTCAAGCACTTGCTATTTTTCTTATTTCTCTGGCTCCATTCAAATGGGGAAACAGCGAGGTTCAGGTTAGTGGTCTCCTTTCCACCAGGTAGCTGATGAAAATGTGCAGGCAAGCAATCAGTGGCAATAAATTAATACATTTAATCTGTTTAATTTACCAAGCAGCAGGGTGTTTTTTCAATAATGTCCTTTTAAGCATATGGTGATTTTTGTTTGGGGTGCTGGTATGGTTGGACGCACAACACTTAGGCACGGCATAAGACACTGACATTGATTCTTAAAAGGTCTTTATTCACACTTGAGCCAGAGCAGCTGGTGGGGGGTTAGAGCGCACTCAAGTCACTCAGATCTTTGGATATTGCTTTCCATTTCGCCATCTGTGTCCCGTTAAATATTCCTGATTTTTGCCAAGTTTGGCCCAATTTATATGTTAAATCAGTTACTGAAAACAGGTTCCAAGAAGCTGGTGGGGGATACCATTAAAGTGCACAGATCTTATGCATTAATCATTCATTTTGGAACAAGAAGTACAGGTTCTTCCATTCAGATAATCACATTGATATGTCAGCTTTTTGGATCCCGCAGAGACAATGGAGAGGATGATAGTTTGCCCCTGGAGAAGGCACTGTTTTGAATCAAGGAGGGTATAGCTTGAAAACTTCAAACTTGCAAAGCATTTCCTGAATCTCTTGTGATTATGAACATTTTTTACTAAATCTAATATGCAGTCTGCAGCAGAGCAAGTTGCAACATAAAGGCTAATGACATGAGCATGGTAACATTTCCCTCCCTGCTTTTACCTGGCAGCCTCTTTTATTATCTAAGGCAAGGATTACTGAAGGGACATTTGTGGGTGCACAAGTGCCCACAGAAGCCTTCCAGAAGTGGAAGAAAGACAAAACACATGCTCAGATTCAGGCCATCTGTGTCAATACAATGTTAGGTCCCTTCTTTGCTTCCATCCCAAGAGAAAGGTCTCAGTGCTTGAAGTGCGATCTTCTCCATTACAATCTGAGAAATATTGGTCATATCTGAGCCAAGTATTATTGGGTCAATTTTACATTTCAAAAGGTCTAACTGGATGAATTCTAAAGACACACATACACAACACTTTAGCAGGCGTGTATGGTACTTTGTTGTGGCTATAACCTGTCTGGAGTCCACACTTCCTTGGTTAACATTTGGATGATGGAATCAGAAGCTGACTTAGGGCAGGGCGACTGGTTCTGCCACACTGGATGCCACAGGGCACCACAACAATAACATGAGCAGAAGAGATTAGTAGTATTTATACCCTACCTTTTTCTGATGGGGCTCCAAGTGGCTTACAGATAAAAACAACTCACTGGTCAGTCATCTGATAAAGAAATCATCTGATTTCTAAAATCATGATAAAGTACAGCGTTTGTATACAATCAGCTGTATAAGGGACTTTGCAGACACTACCAATCAACCCCCTTCAGCCAATCACTGTCCCTACCTGCCCCACCCTTGACATCATATATGACATCAGGTGCATGCAGGTGGGCCTGGCTTAACCAAAACAGACTCATTGACCAAATGAGAAGGCCTCAGGGGTCAAATTTGACCAGCAGACTCTTTCCTTTGTGCCCCTTGGGATAGAGGGAAGAGTAAGTGGGGATGAATTATATGTTTAGTTCACTTACCTGTGCTTAGGCTTAATGTCAGTGAGAAAGATATACTGAATGCTAGCCCCATATGGCATAAAGAAAGCTGAAAATGTTTGTTCACAACCAACATATTCATGAGGTAAACTACACTTATAAAAACCAGATGGCTCAACAAACTCAACAAGTTACCTCATGTTACTCAATCGTGTCTTTGATTATTCTCCTCCAGCATAACCCAACCACAAGAAAACCTTTTAAATTGTGACCCTATGCTTGCTTAATTGGGAGTAAGTTCTCACAGATATCAGTCAGTTTTATTGCAACAGACCAACTGGTCATTATCCACCAAATGATTCACAAGATGAACAATGGGGAGACAAAAACAGCAGGCGACGACCAATGCTTCTGGCATCAGTAAACATGCAAACTATCATTGTGCCTAATTGATTTCAAGGGGAGAGCTAAGCATTTGCTGAACTCACTCTAGCTGGACCCAATGAACTATAGCAGCACCAATGGCTGGAGCTACACATTATGCATGGCAAAGGGAAACCGCCAAGAGCAGCATCTCCTCTCCCATAAAACATAGGCACACTTATCTTGTGAAACGATATTATTGTGCTGTGAGTTCCCCTGTTCTTACTCAACTTGATTGACGGCCTTTGGCATAGTGAGGGAGTTCAAAATGACGGACCTTAGGATCTCAAATTTTAGCAGCACCCCACACACCTCTTACTTTCCACTCTACATCATAGTTTGGTTGGCATCTTGTGCCATGTTCAGAGAGGAGCCAAAGGTTAGTGGCAGAGCACCCACCCTGGAGAGCCACTGCCAATCATTGTAGATGGATGTTATCTGACATGAAATAAGGCACTTTCCTACGTTGGCTCACCCTAACTTTGACAATATTGTGTCCTTATTCCACCCCCAACCTCAAATTAATAATTTACACAACATTAAACCATAACTCCTACCGAGTTCATAAATATTTAGAAAGCCCTTACCCTTACCATTCACGATTTGATTGCGCTATAGTTGCTAAAATAAAAATCTTCTTAGACACTGATTAGTGTGTTGAAAATCAGATGGATAAAAGAAAAGGATGTGCTGAGCTACTCAGATTGCTTTCCAACAGGCAAATAGGCTTGTCGTGAGTAGCGCCAACACTATAAGTCAAGCATTTTTATAAGAATTCAGTAGGATGAAACCACTACTTCATCACTGGAACTCAAGTACCCAAATTAAATTTAATGTGTCAAAAGCTTTGATTGGGTAGTGATGGCTAAGTGCTCTCTCTCTCTCACACACACACACACATACACACACATACCCCAACAAAACAAAACCCTTTTCATAACCTATTAGGTATTTACAGAAGATTTTAGGATAAAGTGTGAATGCTATCTCTGAAATAAAATCGTGCTGCATGACCTTCAATCTCACCTTTGCTGCTTGGATTTGCTCTGTTTAGTTGCATTCTTCTAGATGAATATTTTCCCAGAGGAAAAATAAATAAATAAATACTGGTGTCTCATACAAAAATACAAAAATGCATATGAAAATGAACATTTTAAGTTGAAATGTGTGCAAAAATGAAGATTTTATTTATTTTATTTTAACATGGATAAACTGCCCCTTCATAGAAAAAAATAATAATAACAGAATGGTGTACAGAACAAAATAATAATATTACAATAACAATGCTGGTAAAAGACATTACTAGCACATCAATGAAAACTGGTTGGTAAAAATGTTCAAGTTGCAAAGGCATGTCTGAAAGGTATCATTTTTAGAAGACAGCTAAAAGAAAGCAGAGATGCTGGACTTCTGTAGGAAATGAGTTTCAAAGCTCAAGCCCTGGTAAAGACCAACCAAACCACAGGGGCGCCCAAAGTTCTCCAACAGAAATAATCAAGATGGCGTATAAGGAACCAGGCAATATTGATGGTACTTTGGACCAAAGATTAAGAGCATTGTGAATTAACATAATAAAAGTGAGGATAAAATGCATTAGGCTAGCAATTTAGGATAAAACGTATACCCAAATGTGTATTTTGCAAACAAACCCAACCCCAAAAGGTATAAATATTCATTTCTTTAAATGTAAAAATGCAAATTAATACTGCAATGAGATGGAATGAGGTTCTGAACGAATATAACACATAAACTATGGAACTCACTTATACAGGAGGCAATGACGGCTACCAACTCTTAAAAGAGTATTGGGCAAATTCATGGAGGAGAGGTTATCAAGGGGAACTCTCAGAGGCAGCATGAATGAATCTTTATTTGCGTCAGGCAATAAAACAACACCATATACAGAGAATAGAAATAAAAAGTCAATTATATAAAATACCTTTTAGGGTTTTGAATTAACAGTCAAATAGTGGATCTTATTCTGCCCCGGCTAAAAACCTTGCAAACTTTGCTGTCACCTGCTCATCTTGAACTGCCAAGAGAAAGGGCACTGTGGCAGTGGTTGGGCGACCTGGAATGGACAATAAAAGAGGGGTGATAATCTCATTCCTTAAGTCTTTATAAAGAGTGCAAGCCAGAAGGGCATGTGCCACCGATTTGGTACTGCCATCTCCACAGAGGCAGCAATGCTTTGAATACCAGTTGCTGGAAGCCATAGGAGGAGAGAGTTTTCTTGTGCTTGAGGTTTTCCCACAAACGTCTAGTTGGCCACTGTGAGAACAGGACATTGGGCTGGATGGGCCATTGGTCTGATCCAGCAGGCTCTTCTTATGTTTTTCCAAACAAAAGTGACCCATTCCAGAAATACAGTGGTACCTTGGGTTACAGACACTTCAGGTTACAGACTCTGCTAACCCATAAATATTACCTCGTGTTAATAACTTTGCTTCAGGATGAGAACAGAAATTGCATGACGGTGGCACGGCAGCATCAGGAGGCCCCATTAGTTAAAGTGCTGCTTCAGGTTAAGAACAGTTTCAGGTTAAGAATAGACCTCCGGAACAAATTAAGTTCTTAACCTGAGGTACCACTGTAGACTGAATTCTCCATCCATCTCTTGCTTGTGAGGCTCTCAGAGAGCTCTGGCTGAACATCTACATATCTCATGGGCTTAAGGAAATAGGTGCCACTGATTCTTCTATTCACTAGTCCCCAATGTACTCTTAAATGGGGGGTTATAATGTCTTATTTTTTGGTATTCATTTCTATAGCAGAGACACCGGATTTTTACAGACCCAAGCTAGGCTTTCTTTCTTTTTCTTTTTTTTAACCTGAACTGCTAAGCTCGTGTTTTCTCTGAAAATCAAGCTCCATTCTTTCTGTTTTGTACCTTAGCCATAACATTAAAGAGCTGAGAATTTGGATTTTGCTGGATGCTTTTCATAATGCATGAAAGAGAATAAAATACCAGCAAGCTATTTCTTGGCTCTAGTTTCTTTTTTCTGCCGATGGTAATAAAACCTGTTCTTTGTTAGTAGACTAAACAGGCATGACCCAGAATGCATTAGGAAGTAGTTAGAGAGAATACATACAATCTGAAATATTTTTATACTTTTCTCCCTGACTCTATAAACTTGCTTTAAAGAAAGAGAGAGAAAAACCAGTAGCACAACTTCTGCCTCTGAAGTTGTTGATAGAAAATATTGGACCCAGATTTGAGGATTTCATATTCTTCTATAGCATTGCTATAAGTAAATAAATCATAATTAGGATTTCACAACCTTTTGTGCAATTTAGCGGGCTTGTTCAAGGTCAACTGCTGCTGTTTCATTGCGTTTTATTTCTGTTTGTGAGGGTTTTATGATTCCAGTTGTATCTTGTGGATTGTTTCATTCATGTCATCACCCTGGGATCTATTTCGAACAAAGGATGCTTTAAAAGTTCCACAACTCCTCCCTGGTGTAGAAAGTACAGTGTGTGTGTGTGTAACACAGCAACAATTTTGAAAATGATGGATACAATTTTATTCACATTTGGTTGAACACCTGCTTTTTCATCCAAATCAAACTATGTGTGCTTAGCATGCGGTACAAATTCTCAGTACATGTCTACTATGATTATGGACTTTGTGTGCCCATTATTTGGAATTTACTCCCTATAAAGGTCTGCCAAGACCCAATCTCATGTTCTTTAGCAGCCAAGTTAAGACTGGAGCCTTCAAGATGTTCTCTGAGTAGCACCTGATTTAGGGTGGTGTGAGAAATTCCTCCACATAAGGCACCGAGCTGAGGCAGTGCAAAATGTGCCACAACTATGACGTAGTGTAGTTGAGAACATGTGGAGTAGGGAAGGTGAGGGGGAGGACATACCCTCCAACAATTTCTCTGATGAAAATAGGGACATTCTTATTCTTATTACCTTGTTCATCTGACAGGGTTGCCCCAGCCATCCTGGGCAGCTTCTGACATATATAAAAACACAATAAAGCATTAAACATTTTTTTTTTTAAAAAAACACCTTCTGAATAAGTGCTTCCATCAGATGCCTTCTAAAGTTTGTATAGTTATTTAACTCCTTGGCTCAGGGGTCACAACACTCCACACCCTCCAACATTTCTCCAATGAAAATAGGGACGTCCCAAGGAAAAGTGGAACATTCTGGGTGTAAATCCAGGATTGTCCCTGGAAAATAGGGACAGTTGGAGGGTCTGGGAGAAAGACATGAAAATAAGAAATATTTAAAGGGGGAGTGCCAAATTTTGTCCTTTTTCAGGGTACCATATTACCAAAGTCCACCTCTGCTCTGGGTCTGTCTTACATTTTCTAGGAAACAATCTAATTTAATCTGAATATTATTTATTTCATTTTTAGTCTTAGTGTTTGGGTTTTTTTCTGGTTGTTGATAAAAAGTTTTTAAAATAAACAAGTAAATAAAAACTGCTATGACAGCGTTACTTGAAAATTTCATTCTGCTGAGGCATTTCAAGAGAACAAATGGTGAGAAATGCATGTGGAATAAACACCAACGTGAGCTGATTTTGTAACTACAGTGAATAAGTGTCTCTCTATGCAGCAGAGTTCTTTGTTTTTCTGTCAGATGAAGGATGTATCAATAGCTATGACGTGAGCTTTATGCGAAGTGTCACCATTACTGGCGAGAAAGAAAAGGTGATATTCACATGGTGTAAATACTGAATTTAGGTTTATTGGTGCATGTGTTTATTTGAACCGTTTATAAAGAAACAGAAAAAGATTAATACTATGGGAAATGACATTTAAATCTCTCAGACAACTCTGGATTCACAAAATGACCATCAATGTTTTGCCTCTACTTGCAAACATATCCTCTTTGCTCTTGATGAATGCTATGACAATGTAAAGTTGGTGTTTTTGTCAGATGGGCTGGTGAAAATTCAGCAGGAATTGAGGAATGATAAGGTCTGCATCAACAAGTTTCAATCACAAGGTCATATGACATTTTTGAAAAACAGACTGTGTTGAAGAAAATATGTTGAGTGGTTAAAATTGGATATTGTGTGAGTTAAGTGCACTTAGGCTGGATCTATACAGGTAAAAAAAGGCTACAGAAAAAAAGTGTGCTATGGAAGTTCTTAACGGAAAATCCCATTGGTGGCTGATCACTGCTTTACAGCGCCATCTTTATAACACAGTTATAATGATATAATTGACGAGACCTTAGTATATAATCCCAAACCCAAGCGATCTATTTCACTGAACTCAGTAGTACTTCTGAGTAAACAAGGGCCCCATCTACACTATACTTTTAAAGCAGTATCATATGACTTTGAACAGTCATGGCTTCCCAAAAAAACTATGGGAATTGTAGTTTGTTAAGGGTGCTGAGAGTTGTTAGGAGACATTCATTCCCCTTCCAGAGCTATGATTTCCAGAGTGCCCTAAGAAGGTAAAGAGGAATTGTTTGATAAACAACACTGGGAATTGTAGCTTTGTGCAGAGAATAAGGGCTTCCTAACAGCTCACTTCATTAACTACAGTTCCCAGGATTCTTTGGAGAAAACCATGATTTTAAAGTGGCATGATTCTGCTTTAAATGTACAGTGCAAATGTGAAAAAGTTAAGACTGTACTGGCTATTCCACATATAATATCATATAATTGGAAAGTCCCATTGTACTGTGGAAGTCAACTAATCTAACCTTGGCTCAGTTCAGGATCTACAAGACAGGATTCCTATGACTGAAATAGACGCTAGGATGCACATTGTACCTATTTACATGAAGACTGACTCTGACTCTCTCTCTCTTAAGTATAAGGAAATAAGCTACTTATAATTTATGGCAACATAAATACTCAAAGGTAAATTAAAGGACAGATAAACATTTGCAGTCCCAGACATCAGCAGCCTATTATCAGCACACAAAGAGGAAAGATTGCTGTAATTGTACAACTCCTGAACAATAAACTCTAATTAGATTTCTCTCCACATCAGAGATTTATTTATTTCTTTTTCTTTTTAAAATGTTTTCCAGTTTTCATGAAAGGTTTAGGGGGGAAATGATGAAGCAGATAATGATAAGGAAGAAAGAAAAAATGAAAACAAAACAAAAACCTGAAGGGCAGCAGGGAACAGACAAAACATTCTGCGCTAAGCTTTCAGTAATGACCTTGTTTTAGCATTTTCTCACAATAGAAAAATGATGACTCACAACTCTATGATGCTGCAATTAAGCATCATGGGTATAATCAAGTATCAACAGCATCGTTCCCCTAGATGCCTCAGAGTAATTTATGTTGTTGATTTGTCAGTCAGTCCTGTGTATCTATTTATCTATGACCTGTTGATGATTACTATAGCTCTATTCAATTGTTTGCTGAGTAGCTCCACCCCTTAGGTAATGTGCTGTGTATCCTTCTCCACCTTCCCGACCTCTACACATGCAGCAGAAACATCTGCAGAAAGAGAGTGTGTGGATGCATAGGTGTACATGCAAAGGCTCCTAGATGAATCTGGGCCCTAATGCACAGGGTTTTTGACTGTGTAGTAACCTTAGCACATCGTCATCTTCATAATTTTATTATTTGTAATTCACCCATCTGACTGGGTTACCCCACCCACTCTGGGTGGCTTCCAACAAAAATAAAAGCATAATCAAATATCAAGCATTAAAAATTTCCCTAAACAGGGCTGCTTTCAGATATCTTCTAAAAGTCAGATAGTTGTTTATTTCCTTGACATCTGATGGGAGGGTTTTCCACAGGGTGGGTGCCACTACCAAGAAGGCCTCCTGCCTGGTTCCCTGTAGACTCACTTCTCACAATGAAGGAACCACCAGAAGGCCCTTGTAGCTGGACCTCAGTGTCAAGACCGAACAATGTGGATGGAGGCACAGGTATACAGGGCCAAGGCTGCTTAGGGCTTCAAAGGTCAGCACCAAGGCATGCAGATGTGTGCCAGATGGGCTCCTCCAGTGCTCTTGCATCATGCCAACTTCCCTGCCACTTTCCCCCCTCCCCTCCCTGGTGAATAATTTTTTGTTTGGACGTTAGTATAGTGACTCTGCTCCACCCAATTCTGGTTTCTTAACATGGGGCAAAAATTACTGGATGGGCTTTTATCAGTGACTTTAAAGGGGGGGAGGGGACCCAGAGACAACATTCAGTCAGAATATTTATTTAAAAAATTAATGAATCTTTGTTTTGGTACATGTTCTCATTCCATATCAAATTAAACAACCAATTTCTCCCTAAGAATTGAAGCAGAGACCTATTTAAGAAGCATTTGCAGGCGATGATTCCCAAAACTAGTCCCTTGTCCCTGTCAATGGGTATCTGGAAAGTGAGACTACATAAGGCTTAGTATGGAGACTTACAGCAGAAAATTCAAATGAAAGTGCCCCTTGCCCCCAAAAGTGAAAGTTCTGTAGGAATTATCTTGCTACTGCAAAGAGCTTGGGTTAGAGTGTGTGTGTGTGTGTCAGGCAGATGAAAGCCTTGTGTGAAAAGGACAAGACTACCGTCTCCTCTGGCAACCACTTCATCTTCTTCAACACTGCTTGTTGATTCCCTGCTCCCATTCCCACCCCCATCACTTTAGCTTTCACGTCTCCTTCTTTGACACAGATTCCTTCCTCTCCCTTCATTATTTCAGCGGTTGACTTTCTCTGCTCTTTGTCTTTACTTGTCTCCTTTAATTTTCTTTTTCTGGCAGAAGCCCTTAGCTCAATTTGTAAACTTGGGTTGTAGAAGCAAAAGCACTGCATTGCATGTGTCTAGAACTAAATATGCATTATGAATTGACTTGCCGGTATATTCATTCAGAAAATATAGCCACAAATTGACTACAGGGAGCATGTGCTGTTTTGTCTCAATAAACTCCCTCCACCTAAGCTTGTTTTCCTTCTGTTATTCCTGCAATCATTACACATACACACACAAACACACACAGAGAGAGAGAGAGAGAGGGCACTCAGGGACCTTCACTCCACTGTTTGAGCAAATGAATTTAAAGAGGTGACCAGAGCACTGTCTAGTCCTGTTGTCTTGGATGATTCTCACTTAGTGAGGCTCGGGGACATGGATAAGCTGTTCAGTTTGATCTGGGTGACCACCTGTGCTCTTGCCCTTTATGGCTAATAAAAGTAGCAGGGAGGGCATAACCAACTGGGCCAGGAAGGAAATTAATGCTTCTTTTACCAGAAGAGGGCGTGGTCACTGTCTGCTTAAAGGAGGGAGCGGTAAAGCCACTCCTCCAGAGACCTTACCTGGAATTAGAAAATCTAAATAATTATTGATTGGTCCCCTTGGGGAAGGTTCTTGGGGAAGCTTCTTGAGTGGGTGGCCATGGGCCACATCTGGGTTCTCTTGGATGGAACTGGTTTTCTACATCTATTTCAATTGAGATTTAGGCCTGTCAGGAGTTCAGCCTACACTCATGTAGGATCCTGGCAGAGACACATGCCCTCCCGGTCGATCATTCTGGAGCTTCATAAGCTTTCTTCAGCCCAAACATTACAGTGACTGATGCCAACCGACAGCGGCACACTTAGGGATCCACAGAGTTTGCGCATCATGCAAGCGATAGACCTCAGCAACTCAGTATTTTGGCTAATCTACTTTATTTACATATAAACACACACAGAGCACTGCAACATGGCTCCCTCTCTCTCTAGCATCAGACAGCAAAGAGAAAAAGAACAAGGGACAATAGTCCCACTTCACAGAACACAGTAACACAAACATCCTATCTTCGTCACTTCCCACTCTGTGGAGTCATAACATACGCCTTCATATGAAAGACAACAATCCCATGACTGCAATCATGGAGCAGGAATTCTAACACTTGAGTGGGTGGCCATGGACCACATCTGGGTTCTCTTGGATGGAACTGGTTTTCTACATCTATTTCAATTGAGATTTAGGCCTGGTTTGGGCATATAAAGTGCCTGGGTCATCCTGTATGATGACATTTGTCAGGACAGAGGTGGGGCAGGAAAGAGGTGCCTGTCAATTCCCCTTGATCTGTCAGAGGCTTTCAGTACCATTTACCATGGTATTTTTCTGGAGTGGCTGTCCAAGTTGGAGGTGTTCGGCACCACTCTGCCGTGGTTGTGACCCTAAGTTCCTTTATAGAGGGCAGTGCTTGGGGAGCGCTGTTTGATGCCATGCAGCCTGCAGTATGGACTTCTGCAGATTTCCATTTTATCCTCCATGCTATTTAACATCTGTGAAACCACTGAGTGGGGTCACCCAGGGTTTTAGAGCTTACATTGTCAGCAGTATACTGATGGCAAGCAGCTCTACTTCTCCTTTGAATCCTTAGGTGTTTGTGTCAGTGGTAGAGCAATCTTTTGCCTTGATAATGGAGTTTATGAGAGACAGTAAACCGAAGTTTAATTCAGAAGAGACTCGGGTACTGTTAGTGGGTGGTTCTATATACTGGATGGAAGGATGGGATCACACTTTCTCAAAAGGATCAGGTAGATAGTTTGGGAGTTCTTCTAGATTTATTACTGTTGCCTGAGGCTCAAGTGGCACTGGTGGTGCAGAATGTCTTTTGCCAGGTTTGATTGATATATTCCAATCCAATTCCAACTATGCCCCTATCCGGACAGGGACAGTCTAACTTCTGATGTCTATCCTCTGGTAATCTCCAGGCTACATTACAGCAATATGTTATTGAAGATGGTTCAAAAACTATAGCTGGTGCAGCAGCCAGATTACTGAACTGGGTAAGGCAATCTGGGCATGTAAAACAAATTCTGACATGACTGCACTGGCTACCAATTCATTTAAAGGATCAATTTAAGGTGCTAGTTTTGACAGAGAAAGCCTTTTGTGACTCAGGACTCAAATACATCAAGGACCACCTCTCCCCCACATGAATGAAGCGGGACCCTGTGTCCGGGGCCCTTCTCCATGAGGGTGGTGTGGGGGGTGGTGACACAAGAAAAGGCCTTTTCAGTGGTGGCCCCCTGCTTATGCAATGCTCTCTCTAAGGACATATGCCTGGTGCCATTGCTATCTATTTTGAGGCTCAGACAAAAGTGTTTCTTTTTTATCAAGGCTTTTGGCTCTTAATTTGGAGGGGTGTAGCTATCTGTGATCTCTTTTAGTGTGTGTGATCTCCTCTCATGTTATCACTCATCATACCTTGGATGTTGATGAGACCTAGAGAAGGTGTTCACCTGAGGATCTTGGCACCTGGGCAGGTTTGTATAGGTAGATATGATATGTATAGGTAGATATGATCTTTCATATAGCCTGGGCTCAAGCTAGGGCTTTGTAAGTCATAAACAGCACTTTGAATAGAGAAGCCTGGAGGCTCACATTTGGCTGGCAGTTCTGAAGTTCCTTTTCCCTAGTCTGATCTGACAAGACATTCTGAAGCTACTTGTGGATTAGATTTGATTCGGATTGAGCCTTATGTTTGCAATGCACTTGTATCCCAGCTGGGCCACTATGTTGGAAAAATATATCTGGACTTTCAAAGAACAGAATGATCAGTTGCCTCAGCCAAACCAGCCTTACATACTCATAATATGGCATGAACTGTTTGGCTGAGAGTATCATAGTTTACCCTGTGAGATAGTGATGAGGCTAGCAGGGATAGAATCCATTGCTACGCACTGATTTCAATGAGTTTCCCACATGTAGCTCAGTGTTGGTTGCCTAACGGATCAATACAGTATGCACAGTGACCTGCTTCTTAGCTTGAATGCTGCTGTTCCTATAAAATTACTTCTAAGGATGATCTCTGCATGGAAGCGGTAGCTATTGCACAGATGCGCCATGTGGGGAATGTAGTATAGAAACATTGCGGTTGCGTCTTCCCAAGTTCTCAATTTTTCTCCTTTCTTCTTTTCAGTGTTGATGTGTATTAGTTGCACTAATCATTCCCCACCCACCTAGTAGTGGAAAGTGCATATTTCTATAAACAGGAATCATCTGTTGCCACAAACAATGGCAACCTTTGTTTGAAAGAGGAAGTGAAATTTTGCCTGTTCAGCTGCATATGAATAGAACAGATTGCCTGCTTTTCCAGAGATTGCTTACAGACTGACAAGCATTTAAATCAAAATCGTTTACCTATTCTTTATCTTCTCCTTTGTCTTCTTTTTTTTTTAAAGGAATAATGCCAATACACTGCAGATTGATTCTTTTTAGGGGCAAATAGGAGGTAGAGCATGGGGGATGGTTCTGATTGTTTAGTGTCCATATAGTCCATCTTAGCACATAAATTTGTTACTTTTTTGTTACTTTGATTGCACTAATAATTTGCAGAATGTGTGAATTATGTATGTAGAAGCCAGTTGGCTTCTTTCCTACCGGGCAATGGGACCAAGAGATTAGCCATTTCAGCAGTTTACTTGAATGCTAATGAACCTTGACCATGTTGCTGAAGCTTTATTGAGTCTTTCCTCCCCACATTACTGCTGATGTAGTTCATGCAATGTGCGTGAAGCCTACATGGGCCATCCTCCTGACATATGGTCAACGGCAACCTTTGTGAGGCCATATGGCACAAGCATCCAAGCCATTTCAGCTGGATTCGTTCCAAATTTCACACAGCTATAAAGTCAAAGAGTGAAAGTCATCATGTCACAGGACTGAGAAGTGGACCAGGACAAAGAATCTCTCTGAGGACAGGTCCATACCATTGGTATGCATGCCATAATCTACAGTTTACTATGACCTACAGTTTCTGTGTGTATATTCCTCCTTACCTTGTCACCTTGTTGTATATCAAAGACGCAAGGCTGTTGGAATTGAGATATAGATCAAAATAAGCCAAAGGTTTAGTATTGCATTTAAAACATTAAAAGAATCAATAAAAAGCTATGTTAAATGAAAATTACAAATGAGAAATGAGAGATGCATATAAGGTCACCAACTGGCCACTAAGCATGCTTAAACACTGCTCTTCAGCAACTGCCTTCTTATAGACCGACAGAGAAGGCCTCATCCTCTGTAGATTACCTGGGTAGGAACAAATAGGAAACAATTATAATCAGTGTTACTTCTGCAGTCAACAAATTTCTCTTATATAAACAGAGCAGACAGGTAAATCTCTACATTCTGCAGCTCAGGTGGGCAGGAACAAGCATTCTTTACTATTCTTGCTAAAGCAATACCACTTTTTATAGGTTTCTTCACTCAGCGTTGATAAGAATGATCAGCAGTGGCAGATCCATGGTAACCACGGTGCTATTAGAATTTGGTGTCTCTACAATACTATCACCTACATTGTGTATGTTTTTAAACTTTTTTATTTTTTTAACCATACAACTTAACCATTAATAGAAATGTTTATTTGAAAATTAATGTGTGTGCTAATATTGCCACTATATTCCTTCATTTATGTTGGAGGGACACATCTCCATCTGTCTCTGGAGACAATAGAAGATTGCATCCTTAGGGGCAAAGTAAAAACCATTGGAAAGTTACAGCGCCTGCTGTGGTTGTAGAGACCTATACAGGAGAGGCATGTTTTCTTGCAGCTGGGGCAGATGAAGGCATCCAGTTGTGCTGGATGGGGTTTCTTCTCTCTGCACTCTTCACTGTGGTCATTCCTCCTCTGTTCACTGCTATGAATGCACAATCTGTCATGTCTCCAGGGACTGCGATTGTCTGCAAGGGATTCTCTCAAGGTGGGGTTAATGTTGTCAGCTTCCCTGTCATATTCGCAGAGTGCAGAGTGGGTCTACCAGCTCCTTGTAGAACACATCCTTGGGGATCCGGCCATCTTCCATTCTGTGGACGTGACCAAGCCAGCATAGATGTCACTGAGACAAGATTGTGAACAGACTGGGAATGTGGGCTTGGGAAAGCACATATTTATTTGAGACACTGTCCTACCATTATATACTGCCACTATACTCCTTAGTTTGTGTTGGGAGGGCAGACCTCATAGTTACGAATGATCAAATGATAGTATTACAACTTGGTGTGATGCCATCTGTTCAGCAAAAGAACTGAAAGCAAGTCACTCATGTTTCCTCTTTCACTGCTTTGGAGAATGTCCAAAGTAGTCCTAAGAGATAATGGGCTTATCCATACAACCCCAGAGTCGTCTGCGACTGGACTTAACTGTCAGGGGTCCTTTACCTTTACCTTCCCCCCAGGAAAGGTGCTTGTGAAACAGCACCCACCAAATGGCTCATCCACTCAACAAAAACCAGAATTCATTCTACTCAAAGTGTATATTTTATTTTCCTTTTTTATTTCTTCCTGAACCAGTTTATCAGAATCCTTCCTTATGTCCCTTTGAACTTCAAACACCTGTTTAAAGTTCTGCACATCTGCATATGTCAGTTCAAACATCTGCACATCTGTTTAAACGTCCTATGGTTGTCCAGAACACTCTGCAAATCATGTTCTGCTCTTCTCCCCTCTTGCCATTACCCAGAGGTGCAACTTGTTGACAACAAGTCTCACCCAAATCTGCTTAACAAGTCCTAATTCTAAACACACAAAGGAAGTGTAACTTCAAGAATCTGTTCCTTCTCACAATGAGAAATTTCTATTAAAAACGCATCTTGTAAACGGAATCAACATGGCATCAGAGCATAAAAGAATCTAAATTGGATTTTGCATTTAAAAGAGGCTGAGGTGTTTATTGAGTTCTGAGGACAGAGTTTGTTGTTTTCAGGCTTGCACAGACATTTTAATTATCACCTGAGATATATCCACATTTTAGTTCTTAATTGACAACACACAATTATCCATTTCCCCCCAAACATCTGACTTTGCTGGTACTACAAGGCAATGAAAGCAGAGCGTGTCTAAGAGAAGATGCTAAGATGGAAGGGAATTCAGGAAGAATAATACGACAGTTGTACACAAGTCGTTCTACTTCCAGCTCATTCGTTTTTCAAAACAAAACAAAAAGTTGTCGTTTTTTTGTTGGCCACGCCTGAGCATTTCCTCTGTTTTTAAAAGGTAAGCTGGAAAATGTGCTGATATAAAAGGTATTTTTTGACCTTGTTTGTCACATTTTGCTATACATTGTATCAGTCACTCATGGTATTGGGTAATGAGAGCAGGAGAATCACGAGCTAAGCAAGGAACTGTGGAGGAAAGGGAGAGAATTGCTCAATAGTTCTGCAACAAAATATAAGCAAGGGCAAAAGAGCTAATGTATCAAACCATCCTTGAAACTTGAGCAATATGAGAATACACACACACAGCCTGAAAATTAGCAGTGAAGGCTGCATGTGGTAGCTTATAGTTAAATCAGCTTTGTAAATCTTTCTAATAAAAGTAGCAGCTCTCTTCCTATATATATATATAAAATTATATCCCTTTGCTTCCCCCTCCTTCTGTACATGAAATGCACAACTTATTTAAGCCAACACAAGGAGTGGGGCGGAGTCCCTACCAGCAAAATATAATAAGCTTGGTCCTGACACATAGTACGTAGAGCAGGAATTGCTTCTCATTTGCAGAAACATCATGTTTCACTGTTTAGAAAGGAGGCCATAAGATACTTTCATGATAATGCCTATCCTGCGGAGCAGTGGGAGGAAATCAACAAAGGTCTCTTTTCTTTCACAAAGCTCCTGAGATGAGGGACAGAGAGGAGGATTGTTGCTATCAGAACTCCATTTAATCCTGGGTGCTGATTTGACTGTCATGAGGTACTAAGATGAAGGCAAGGGGATCTCTTTCAGCCAGACTGTCACACCCCAATTTTGAAGAAGCCGGAGCCAATGATTTTGAAAATTAAAGGCTGCCTGCCGTTTGCTTCCCTCCTGGCAAAATTGTGCGACACATTCAATATACAGGCAAAATACAAAAGCCACATTTGCACTCCTGTTGAGAGTGTGTGAGGTTTTTTTTTTTTAAAAAAAAGAAACACATTTCCCTCTCCCCCTCATAAGAGAGAATGTGTTGGTGGTTTCTGGATTGCATTCAGCTAGAGGGTGATGAGCCCTCAATATCTTGTGGGAAGCTGGCTGCTCAAATGTTCCCTGTGTGGACCTGGCACTAAAAGATAAATAGAAGGAAAACAAAAGCCAGCCTGGGTGGGTATGTTGGGGGTCATTTTGGACTCACAGCTGTTCATGGAGGCACAAGTTAATTCTCTGTCCAGGGCAGCTGTCTACCAGCTCAATCTGGTACTCCAGCTGAGCCCCTACCTGCCTGTGCACTGTCTTTCGAGAATGGTACATGCCCTGGTTATCTCCCGCTTGGACTACTGCAACACGTTTTATGTGGGACAACCTTTGAAGGTGTCTCCGAAACGACAACTAATCCAGAATGTGGCAGCTAGACTGGTGACTGGGAGCAGCCTCCAGGGCCATATAACACCAGTCCTGCAAGACCAATGTTGGCTCCCAGCACATTTCCGAGCACAATTCAAAGTGTTGGTGCTGACCTTTAAAGCCCTAAATGGCTTTGGCCTTGTGTACCTGAAGGAGTGTCTCCACTCCCATTGTTCAGCCTGGACACTGAGTTCCAGCTCCGAGGGCCTTCGGGCAGTTCCCTCACTGCAAGAAGTGAGGTTACAGGGAACCAGATCATCACATATCCTTTGATCAACTGCTATTAGAGTTAGGGATCGCTGGAATTATTGGATTATGTGGTGTGTGTGTTTTTATTTTTATTTTTAAAAAGTAGACTTCTTGCTCTGTCCTCTGGGGAACTGAAAATCCTGCATTTGTAATAAATGTAACACTGAAATATCAGTTTTAAATAACCCTCAGTTAGCATTCAACTTTATGAAGTCCATCAGGAGCACACTTTCGTCACGGCACATCAGAAATAACTGGAAGTGGCAGCACAATTATGAAGTGAAAAAGCTGTGTTTTTATCTACCTGTGTTTCCTGTACTGGCATGTCCCTTTAAGCTCTTTGATGCACTTTGATAAGCATATCCATTTGCTGCATTATTCCTGCCCCCCACCAAATATACCCATCAATTTATTCTTGTACCCAGCCGAAGTGCCATAAATCTTGTTACTTCAGTGCAAAAATAAAAATGCTAAATCAATTTGAAAATATATGCCAAGTCTTGATTTACATCAGCTGTCACCAAACCAGTTGCTCTATTGAAAGCTGATCAGCTCCACTTCCATCTCAAATAGATGACTAATAAGAATGCAGCAGATAAATGAATACAGATAATGACAACATGGAAACCTTTGCTTTTGCAACCTACTTGTGGCACAATAGAACCATGGTGTTATGTTTCGTAAAGTAGCAGGGGTCGGAGTAGATGTGGAGGGAAAGACAATAGTTTAGTGACAGAGCACATGCATTTCAGGAAGAAACCCAAGGTTTAGTTGTTAGCACCTCCAGTTAGAAGGCTCTAGTAGTAGTTAATAGGAAAGAATAGATTAAATTAAATATAGAAATATGAAAGGCAGGACCTCCAAGGCAACTTTCTGTGAAACAATACCAGGGCCAGCCAGCCAGGTGCAACTTTGTGGTCTCAATGCATGGATGAGATGATGGCTTCAGGAGGAGGGACTTGGATTTGTTAGGCATGGAACAAGCTCGGCTTGTATGAAAGGGATAGAAGTGGACTGTTGGTGCTAATAATAATAATAATAATAATAATAATAATAATAATAATAATTTATGTATACCCCGCCCATCTGGCTGGGCTTCCCCAGCCACTCTAGGCGGCTTCCAACAAAATATTAAAATACAATAGTCCATCAAACATTAAAAGCTTCCCTAAACAGGGCTGCTTTCAGATGTCTTCTAAAAGTCTGGTAGTTGTTTTTCTCTTTGACATCTGGTGGGAGGGCATTCCACAGGGCGGGTGCCACTGTAACTTTGCTTCTAGCAGCGAGGGAACCACCAGAAGGCCCTCGGCACTGGACCTCAGTGTCTGGACAGAGCAGCTTTTAAGCTGATTGCAGTGGGGAAGCCAGCAGGAGCTAAAAGGTATCTGGTATGGAATGAATCTTCCACCTGGGATGATAAGTCTAACATTAGTTAAATTTTAAATGTTGGAGGTGTAGAACTAGGCAGGGGCACAGAATAGCAAGGGTGGGAGGAAGACGGACAAAGTACGCATGCACATTCAACTGCCTAACAGTGTCTGCATCACCCATAAGATTGCAGAGATAAGAAAAGATGTTCCATCGTCTGGAGAAGCTGTTTTCAATGGAGCCCAGCGATGGAAGAGTGCAACTGTATTGAGGCAGCACCAGGTGTTGAAATCTCGCACCCCTAACAATTTTGCACCTGGGGCAATCACTCCCATGCCCCCCCCATGTGACACCACTGCAATGCACGGCTGGTCAAAATGCAAGTGCCAATGATACTTTTTGTCCCACAAACTTATTATAGTTCTTCGAGCGTGTCAGGAAACATATAGACAGAGGTGATCCAGTTTAAATACTGTGCCTGAATTGTTGAAAGCTTCTGATAAGGTACCTCAACAAAGACTCTTGAGTAAGTTTAGCTGTCATGGAATAGGAGGTGAGGTCCTGGTTAAGAAGCCTGAAGTAGAGAGTAGGGATAAATGGACAGTTTTCCCAATGGAGGGGCTGTAAAAAGTACAGTCCCCCGAGGAACAGTATTGGGACTTGTGCTTTTAACTTGTTCATACACAATATACAGTTAGAGGTGAGCAGTGGGGCCACCACGTTTGATGATAGTATTATTCAAGGTCATTAAAACAAAAAGGATTTCAAAGAGCTCCAAAAGTACCTCTCCAGACTGAGTGAATGGGCAGTAAAATGGTGAATGCAATTCAGAGTAAACAGGTGTAAAGCTATGCACACAGAGGCAAAAAATCTTAATCTCATGTAGACAGTGATGGGATCTGAACTGGCAGTGACTGACCAGGAGCAAGACTTGAGGGCTGGAGTGGATAGCCTGCTGAAGATGTCAACCCATTTTATGACATGGGGATCATTAGGAAAAGAATTGAAAATAAAACCGCCAAGATCATAATGCCATTATACGAATCTATGGTGTGACTGCATTTGGAATATTGCATGCAGTTCTGGTTGCCTCAGCTCAAAAAGTATCTTGCAGAGTAGAGAAATGTTCAAGAAAAGGACAAAAATGATCAAGGGGATGGAGAACGCATTGTGAAAATATTTGAGGCTTTTTAGTTTAGAGAAAAGTGATAGAGGTGTATAAAATTATGTGTGGCATGGGGAAAGCGGATAGAAAAATGGGGTTTATCACTCTCTGGCTACATTAGAAGTCCAATGAAGCTGAATGTCAGAAGATTGAGGACCGACCAAAGAGAGTGTTAAAACACTGTATAGTACAGTGGTACCTCGGGTTACATACGCTTCAGGTTATATACACTTCAGGTTACAGACTCCGATAATCCAGAAATAGTGCTTCAGGTTAAGAACTTTGCTTCAGGATGAGAACAGAAATTGTGCTTTGGCGGCGTGGCGGCAGCAGGAGGCCCCATTAGCTAAAGTGATGCTTCAGGTTAAGAACAGTTTCAGGTTAAGAACGAATTAAGTACTTAACCCAGGTACCACTGTAAAATGATGCTTCCACAGTTATGGCCACCAAGGTGCACAGCTTTCAACAAGGTTTAGATAAATTCTGGGAGAATAAAGCTGTTTCAACTAGACATGATGGCTATATTTTGCCTCTGTTGCCAGAGGCAGGATGCTTCTCAGTTCCAATTGCTGCAAATGGCAGGAGGCAAGAGTGCTGCTGTGCTCATGTCCTGCTGGTGACCCTCCCAAGAGTTGGCCATGGTGAGACCTAGACTAAACCGGACTATATAGGCCGGACTGTATAGGGCTGTTCTAACAGCAGCAGCAACAACAGTGCTTTTTTCAGCTGGAGTGTAGTTCCAGCCCCCCTTGGATGGGTACCATTGGAAACCGGCACTTTCCCCTTCCGCTTCTTGCATTTACATACTTCCGTGAAGCCCAAAATAAACATTTCAAGTCAAGAGAGAAACTGGCCAGTGTGTGAGTGTCTACACTTTTTTGAGATGTATGATACCACCTAGCTCCCAGCCACAATTGGTCAAGCTATGGGATGGGGCCAATTCGTATTTCCTGTTCTTCAATCTGTCTCCTGTGTAGCAATGACAGTCTTTAAGCTTTCCAGCTAGACCTCTACCATTGCACAGAGACGAGTTTGCGCAAGGGCCCTTCTGAGCTGTCCTAGTCATCCGCCTGAATCTAAGAGAATGAGGGAGGCGGGGACACATTTATTTGACTTGCACCAGAACCAGAGGTGACCCCCGCCCCCCCCAAAAAACCAGCTAGGGAGACAGTTTGCCATAGCTTTTAGCATCTCCATGAGCTAACCGCTCATGGAGATGCTAAAAGCTATGGCAAGCTGTCTCCCTAGCTGGTTTTTTTTGGGGGGGCGGGGGTCACCTCTGGTTGTGGCTGTTGTCAAACCAGCATCTATTCAAGGCTGCCCTAAGTCACCCAGCAACTTATTGTAACTAGTTCGTTGTGAGTTCTTGCACCTATTTTTCTTGGAAAAAAGCACTTGATGGTGATGGTGATAGAAACCCTGGACAGTCACTGCCAGTCTGAACAGATAATACTTCTGATCAATCCACAACTTCTGCTCACTGGGCAGGACTGGGACCACTCCTTATGTGCCGATGGACAAAGACAAATGCTAGATGGGTAAAAAGGAATCTATACTTCCATGCCACTGCAACTGCAATGTTTCAGTGCACAGGGAAAGGTGAGCAGACTTGGGGAGCAGTGGGATCCTTATTGAAGTGTTCATTCCAACCTGATGATGACATAATTGGAAAAAGAGGAGCGTAAATAAATACACAACAGCCATGGGCTGCTGGAGAATCCAAAACAACTGCCCCCCATTTTCTCCCCTTCTCCCACACAACTGCAACAGAAGAAGAAGAAGAAGAAGAAGAAGAAGAAGAAGAAGAAGAAGAAGAAGAAGAAGAATTTATTATTTATACCCCACCCATCTGGCTGGGTTTCCCCAGCCACTCTGGGGGCTTCCAACAAAATATTAAAATACAGAAGATAGAAATCTCAATGAGGATTCATTAGTGACATAGAATTAGTACACAATTCCTCCAGCTAGAGAACAGAGAACACATATATCCCAGTTTGTGATAGGAGACCACAGATTTGTGACAAGAGGCACTATGTGCTCCCTACCTAGTCGGGCACTTTGTGCAAAAGGATCATTTTGGATAATCTCCAAATACACAATAGCTATGTAAAACATAAACAAAAAGAATGAAGGGCACATCAATAACATTCCTTAGAACCTTTAAAGATGCTCTGCCTCAGGACTTCAGACACTCCCACTGACCCACCAGGGAGTTTGATCAAAACAGAGTACCTTTGATTTGATTTCAGCAAGCGCTTAAATCCCTTCCATTGAAATCAATGAGAATTTAACTTTTGCTGGATTTTGCACTAAGCTAAAGTTACAGTCTTATACAGCCCTATACCTGGTAATAAATCTGATTGAGCTCAACGAGGTTTCCTTCTGAACATACATTATACAGAGATGCTATAAGTGCCTTTTCTTTTCCTGAAAAAAAAATACCCCTCTACCCCACTGAAATGCCTACCTTCTAGCTGAAACTGAGGAATATTTGGTGCCATTCTAATTTTTATTATATATTGCAATGGGCATGTCCTCTCTTTGTGATGTAAAATAATTTCTATCCAAGGGGAGTTGTCAGCATCCTCAAAATCACAAGAGATTCAATTCTTCCCTGTCAAGTAAGAACAATGTGATTGGAGTCCTTTGAAGGGAGCTCTCGCTACAGCAAGGAGACCCTGGGAAATGTTACTTAACTGTTATGCAAGCCCACTGGGGAAAACAGACCTGCTAAGAATAATTCTTGCCATAGCTATCCTTTCTTCCATCCAACAGACGGTTGAGGAATGAGGGAAAGCAGAGAGAGAGAGAGAGAGAGAGAGAGAGAGAGAGAGAAAGAAAGAAAGAAAGAAAGAAAGAAAGAAAGAAAGAAAGAAAGAAAGAAAAGCTTGAAGACAATGTGATTTAGGCATATTGTTTGACACCAGGCATTTTTCATTCACCCAAATAAGTAATGAAGTACCCTGCGGCAGACTTTTCCATACTATATTTTGCTACACTGAGATGGCTGTAATCCTGTTTCTTGCTTTCCTCGCATAGGAGAGCCTGCCAAAAATATAAGAAAACAGAAGAGTCCACCCCACCAGTTGTTAGAAGTGAGATGCGACGCCCGACATGTGCTTCTCATGCAGAAGCAAAAAGTCTCGTCTTGATTATTAATACTGAACTTCCTTTCATATGGAGCCCAAACTATTAATTATACTGACAGCCATTTGCCTCCCATTGGATTCCGCATAATTAATAATAAAATACAGGAAGCAGAGCAACTAAAAGAAAAACAGAATCATTGGCAGTCAAAACATATCATATCAGAGACACAAGAAAGACGCCGTGTGATCGTTCACCCACCCCCACATATTTTCTTCCCTCTTTAGGTCTAGTAGATCCTGCTAATCCTTTAAGGCACAATATCTCATCCAAGGACTGAAATTTAAGTCCATCCTTTTTCTTTTCCTTTTTTTTTTTTTACGATACCTTACAAGTTGACACTTGGTTTGATAAATGGCTAGCAGTATTTAGAGAGCATATTCCAATGGGAGAGCCCAGAGGTAATCACGGGAATGTGGATCTATGTGGTCTTATTTTAGCTGAACTGTCAATACAGAAATCCTCAATGATTAAAACATTTAGGCTGTGGTCCAGCTAAGCTGTATGTGGGATAGAGAGGAGAAACATTCACACACACACACACACACACACACACACACACACACGCCAGTCTGGTTAATTTACCCTGTGGTATAATCATTTGGTATAACCCACTTCCCTAGGAATGCACCACGAAGGACAAAGCCTTTTTTTTTTAAAAAAAAAAAGGAATTGTGCATTTATAACAGCCCATTTCAAATTTCATATTTGAAAGATTACAGAGCACAATGGTTCACAAACCTCTTTTTTTCCTGATGAAAATTGGGTCATGGCAGACCACTTAATGGTTTTTCTGCCTGTTGCAGCAATTGTAATGTGTTGTGGTAGATGCTGCATGATTTTTAATTCTATTTTTATTGCTTCCTTTATTTCTTACATGTTATGTTTCCTATAAATTTCAAGTTGTAATACAATAAAGTGCAAGAAAAGAAAGGAAAGAAGCAATAAAATGCAGTTAAAGACCAATATGCCTATGCAATGGATGTGTCTTCAGCCACAAATCCACAGATGCAACAAAGCTCCCAGACCATTAGTGGTCCATGGGCCACAGTTTGGGAGCCCCTGGTATAACACTTCAATGTACAGTGGTACCTTGGGTTAAGTACTTAATTCGTTCCGAATTAACCTGAAACTGTTCTTAACCTGAAGCACCACTTTAGCTAATGGGGCTCCTGCTGCTGCCGCACCACCTTTGTGCGATTTCTGTTCTCATCTTGAAGCAAAGTTCTTAACCCAAGGTAATATTTATGGGTTAGCAGAGTCTGTAACCTGAAGCGTATGTAACCTGAAGCGTATGTAACCCGAGGTACCACTGTATTGGACTTTAGAACTCCCTGCATTTTGACATTAGGCATGCACCCTTGCTGTATTGTTTTCGACACCTGATGAGACCTGTTTTATTTCAGCAATCCTACCCAAACATAGTAACTTAGTTGCCTATATTGGTTTTTTAAAAAAAGTTTTCCTGATTTTATCCGTATTTTAAAATTATTATAGCTTTATGTATATTAACTTTTGATTTGTTTTGTGGGTTTTAGCTGTGTTTTATCTGCAATTATATTTGTATGCTACTTGGAGAGCTCTTTGAGTAAGCATTCTATAAATCTTCTAAGTAAATAAATAAATCACCCTGCTCTTAACCATTACAACTTCTGCTGGATGCTATTGGCTTCACTAGTGGTGGGTCAAGTTTCTTGTTGGCTCAGTTAGGAACTTGGCTGGTGTTTTATGAGCTTCTCCTGATGAAACAGAGATGAAAAGGACCACTGTGGTTGTCCTTTTGGAGTCTTCAACAGGGGAACTGATGGCAAGCAAAGCCTTTTTAAATCCCTTAAGCTTTTCTTGGATAGAAGCTCATGGGAGGGAAAGAAGGCTCTGCATTTCCCTGGAGTCCTGAGTAAGTCAAGTGCAAAATAAGAAAGATGGAAGTGGGGAAGAAAAAGCTTCTTTCTCTTTTTTTGCAGTGAGGAAGAAGGAGCAGGGCTGAAGCTAAGTAACCCAAATTCGCTTCAGTGGGCTGTACTAGACTGAACTGCACCTTAAAAAGCAGAGACATCACCTTGCCAACAAAGGTCCGTATTATTAAAGCTATGGTTTTCCCAGTAGTGATGTGTGGAAGTGAGAGCTGGACCATAAAGAAGCCTGATCGCCAAAGAATTGATGCTTTTGAATTATGGTGCTGGAGGAGACTCTTGAGAGTCCCATGGACTGCAAGAAGATCAAACATATCCATTCTTAAGGAAATCAGCCCTGAGTGCTCACTGGAAGGACAGATCCTGAAGCTGAGACTCCAATACTTTGGCTACTTCATGAGAAGAGAAGACTCCCTGGAAAAGACCCTGATGTTGGGAAAGATGGAGGACACAAGGAGAAGGGGACAACAGAGGACGAGATGGTTGGATAGTGTTCTCGAAGCTACCAGCATGAGTTTGACTAAACTGCGGGAGGCAGTGGAAGACAGAAGTGCCTGGCGTGCTCTGGTCCATGGGGTCACAATGAGTCGGATATGACTAAACGACTAAACAACAACAAGACTGAACTGATGCCAAGAGAACCCTGAGTTCTAGCTGCTTATTTCTCTTATAGATTTGGTTACATGATGCAGGAGTTTTCCTAGATGGTACCTAGAATACTAGCAGAATGTGAATTTACCTGCCAGCGCTGATGAGTGAAAATGTATGTGGAGTTGCATATAAACTTCATTCGTCTACCCAGTTCAAGTTAAGGTTTCTGACCTTGATAGATGCTAATGGATGCTAATGTATTGGCTGGTGGCTGCAGTGCCCCAAGGCTTAGTTTTATTCACTGGGGCCCTGAGATGGCTTATTAGTGGGTGTGTATTGGATTACTTGATTGAATCATGAACTAGGCAGGGAGAAAGCAATCCTAATTCTGTGCATTAGGAGCAAGAATTATTCCTGCTGTAGATGCTAAGGATGGAAAGCACAGCTGGTTCCCTAAACCTCAGCTTAGTTTTCCATCCCAGATATCCCTGTTTCCTGGAGTCAAGCTGTTGAGATATACATAAAATGAGCCAAGTAAGTAAAACTCAGCTGTCTACCTTTTTCTGTCTTTGCGCCCCAATAGCCAAATAAAGAGACAGACGCGTAAGCTGAGCCCCTTTTATTTACACCTTAAATTAAAATCAGCAGAGGAGGGTGACAATGGGACTATACTTAACTGTATAACTATAGCTATTGTGTGACATTGCTTAAGGAATTAGGGTGTGGCTCCCTAGCCTGCCCTGATTCCCAGGCCACACCCTGAGGGTGAGAAGGGAGGCCTTACCTTGTCAACACCCCTCAGGACCCCAGGAAGTGAGCCGTGGAGCTGACCCATCACCTGAAAGGAGCCTAAAGGTACCAGGGTAACTATTTTGTTTCCCACATCTAAACTGCCCAAAGGGACCAAATCCAGTATATTTACGTATTTAAACAACACAGCAGACTATCTAGCATTCTGTCCCGCTATTCGGCATGAAGAGGCCCCAAACCCCATCTGCTATCCAGATTGCGGATTGGGAAAAATTCCTACATGGCCCCCAAGTGGTGACTCCGAAGTACACTGGACACCAGGGAGGAAGGTTGGATGGTGCTGCTAATGGAGATGCTAGGGGGAAGGCAACTTGTCCCTTAAATAGGGCTCAAGCCCTACCCTCCCTCTCCTCAAACCACCTTAGGAATGCACCAATCTGTGCCAAGGGTTTTCAGTCACTGCCTCTCTTGCCCAACAGCTCAAGAATGCACACAGCTTTATTTGTGTTTGACTTTGATCAGCAAAGCATGGACATCTGCATGCTATGATGTTTTGCTATTGTTATGAAGAAACCCAAAGATTTTGCAAGTATCAAGCTGGTCCTAATGAGCTCTTGAAAGAAACATGTTAGGACAAGGAAGACTAACTGATTGAGTCTTTTTGCATCTCTGTTTTGTGGTCTTTCCCATATCTGGTTTAGGTCAGAGGTGGACACTGGGCCAGTATAATGATCTCTGGCAGGCAAGCAAGCCCTGATAAGGAAGAAGCAATGTCTCTCCAGCAGTTTTATATACATTTATTTACAAAAATAAAACAAAACAACAACACATCCAGAGCACGGCTTCTCGTCTCCTCTCATTGACAATAGTTGGTCAGTCTGAATCTTCGCCCCTCCCACAACAGGAAGGACATGAAACTCCCACCTTTCCTCTCTTGGCCTTCCATTGCCCTCTGATCTTATCCATTCTCCTAGAACAGGGACTGAGAGGCTAGCCTTCACCCTCCCTACTTCCACTTGACACAGTCTCAGACCTCCGCTTATCTGCTGATTGCCTAGCTACGCTCTGGCTGCCTTCCAACTCTTCCTCTTCTTGAGAGTTAACAGTGTCTTCTTCCAGAAAGGGAAACTGCCCTTTCTCAACTATGTCAGCCAGCTCTCATCTGCAGTCGGTCCCTCATTCACTTAGCTCAATTTCTGAGACTGACCCTGCGCTCTGGGGCCTACGTTCCTGACAGCCAGGATGGTATTTTAGTACTGTAGATTTAAAATATTTTTACATTAGTATGTTTGTAGTCTTTGTATCCAGTATGTTAAGGCTGTTAGATAGTAAATTATAAGGATACCTTCTAATATACTTTTTCTTTTTCTTCTTGTGTCCTTGTCAGTATCGTGTGTAGGAAAAGAAAGAATCCAGCTTGGGCTCTCTTGTGCTGCTGCTGCAACTCAAACCAGCTTGTCAAGTCTATGAAGATGAGAGTTGAGGTTTGAAGTTATTGTGTGTTGTTGTGTGTGGGGGGGGAGTGACCCTGCACGGCAAATTTAACTGGAAAATAATTGTTTTCTGCATGGATGGAATCGCTTGATAATCTTTTTCAAGGTCTGAATGGATTGTGAAGCTAAATGCCGTTCCGCTCGCTCCAAAATGGTGTCCCAAATACTCTTTTGACACCACTACGTTGCAGCATTCATGCAGACTATGACTAAACCTCCAGCTCCTGAGAGATGTGAAAATAATTATATGTTCTGCCTGAGCTGCTAAGCAGTGAAACAGTCTGTCTTGGACTTCTGTAAAGCATGTCAATCTCTTGTTTGCATCCCCCACACTCTCTTTGCCATGTGCAGTCTGCTTCGGGAAACAAAAACAAAAGGCATTGTGACAAGAACTAGGAAGCCTGAATGTTAGGCAGACGTTGTACTTCCCAATGGATAGGCTATAAATAGAAGCAAAGTCCCATCCATGTTCTTACACATCATGGCACATCCCTCTGGAAGTAAAAAGATCTAGGATTAGTCTTCTCCTCAATGAATTTGTCTGTAAGTGGCTACCAGTCATGGTGGCAATGTTCTACTTCTGCAGTCAAAGGCAGTACACCCTTGAATACCAGTTGTTAGGAATGACAAGTGAGTAATGTGCTCTTGTGATCAGAGCCTGCTTTTTGGCTTCCCCACAAGTATCTAGTTGGCCATTGTGATAACAGGATGCTGGACTGGCCATTGGCCTAATCCAACAGGCTCTTCTTGTGTTAATGGGCCTATGACTCAGCAACAGGGACTGAATTCACTGCTCCGTCTATCTCTAGTGTCAAGTCTAATTCTAGACTATGCTTATTAGCTTGTTCAAAGGGACATCTAGGTGAAAAGCAGATTGCACCAACTTGATAAACAACCTGCATTAATGTTTTCCTTGAGTCCAGGCAGGATGCACAACCCCCTGTAACTGGAGAAAACTTGTAAAATTGTGAAAACCATTTGAGTTTTCCTCTAAATACCTTAAACGTTTTCCCTAAGCAGGAACATAATCTTTACTGTAAAATTTCACTGGAGGCTTGGGTTTGCTTCCTAAATTTCACCCCCTATTCTAGGTTTCCAGTTACCTGGTATTGTTTCTGAAACTGTTAGAATGCATTAATAATCTTCCATCATTAATTAAAAAAAATCTGATTTTTTATTTTTTATTTTTGCACTATGTTGTTCACCAGCATGTAGCCTGGTCAAATATCTCTGCTGCTTTTGAAATGTACATCTCTGATAAAAGAGATATCTTCCTTAGGATCCTAGAAAGTTGGTCCATCTAGCATAATATTGTCTTAACAGGCTGGCAGCTGCTCTCTGGGGTTTCAGACTGGGACCTCTCCTGGTCCTGCCGGGAGATGCTGGGGATTGAACCAGCGGCCTTCTGCCTGCAAAGTGAGTGCTCTGCCACTGAGCTGTGGTCCTTTCCTCAGAAGCAAATGAGAAGCTTCCTTATACACAGTCAAGACTGTAAGGAAAGCAAACTGTATACAACCATTGCATGTAAATAGTAGGTCACAGACCTGGCTTCCCCAAATCTGGTTAGTTGACCTGAGGCTATAAAATCCAAGGACATCCCAGACAAACAAGATTCTTCTCACATCATTGGCACATTGGTATAATTCATCCCCAAGTCACTCCTTGCACTCCTACTTAGAGAACTGCAGAAAGGTGTCTCATCTCCTTGTCAGCATTTAAAATAGTACACTCAAATGCAAAGGCAGTGCCAGCCACCCACCTCTCAAGCTTCAGAATCTCCTCCATTCTATTACTTATCCAAACTCTGACATTAAGAGTCTCATGCAACTAATCTGACTAC
This sequence comes from Podarcis tiliguerta, assembly GCF_965153285.1. NCBI lineage: Eukaryota > Metazoa > Chordata > Lepidosauria > Squamata > Lacertidae > Podarcis > Podarcis tiliguerta. The sequence continues at coordinate 18,812,182 of NC_139550.1, forward strand.
AACTAATCCAGAATGTGGTAGCTAGATTGGTGACTGGGAGCGGCCTCTGGGATGATATAACACCAGTCCTGAAAGACCTACACTGGCTTCCAGTATGTTTCTGAGCATGATTCAAAGTGTTGGTGCTGACCTTCAAACCTCTAAACAGCCTTGGCCCTCTGAGCATCTCCACCCCTGTCATTCAGCCCAGACGCTGAGGTCCAGCACTGAGGGCCTTTTGGTAGTTCCTTCACTGTGAAAAGTGAAGCTACAGAGAACCAGGCAGAATAATTTCTCAGCAGTGGCGCTCACCTTGTGGAACGCCCTCCAATCAGATGTCAAGGAGATGCAGCCATTAGAAGACATCTGAAGGTAGCCCTGCCTATGGAAGTTTTTAAATGTTTAATGTTTTATTATGTTTTTGTATATGTTGAAAGCTGCCCCAAAGTGGCTAGGGCAGCCCAGTCAGAAGGGTGAGGTACACTGTTGGTGGATTATTGTCATTGTCTTGTTGGGCTGTGTATGTGATAAAGGGGAGTCATTCCGGGGTAAAGGTGTCTTCTTCTGTTTGTCCCCGTGTCAGTTTCAGTTTATTGGTTAATTTTTCTAGTAGGGCTGTTTCCCATACTATTTGATCCAAAACACCCACCCACCCGACTCACACACGAAAACAAAGATCACCACAGCTAATTACAAACAAACAACCACACCCTTGGCCAACCCCAACCTCTCTCACCACCAAAGAAACACAAATAAACAGCAGAGAGCCTGCACGAGCAACGCTGACACCAAACCCTACATACATTAAGCATAATAGAAATATCGCCACCCGACTCCACCCCCATCCCCACCCATCTTCCCTCCCTCCACCCCTTTTTTTCTCCCCCTAATGTCTCAACAAATGAAATGGATTTGTAAAAATGCTACATGGAAAAAATACGAGAGACATTACACATACTTCTGTAAAACAAGAAAATCTTTAATAATAATAAAAAGACTGGAAAAAAGAAGGATGAGATACAATTATTATTATTATTATTATTATTATTATTATTATCACCTACCGACTGAGCTAGATTGCTATAGTAAGATTGAAAGCAAAGAAGCAGCTTCAATGCTGAAGGAACAGCCTCAATGCTGGCATTTCACTCGAGAAGGACAGACAAACCCACCGACAACAAAACCCCCACGATAAAATGAAGGTTTCCCTAGCTCTGTTTAATGTTTCTGCCTTCCTCCTCGGAGGCTGGCATGATAGGGGTATGCAATCATCCATCCATTTGCTCGCCATAATTAACCCTCCTATCACTACTTCACAGGGGTCCCAAGCCTTTGCACTTATCACTCCACAACAGAGCTAATACATATTTACTGAATTCCCAAAAGGCACCCCCACCCTGCTTCATTAATTGTGATGGTGTGCAGCAAATCTATTCCTTAGGCAGGTTTTATGATATTAACATCCCTTAATGCGACAGTTTCATCATGTACAACAATTGATGCTTATTGGTGTCACACGGTATATTTAACAACATGCTTTCATTTGAACAAATCTAATAATAATTATACATGCGCGGCTCTGCTCCATTATGACAGTTAAGTGTGCATTTTGTTCCCTTAGCATACCTTTCCCAAGTGGATCTGAATTTAGGTTTCTTTTTCATTTGTTTGTTTGCCTATGGACAAAGCGTGTTCTCAATAAAGGAGAGCACGTGTTGCGGATGGGGCCAGACAAAGCACCCCAGGGTTAACAGGCAGGCTAGTTTCAAAGGGATGGAACTGGATTGGTGGTTGGTGTTACTGGGGTAAATTTGATGTTGCCAATTTAGGGGTGGGATCAGAGCTTATTTAAACAAGGTGCACAGCATTTTCCTTTCTCTTTCGCTGTGGGCACCGGATCACATGGAGCACTTCATTGTCTGGTTATATTTCTTTATTTCCTCCTTCTTTTAATCCTCTCTAGTCCCTTAAATAATTTAATCCCCCCCCCTTTTTTTTTTCTGTTCGATTTCCCACCCCACCCCTTACCCTGCCCTGTGGGAAGATTCTCCCTGTATCTGTGGCTTGCCTTTCCCAGTAGGGAGAGAGCCCCCGTTAGTGGCTTTCTTTCACAAAAAGGTTTCCCCCATTTCTCTTGTTGAAATTGTGGGGCTAGTCAGGGCTGTTCCCAGCTTAGCTGGAATCACTTCGTTTATAGTATCCCCGAAGGTTGGCCTTATTTTGAGTGTGTGCAGCGCTGTTGGCCAAATTTTAATCTAGCCTTGGGCGGGAGCACTAATTTGAGTTCCTTTAATATTGCTATGAGACTAAGATTCTCAAGACCAGAGGCAGGGAGGCCTATTCGGCCTGCGCGTAACTTCCAATCCTAAGTCTGCTACAGGTAGCAGTTAATTGTTAAGTGTCTGACACGTGACTCATTCTCTCTATAAGGATGTCCCTGCTTGCAGGCTCAGTTGCTGCTAATGTATATCTGAGGCAGACAGAGGGCGGCAGAGGCTCTCTGTGCCTCCAATGACTATGAGCACTCTGTATATGCTCTGGAACTATGCTGTTTCTGAACAAGTTTATTTTCTTTAAGTTTGTTTTGCCCTGATAGTGGCAACTGCCATTTTGGAGATGAGCCATTGTGGCTTACTGGCTTAAGTGTAGGACTAGGACCTGGGAGACAGGGTTCATATTCCCCTCTTAGCCATTGTTATAACAAAACAAAACAAACTGCTCCTTTTGGGCTATTCTGTTGCTGGGTAGTTCGGCCCATTTGTGATAAAAGAACTTTGGGTTTCTTGAAGGGGTGCTTCCCTCTAAAAGGGCAAGCAGGGGTACCTGGACAAGCTGTGGGCTACCTCAACTCTGATATTTCACTGGAAACATTTATGCCTGGACTAGCAGGTGATCCTAGGGCTTTGCCCTAGAATTCGATGGCCTGGAAGCGTTTCCAGCCTGAATAGTGTCCCCATGTGGTCCATGAAGCATTGGTTTCACCGGTTCCTTACATTGTTTAGTTTTTTGCAGAATATGACAGGGCTTTTGCAGATGCCGCAAGAGCTTGCCTCTCCTGCAGAGGATGTCTTGCGGACGCCCCAGGTGCCTTCTTCCAGAAGGAAGCACCTTTGGAGGCTGTGATCCAGGAGGAGGGCAAAGAAGAGCAGGGATGATGATTCAGACATCACCTTGGACCTCTACAGGGGTCAGGGTGAGGCTGTCCTGGGTCCTTAGGGATCATCCTGGATAGCTCAGCTGGTCAGCGCATAGTGCCGGTAGTGCCTAGGTTGCAGGATTAGTCCCTGTATGGGACAGCTGCATGCTCCTCTATTGCTCTACCTGGACACTTGGGTCCAGTGTTGAGGGCCTTTTGGTGGTTCCCTCACTGCAAGGGATGTAATGGGCGCCACGTTTGCAATATGCAAGTGGGAGAAAGCACCTTTGCGTGCCCGCATTGCAGTTTGCTCTGTGCATTGCAGGGCACAGCGCTGCACGGGTTGCATTTGCATTGCATTGCGTGAGAGATTTGCATTTGCATTGCACAGAGGTTGTGTGCATTGCATGGAGGGTGTGTGTGCATTGCACGGAGGGTGTCGTTGCACTGCACAGAGTGTGTTTTTTGCATTGCACAGAGTGTGTGTGCATTGCACGGAGGGTGTAGTAGCATTGCACGGAGTATGTTGTTGCATTGCACAGAGATGTTTGTGTGTGTGTGCATTGCACGGAGGGTGTTGTTGCATTGCACAGAGTGTGTTTTTTGCATTGCACAGAGTGTGTGTGCATTGCACGTAGTGTGTAGTTGCATCGAACAGAGGGTGTGTGTAGTTGCATTGCATGGAGGGTAGTTGCATTGCATGGAGGGTAGTTGCATTGCATGGAGGGTAGTTGCATTGCATGGAGTGTGTTTTTGCATTGCACGGAGTGCGTAGTTGCATTGCACAGAGTATTTGTGTGTGCATTGCACGGAGTGTGTAGTTGCATTGAACGGAGTGTGTAGTTGTGTTGCACGGAGTGTCTAGTTGCATTGCACGGAGTGTAGTTGCATTGCATGGAGTGTGTGTGCACTGCACGGAGTGTGTTTTGCATTGCACGGAGTGCGTAGTTGCATTGCACAGAGTATTTGTGTGTGCATTGCACGGAGTGTGTAGTTGCATTGAACGGAGTGTGTAGTTGTGTTGCACGGAGTGTCTAGTTGCATTGCACAGAGTGTAGTTGCATTGCATGGAGTGTGTGTGCATTGCATGGAGTGTGTTTTTGCATTGCACAGAGTGCGTAGTTGCATTGCACAGAGTATTTGTGTGTGCATTGCACGGAGTGTGTAGTTGCATTGAACGGAGTGTGTAGTTGTGTTGCACGGAGTGTCTAGTTGCATTGCACGGAGTGTAGTTGCATTGCATGGAGTGTGTGTGCACTGCACGGAGTGTGTTTTGCATTGCACGGAGTGTGTGTCTGAAAAGGAAGCTGGCTCGGCGGCAGTTTTGTTGGGACTTCTTTAGGGGTTCTGGCCAGCGTCGGCCCGTAAAGTTACGTATCATGATGGCAGCACAAGATGCCCCCTGCCCAAGCGGGGGCTGGAAGCTGGCAAGCAATAGCTTAATAGCTTTTGCCCATATTCCCATTTTATTTAGGGATTCAGATGGATATTGTTGCTAAAACATACCACTTGCCTATGGAGAAGCTGTCTGCCTTGAAGGAAGTTATTTTGTAATACTTCCTCTGTAGCAAGTGATGCTTCATCAGATCCGATCTTGCTGGGTCACTTAATTAATCTTGCATGCAGAGTGGTTGCCCCAGGCCGCCCCTTCCCTTCCCACTAGGCCAGGCTGCCTGCGGCCTGAGGTCCCCTTACCTTTGTATACGCTTACCAAGTGAGGTGAAGGCAGATCTCGTGCAATGGTTGCAATTCCTAAATGTGACCTAACTTTCTTGAGTTTTCCCCATTGTAGTAGCAGTTCACATGTGGCCCGAGGAGTTAAGTGAACATTGGATTTGCTTTTGGTCTGATAACCAGGTAGTGGTGAGCGTCTTGGCAAAACAGTCTCCGCCCCTCCGCTCACGCTTTCGAGCTGCACCGCTTCAGGTTTAATATTGTGCTTTCTGCTCTCCTGATTACGGGATCCTCTAATGATGTCGCTGACACTCTATCCCATTTTCAGATGGAGCGCTTCAGATCCTGGGCTCCAGACACTCAGCTACTGCCAGACTTCTCCAGACCACCTGTGGCATTTTGACAACAATTAGTAATTGCAGAGAGTAGCAGCTTCCATTTCCCCTTCTGCTTTTAGCTCTTATGGGAAGTCCTGGATGGATTTCTTAGCCTTAAGCTGGCAGTCTTCGGCCATTCAGATGAACTGGGCCCCATTCTCTGAGCAGATCCTGCAGTATTTGGTCCACCTGCTGCAGATTGGGCGTGCTGTTATAACTATCAGAATTCAGTCCGCTGCAATGTCTGTTATACTGAAGCTTTATTTTTCAGAGACCTTGTATAAAGTTTGTAGTGCGCAGGGCCTTGGAAGGTTGGAATAGGCTCCAACTTCATAGGACAGCGGGCAGGAAGTCGGTTAATTTTACCTATGCAGTATCTGCAACAAGTTAAAACTTGTCTGCTGGTTAAAGATCAAGGCGAGACTCCTTTCAGTATTCCATTGCATTTTGGTGCATTGAGGGTTGGGGAAATGGTGGTTGGAACCGGCACGGGGCTGAGAGTCTGGAGGCTTATTGCTTCAGGACTTTTCCTTATCTGCTTTGGAGCTTGTCATTAGAGTTGGGAACTCTAAAACAGACTTAGTGGGCAGGAGTGCCACAATCAGGCTTCCCGTTACAGGTGAGGAGGGCCCTTGCCCGGTTATGGATACCAGAAATATTTGGCTTTTCATTCCCCTGGGGGCTGGCCCACTCCTAGTGCATGAAAATGGGTTCCCGTTAGCCAGGCATCAATGTGCTTACGTAGTGCACCAGTTATTATGGCCTGCGGCTTGCCTACCGCTGAACACGCCTCATTCCTTCCGAATAGGGCTGCTGCAAAGGCTGCACACTGGGGGCCTGTCAGTAGACAGGATTGTGAATGCGGGTCATTGGAAGTCTGACGCTGACAAGGGTTATATCAGGAAGTGTCACAATGATGTCTGTGCTGATGCCTGTCTGTTATTTCCTTTTTTCATAGGAGCAGCTGTGCACATTTGGGCCACAGCATTGTACACTGGGCTGGCAAGCGCGCTGACGAGTTTGGACTGGGGCGCCATCTCAGTCTTCCAGCTCATGTGAACATATACTGGATGTCCAGATGGGGAATGCTTTGGGAGGAGATCCTTCCTTTGGTGCGGTCGAGTGTGACCTATGCAGGTCCTCCCACAGTGCTGGTGGTACAGCTGGGCGAGAATCCTCCAGCATAAGTTTGCATTCCTGCATGCAAGAGGGCTTGGATTGAGTTGATGGCAGCTCTCCCTGGACTCAAAATAATTTAAGGCATTGGTTCAAGGTGGTCTGGAGGGGGGGTTGGAGCACCTGTCCCCTCCAATGTGCAAAGATATTCCCTTAAAGGAATCCAAGGATTTGCCAGGCTTTTGTTGACCCCTTTCGAGGGGTAGGGCCACGCAAGAGTCCCTGGGAGCATTTGGGGTGAGCTTGAGTCTGATCCTGGTTCATTGCTCCCCCACGCTGTTTACTTGTACTGACGATATGGTGGAGCCCAGTTGTCAGTGCTGCCCTGCTGAGGTCAGGTGCAGCTAGTCGGGAACCAATGCCTAGACAAACTACCACCGAGCAGGCCAGAAAGCATGTTAATATGGCAGTGGAAAATAAAATAAAATAAATAAAGTAAATAAAATAAAATAAAATAACAAATAAAATAAATAAAATAGGTCCTTGCTCTAGGTGGTTCTGTGATATTGCACCCTGCTATTTTATTCAAGGATGTTGCCCTCTTTAGGGCAGATGGGGTGCATCTTTCCCCTATGGGGAACGACACCTGGCTGGATGCGGTTGCTTTGGGATTCATCGCTCCCCCACAATGTTTGCTTGTACTGACGATATGGTGGGGCCCAGTCGTCAGTGCTGCCCTGCTGAGGTCAGGTGCAGCTGGTTGGGAACCAATGCCTGGACAAACTACCACCGAGAAGGCCGGAAAGCATGTTAATAAGACAGTGGAAAATAAAATAAAGTAAAATAAAATAGGTCCTTGCTTCAGGTGGTTCCATGATTTTGCACCCTGTGATTACCTTCAAGGCTGCTGCCCCTTTTAGGGTGCATCTTTCCCTTATAGGGAACGACACCTGGTTGGCTACGGTTGCTTTGGGATTGAAGGAAGGGTTGCATTTGTGAGTGGTTTGGCGGTGAGCTAAGGCTCTGTGGCGGTTAGGCATTGGTTAAAATTGGTTGGTGGAGGGGTGTGGATTGGCTGTGCCTACCCCTCCAATGCTGCTGCTGCACGGGAATTCCGTTAAAGGAATTCAGGGGCTTACCATCCCCCTCGTCCAAACCCTTGGTGCAGGGTGCGGGCCGCGTAAGCTCCTGGGAGCAGGCAGGGATGGTACTGAGGGTCTGAACGGCGCAGCTCCAGTAATCCCTGGGTCCTGTTCCTCCACACTGGCTCCCGCCGGAGTCCGGGAGTCAGTGCTGTCCCCCAAGGCGGGGGGGACAGCTAGTCATAACCAATGCCTAAGCAACCACTCACAATTTGTATGATAATAAAGTTGTGGCCAAAATTATGCCAAAAACCTTAAACAAAAATGATGTGTGAAGTGTGAGTTATTGGGTTAGGGTGTTTTGGGGGACCTCAGCACGCAATTTTCAGAGGCTGGGATGAAAACATTATTTCATTCTTCTGTCAAATATTCCATCACTTCAGGTACTTTACAGTACTGTTTGTTTGTTTGTTTTTCATCTGACAGGGAGAAAATAGTGCTGGTGGTCCGGACAGCTGACAGTTACTCTCCCATCGGCATATAATAATTTTCACTTCTTCTCTGCTTCATCTGTGCCAATATGGAAATAATCAATAACAGCAACAGCTGTGTGTCCGGTTCTTTTAAGCTAACTGTACAATGGTCAGAGGAGAGATAGTTTGATCTATGCAATACTTGTTGCTTTTAAAAGATAAGATGTTATTCTCTGTAAATGCCCAGATGATTTCAATCATCTTTATTCAGTATATGCTAACATGGCAGACCCACTCAGAAATAAGCCCAAATGAATCCGATCTACTCCCAGGTAAGTTAGTTTAGGACTGCAACCTGGTAGATACTGGTTGACAGGATTTCCCTGTAAAATGGCCTTGGACCAGTGCTACTTTTTCTAGAAAAAAAATGGTGCTGGAACTCACCCCGAACACCTCCCTTGTTCTCTTAGAATGGCAATAGCTCACACCTCAAAGATGCAGGACTTGAGTTCTAGTGAATTCTGGTTGTGGAAAACATACTGCCTGGAACACATACTTAAACTTCAAAGTTCAAGAACTCAGGTCTCTTGTTGCATCCCAAGAAGTGGACGTCCCTAAAGTGGTTGTTTGACATTGAGGGGGCAATTGAGATGCCCGGGCATATTCATTATTTTAAATTTTAATCTCTGGTGTGTCAGCCTGCATAGCTGTGCTTGCTCCTCTACAAACACCATCATAACAATGCAATTGGTGACTGACAAAACTAATAAATTAAAGAGAAATGTACACCTGGGTATAATTAAATTAAACATGGGGAGAGTAGTAGAGATTAATGCCGGCAATCAAAGCATGTGCTTTAATCATCTCTACTGTCATGGTAATTTATGGGCAGAGCTCTTCAACAATCTCTTTTACCTAACTTTTAAGGGATATATATGAAGAAGATAATGTTACTGTACTGGTGGTAGGATCTGAGTGCATGGTAATCAATATCTTCTTGATCTCCTTGGGCATTTAGACACTCTGCTAAGCTTATTTAATAAGTCTACCCATATAAGATCCTACAATGCATACATGAAATCACTCAGAATTATCTGAAGTATTTGAAAAAATGGCTGCTATTCTGGTTTACTCTATGACAGAAGAGGTTTATAAACCTCTTTTATTGTAAATACACAATAAAATATGATGTGATCTTCTTCTTCTTCTTCTTCTTCTTCTTCTTCGTCCATGCCCATCTTACTGGTATGTCCCAGCCACTCTGGGCAGCTTCCAAAACTTATAAGCACGCTTCTGGGATGCAATGGAGGAGAGGCATGATGGCAGTGAGGTTGCAGTGGTGCAGACTCACTGGCAGAACCAGTCTGGTGCTTCCACCTCTGCACCTACATTGCTCCAATCTGGTTGCCGCCTTCTCCCTCCACCAGCCTTGTAAGCATAAACAATGCCACTGTCGAGAGCCCAGTTTCGTAGTACAGCATCACTGGCTGCTACACCCAAGGCATTACTGAATTTTCTGAAGTAGTCTGTGGGCTTCAAAAATAGGTAAACCTGGGAAGAGAAAGGTATACATTTCTGGAACTAAATGGAGTGCTGTCGCATATAATAACAACAACAACAAAAACAACATATTATGCTCTGGGTGGAAAGCGTTCTACCAACATTCAGTCTGAAACAGTTTGGACCCCCTGAAAATAGGAGCATTTAAGAAACACACACTTAGTTCTAAGAAACTAGGAGCATTTAAGAAACACACACTAGTTCTAAGACACTGGTGTTGTTTTTAACAACAACAACAACATCCATATCCATCTGACTCCACTGAGTCTTCTCTTCTCTGTGGCTCAGTTGTTCTCCCACAAAGGCTAAGAGCTATTGCACACATTATACAGCAAGCAATTTGGGATTGTTGTCATGTTTTCTCAACACGAGCTTCAGCCACTCCTGTTTTTCAGGGGTGGGGGGGACGGGACATAACAGCATGGTGCACAGGTGTTCACACACCTGTTTGTCATATTCACACTTTACTTTTTTTGGGCACCTAAATGTATTAAATGTGAAAAGACTGTAAGGCACGGCCACAAAAATAATTCTGATTTGAGCAGTTGCCCTGGGGGGTCAGAGTCCAGCAATGATGCAAGGTCCCGTGTGCGAGATGGCTTGGTCAGTCAAACCATCATGCCTAGTTTATTCCCCATAAATATTGGATACAGGAAATAATTATACAGGAAATCAGACTTAGTTGTTTCATATTAGCCAGTGCTATTTTTCCAGAAAAAGAGGTGCCGGAACTCACAGTGAACACCCCCCTCGTTCTGTTTAGAATGGCAATGGTGCCCACCTGAGAGGTGCCAGAGCTGAGTTTTGGTGAGTTCCGACTGAAACATTAGAAGATTTAGGCTGTGTACATGTTGCCATTTGCTCTGGTTCTGTGGCATCCCCACAGCTGGAATTGGAAGCTGAGTGCCCATGATGTTAGCCCCAATCCATATGTAATCCTGTGGTGAGTTTGTGGGTGCTTGAGTCCAAATAAGGCCAACTGATCAATGTTTGAGTAAATCCATTGGATTGTTTGTTTGTTTGTTTGTTTGTTTAATTTTTTGATTGATTGTTTTAAAGGCAGGATGAATTAAATGAATCACAACACAGAATATTTATTTGGGCAACTGTGCATGTACTCACCTATTGCTTCAAGGACTGTCTCTAGCTGTCACAGTACATGTCTTATTTGAGATAAATGACTTAGTAGGAACAGCTACAGAACCATACAAAATAACAGATTATAACACACACACACACACACACACACACACACACACACACATTCATATGCTTCTTCCTAGCTATGTCTGATAGCCTGCAAGGTGTTAGAAATGGGTGGGGTTGTGTGTCCCTCCACCTCCCGAGAAGCTCACAGAAGTCTGGATTTTAAATATATTGAGTTAGTATTGTGAATAGATTATTATCCTACTAGCCCAATTCTACACATGCTTATTTGGAAGTAAGACTCACTGAATTCAGAGGAACTAAATCTCCCCCTCCATTCATTCATTCATTCATTCATTCATTCATTCGCCTTGCATAGGAGAGGTAGTAGGACTGTGTTGCTGGCTTATCTCCAAAATAATGTGGCTTAGCAAGCATGTGTTGATCATGGACATCCAAAGAGGAAGCTTACACATGCACCAGGTGCACCAATGCTAGGGGGCAGAGGTATCATCAGCCCCCCTCAATATTCCTTAGCAGGGGGTTTAGCCCCATAGATAGTGAGGGGACTGAGGAGGCTGAACTGCCAAGCTGAGTGCTGTGTGGCATCAAAGGCAGGCTCCTCCGGACAATGCCCCTTCTCCCGATGACATATCTTTGTGATGTCACAGGCACACACCGCACCACTGCCCTCAATCTTTGCCCAAGGCAGTGCCTCTGACATGTATACCTCCAAACTTAAAAGCTCCCCCCCCCCCCACTTCAGATGCCCAAACTCAATGCATGCTGGCCTCTGCAAAACTGAAAGCAAGGCAAAGTGTCCATTGTTTCACTCTCCACAGCCAGGACATGCCTCACGTTGAACAAAATACTCCAGGCATGCCACGATGAAATCCCACACCATTATTTTCCTAACCTTATCGAGAGCTAAGAGGACTAGGCTTTCACTTCCATGTCTTCTGTGTCAATATCCCACAAGATCTGGGAATCCTGGATCCTGTGATGCCTTGGGGGAAGGTGCTCTCAGAAGAAGTCCTTTAGCCATCATGAAAGCTCATGGAGCTGCACTGCAAAAAAGGAGACCCTATGTTATCTCCCCCCACCCCAAAAGCATCCCCACATACCATGGGACAGCTGGAAATCAGCTGAGTCTTTACAATAGCTTTCACACTCCTGTGAAAGAGTAGGGGTGGGGAACCTTATTCAGTGCAAGTGACCAGGGTCAGCTCATCCATGAGTTGAGGTAAGGCAACTGGCTCAGGTGGCGGGGACCACTGGGGCAGCCGAGTCCAAAGTTGAATTTTCTTTCTCCCCCATTCGGGTTCCTGATGTAGATCTTCCCTGATCCCTTTCTTCCCTGGTGGGCAGGGGAGCCATTTTGAGGTCCGTCTTTGGTGTTGAAATGTCTTGGGCAAGGGACATATCATCTTCAAAGCAACCTCCAAGAGGCTACATGATGGATGGGGCACAAATGCAAAAGTGGGTGGAACAACAACAGCAAAAGTATGTTAATGAACTCCGTTATACTTCTCTATCTTCCACTCAGGCAAGCAAGAAACATTATTTTTGAGTTTCAGGATTTACCATATTCCAGCCAAAAAGGGTTCAAAGTAGGGCTGGTGGGGTATGTGGCCTGTGGAGAAGAGGTGTCATGTAGGGAGAGTCCTGGGGGCTAAAATAGAAAGGTTTGGAGAGTTGCATCTGACTCAAGGCCTGAGATTTCACATTTCTGTGTTAAAATAACAAGCAAACAAACAAACAACTGTTTGCCCACTCTGATTAAAAATAAATAAATAAATAAATACTTTGGGTTCACGTTTTAAGCTCACTTAAATCACAGCATCACAGGACTAAAATGCCTCCTGCTGCCCCGATGCTAAGCACATTTACTTGAGAATAAACACCATTTGGCTGCAAGGAAAGGATAATAAAGTAAAGCCAATAAAAAGGAGCATCTGGAACAATGTAGCTGCCCGTCTGGCTACCCCCTGACTATAGATCGTGTTTGGGGGAAAAAGGAGGAAGAAAGGATGGTGCAGTGACCTGTGCCTGCACCGGTGGGCTCCAGGATGCCAGCTTTTGGTCAGGTACTGCTGATCCAGTTTGCTACTGCCCTCATCTTCTGCCCCTCTCTGAGTCATTATCTGGGGTCCCTGGACTTCAGACCTCCTGAGTTCCAGCCCTAGCTGCACCCCTGCCCACTACGAGCACCTTCCTGCCTCAGCAGCTCATCCTGGTGTTGAATTATAAACAGCTCTTTGACGTAAAGGTCCAGAAGAAAGTGGATTTGATGCTCTTCATTAAGCCTTTTATTGCTGGACTGAGAGAAGTAAAATAAAACGAGAACCATTGCAATGAGAACCATATACATTAAATAGCAGCATTATCCCGTGGCCTAACAAGCAAAACAAAGCACTAACGTATTTGTTCAGCTAGAGATTGATCTCCGAGCCTATCGCCAAAGGAGATTATGCTTTTCGTAATAAACAAAGTAAACAGATATATGGAAGTGGTTGTAATGCAAAGCTGTATTTTATTCCATGTAATCTTGCTCCTTGCCATCTCATTTGGAGAAAATGGTTCCGTTTTCTGTGATTCCGAAAGGTAGGCTTCCAGGCATCCAGTGCCCTCACCCTGTGGTGGGAAAAGGCAGAGGAGAGAACAGGAGTAATACAAAAGCACACAATGAGGAAAGATGAAACTGGCTGTTTCGTTAAGCTGGTTGTTTCAGCTGTTCCTGAAAACAGGAACTTGGTCTGGCAGGCTGGGTCAAAAGGTGTTATTCTGGGATGATCATTTTTTGTTAAAAGAACACATCTGTTCTCAACAGGTCACAGCTCAGTGGTAGAGTACATGTTTCGCATTAAGAATGGCCAGGTTCAATCCTGGGCATCGCCAAGTTAAAAGGAACAGGTATTAGGTGAGACCTTGGAGAGCTGCAGCCAGTCAGAATAGATAATGTTGCTCAAGATGTCTTGTTTATAAGGCAGCTTCCCCTGTTCAATGTAGTGTTTCTGAGTAGTACCTTGTGTGGAAATGCTGCAATGCTTTTGCCCAGACAAATAGAGGGAAGTTTATGAGGGGTAGGAGTCGGTCTTGCTTAGCTGCTTGTGATGCATGCATTACAATAAGAAATATATTTTCATAGAAAGCCTCTCCTCCTTACCGAGGGGAGGAGTTGTGAGCAGGAGCGGTTTCCCACGTTGGCAGGGGGCATTCCAGCCCCCGCCCAGCTGCCTGGCTGCCGTGCCACGCCCCCAGGTAGCCAACCAACCAGGTGGAGGCTTGGGGGCGGGGTTTTGCCACTCAAACATGGCCGCGACAGCACTTCCCTTTCATTCGCTGCTGGTTTTTGTTGGATCACCCACCCACCCTCTCTTTAGTTCACTGCTTGGTTCTTGAAATTGCTATGGACCTGTGGTTGGTCACCTTGGTTGTACAAGGGTCCTGGTAGGAATTTTTATTCAACTGGCAAATTGGCACTGGCCACTTGGTTTTCCGCCTACCTCGTAGCAAATCGTCACAACTTTTATGTATTTGTGGTTAGGCATTGGAATATGTTTGTGTATTGGAGGGCAGGGTGTGGCCATCCCCTACCCCTCCACTTTATGGCTATTCCAGTAAAGGAATCCGGCGGTTGTGGATCCTGTCCGACGCCCTTGCTGGTGGTTAGGGCCATGGCACGACCCCTGGTTACATCAGGGAGAGCTTTCAGTTGTATTTGAATCAACAGGCTCCTCCCACTGGCGGTTAACCCTTGTTACACTCACTCCTTCCTGAGGGGGTGGAGTCATGCTCTGTTGTTTTATCCAATGCCTAAGCCAATACCTCTCACATGCTGTAATCAATAAAGTTGTGGCCTTTTTTAGCCCTTTAACCTAATATACTGTCTCCATGTGTCTTTCTTATCCCCAAGCGGGTGGCGGGTCCTTGAATCACAATAAGGTGTTGCTGTGATACACATAAGTTTGATTAGCTAAAGAAAGATACAGTAAAAAGAGGGCGCTGGAGCCTGATACTGCATTACCTGGAGCAACGCAAATGTTGCACCCATCAGACACTTGCCTTAAAAACTATCCAACAAAAACCTGTCTCTTATCCATAGGGATTTTGTCAACAATTACTTCACTTTTTATCACTTTTTGAATGCAGTTTATTTGATCATCAATTGTTGGAGATTTGTGGGTTTGGGAGGAAGATTGGGGGAAGGGGTTCCACAGCAGAATATTTTTGGTGAGTATGATCAACAATGCAAGTTCTAGGACATGGTTGTTGATTACTGATAGAGATTTCTGCACTTTAGACTGCAGATAACTTTGAAAGCTATGCTGCTTCATCATTTCAGACCTGATGACCCCCAGGTGCCTGCAAAAAGACCTTCTTGAGCAATTGTATATAGCAGCAAAACTGTGAATTGCACATCAATGGAGAAAGCCTCACAAACTTTGATAAAGTTTGGGAGATTGTAGGCAGCAAGTACAGTAAGTAGGGAATTTCAATTCTCCAGTTCTGAAAACTCACTTTTAACAAGCTAGTATTAATCAGTCACTCTTGGCTATCAATAATTGCTTAAGCTGTTTTGTTTTAAATGTTGTGGCTTAAGAATTAAACCCAAATGCCATGCACATTTTTCTCATGGGAAAAAAAGCTTGGACGAGAGCAATGGATTTGCACTTTGTTTGTTTTAGATATGGGAATCTTGAAGGACCAAAAGAAAGTAATGCATACAGTAAAGGTAAAGGTAAAGGGACCCCTGACCATTAGGTCCCAGTTAGCCCACACAGTACGTAATTGTTCATGCATTTCTATGATGGTTATTTTGAAATTATTCCAGTGACAAGAGCTTTAGCCATTCTACAAATAACTCTATGGGTGCTGTGTTTCGGAAGCCAAAGTAAACCAGGCAGAGTAATTGTCCTTGCTAGGATTTTTGGACTGTGGGAACGCCGCCCCCCCCCCCCGGCAATCTTAAAAATGTACAATTCTTTTTCAAATTAAAATGTCAGAGGGGGGGAATGAATGGAACAACCCTTTCAAGTAAATCCACCCCTCTCTTTTCCGAAACTCATTGTCTCTCTTTCAGTTTCTCATTATTGCAAAACGCCTTTGAAGTCAATAGAGAGCTTCACACAATTGTCTTTGGAAGCATTGCTTTTTGGAATATTCAGCAGAGGGCAGTAAAAGACAACATTGCCCAGCTGTTTGAATAGGCCAGGTCATGCAGATGGCTGCATGTGCAATGATGCAATGCTTATCTCCTAGGGTTGGGGGTTGAGAATTTCCACTGCACTGCACCATCTACAGCTTGCAAGAAGAGCTACCCTAAGCCCTGTTCTCTCTTTGCTACTTTGTTCTACCAAGTAACATCCACCCCCATTTTGATCCATTCACTCTCTCACTGGGTACCTATGACTTGCAGGTCTGCCTTCAACTCCTTCCTGACCAACGAGGTTGCTTAATTCTGTGGTTTTGGTTTTGGTTTTCTGCTTCTGAAACCTCTCTCCTTCCTGCTGTCTTGGGACCCTGCCCCTGTTTCCTTTGCATTCCGAGTTCCTTCAGTCTATCTGCTCAAGCAATTGAACATGTCCTCTGGCTACAAGATGCCAACCAATGCCTAGCAGGGCTGGGTGATGTCTGGTTTTCAACATCATATCCCCAGCTAAACATTGTGATATACCAGTATATCACAATGTCTGAAATAAGGATGGAGCTATGTAGAGGCGTTGGCTGGCTTCATGGTTTTCCCCGCATTGTGTTTTTTGCATAGCAAACACACACAAATATTGCCAGGTCAAAGAATATGGACATCAAACTGGTTTTGGATGATATATCACCCAGCCCTAATGCTCAGTGAGCTTATTTTTAGGTATGCCTACAGTTCTACTTGTTTATTTAAAGTATCTCATATACATCACCGCATCAATTCTTATTAGCCAACCTTAAAGGGTTTTTGCGTTAATGTATCTGTAGATGCAGATTTGGGGTAGGAGGGATGAACTAAAGCATAGTTTTCCCTGGCGTATGTGTGTACCCCATCCCAAATTAAGGCTCGGCTTTAATTACTTTTTTTATCAAGGATGCTATAATTTCTCTGGCTATCTTATTCACATTGGGGACGGCCATGATTTAGTGCTAGAACATTTGTTGCGTGGCGATACCCGCCCCCTCCCACAGATGGAATAAATAAAGACACTGGACACCAGAATTTAGGTTAATGGGGGAAAATTGGCCACAACTTTATTGATTATAGGTAAGAGCGGTATTGGCCTTAGGCATTGGCCCTAACAGACTATCCGGTCTAACCGGGAAGGGTTAAGCACAAACAGGGGGAGCCCCCGATATGCACATCCCTAGGCGCTCCCCAAGGGGTTACCGCTCGGAAGCGCGCTTTAGGCCCTAGCCTCCGTAGGTTTCGGACGAGGCGACGCCCCCCGGAGTCCTTTAACGAACTACCCTTCAAGAATTGGGGGAGGTGATGGTGATCCTCCCCCCCCGACCTCATTTGCATAACAATACCCCGGCCAATGCCTAACCACCAAAACCAAGGAGTTGTAACGTTTTGCTACGAGGTAGGCGAAAAAACCAAGTGGCTTCAAAATTCAGCCAATTAGCCAAATGGAAAAACTCCTACCAGGCCCCTTGCGGCGACCAGCCGAAGCCCATAGCAAAGTCCGAATACACACCTAAAGGGTGGGTGGGTGGGAAACTGCGGCTGCTGCAGAGGAGGAAAAGGGGTTGACCTTAAGTGCCCTCAGGTGGGCCCACCCCCAGCACCAGCCCATTGGCTGGCGCTGCCGGAAATGAATACTAATGGGGATCCCTGAGTCCTGCGGGGCTGGCGCCAGCCCCGCAAAAATGTGGATGGGGGCGTGAGCCCGCAACCCCCCCCTCCTTAGTTCGGGAGTGGCTTTTCACATGCAGGTTCAATTCCAGGCTCAATCTCAGCACTTCCACGTAGGGCTGGGGCAGAACCACACCTGAAACTGTGGAGAGCTGGTTCTGGTCAATGTTTCCAACACTGAGCTAGATGGATCATTGGTCTGACGTGATCTAAGGTCTGTGTGTGTGATCCATGCTGAAAGTGCCCTAAGGCTGCAATCCTATAATTCTTTACACAGGAGTAAACCCTACTGAGTTCAGTGATATCTACTTCTGAGTAGACCTGTATAGGATTTGTGCTGTGAGAAGCTCAATGTTTTTTCTGCTTGGATTTTTATGACCATTCTTTCTAGTACTATGATCAGTCAACCACATAAGCAATTCTTCTCCTTCCTGACACCCTTTAAGACATTTGAAAACTATCTAATCTGAGCAGACTTCCAAAAGGAAGATCTCTTGTGTAAGTACTAGCATGTTCAACTTTATGAATATTTTACCATTTACTCTTGTTTAAACTGAACTTAGATGATGTACTTCTGACACTGACAGACTCAGAAATTCATTTGACTAACAAATGCCCACGGCGGCCAGGTACCATGGCACAGGGATACTTTTGAAATGGAAAACTTATTAGTGAATATATCTGCATCTATACAAGATTACTTTTAAAAAAAAACATTGGGGTGGGTTGCAATTTGACTTGCACACCTCCCAAAAGTCTTTTGTCTAAGGTTTTTGAACTAATAAAAATAATATTTCTAACATCTCCTTTTGAAGTAATAAATGATATTCCAAACATTTTCATTTGATACACTATATTGATACTGTGAGAGGATTGCAATATGGTGCTATGGGAATAGTTCCACCAGAGCAAGCATTTTAAATTGCAAGATGAAATTATGCCCCCTCTTCTTCCCCTGTGCACTTTCCTGGGGGCTCCCCCAATCTCCCCAAGAGCCAATTTAAAGGGGTAAAGGGGCATGTGTGGCAGAAGGAGATACAGGGAAAGCCCCATTGCACTGCAGAAGTCCTTGAGTGGGTTTCCACTAGTTAGCTGAATCTGGCCTTATAACTTCTGCCTCCTCAAGGCATGGTTTATGATTTTCAACAATTCCCCTTATCTGCTGCAGCCTTTGTACCACAAAAAACGACATATTCCACCTGCTGCTCATCCCCAACATCTCATGCTCTGAGGTTTACAATCTCTAAATATGGAGCTTCCATTCTGAGCTTTTCTAACTACTGGCTACTGATAGACCTATCATTCATGAAGAACATTTTTTCTCAGTAGATCCAGAATCTAAGGCCTTTTGTGTTGAACTTACTCAGTTTTTGCTAACCTGTTCCCTTGAGCCATGAGGCTAACTGGGAAAGAAAACATCACAGTCCCCTACTACATACTTCTGAAAGAAAAATTATCTAGCATATTATTTCAACTGAGCCGTTCCTAACTTTCATTACTTTGGAAAATGTTATTTGTATGCCATTGTTCTTGAGGATTAAAAAAAAAAAGTGATGTCATGCTAAGCTGAAACCTGAACAGCATCTGATTCTTTGCCAAATACTTGGAGAGAGAATGCTGACTCTTAAGAATATCTATCATTCATGAACACTTTGCTTGACAGTAGGGGAGAAGGGAAAACTAATGACCAGATGTATCTTTCTACATAAAACTGGAGAAAACCATATCTTTTCTCCACTTTTGCTTTGCAATTTGTGTTTAACAAATGCCATTCTAACTTACTAACATTGGTAGGGAGGTGACTTTGTTAGAATTCAGCAAACAATAGTGCCATCCCCCCAAATGTTAAATCCATAAATAGATAAGCTTAAAATGTAGTGCAGAGAGAGAGAGAGAGAGAAAAGATAGATGCCTAGATAGATAGGAAAAGGCACACACATTCATGCACACCCCAAACACAGAGAAATAAACCACAGAAATGTAACAAAATACATTGCACTGAAATGACTAATTCCACAGTACAGACTTGAAAGCATATTCTTTCCATCACATTAGAAGCGTATTCTGCCCTTGAAAACTCTTTTGAAACTTGGCCAAGGAAATAAAAAAGATGCTTTCTTCATAACCTTTGTCTTATTGTTCAGATTTTCTTTCTTCCTTATGTTGCAGTTACAGATCTAGAGGTGTTTTAAGTTTCCAAAGAACCACTTAGCAATTTTACTGTATGGCACACCAAGGGAATCATTAATTTAAAAGTTATTCATTCCAGGTTGCTTTTTTTATGAACATATCCTATAGGGTATTCCCAGTGTTCTGTGTGTGTAAAGGAGGTTTCTGATGTTCCTTTATGGCACTCTGCTCACATTATGAGGAGCAGCCAGAAAACAGACACAGGTGGACATCTTTGTAGCAAGAGAATTGAAACCTGCATTTTGTAATTGGCTTTCTCTACCACCTTACTCCGTGCTATTGAAAGGACATCTCTGAGCATGTTAAGTGCTGTACTAGGCATTTAATGGAGTGCTCCAATTACCACTTCATCAATCCACATCATTTCAGGGGGGCAAAAAGAGTGCACATCGACTGAAAATTAGCCTCAGCTGCAAGAGTGAGCAGATGCACTTTGGTGTGGCGATTTGCATATTTTCACTTATTTATTTATTGCAAAGAACAGCACCATGACTAACATCTAAGGATCAGTGTTGGGAACTAACTATAGCTGCTACACAGTAATCAAAGGGAAATGACCACAATTCAATGGTAGATTGTCCACTTAGTGTGCCCAGGGTAAATTTCCACTTGGGGCTGGGAATGGCCAACTGTCTGATAACCTAGACAGCCACTGTTAGTTAGTGTAGACCATTGTTTCCCAGCCTTGGGTCTCCAGCTGTTTTTGGACAACAACTCCCATCATCCCTAGTTAGCAAGGTCAGGGATGATGGGAATTGTAGTCTGAAAATAGCTAGAGACCCAAGGTTGGGAAACACTGGTGTAGACAAGGCTAAGCTAAATGGACCTTATACTTGATCAGTATGAGGCAAATTCTGTGTTTCTAATGTGAGAAGGGGGAACTCTGTCCTACTGGTAACCATCAGGAACTAGGAGTGGAGTCAGGGGACAACTCACGTCACTAGCATGTAAGTGCATTGCTGTTGATTGGCTAGGAGCTCCTGACATGAGTGTAGAATGCTGATGTCATGGAGACTGCCAGCCAATGACCTACCACTTGCCTGGTGCCTGCGTGATGCTGACTGAGCCATTTGCATCACTATATCCTTGTGGATGCTGGCGAGGACATGCTTTCTTCTTCTTCCTCAATCACTCCATGTTAGTCGAGGTGATTTCAAACAGCAAAACAGTCACAATCGCATAGCCGGATTTGTTTAGCTTTGTAGTGCACCATATAGCAGGCATGCCTCTGCTATGTGAATGTCATTTTATTTATTCCCTAAGAAATTTAAAATCCATTGCAGCAGCTATAGCTCTGTCACTAGAGAGGAAATGTTTGCTTACTTCAGTACCCTGCAAGCATGACTTTTGCTGGTCCTTGAGCTTGATGGTAGAGCACATAAGTCTTCTGAAAGTGACTCTGATACATTGATTTATGAAAATGTTGCAGAAATAAAACAAGTAAGAAGAACAATGGGGTGACTAAAGGGATGATGCACAGCTGTGCAAACATAGGAAGACAAGCCAAATATCTGCACCATGTGCTGAAGCTAACAATCTTTCAAGTTCTTTTTTAAAAAAGAAAGAAATGAAAATATACAAGGCTTCATTGCCCGAGTTTCATTCAAGGCTGTTGAGCACCAAAGTAAGGACAAATGTGGCTGAATTCTTGAAAAGATAGAGATAGCCATTATCTTTTCACCAGGTTCAACTTAACTCTTAAAATCAAATTTTTATGTAGTGGCACTTATGTAGCCATGATTTTATACAAAGAGCATGAAATGCCAACATTTCAAGACACACTTAGGCTTTGCTTTATTTTTTTTAACAAAAAACATAGGGATGTTGACATAAAATTTAGATGTAATTGACACCATCCAAAGAAAACCCTAAGACTGATTGAAATCAATGGAACTTAAAGCATAACTATGCATGTATACAGGGACTTCAATGGGAGTTGCTTCTACTTTGGCATGCACATAATTTTGGCCATTAATGCCACCATTGGTGTACACACCAAGCTCAATACACAAACATCTCATTTTTTTTATTATAGTGATTTATTAATGCTCTGCGCTTTTTACACAGTATTCCTTCAGTCAGCCACACAACAGCAAGCTCCACATGAGAAGTGAAGCTCCCTGAGACGCTCCATAATCATGATTTGCCAGTGGAACTTCAGGAAATCGTGCATCGGATTTCAGCCCAAATAATGAATGAAGTGAATATTCGTGTACATCAGTGCCATGAGAAGACCTGTCGTCTTGTTTCATGGTGATAATTCCTGTTTTATAAATGGAATGAGGATAATAAATGTTTGGGAAAGAAGAATTATTATCTTTTACCGCTGACAACTTGCGAAACAGAAAGTATGCTGCCTATGTTTGACAACATTCACATGAAAACATTTCTTTAAAACAAAATTACTCAAACCTCCACTTCTAGGTCACGCTCAGAGGGCTCGGTGTTGGGTGCTGCTTCAAATTGTTCATCTTCCTTCATTGGTGAACTTCCAAAGCCTCAGACTGATCATGTGGGTTCGTCTGTCTGCTACAAATAGTGTGTCAGCTGGGTTCCATTGCTGACAGAGGGGGCGAGTGTGGAGACAGGTGGAGGTAATTAGGCAGGAATGTGGAAGGGGGGAGGAGCAGCCAATTTGCAGTAGAGTTGTTGGGAAACCCTTATGCCCCTCACGGAGCAACAAATCCCAGAGCTCCCTGGGAAGAAGGACTGATAGTTAAACCACTCTGGGGTTGGTAGCTCTGTGAGGGGAATAGGGGTCTCCTCACAACTTTCAGCACCCTGGACAGCTCCCAGAATTTGAAGGAAGACATGGCTGTTCAAATTGTTATCATAGCACTTTAAATGTACATGTGAATGTGGCCATATGGAGCACTAGTACAGTGGTATCACAAGGAATAACAGCTGTGCAAAGGCTCTCCTTTCTCCATCTGATTGCTACTGTGTGCAGAGAAATGCCTGAAGAGGGCTAAATAGGTCACCCTATCCAGGAAAGAAAGGTTTGCCTGACCAGGAACACTATTCAAGAATGCTGCAAGTCATGTTGAGTAGTTGTTGTGATTGCTGGTAGTTATGAAGTGTTTCCAGTAAGTGAAAAGGCATATGAGGCATTGTTGTTTCTTTATTTCCCAAGTACTACCCAGGAACCCCTTGAAAGTTGCAGCAAAGTGGTGAGCAGAGAATTGGTTAAACTGAACTTGCTGAGTGAGGGAACGAGGCTGCCACAGAAGCCTTTCCATCTCTTACGCAAGAGATGACTTATGATATATATCTTTCAGAGTGAGACCCTGTGATGGAATTCATGATTCAAAGCAAAACACTCAGCAGACAGTATGCACACTATTTACTGGAGGTAATGAGATTGAGCAGGAGTATATGTGAGCACAGTGTCAGTCGGTATAACACTGAAAAAAGGTTGTTCGGTGTTTTATTACTATCTAGGATGTTTGTGTGGTGGTTTTTTTTTTTTTTTTTGAAAAGCAGAAATTGCAATCTCTGTAAAGAGCCCTTCTGGACAAAGAGTCATCCTTTATTTTTCCTGGAGAAGAAGTACCGTACTTTTCCTTCTATAGGACATCCCCATGTATAAGACGACCCCTATTTTGGGGGCCTCAAAGTTTAGAAAATAGGGTGGATTGAATTTTGGGGGAGGATTATTGGGGGGGGGGATGCCAAACATCGCTCACCTGCCAGAAAGCAGCACATAACTGCTTGCATCGCTTACAATTGCCACTTCCAATCTTGGGCTTGTGCTTCATTCCAGCAGGTGAGCGATTTTTGGCATTTGCTGCTTGATGGGGGGGGGGATGCCAAAAATTGCTCACCTGCCGCAACGCAGCACACAGTCGCTCGCATCGCAGCTGCGCAATCACTGCCATTAGCCCTCCTGATTCCGCTGCGGCAGCCAAGAGACAGCTGCCCTTGCCACAGCAAGCAGGAGCGTGATTGGCGACCGCTGGTGGTGATCAGGCATCTGGTAGGTGGTTTCCGTCTTATACATGGAAAAATATGGTAATTTAGTTTGATGTAAAAAAACAAAGGTACGCAGGTGGCGCTGTGAGTTAAACCACAGAGCCTAGGACTTGCCGATCAGAAGGTCGGTGGTTCGAATCCCCGCAACAGGGTGAGCTCCCGTTGCTCAGTCCCTGCTCCTGTCAACCTAGCAGTTCGAAAGCACATCAAAGTGCAAGTAGATAAATAGGTACCGCTCCAGTGGGAAGGTAAACGTCGTTTCCATGTGCTGCTCTGGTTCACCAGAAGCGGCTTAGTCATGCTGGCCACACGATCCGGAAGCTGTACGCCGGTTCCCTCTGCCAATAAAGCGAGATGAGCGCCGCAACCCCCAGAGTCGACCATGACTGGACCTAATGGTCAGGGGTCCCTTTACTAAAAAAACAAAACAAAAAACAAAAACTGTTGTGGGATGCCATGGACTTGAATTTATGTCTCGTGGTTTGTGGCTAGGACCTAATCTCAATTGAATGAGGTTGTTATCACTTTCAAAGGCCTACATAGACTGAGACAACAGGCAGAAATTAGGGCAGAAATCATGGACCATCAGAGTATCATTTAGTAAGCATTGTGGCGTTTGCCCTCATAGGTGTGTGACATCATACTGGGTCATAAGGAAAGGGTTAACTAAGTGTAAAATGATTAACCAATAGGAACCCAAGGGGAGGAGTTAGACTTAGAGTTGTTAAGAAGTCAGTCTGGAGTTAGAGAAGAGAGAGGGAGGATAAGTCTGTGGGTTGGGCTAGTTTGATGTGAGAGAGTGAGAGAATCTGTTAAAAGGAGTCAGTTAAACAGTTGGGATAATCAGTCAGAAGGTATAGGCCGGTAGCGAAACTAAGGTTAAGAAACTGACAAGAAAAATTATCTGAAACCATAAACTTGTTAATGCTTATAAAATAAAGTTGTTTATTTGATTTAATGTTAACAACTGTCTGGACTCAGTGTGTACCCGAGAGAAACGGGTTGGTGGCAGTGGGGAAGCGATCACAATGGTGGCACAGGGATCAATAGACTGTCAAACGTCTGGGGACCCTGTGCGATCGCCACAAGCATATTGCTGGTTTCATTTGTAGGCTTGCAGTAAAAAGTTCAACAGCAAGTTACTTTTAACCTTTCTAATTTAAAGAAAGCAGTTAATCAATTCATTAATTGCTTCCCTTATCATTTCCTTTTTTTTTAAAGGCTACTTGAAAAGCTTACATTTGTCAGCTCCCTAATTGTCTCCTATGCTGTTCTTTAGCAGTGCTTATTCATTTCCAACCTTAACTAAATATTGCCCCCATTATTTTAATATGAATAATAAATCACAACTATCATTTATTTAGAGTAAGTTAAAGTGGTCAACATGTCTTGGCTGAGTTTTATTGTGCATAAGTGTATTTACCAATGATCCAAGCTCAGTCAAACAGATTTCACTTCCCCATAAAAAGCCAAGGGAACACAAAAATAAAGTATATGCGTGATTTCTCCCTCCCCCTACTGCCACTGTTAGATCTAATATTGACTTTTTAAAAGTGGTTTATCTAGCAGGTTGGGTGGTGGTAGTGTCTAATGCACCTAAGCTGGACAAGGACAGGGTTTAGAGCAATTCCTCTTGTGTTATTGTTAGGTTATTTTGTAGGATTGTAATTTAAAAGCTTATCTCAAGAAAACACAAAAAGGTAACAGTGGGGTTGAACTGCTAGCATTAGCACTGCTCCCTTTGCCCCCCCCCATCCCCATCACCCTCCAACTTGTGGAAGGTTTACCACACATTGTAGAACAGGCATGTGTACCAACCACACAATTTAGTTTCGAACTCTGATTTAACACTTCAGAAAACAGTTTAATTTGGTCCTAAGTACTTTGGAGAATGTCTAATGCATGCATGCATACATGCATACATAATTATTATTTGTATGCTGTCTTTCCACAGTTTAAACCATGCTCAAGATGGCTTAACAACATGAAAAAATACATAACTGCAACATAACAAAATTAGTCATCAACAATAAATAGAACATTAAAAAATACACAATCAAACCGAACCATTTCCACATACTCACAAGATCTAAAATAAAGATATAAAAAATCAGCAGCAACAAACCCTCCAAAAAGCTCACCAGTCCAAGATTCTGTTCAGCAGCCTCCCAGGCCACTTCAAAAAAGGACTGCAAGGCCAGGAGCAGTTCTTCCAAGACTCACAGCCAAGATGGTCTTTGGCTTCTTCAATGTCCTGCTCCCCTAGGTTCTTCTGGGAGGAGAGGTAGTGCACAAATTGAATGAATGAATGAATGAATGAATGAATGAATGAAATAGTGTCTGATACCACATCCCAGTTCAGAAAGGCAAAACTTAGTGCCTCTCCTATTCATGGGGAAATGAAAAGCAAAGCAAAAATGCAATTGTAGCTATTTTTTTCTTTTATTGCAAAAACACATGAAATTTGCAGGCTTGCTAACACCTTCTAAGATGATAAGTCCTGCCCAATTTTAGAAGGATAGATGCAGTGATTTTCCGGCAAGGTAGGCTTTACAGTTTGGGTGTGGTTACAAAAAGGGATCTTCACTATTGTTTTGTGAGCAATTCATCTGAAAATATTATATATATGAGAGGAAACACTACATAAGAAACCTGCAAAATTTCAGAAGGATGAATGCAAAAGGTTTTTAAATGCTAGGTGCATTAGTTTACCTGTTGGAGAGAGAGAAAAAACTTTTGAGGAGGGGGGGAGAATTAAAATATATTTACTTCCATTCCCGGGGTTTTGATTTCTGGGAACCATCATGAAGACAAAAGGTTGCAGCAGCAGTTACAAACTGTGTGACAATGGCAGTCCTGGGTCTAGTGGATGGGCAAGAGGGCGTACATGCCCTGGGTGGCAGGTTAGAGGGGCAACAAACAATGTTCCCCACCCAACACCACCAAAAAAGTCTTCCTCTCCTTCATGTTCCCTAACACTGCAAGACGGAAGCCTCTGCAGCGTTCCTTTTTTGAGAGGTATGGGATGGATGAATCTCTAGGCTTCCTCCTCTTCCTCTTCCTCCTGGTGGTGGCTGTAGTAGTGGTGGTGGAATTAAGAGAAGACAGTCCTTACCTCCCCTTCACCATCTATTCACCACTGGTGGAGCTGCTACCTGGGCCATGGAGCCTTGCCACAGCAGATAGCTCTGCTGGGCCAAATGGAGTTGGCTGAAAGCACATCGAGTTCACTGCAGAGGTGACCTGGAGGAGGGAAAAGAGAGAGGAGGTGCTTACGCGAACCAGAGAACCGCCTTCTTCTTCTACCTTGTCTGGGGGGGTTGACAAAATGGCCCTCTGCCTCCCCCCCCCAGCTGTTTTGAGTGGTCGAGGGATCTAGCCTCTTTTTTTCCGGTGGAACCAAGGCACTCTCCACCTCTTCTTCCTCCCCTTTCCTATCATGCGCTTTCCCTCTAAACGGCTCAAACTTCGGGTTTTGGGAGACCCTTTTTCTATTAGCCCTTCCCCCCCCCTTCTACATCCTGTTCTCTCTTACTTTCAGAATCGCCAGGCTGCATTCCTGAGCGAGGTAAGTTTACCTCATTTTCACTGTGTAAAGGAGTCAGATTCCTACTAATTTCTGGTTCTCCCCCCTCTCCTTCGGATTCTGCTCCGTCTGTCAGAAAGGGAACATCTCTGACATACTTGGTGTGTGTGTGTGTGTGTGTGTGTGGCAGGGGAGAGGGACTGACTAGCTGGGCTGCACATGGCCACGGGGTGCACTGCACCATTCCCACCTCCTC
Organism: Podarcis tiliguerta; assembly: GCF_965153285.1. NCBI lineage: Eukaryota > Metazoa > Chordata > Lepidosauria > Squamata > Lacertidae > Podarcis > Podarcis tiliguerta. The sequence goes on from NC_139550.1 coordinate 18,839,510, forward strand.
AGGGGGCACTGGGAAGGCAGGAGAGGAAAAGGAATTTTGTTATTATTCATTGAACTGGGGGGCAGCTAAGCCTTGAGTCTTGTGGATGACTTCTTCACTCACAGTTGTTGCCTCGTTCCTTCTCTCTCTCTCTCCCTTGTTCCCTAGCACACCCACTAGAGAATGTAAGCCCCCGGAGGTGCAGCAGGGGATTTCTGTGCATTTTTCTTAGTCCTTCACAATGTACATCAATCAAGAACATGAGAAATATTTCCTTTCCTTTGCACACACTCCTGCACTGTCGGGAGGCACAAACATGCATCAGAGGGGGGCACTGGATGGTGGCTAAAGATGTGGCCCCTATAGTCTCTGTGTCGCAAGATCCGCTTGGCCAAGCTGATAAAGCTCATTTTTTCCCCCAAGCCTTCAGAATTGCCTCCCGACGTGTTTAACGACCTCGAGCCTTTGATGAGGCTCCAAGGCCCATTTTTATCCAGCAGAGTTCCCAGCACAGGGAAGAGACGAGAGGTCTGGGCTACATTGTAAAGAGTTTTATTTCTAAGCTACGCAGACAGAAAAGACAACCTCTCTCTATGAAAGCAGAGAGCAACCAAACAACGGAACAAAGGAACAAAGGAAACAGGAAACCACTAATGTCACATCCCGTCTCCCGACTCCCATGAGACTTCCAATAGTATGGAATCCCAGGAATGTAAACAGAGTCCTGTGACTCCAAGCAGCTGCACAGTGATAAGAACAGAAACTAACACTCTGCTTCTGTTGTCCCTTCATAGCTGTAACACCTGTAAAGGACTCTTGTCCCTTAGTCTTGATCTGGCAACAGGATGACTCCCATTTAGTTTCTTCTAGAACCAGAAATTCTTAATCTGGATGGAGCCACCACTAGGCCAGCAACTCTAGCTTGAGTTTGGGCTTCTAAAATTTGCTGAAGATCCTGATAATGAAATGAAACGCCGGTGCAAGATTTCTTATTCGACGTAGGCTTTAAATGTTCCTAGGTTTCACACACTCTCTTCCCACCCAGCTCTTTTCAGCAGCTTCAGTTGTGGTGGGCAGAAAGATATGCCCTTTTTACCTTTACTCAGATGAGAGCACAAAGAATCAATTTATCCCAGAATCCTCCAGGCCTTTTGGAATCATTCCCAGCCTACCCTGGAATGAGATTATAGCAAGTCGTCTCTGGAGGTGTTGGAGCTAAAACTGTGGTTAGTCAGAGGAAACATGCTGTTCCAACTAGACTATTTTTGAAGAGGGGAAAAAAAATAGAAACCACTGTGAGAAACTGTTAAAACAAGAGCTGTGCTTTTTAAAAAAGGACTGTCAGGTTTATTTGTCACGCAAATATATATTAAATATAGACTCCAGACTATCATATAGTACATTGGAAATAAGGAAATTGATTCAAGCTGCTCTGCTTGTTCCCTGTGGTAGATACTGTTCAATATCCACTTACAAGTGTTAAATTTCACCCTGGGTGGGATGCCAGATGAATTTATAGTCTATATAAACCAAAACGTACATTTAATAGAAAAGTCCAGGTCAACATATCGACATTTCAGAAACATTATGAAGATGCAGACTGCTTGCCGTTGTGTTTGCAAATGAAAAAAAAAATCCTGAGATTAAGTACTGTTGTGAATATATCTCTCATTTAAATTTGATTAGGGAGACTGTTGTGGAAGGCTGTTTTTAAAATTACTGACCCTGGAATGACACTTACAGTTATTTGCTCAGTTTCAGATGTTAACCTGATGTTCAACTGAAGCTGACAGCTGTGTGCAGTCTTATTGATTTCCAGTTTGATCTTCCATTCCAGGCGGTCCACTGGCATGCTAAGGAAATGAGTGGGAACTACCAGCTAGAATAACTTTGTTCAGAGACATACCTATGAATTGTAAACAGGTTTGTGGGGTTTTTTGGTCTCTTCTTCAGCATGACAGAGAGATAAATGTGTACTAATTGTCGTGTAATAATAGTACCATACTGCACAATAGCTATAACCAGGGTTCCCCCCCCCCTCCCAAGCTGGAACTCAGTTCCAGCACCTCTCAGGTGGGCTCCATTGCCATTATAAGACAACAAGGGAAATGATCTTGGTGAGTTTCAGCACCTCTTTTTCTAGAAAAATAGCACTGGCTATAACACATATTTATTAACCCCCCCACTACAACCCAATGCATGTTGTCAACTAAATCTATTCAGGCCTCAGGTGCAAAATGGTTTGAGAAGTTTACTTCTGGATGACTACTCTCTGTGTTATCCTAGAGGGAGGCCAAAAATAAAATAAAAAGGATATGCAGATCTCCCATTTTTCAGATATTATAAAGATGATTTGTCCTTGCCTATTATCCCATCGATGCAGATAAATGTTATCCCATCAACGCAGATAAATCTTCAGGTCTATCTCAAGGCTGCCTGCCCAGCAATGGACCAAATTGTTGACAAGCTGCCTCAGTTCCCTCATGAAAATGAGGATCTAGATAAACAGCTAATAACTGATCTAAGCTGTTGGTTGAACGCTTAAATCCACTAGGCTGGATCATCCTTTGATGATGTGAGGTGTGGGATAACTGGTTTGCCACCCATCCTGAGAAGGCAATAGTAGCATGAAGATTGACATCATTTACAACTTTGGAGAGGCAAGCCACACAACTGTCCCATTTTAAATGGAACTTTCCAGATTGACAGAAGCTGCCCTGGTTTCTGGTCTTAATCTCAGATGTCCCATTTTGGCTCCCATACTCTGGCTGTACCAAAAGACAGATCCCCGCCCCCCCGCCCTGCTCTGTGATTTGAGTCAGTTGGCTCACACCAGAGTGCATCATCACAATTCTTCCTCCTTCCATCGCAGCTTCCAGAATATTTATTCATTTATCTATTTATTTGGGGCACTAGAGGAGGTGGTAGAGGCTGGACAGGGTGGCACAGCTTCTCCTAAGGCTGAGGAGGAAGAGGCCATGGGTGAATGTACAAGAGGGGCAGGGAGTGGGGAGATGAAAGTGGAAGTGAACAAGCAAGGGGGAGAGAGAGGGATATGGTATTGGCAAGGGGGCAAGGGAGCAGGCGAACAAGGGGGACAGTGGGATAGGGGGGGGTGTGCCTCAATTTGTCCTCCCAAAATGTTGGGGGATATGGAGATGAGGTATTCATTAGGGACAAGTAGATGCAAGGTTAATCAGACTTGAAGCCACTAGCAGGAGATGAAAGGATCCCAGCCACATTACCTTATTACACGAACCATTCTTGCCTTTGCAAAAGCATTTCTGTTGAAGTTGTTTAACCTGTCAACCATTCAGAAATTCTTGTGGGACTGTGGCAGGCGATGTGGATGGATATCCTGTCAAGTAAACTTGTGTAACTGCCTGGGAAGAAACCTATTTATAGGAAGTCTTTTTCAGAAGTGAAACTGGGTTGCAGCAGTCCAGAAAAATACACCTGGGTGTCACACTGAACACAGCTTGTTGAATCCGTCCCCAATATTTCACCCAGTCCAGCAGCAATGAGCAAGACATCTTGGGAAACAGAAGAAGAGATGAATATATTCCCAAATCTGCTTGTATATTAGATTATGATTGGGGGAACACCCTGAGGAATGTTGTAATTTGCATAGAAAATTTCTGATGCCATTTTTTGCATGATCTCCTGCCCTCTCAAAGGGTTATCATGTAGATATTTCAGAAGTGAATGAGCATCTGGGGTTTGGTCAGAGATAATGGGCATAATCCTGACAGGCACAAATGAATTCATTGATAACATTGAAACCTTTAGTTTTATCATCTCAGCTAAAATCAACGGAGATTGCAATGGGCTGACTTTGGCAAGGTAAAGTTGACAGGCCTCTTCAGCAGTTTATACTTGTAAGATGAGCCAGTCGTTGTTGTTTTTAGTGGTGTTTTATCTCTTAAATCATTTTTGTTGTACATGGTTGCAGAACCAGGCATTGGGTTTTCATACCCCAATTCATGTAAATTAGAGACCAATGAGGCTGGTTTTTTGGAGGTCAAAACAGGCCACAACTTTATTGAATACAGATGAAAGAGGTTTGGCTTGGGCATGGAGCAATCAAAATACTTCTGGCCCGCCCACTGGAAGTGATGTGTGGTCAATCCACACTGGGGTTCCTAAGACTTACATCCAATAGGGTGACCCCTGCAGGGAACACTATCTGGGGGAGTGCCTCCAGCTTTGGCCCCCACTGGCCATGGATATGGCCACTCCCCCCCAGATCCCTTTAATGGGACACCCCAGCGTTTGGAGGGGCAGGCGGGGACTACATCCTCCCCTCTACCCAAAGCAATGGATTGCCCCAATGCCCAACCCCAGTTGTGATGATTGCTATGAGGTAGGCAAACCACTGGGTCAGTGCCAATTAGCCCAGTGGGCAAATTCCTACATGGCCTCTTAAAGAACGGCGACCACCATAGCCACAGCAAAGTCATTGACTATCAGCTTAAACTGAGGATAGGTGGGCAGGGAAAAAACCCAGCGAAGGAACAAACAGGTAGTGCCCCAGGTGTGGGCTGCTTAACTGGGCAAGGGCCCGATCCTAGGGAAGCCTACTTGATCCATCCGCTCCACCCCCTGTCACAGGCCAAGTCCCCAGCCTGCATCCCCATTAGTCAAAGCCGGGTGCAGGCTAGGATCCAGTTCCTGATAGGCAGAGGGGGCTTAAGCCCCCCCCCCCACACACATCAGGAAGTGCACCACTGTTCCAGTTCCCTCGTCAGGGCCATAGTGAAGTCTGCTGTCCTGCAACGCTGTGACACCAAGAGGGGTGAGCGGACTTGTGGGACAGTATAAGTATTTTTAAAGAAGGAGAAGGAGAAGAATGTCATTGGCTAGGAAAACAATTCTCATGAACATCTGTCACTGGGAATTCAGTTGGGCAATAACTATAATATTTTCTCCGTAAATTGAGAAGTCAAAAGTCAAACAAAGAAGCTTGAGAGATTTGTCTGCCACAGCAACCCCTAACATCAATCCACATAATGTTTTACACAGATGTCATTTAAAATTAAACTTCAGTAGGAAATTCCATTGTGTTATAAATGATACGAAACCGTGTCACTTTGTCCAGTCTCTTTGAGTTTGTATAGACTTTTGAACCCTTATCTACTGCTGAGCCCTGAGATAAATCATTTTTACTTACACTGAAATGAAAGAGGGGCCAGGCAGGAACTGATAGTCATCTAATTAGCCAGAGTTTCTTTCCCTTCCTTTCAACTTGTTTTAGCCTGTAATTAACACCTTCACCATATTAATAATAGGTTTGATCTGAACTTCCAAGTTTGAAGTTCAGATCAAAATGTGACATTTTAGTTAAAAAGAATTACCCCCCCCCCCCCGTTGTTGAAAAAGTCACCGTATTTCAAAAATGTACCCTATCTCCAACTTTTTTCTTCCTTTTTAAAAATATAATTCTACTTTGCAGGCTCTATGTGCATTGGTTTCCTCCTTGATTCGGAACCCTGCATTATCAGTGCTCTAAACCACAGAGGGAGCCTATCTGCAAGGTCTCTCTTCTCCCTGTCAATATGTGGGGGGTGGGGGGTGGAGCTGGTAGAGATGCTTCAGTGGGGTGAGAGCTAGAAGGTACAACCATGCCCTCAGGTGAAGGTGAATGTTTTCAGGTGAGGGGGGGCAGAGAGAAACACGCACGCTTCTTGTGATTCTACTTCACTAAAACAAAAAAACCTGACACTAACATGGGGGTAAAGATACACTGTTGTTGTTTAGTCGTTTAGTCATGTCTGACTTTTTGTGACCCCCAGGACCAGAGCACGCCAGGCACTCCTGTCTTCCACTGCCTCCTGCAGTTTGGTCAAACTCATGCTGGTAGCTTCGAGAACACTATCCAACCATCTCGTCCTCTGTCGTCCCCTTCTCCTTCTGCCCTCCATCTTTCCCAACACCAAGGTCTTTTCCAGGGAGTATTCTCTTCTCACGAGGTGGCCAAAGTATTGGAGCCTCAGGTTCAGGATCTGTCCTTCCAGTGAGCACTCAGGGCTGATTTCCTTAAGAATGGATAGGTTTGATCTTCTTGCAGTCCATGGGACTCTCAAGAGTCTCCTCCAGCACCATAATTCAAAAGCATCAATTCTTCGGCGATCAGCCTGCTTTATGGCCCAGCTCTCATTTCCATACATCAGTACTGGGAAAACCATAGCTTTAACTATATGGACCTAATCATGTGCAAATAACTGTAAAGAGGAGCAGGCAATATTGAGCCTAGTGGGGCTCCTCTGGGGAGGAATTGTGCCCATTTGTGGGGTCATTTGTGACCCACTGTGCTGTATATGACAACTTATTATTATTATTATTATTATTATTATTATTATTATTATTATTAGTGTTCCAACATGGTATTATTTCTTGTATCAGAAAACTACTTCAAATATTCTGGTCAAGCAACTTGTACCAGGTTAGAAACCTCAAGCAATATCACCCTTGCTTGTAGCTGATTAGGGAAATGCTACTATTCTAATCTCAGTTTATTTTTATTTCAGTGCCCTACTTATAGGTAGTATTCAACGATAAATTATATTTTCCGCAGGGAGAGAGAGGTTTGGGAAAACTGAAATTAGAACTGCTGCATGTTTAAATAAGTTCTTTCTTCCTTTCTTGCCTTCACAAATAATTATTCCAACATAAATGTTTCCTGTCTCTCCAAGGATTCTCTCCCCTCCCCAATAGATTATGTCCTGAGATAGTTATCCTGAGTTTACTTTAGTCTCCTATTTGTTTCCTGAAATGGCTGAATTCAATGGCACTTGCCCTCCATTGTCTAGGAAAGGCATTGGGATCAGCAAACAGAACTTAGGACTCAGCTATGTTAGTAAAGAAAAAGTGTTTTATATGTGTTATAACACTGTGACACCAGATGGTACTGTGGAGTTCCATCTTTCACCAACGTGATTTCCCCCTTTGAGGTTTACAATGCGTTTTTTTCCTTAAGCATTTTTTCTTTAAATGTGTCTAGATCCAGCCCTAGTTAGTCTTCCCATGGCCTAGTGACTATCAGCTTGTGATGATATGGAAGTGGGTTGTTTCATTGCTGGCCATAGTATTATGTGGGACTGTGGGCAATTCCAGCTCCCCCCCACCCCCCGCTTATCTGCTCTGTGATGCCAGTTTGTGGCTCCTGCATAGCAACTGGCTCCCAAGGCTAGAGAACTGTTCCAAATTGTGTCGTTTGGGGTAGGTCAGGGACTAGAAACTTCTCTGGGGGCTTAAAACCAGAGGAGCTTTTTTTACCTCACACGGTTCTCCTGAACCAGTGATTGGTTTGCCCAAGTCTTGAGAGAAGAAGGAGACAATCTCAATCAATAGTGAAACAAAAAACTAAACAGCTTTAGACTCTACAGAACACCAAAAAGGGAGCCAACATTTAGAAAGCAGAAGAATGGATATTCCTTCCAAGTCTGAAATCTATAGGCGACATTATGGTGAGCTGGCTTTTGAGCTCTCCAGAATTCTTATCTGGGTATTTGGTATTGCAGGGCCTATATCGGGCTTCCTCAAGCTTGGCCCTCCAGATGTTTTTGGCCTACAACTCCCATGATCCCTTGCTAGCAGGACCAGTGATCAGGGGAAATGGGAATTGTAGTCTCAAAACATCTGGAGGGCCAAGTTTGAGGAAGCCTGGTCTCTATTAATGGTCAGTCAGTTAAATTGCATTCGACCATTGCAGTGAGAAACAAGTGGGTAAAGGACAGTAAGTTTTATGGCTCATATTTAAAAAGTGATTCAAAGGACTGATTTGAAACTTGACAGTGTGTGTGAGTTAAGCTTGAGGATGGTACTTCTGGAATAGTAGTAGTAGTAGTAGTAGTAGTAGTAGTAGTAATAATAATAATAATAATAATAATAATAATAATAATAATAATTGTACCCTGCCTAACTGACTACGTTGCCCCAGCCACTCTGGGCGTCTTCCAACACATATAAAAACATAATAAAACATCAAACATAAAAAAACTTCCCAATACAGGGCTGCCTTCAGTTGTCTTCTAAAGGTTTTATAGTCATTTATCTCCTTGACATCTGATGGGAGGGTGTTCCACAAAGGTAGGTGCCACTACTGGGAAGACCCTCTGCCTGCTTCCCTGTAACTTCACTTCTCACAGTGAGGAAATGACCAGAAAGCCCTCAGAGCTAGATCTTAGGGTCCAGGCTGAACACTGGGGATAGAGATGCTCCTTCAGATATACAGGACTGAGGCCATTTAGGTAGTTCCGGTGGCATGATAGCTAGCGGCTTATATACCCAAGGAGTCTATACCAGTGAACAAACAAATCTGGCATTCAGGTCTATTTCTCTGCCACTAACAGTCCTCCAGCTCCAACGTAGTGGTGAACCTGGAACCACTCACAGGATAGGATATTGCCTAAAGAGAGTCATTATTAAGGTGGTATCCCTTAATAGCTGCAATTTTGCGGCATGTTCAAGCTTGAATGAACATGGAAAGCCCTTAACATGACATGAGAAATATAAAAGGTTTTTTTAGTTAATTGAATATGTCTTAAGATAAGAGTGTGGGAAAAGGTCACCAATTTAATAGATTAGGCAGCTATGGAGGTTGGTTTGCTTTAGAGCTACAGGCCCTTTTCCCATCAGCATCCCATAGGGAGAAGCTTTATACAGAGCGAGACTATTAGTTCTCTCCATATAACTCTCTCTATACAGCGTTAGACTATTAGTTCATGTAGCTCTGTATTGTCACCAAATGGTAAAAGGGATGTGGGTGGCACTCTGGTCTAAACCTCTTGGGCTTGCCGATCAAAAGGCTGGTGGTTCAAATCCCCATGACAGGGTGAGCTCCTTTTGTTCTGTCCCAGCTCCTGCCAACCTAGCAGTTTGAAAGCCCATCACTGCGAGTAGATAAATAGGTACCGCTGTGGTGGGAAGGTAAACAGCATTTCTGTGCGCTCTGGTTTCCATCAGTTTGTTCCATTGCACCAGGAGCGGTTTAGTCCTGCTGGCCAAATGACCCGGAAAGTTGTCTGTGGACAAACACTGGCTCCCTCGGCCTGAAAGTGAAATGAGCACCACAACCCCATAGTCACCTTTGACCCTGCAACCCCATTCACTTTTTACCCTTTTACTGTTACACCAACTGGTAGCAGTTGTCCAGCGTTTTGTCAAAATTATTTTCCACTTGTACCTGGTGATGCCACAAACTGAAGCTGGAGTACTTTTGCATTCAAAGCATGCGCTCCTCCAATAAGCTATGGCCTCTCCCCATCCTCATCACAATATGGCAGAGTTGAGGAATCTGTGGCCCTCCAGATTGTGCAGGACTCCAACTCTAGCACTCTGGCCTATGCTCAGGGATGATAGATTTATTCCAGCAACAGCAGGAGGAGCAAAGGTTTCCCACCCCTGTAATATGAGTTGACATAAGACTTTGGAATGTGGTAGCCAACAATTCTGATTCTCCACTTTGGGGGAGTCTGTTTTTTGCAGGAATGGGTGTGCCTCCCCATGCCCTCTTACCACTTGGTTGATGTCATATGTGAGTGGAAAGATCCCATGAACTGAGTGTAGCTGATGTGTTCGCTGCTTTGAGATCTGCTTTGGGCATGATTTGGAAAAGTGGCTTATAAATAAACTTGATGATAATACAGATAGGTAGCTGTGTTGGTCAGCCGTAGTTGAAACAATTTTTTTTTTTAAAGAATCCTTCCAGTAGCACCTTAGAGACCAACTAAGATTGTTATTGGTATGAGCTTTTGTGTGCATGCACATTTCTTCAGGAGCACTCACATCACCTCTGAAATTACTTTAGGAGGAGATGCCCAGCTTGCTTTACTGGACAAAGCTAGGCCTCAGAACCGGGCCTTAAATCAAGACTAACTCCTGGAAGTCATGGATGAAATGTTTGGTGAGCAGTCCTGTCTTTAATAAGATATATAGGCTTCAAGAAAGAGAAAGACATTAAGCTCTGTTTTGCTGAAATGCAAAATATATTTCAAATGACCATGCAGAAATCCTTTCCCCTTTTAACATTCTGTAGATGGGTGACAGGTTATTTCATCTTCTCTTCTTATTCTCTGGCGATCACTCAGCCAAGTAAGATTGCCTTCCATGAACATGGTCTTAACAGTGACTCCATAAGTGACTGTGGAGGCCAGGTGACAGGTTATTTAGACGTTTGTAGGTGAGTAGCATAAGGTATAGGTTGCAAAGAGTATAGAATTATAGAATCTTAGAGTTGGAAGGGATCCCAAGGTCATCTAGTCCAACCCCCTGCAATGCTGGAATCTCATCTAAAGCATCCATGACACAAGGCCATCCAACCTCTGCTTAAAAACCTCCAAGGAATGAGAGTCTACCACCTCTCATGGGAGCCTCTTCTACTGCTGAACAGCTCTTACTGTCAGAAAGTTTTTTCCGAATGTTTAGTTGGAAATCTCCTTTAGGATTCTTTAGTTGGAATCTTTAGTTGGAATCTCCAGGATTCTTTAGTTGGAATCTCCTTTCTTGCAACTTGAAGCCATTGGTTTGAGCCCTACCCTACAGAGCAGGAGAAAACAAGCGTGTTCCCTCCTCCATCAGTTCTCCTGAACATATTCTCAAGACTCTTGGCAAACACACTCTTGCCAAGTGCTGTGAGGTGCAGCCCATCTCTCTCCAGAAGTCCTACCTCAAGGAAGCGGAGACCATGATCCAAGAAGTCAAATCTTTCCTGATGACCCCAACCTGTGCAGTCAGTGGTTTACCTCAAGTATTTTCCTCTCTCTTCTTGGGCCACAACCTTCAACAGGAAGGAGTGATGAAAAGACTACCTGTGCTCTAAGTCTCTTCAGCTCCCTGTCCAGTGTTTTATAGTCCCTTTATATGTCTGGCAGCATTATTTGTAAATGTTTTTTAGTGCTTGACCTGATGTTTTTTGTGGTTGCTATAGTGATGGCCCATCTGTTTATAATATTTGAAAAGTAGTGATTCACTGTTCTTAAGAGAGAGACTATAGCTAACACACAAATAGAAAATTAATTTGCTTCCTCCTCAACCCCCATTCCTTGTTTTATAACTTGGATGGATTCGTATAATTTTTAAGAAGAAAAACATGTTTTTTCCCTCCTAATTAGAATGACACACACACAAAAATCCCTTCTCCCTTGACTTCTTCCATTCTTTTGTTTTCTCAGATGTTTTTACTAGCAAGTATTATTAGAAAAGAAAAATAGGAGAAAAACCTGTGAACTGTGTGCAGTGAAGTTATTAATAATGTGAAGGGATGGAATGATAGATGCCGTTGATTCATATGCACTAGCTCTTTTCTACCTGTTACATGGGGATGGAGAAACTGAATAGCTTCAGGCTTCATGGTTTCAGAACTGGGGATGGAATCCATTTCCAGCCCATGTTATTTCCCCCACCCCATGTAAATTCCCTTGTAACCCTGGGCTCTGGGACGCAGGTGGCGCTGTGGGTTAAACCACAGAGCCTAGGACTTGCTGATCAGAAGGTCAGCGGTTTGAATCCCTGTGACGGAGTGAGCTCCCGTTGCTCTGTCCCTGCTCCTGCCAACCTAGCAGTTCAAAAGCACGTCAAAGTGCAAGTAGATAGTGCACGTCAAAGTGCTCTGGCGGGAAGGTAAACGGCGTTTCCGTGCGCTGCTCTGGTTCGCCAGAAGCGGCTTAGTCATGCTGGCCACATGACCCGGAAGCTGTCTGCGGACAAATGCTGGCTCCCTCGGCCTATAGAGCGAGATGAGCGCCGCAACCCCAGAGTCGGTCACGACTGAACCTAATAGTCAGGGGTCCCTTTACCTTTAACCCTGGGCTCATTTAAACTTCCCTTTGTGCTGCATTTCTAGGCACAGTTTCACACTCCAAAGTTTTGTGTCAGTGGTGGTAGTGGTGTTTTTCTGCCCCAGCAACCTGCTCTTTACCGCTGAAAACAATTCCACAGAAAACCCAAATTGATGTTTGTTCTGATTCAGTGTTTAAAAGTGAGCTTTCCTATTTTGGGGACCCTACCAATGACACAGCTCCAATGTCAGCAGTGCAAAGACTGCAGAAGTTTCCACAGCAGTGGGAGGAGGCATCTGATACTGGACTTCTCTCTCTCCAAAGCTGGAGATCCATAGCTTCCGCCAACCTATAGGACACTTTCCCAGGGACCACAGGATTGCTGAAGGGCAAACAGGGTGCTCCTCCTCCAAAAATCCTACAGAACTTTGGACAGTGGCTGGCAAATGGTAGTGGAATGCTGAAGAACAGGAAGAGGGAAATGCTCAGGGGAGAGTCTTCACAACCTTTTATAAGCAACCTATTCCCCCAAACCTATTGGGCAACCTCATCCATGTGAACTGAACCCTCACACACTACCCTTGGCTGAGTTATAAAAGATGTTGTCTCAAGCAAGGATGATCATCTGAAGGCTGAAGAAAGCTGCCAGGACCTCAGGTTCCAGCGGCTTTGCCCCCATTTGGTAGAAGTGTCTGCAGCCTTTAAAGGGTCCACAGCTGATTCAGCAGCTTCATGCTCTAGTTCTCCTCAGTCTGACACTGAGATCCTTGTCCTCATCCTTAGGGCCAAAAGTGAGCCTTTGCAAGTAGTTTGCTGCAGGGATACCAGAGTGGTCAGGTGCTTTACTATAAGAAAGACCTGCAAAGCCCCACTGCCATTACAGATTTGGGATGGACCAAACCAAAGCAGTGGGAGGTCTTCATGACTGGTCCACACACCCAAGGAAACTTTGGCCGGAACCTCCCATCACTCTGCCTGGCTGATGAGTGCATAGGTGGCAAATACCCAAGTCTTACAAATAGCTCCCTGCTCTGGGCCCAGAGCCAAGCACGCACACACACACACACAGAGAGAGAGAGAGAGAGAGAGAGAGAGAGAAGCATAGCATCAAAGTAAGCCAATTAGCATGTATCAAAGCAAGTGTGAATAAACTTAGATGAGCTCATTGCCGCAACAAAAACCAATTAATTTTGAGGTTATCATGACTACTAAAATGGTGTTTGCAAGTCTTCTGGGTCAGTCTCGCCTTTGGCTCAACACAGACCCTGCAGCAGGAGACATGGCAGAAACCATGGTATCCAAAGCCCAAATAAACATGCCTAGGTTTGCCACCTTAAGAAAACAAAACATACCGCCTGAGATTTCTATCAAGCTGTTAAAAATATCCCACTTCCATGTGAGAAGCGCGGAGATATCTCATGCTGTGAGATGGAAGGGTATATATTTTTACAAGTTCTACCCAATGCGGCAGGAGCGGGAAGAAGTCATCACATGAATTTGTTTTTCTGAGATGAATGTAAGCTGTAAACCAGCTCCCAGACCGTTCCAAGGGTGGAAGCAGACATACCTGTGCAGCTTTTGATGGATATGGATCTGATTACTCCTTCAGCCTGAATGAGGCAGCCTGGTTAAGAGATTTCCTGACCAACCAAGTGCACATGGGTCAACGGATCGGAGCAACTGTGTCTTGCAAAGATTTTGCTTTCATTACTGTAGCTTAGATTTCACAGGCAACGTATTTGGAATAGAAAGCATACTTTTCAAATAGGAAACAGACATTTGGGCCCTTCAATTTCAGTGGGATAGTAATTTACCTTGGTACTACTTCCCAGGTAATTTGCTGCAAGCACTTTATTAAGCAGGGGCAAAGATCATTATCCCCATTTTTCTAGCATTAATCCCAAAGAGTGCATCATCTGTCACTAACTGTGCCATATAGAACTGCTCATTTTGTTTCCTTTCACTCACTCTGAAAGCAGAGCACAGAACACTCCCTTAGGCATGTTCATCAAAAACTGTGATCTGGCTGATTAAAATGCAGAGATACCAACATTTGTCTTTTATCTGGAGTCCATCATATCTGTATTGTTTGAATCTCATTAACACTGTGATTCCTGCCTTCCTTTAGTGTTGCTTTCCACTTTTCAGGCAGTGAATTCAATCACCACATCTTGTAATTTAGCATGTAGATTTCTCGTGTTAATTCCCGAGATAGCGTTAGAAACAGGTAGACAGGTTTTCAAACGTTATCTTCTTCTTGGGGAGAAAAATATTGAGGGCATAGTGTGCAATAAAATGTCACTGAAAATGCATCACCATTGCATGAGACTCATCACACCTTAACTATTTCTGAAACATACCTATGGTTCTTCATCATCTTATTTTTATGCCACATTCCCATAGTTAAAGCTATGCTCAAGGTGGCTTACAACGTAAAAAGATTTGCATAATTACAACCATGGCAAAAGTGGTCACAAACAATAAACCCCGTCAAAAAGTACACAACAGAAATGAATAATTTCCATATAAATCATAAGATGTAAAAATAAAGATTACAAAAAATAATATCAGCAACAGTGACAAGCACCCCTAAACAATACATCAGCCTTAGCTTTTGTAGCTAGAATCAGTCAGGTCCCTACCCTCTCAGGCCAAGTGAAAAAAACCTATGGTTGCTATTTGAACTTCTCTCCCATGCTCTGTTCCAAAATCATTGTTTGGATCATTTTTCTTTTGCACGTGACATGTTTTGTTCTCTGAGTTTCCCTGCTTAATCCCTACCTGGACTTCACCACTCTTCAATTTTCATTCTGCTTTTAAATTTTAGGGATTTGCACCTGCAGGATGCCTTTGCTATGTTGATTCACAAAAAATCCTCCCTACTTTAGTTCACTCCTTAGTTTTCCACTGGAATTTGTCATTCAAAAATAAATATTAACTTTTGTGAGTATTTCAGTCATATCATCATAACATCAATAAATATGTTCTAGCTCTGGGAGCTCTTAATAATTGATAAGATATTAATTAAGTAAATATCTTCAACTTGGATTTTCCTTAATTGCTCCCTCTGCAGACAATTCTCCTTGTTCCTAAAGAAGTAGAGTACCACTTTCATATTACCATGATAACCTTCCCCTATGTGGGTTCTCCTCTGATGTTGCCTCATTTGTCAGCTCAGAAACATACAGATAAGAAGTCCAATCACCCAACAATTTTTATTTTTATTTTAGCTTAGATCTAGATATTTTTCTGATGGTAGATTTGCATAAGCATAACATGTACCCATAGTGAAAGGGGTTTTGTGCATAACCAGCTAGGAAACTTCTATTGTGGGACAGTGCATAAGAATTACAAATGTCTAGAAATAACAATGGAAGTTCTTAGGAAAATGTAACTTTTTCATTATAAATGGGCACCACCATGTTGCTGGAGGAGACTCTTGAGAGTCCCATGGACTGCAAGAAGATCAAACCTATCCATTCTGAAGGAAATCAGCCCTGAGTGCTCACTGGAAGGACAGATCCTGAAGCTAAGGCTCCAATACTTTGGCCACCTCATGAAAAGAGAAGACTCCCTGGAAAAGATCCTGATGTTGGGAAAGATGGAGGGCACAAGGAGAAGGGGACGACAGAGGACGAGATGGTTGGATAGTGTTCTCGAAGCTACCAGCATGAGTTTGACCAAACTGCGGGAGGCAGTGGAAGGCAGGAGTGCCTGGCATGCTCTGGTCCAGGGGGTCACGAAGAGTCGGAGACGGCTAAATGACTAAACAACAACAACATGTTGGCCACATGACCCAGAAAAGCTGTCTGAAGACAAACATCAGCTCCCTCAGCCTGAAAGTGAGATGAGCGCCACACCCCATAGTTGAATTTGACTAGACTTAACCATCCAGGAGTCTTTTACCTTTACCGTACAACATTGTGATTCTACTTGAACACAACACTTAATATTAATGGATTAAAGCATTAAGTCCAAAAAAAGTAAAGTGTAATCCTTACCATGTCTACTCAGAAGCAAGTCTACTGAATTCAGTGGAACTTACTCCCTGTTAAGTGCGGCTAGGATTGCAACGTAAGTGATGATTAACTCCCCATCAAATAAGTAACTGACGTTCCATTTTCCTTTCTTCTTAAAATAATTTTATTAAGTCATATTATTACAATTCATTGCAAAGTACCATTTTCAACCAACTTACCTCTATTGACATCCTCTTGATAGAGTAACTGATTTCAAAACTTCTGCTAGGCACTGTGACCATTCATTTACTGAATTCCCATGGATCAGCCTGTGAACGCCAGACCACAATGAGTCATAATCAGGCATATTCTAAGGAAGAAGAAAAAGCTGTTTAGCTTTCAAGAAGCTCCAATTAACCGCAGCAAGCAAAAAAAGAATGTCCAATGTTACAGAAAAAGGAAATCAAAACCTAGGGTTTGAACTTTGGCGTCTGGCTCCAGTTGCAGTGGTTCAATCAGCATCTACTTTACACTGAATGCGTTAAGTTGTGGTTTGTATATCTGAATTTGGCAGCAGGCTTTCCCTAAGAATTCTTGAAAGCTCAGAAAGACCCTCATCTGCCCATTTTCCTTTTTTGAAACTTAGTAAATTGAGAGTAGAATGACGCTTCTGAACATAGCAGAAATTCCATTCTCAGTGTCTGGTGGGGCAGTATTCCACCAGGTTTTACTTAGAGTAGACCTATTAAAATGTATGGACCTAACTTAAGCATGTAAGTTATTTCAGTGGCTGAGATTCACTTAATGAACCTTGTCAGTGGAAGCCCTGCACAAGGGCTCCTCCTTGCACAAAGGTGTCTCTTATTCCCTCACACCTGCTGAGATTGGGTCTGAAGGGGGTCCAGAGAACCCCCAGAGCATCATGTGGGGAAGGGAAGGGGATTGTTCCATGTGATAATCTACAATGCTTGCACAAGCAGAACAATCGGAAGACTGCAAGGTTGAATGCCATCCCCAGCGTTTTACTACTTAGAGCCACTTTGGGATGGATATTTTTTTGGAAAAAAAACAGAGTGGAGAAGCCCAAGCCTGGATCTACCTGCCTGAAATTTGGCATGGGTAATCCTCTGAGAACTAGGGGTGCGGGTAGCGCTGTGGGTTAAACCACAGAACTTAGGACTTGCCGATCAGAAGGTTGGCAGTTCGAATCCCCACTATGGGGTGGTGAGCTCCTGTTGCTCGGTCCCTGCTCCTGCCAACCTAGCAGTTCGAAAGCACATCAAAGTGCAAGTAGATAAATAGGTACCACTCTGGTGGGAAGGTAAACGGCGTTTCCGTGCACTGCTCTGGTTTTCCAGAAGCGGCTTAGTCATGCTGGCCACATGACCCGGAAGCTGTATGTCAGCTCCCTCGGCCAATAAAGCGAGTTGAGCGCCGCAACCCCAAAGTCGGTCACGACTGGACCTAATGGTCAAAGGTCCCTTTACCTCTAATCCTCTGAGAAGTTGGGGAGGCCCACTACGTCTGCAAAGCTTCATGCACCTATGGAATGAAACTAAAAACCCATGACCATTTTATGTTACAAATGTGTTTTGGGTGGAAAGCAAACTTCAAAGAAACCCTTCTGCTTACCTGTCTGGAATGTGGCAGTTTTGATCTCCATTTGGGGGGCTGCTACACCAGCAGGTTTCATGCACCTTTGTGGAAAAAAACCAAACTTTACAGCTATTTTGGTTTCCCAATGCAAGTCAGTGGAAGGATGAAATCTTCAGTTTTGCAATTATTGCTTTGGATTCAGGGTGTAAGGTGAGCCCTCCTGCAAGTGTTCCTGTAAGTGAATAAGGGCCTAATCCAAATCACCGGATCACACCCTGAAGCAAAGCTGGACGACCTCATACAGCCATAACTAGCAGCCCTTTACTTTACACACGTCCTGATCTGAAAATGGAGACGTTATTGCAATATATCTTCCTCTGGAGTTTGATTTCAAACCCTCCAACATTTTTCCGATGAAAATAGTGACCTCCCATTCCATAATGATAATTTTACTGTTTATACCCCACATATCTTACTGGTTTGCCCCAGCCACTCTGAACAGCTTCCAGCATATATAGAAACATAATAAAACATTAATTATTTTTTTTTAAAAAAAACCTTCCCTATACAGGGTTGCCTTCAGATCACTCAGGGTTCGTATAACTCCATACCCTCCAACATTTCTCCTATGAAAATAGGGACATCCTAAGGAAATTTGGGACATTCTGGGATCAAACCAGAAACCAGGACAGTTTCTCTAAATCAAGGACGCCACTGGAAAATAGTGACACTTGGAGGGTCTGTGATTTCTACGTGACCACCCTGGGAGGATGCAGAGTGAATGTGCCTGGTGAGACAGGTTGCCAAATTAAAGAAAGGCCATTCACAAACACCCTCTCCTTGACCTCAAAAGTAAAGTTAGTGCAACATTTATTTATTTTTAAAAAAACTTGCCCCTTTGAAAAAAAATTAATGTAATATCTTTTCTCCTCAATTGATGGTGAATAGTCAAGAGACAAACACTGGAGAAATCTCCAGCCCTGCCTAGGAGAGAATATTCTGGAGTTCTAACAATAAAGCTAACACAAAGACGCTGGGGGGCAAGGAGGGGAAATTAAAAAGGATCTGAAGTCATGATATGTATGCCTGTGTGTAAATAGACTTAGAAATTAATGTCTGAAATAAATGAAATAAATGAAAAAATATTTTTAATGCAGGGAATTGGTCACATGAACTGAGTTAGGCTTAAATTATGAGGGGAGGTGTGTGGGTCAATGAAATTTACAAGCCTCATCTCTAAATCCCCGATTTTAGCTATATTGTGATATGAAAAACAGTAGGGGGAGGCAGCAAAAAATAAAATAAAAAAAGGAACGCTTATGAGCTCCTTTCAGAAAATGTTTAGCTCCTGAATTGCTTCTTTATGACATGATACCAGTTAATAATGCTCGCAATGCTGTTCTATAAAATGATAGCAATATTTGAACCTAGTCAAATTCATTTTTTTGCATGAAAGGGCTGAGCTTCTATGTGACAAAAAAGCTAGTATGTTGTAAGTCTTGAATATGACAGAAAAATAACACAGAGTAGTGATAAATGAAGCAATTAAGTATCTTGTGCAAAGTGAAGGCAAAGATATAAAGAAAGAAATATCAGATCAAGAGCCTATCAAGAGGAGCAACAAATGTAAGATTTAGGAAACCATCTCATATCATCTGCATTCAGCAAAACTTAGAAGGAGGATGTCCTGGAACACAATAAGGAAATGGTAGCATATATAGAATGGCAGAAGGGAGGAATTACAGTGAAACAGTAAAAATTACATGATGGCAAATGGTTTCAGTCACCCATCTAGTCCACCAAGAAATATTAGGGTCCTACCCACCTGTGTCTCCACTCATATATTTGAAGCCTTATGTATTGTACTGGATAAAAACTTTTGATTCATATATTAAAGGTAAAGGTAAAGGTACCCCTGCCCGTACGGGCCAGTCTTGACAGACTCTAGGGTTGTGCGCTCATCTCACTCAAGAGGCCGGGGGCCAGCGCTGTCCGGAGATACTTCCGGGTCACGTGGCCAGCGTGACATCGCTGCTTTGGCAAGCCAGAGCCGCACACGGAACGCCGTTTACCTTCCCGCTAGTAAGCGGTCCCTATTTATCTACTTGCCCCTGGGGGTGCATTCGAACTGCTAGGTTGGCAGGCGCTGGGACCGAGCAACGGGAGCGCATCCCGCCGCGGGGTTTCGAACCGCCGACCTTTCGATCGGCAAGCCCTAGGCACTGAGGCTTTTACCCACAGCGCCACCCGCGTCCCGGATTCATATATTACCACCCATAATTCTGTGGTAGAACACTGGCCTACCGCAGAATGACCCAGCTTGAAGCCCTGGTATTTACAGGATGAACTGGGCATGTCCCCTGTTGAAAACCCTGGAGAATTGCTACTAGTCAGTGTAGACTATATAATACACAACACAGTCGTATCTTGGAAGTCAAACGGAATCCATTCTGGAAGCTTGTTCGACTTCCAAAATGTTTGAAAACCAAACCCCAGCTTCTGGTTGGCTGCAGGAAGCTCATGCAGCCAATCAGAAGCCGTGGAAACCCCGTCGGATGTTCAGGTTCCTAAAGAACGTTTGCAAACCTTAACAATCACTTCTGGATTTGCGGCATTCGGGAGCCAAAACGTCCACGTTCCAGTGCATTTGACCAACCAAAGTACAACTGTACAATAGATGGACCATTGGTCTGACTTGGTATAAGGTAGCTTCCTATGTTCTGATACCTTTCTAGATTGTTCACTTCTGCAGTTTTTAATTGGGGATTTAGACATGAATTAAAACAGGAGAGGTGAATCTGTGGTTATTCAAATGTTGTGGGACTCCACCTTGGAACAATAACCTTCCTTGCCCTTACTTTGCTGGCAGGTGGGCATAACTGAGTACTGTCCAGAGAGGTGGGGCACATTGGGCATTGGGGTTTCCCTGGCCTTCCAACACACTGGGGCACTGAGAGGGGGGAGGTGGAGGCTCAGGGAGCTTGGCCTGGTGTGCTGTGTGATGGTGGGAGCATCATGTTGTCTCTGCTGCCATACACCACACACCAAGCCCCTCCCCTGTCCCTCTCAGTAAGTTATGTAGATGGATAGGCCTTTATCCTTGAACCTTTGGGTCACACACCTCGCCCCAGCCTCCAGTATAAGCATGTTGATTTTTGTTAGCAAGAAGGCGAAGGCTTGTTCATCTGAAAGTTAGAAGACTACACCATTTTCTTCCCCATAAAATTAACTTATAAAAGACATTTGATTATGTAAAACAGGTTAAGCTCTTAATGCAAATTTAAGACTGTCTAATCTCCATTCAAATCTCTCTGTAAGATTTGGTTGTTCCTTGCTGTCAAAAGAGCCAATAGTTCTGAAAAGATGCTTGAAAGTTGCTGTGTCTGGAATGAGAGCTAAAAAGGCAGAGATAACTGCAGTAGATAAAGGAAGTAAATTATTAAGTAACTTCTTAAAGCTCAGAAGAACAGGGTTTTTAAAGAGAGAGAGAGAAAGGGAGAGAGACAAAATCAAGAACTAATCAATCGCAGAGACATAATGGATCCATATTTCTCTGCTCATTTATGTGAACTTTCAGCTTTGATTCAGAAGTACAGTGTGCAGCCCAGAATTCTCAAAGGTAGCAACAGGGAAATGAAAATGACAGATCATTAAGATTTTTGCACAAGTCTAAGCCCCGCACAAAAACCTGAAGTATCACAGAGAACATGCTTAAGTACTGTGCCAAATCATTTACGCAGAAAGTATATCATTGCTACTATGATTTCCTCCTTTGTAGCTTGACCAATGCATTCCCTTTGCTTGTTTTTATTTTAAACAATTATACCTCACCTAATTTTCCAAGGAAAGGGAAGGCAGCTAAAAAAACAGGCAACAATCCTCTAATGAAACCCAGTCGCACAATCAATGCATTGATACAAAACTAAAAACAAATTAAGCAGTTCCATATCAGCCACCAAATAAAGACAAACTATGTCAGTGAAGAAATTGCCTAGTGAACCAAAGGCATTTTTAAAAAGCTGTTGTCATCAGCCGCCTTAAGCAGTATAATGATGTAGACTGACATGCACTTCGTTGGAATTGTAATGGGCTAGTAATAGAGCTGAACCATTGAGTTCACAATTATGAATCCCCTTCCTCTGTGAACTTTGCCATCCAAACTCTGGCAGTATTACTAGTGCGGACTCCACAACGGTAGCACAGAGCTTTGTTTTGAATGCAAGACGGAACCAGGTGAAAACTAATGAAGCCAAAGTAATAGTGGGTTATAAAATTGCTATTCTAAGCTTTGTAGGCTTGGGTGCTTTCTTGCAGTGTTGCACATCACTTTATCAATGGTCTTGAAATATACCGTATTGGCCCCAATATAAGCCGCACCCGAATAAAAGATAAAAGCCTCACCTTTAAAACTGGGGGGGGGGGGGGAGAGAAAATATCTGAATATAAGCCGCTCCATTCCTTGCTGCTCCTTGCTTCATAATGGGGAGGGGGGAGAGGTAGAGCTTCACTGAATTGCCAGTGGCCTTTCCCCTTCCTTGTTCTCTCCCTTCTTGGCCTTGGGGGAGAGGATGAGTGAACTACACACGGGACAGGCACTGCTTTGCCACGCTTCTGGCTCTGTTTGCCCAGTGCTCTTGTCTGCATACCGTAAAGTCGTGAATATAACTTTTGACAGTCAGAATTTGGGGGGAAAGAGGGAGGCTTATATTCAGGCAAATATGGTAAGTACTGGGAAAAGCATAGACTGATCAACTGATGAAGGCAGGATGTACCACAGGAAGTAATATTTGCTGATGGGACAGTTGTTCCTGCTGCTGTCAGCAGCCTATGCCATGGTGACAGTCTTATCTGTCTCTTCCCCTGGCATTTCCCAACAGTTAACAGGGGGAGGGGGCAGAAATTCCATTTCCCCCTATTGGTTACGTAGCAGCTGCAAACCACCTCACCAGTGGTCTTTGGCTGCGAATAATAAAAGTATCTGTCCCTAACCGTAGGAGCCAACTGATGTACTTTGAGGGTCACTACACTCACAAGCCATCGCTCTGGTTGTGTACATGACACTTCAATTACTGGTTGTATCGTTGTTGCAATTCTTTGACAGTGTGCAATAGAAACAGTTAAAAAATATATTAAGTGAGAATTCAAGCATCTCTCTCCCCCCCCCCCCCAATTATCCATCACCTCCTGTTCATTTTAACATCATGCATAAGCAGAAGGATCCACAAATGCAACATGATTTCAAACACAATTATGATAACAGAGAGCTCTAAATTTGTTGGGTGGTGGTATTCCATATCCGCCGCCCCCCCCCAAAAAAAACCCCTGCTTGTATAATTGTCTTTCTCAATCCTTTCCATCAAACCTCATCCCCACCTTTTCGAATGGAAACCAAATATAACAAAATCAGATCCAAATTAAAGAGGATTTGTCAGGTTCTGGTGAGAACATGATTAATGGGTTGCTTATCCTGACCCTAAGGCTTGATGAGAGGGTTAGAATGTGGAATAGAAATGAGGATTACACTAACACTGCCATAATGATAAACTAGGGGGTGATGGGCAAAAACAATAGGGGCTGATAAAGTATTTTATGCACACACTTCTGAGGAGAAAAGGATTGAGATCCCTGCGTACTTTAAAAATTGCTCCTCGGCGCCTTATTAAATATCAGCAGATAGCTTGAGCTAATTTGCCTACATAATATGATAAAGGCATAAAGGGGTGGGGGTGAGATTGTCTGGAGTAGAAGAGTCTAAATTTGAAGAGGGGTTGCCTGGCTATGGCAAGGATGCATTCACTGATACGGTAAGCACCTTGTAATCCCCAAATCATAGCAGGCAAAAGCAATTCAGGGGGAGAGGCAGCAGGAAGCATGGTGGGAGGTGGGAGGTGCCCTAGCAGCCAAAATAAGGCGGTATGGATAAGGCCCACTCAGACCGAGCCTCGGAGTAATGGATATAAATGGCTAAGCAGCTAGCAGCGCTTCTTCCCGTCGGTTTGAGTGTAAGGGAAACATATAATTTATTACATCTGAAACCTGGAGAAAAGAACAATTAGTAAAAGAGCTACGCAGAGCTGTGTCATGTGGTGCACAAATTGGTATGCATGGCAGAAAGAGAGAAAAAGAGACAGAGATCTATGCACGTCTTCTTCTTTTCATATCAAGGAGACAGACAGATCGGGATTCTGCAGACGTCAGAAACAAACTGGCTGGCTCAACTAGAAGCCATAATCACAGGACCCATCTCACTCAAAATGTAGAGAAAGAGAGAGGGAGAGGGACGGAGGGAAGGAGGGAGACCATGATCCCAGGAAGCCTCCTGCACAGGTTTTGCAATCAGATCCACCATCCCTGTCAAAATAGAGCAATATTATGTACTTCAATTGGATTGGGAGTGGCTTCCTGCAGGCAGTCATGCACAAAAGGGAGCCTTCACTATGATAGCACTAAGTACTGTATGTGTCACATCCAGAAGGTAGTAGAGAAGGAAAAATGAATTGAACACCACCAGTATTATGTGTCTACAGGCAGGCAGCCACTCTGCTGGGGGGGGGGGGGCTACTTAGACAGAGGTGGAGCGGCTCTGAAGGGGGATCATTCATGCATTAGAAAGAATCCAAGAAGCACTGCAAATGTGCTTATTTTATCTTGTTTACAGACGTGGGTGGTGCTGTGGTCTAAACCACTGAGCCTCTTGGGCTTGCTGATTGGAAGGTCAGCGGTTTGAATCCCCACAACAGGGTGAGCTCCCATTGCTCTGTCCCAGCTCCTGCCAACCTTGCAGTTCGAAAGCATGTCAGTGCAAGTAGATAAATAGGTACCACTGCAGCGGGAAGGTAAATGAGATTTACCTTCCACTGCAGCGGGAAGGTAAATGAGATTGCTCTGGTTTCTGTTACGGTCCTCCATGCGCCAGTAGCGATTTAGCCATGCTGGCCACATGACCCGGAAGACTCTCTGTGGACAAATGCCGGCTTCCTCGGCCTTAAAGCAAGAAGAGCACCGCAACCCAATAGTCGCCTTTGACTGGACTTAACCATCCAGGGGTCCTTTACCTTTTACCACTTAGATGCCTGTGGGTTTCTGAGCACGCTCCCCTCCTGCGGTCTGCAGCAACTGCTTTGTGGGAAAACAAAGGGAAATGACATGAAAATAAGCTGGGAAGTGTGGGATAATATAATACTTGCTTGACACAACCTTACTCTAAGCTCCCCACAAACAAATAATTAAGCAGGACATCTGGAAGTGACCCAAACCGTTATTGTCTGGCTTTGGCCTGGATAGCTAACTAGGGTGTTGGGAAGATAGGGTACTTGTGCCCAAAGAATAGCAGCAAGAAGAAGTTGCTCTTCCAATAGAAATTATTGATTAAGCACTGCAGGAAGATAGGTTTGTGTTCAAAGAAGCATGCGTTAACAGGGATCTTTTAATATATTAAAGCCATTTTGCATTTACTTTAACGAGAGCTGCCTGTAACATGGTTTCACACTGCATACAACAGAGGTTCAAGCTTTTCATTTACCACCCACGGTCTTCAGAAAGGGGGGAGGGGAGAATTGTACACAGAAAACAAGACCTAATCTGTTTCTGATGCAGCGTTATAAAAAAAAAAAAAGGCAGGCAAGAACTAGAAACTTTTCCCAGGAAACAGCTGCTCCGGTTGGCAAATAAATAAATGGCTTTGTTAACTGCTGCGCTGCAGAGCTAGCCCATAAATATCCTTCCATAGCAATTATCGCCAGGATTAGTAGATAAATCTTTGACATGCTTCACATTTAGTCGTTATAGTGAAGCTATTTTCAAGTGGGTCACAACTAGAGAGCCAGCACAGCATCTCAATTCTCTGTGGAGCTGGCAGATGCATTCCTGTCATACGCTGTTATTTGATTGCAGGCCCTTTGCTGGAAATGGAAGTATAGAGTTATTGGATCTGGATGCACCATGCTTGAGGTTACATTGCAGAGAAGATGGCGGGGGGATCCCTAATGAGAATCCGCTTGAGTGACCTATAGCAGTTCAGCTGCCACACTGAGAGGCTTTGGACAATGATCTAGGAGGTAATAGCTCTGAAGAAGTGACATAATTTCAGGATGTACTAGACGGAAACTCATCTGGTTCACTGCTGCCTGAGAAAGCAAACTTACAGGGACAGAAAATCCTGTTCCAACATTTATATTCCAACTTCTACCCTAAATAATTCCCGCGAGTCCAGTGAACTACAAGGGTACAGGAGAGCTTCACCTTCCTGACAATTTATGCATGTTCTTGACATTATATGTATTGATATAGTTCCCATGAAATACAGCACAGTCTTTCTAAATATACTGGGTCCAAATGGTGCTCTAAGGCAGCCTCCTAATAGAAACATGCACCAAGAAGGAGTTAGCATACGACTTTGCTCAGCAGTTCAGTTGCTCAAAGTATTACTTTAATGAGAATTTACCACCACCAGGCCTTGCAAAGAGCAAGGGAATGAGTATGTTTTTCACTGGCAAAATATCAATACATGAAGAAAATTATGATGCTGAAGTACTGTGTCAAAGCAGCGGGTCTACCTGCACCTCCGAGTGATCAATTAGCACAGATTGGCAACATATTGATCTTGTGATCAACATATAACTTATGTATTGTAGGATGAATTCTTGTGAGCTGCAGTGCCGGAATGAGAAACAAGTAGCAAATAACTTGACTGCAAGTGTTGTAGGTTCTCATTCCTACCAGATTTGCAACCCCTGACTCTATCACATGAGCTTCCTTATGTGCTGTATTTAGGAAGGCACAATAGGTTCCCCTGCAATGGGGTTAAGCTGAGGGAGGAGAGAGGAGTGGTGAACAGTGAGTTGTACTTGAGGGTCTCCTCCCACTTCCTCCACCTTTCAGTTCATAGTGATATTTGTCTTAAAAGGGAAGTGGTAGGGAGAAGGTCCAGGAAATCCAAGAAGGGCCTCCTCCCAGGCTATGAGCAGTATGCCTCTCTTTTCCCCGTCTCTCCATACTGTCTTTCCCACTTCCTTTGGATTGCAGCTTCCTCCCTAAGAACCAGAGCTCAGTTCCTTCACCCAGCAGGAGGACTGTGTGGCAAGAGCTTCCTTGCCCCCCATCCCTCTTTCAGATGTAACGCACAAGAGCAGTAAATGGCTTTCCCTCTCTTTTGCAGGAAAAGGAGGAGGAAAGAGGAGTATTTCTGAAGCTTTGTTTCTTTTCTTTCTGCTTGAAAAAGAGGGATAGAAAATGGGGAGGAATGTGGGGAATGTGGGAGGGGATCTTGAGAGATGCCTCCGACTGTCTTTGTGAGATTTTTGTTTTTGTATGTGTATGTGCCTGGGAGGGAAAATCAGGCTTGGAAAAAAGGAGAGGAAGAAGGGAGAGGATAGGAGAAGAGAAGAGAAGAGGGGAGAGAGAGTAAGAGAATATGCAGCTGGTTGGCCATCATGGAGTGCGGCAAATTTGGCCTTGCACAGGGCACCATAGTACCAAAGTCTGCCCCTGTTCTTAGTCTGAGGGTTGCAGAGTCTGCTGAGGGTCAAGCATCCAAGTGGGGCTTAAGCCTTTTGCCTGTGGTCTTCCCAGGCCCCAGGGCTGCATAGTACATCCCCAAGCCAAATCTGTGCTTTTGAATAAGATGCCATGCACTGCTAAGCTGTTTCTGCTCCATCCCTAGAATGTTATTTTTTAAACTTGGAAGACTTTCGCCTCTATAAATGCCCATTGATCTATACAGTACAGTGGTACCTCGGGTTATGAACTTAATTCATTCTGAAGGTCAGTTCTTAACCTGAAACCGTTCTTAATCTGAAACACACTTTTGCTAATGGGGCCTCCCGCTGCTGCCACACCACCACAGCACAATTTCCATTTTCATCCTGGGGCAAAGTTTGTAACCCGAGGTACTACTTCCGGGTTAGTGGAGTTTGTAGCCCAAAGTGTTTGTAACCCGAGGTACCTCTGTATAATGCATATTTTTCTTCACCTTCATAGGGTTGTGAACTTTGACCATTCTCTTTGACATCAAGGACTACAATACACACTGCAGCCACTGTGTGGAAGCTACGTCAATTCCCGCTGTTGAACATCTTAGGTTGGCCTTGCTCACTATGCACATGAATGGCTCATAGGAAGCTGACCCTTTAAGACGATTGTGTGCATGGTGTGCATGGCTGGCCTAAGACATTTCATTGCTGAGATGAAGGATGAGATTATGCCCCCTATGCCAAATACAGAAGCTTCTCAGTCAGGCAGCTGAGTCTTATTTCAGCACTAGTGATGGGACAGCATTCTTCTGGGAGCAGCAGGGAAGCAGGCATAGGCAAACTCAGCCTTCCAGATGCTTTGGGACTACAACTCCCATGATCCCCAGCTAACAGGACCAGTGGTCAGGGATGATGGGAGTTGTAGTCCCATTACATCTGGAGGGCCGAGTTTGCCTATGCCTGCTTGAAGGTTTGGGGAAGGCTGTATGACCCACAAAGCCCTGTCCTCCAGCACCTCTCCACCACTCAGCAGCATCGTCCCCTGACTGTCTGCCTACTGGTAGGCCGGTTCTATGAGGCATTGATGTGCAGACACTGGCTTTCATGTACTGTGTGATTTCCCCCACACACTTGCAAGCCATTTTTCAGGAGAAGCTTTCTATGGTGGTAGGAAGAACCCATCCGTACTTTGCGATGAGCCACTGCACACAAACAGCTCACCATGGAGACAGCTGTCAAGTGGACCGATTTAACATGCCTTCTGTGAAGCAGTTGTAACATGTAAACCAGGTCCTAGATGCATCCGTTCATATTTCCTGATTCTATCATCCTATTTTTGGTGTGCTTTGCGCCCTGTCCAACACCACAAGCGCTAATAACTGGAGACAGGCCGTTACCATGAAGCGTTTTCAAGAACGCACCGCAGACACCTTGGTTCTGTCATGATAATTATCTAAACCTAATTGTAGAGTCTTAATATGGAGCAGGTGAAACCCAGTAAATGAGCAACTGGCAGACTTATCCGGCTCTGCAAATGTCTGAGCAGCGCTTTAAAATAATTTCCCAAAGACATAAGTTCCTCCATTGCCAGTCAGCGCTGCTTTCATAAGCCTGTCTCCGTTGTAAACAGAGCAGACGGGCAAGCACAGAAATAGAACGCCTCAAAGGGAGGGTGTGATTCTCATGTCTTGCTTTAATAACAGTATCATGCCTGGTTTTGAAGTGGCTCTGACTTCCAAGCAGACGTCCTGAAGGTGCCGTCAGGCGGCTGAATAACAGCTAGTGTGTTTGAAAGCACGCCAGTTTGATGGCCGTTAATTGAGGAACTGCAAGAGTCCACCATGGTGCGGAGGCAAATTGCACAAAGGGGTGAGCTGCTCTCGCCAGCGCCTTACAACGAGAAACAGCAGAGGGAGCTGTCAATCTTTGCAGAAACAAAGCCACCCAGCAGCATGTCAAATGCTGGCATTTCTCATCATCCGGTGGTTAGCCAGTGGTTTATATAGGCTGGGAGCAAGTCTTAGGCATCTCTTTGTTTCTCCGGTATTTCACGAGTGTTTCCCCTTCTCGCATTCCTTTTTCCTGGGCATCTGAAACTGATTGTTTGTTCATCTGGTACTCAAAGAACCTTATGCCAGCAGTGGCAACTAAGGGAGCTGTTCATCTTCTTGTTGCCCTTGGGCCAACAGGGGGCTGGCTTATTCTACTCATAAACCGTGCATGACACCAGTGAGAAAGTCAAATGATTGTTTCTGGCTCTTAAATGCAAGCGCTCCTTCCACCTTTTCTCTCTGATGCAGCCCCAGGAAAACAACCTTGGGAGAGTATTGCCTGATCTGTGATGCAATTGAATGGAGCCATTGTGAAGGCAGGGTGGGGTGGGGTGGGAGTTTTTAAGCACTGCAAAGTGAATCATTTTAATGCCACACACAGATTTATTCCTTGTCAGTTCGGTGCTGCGTGAGACATGGTACAGATCATTCCTCTCTTCACTTGAGTGCTAATTTGCCCAAGGCAAATTCTTTAAAATTGAGCTCAGTATTAAACGACATGATAGTGCAAGGAATGTAGGCACTAAATCAGGGGTGGGCCCACCAAAAGAAAATGATTTTAGAATAATTAGGAAATTACACATTTGAAATTACACCCCAACGTGTATGTTTTTTGCAGGGCGGTGGCAATTCTTACACCCCACCCCCCCAAAAACAGCATTTGAAGTTTATGGTAATCAACAGGCACTGAAACCAGCAAACCTCAGGGGCAAATATGTGAATTTGCTAATGGCAAAACCCTAGATGAAAAGAAAGGAGAAAACCACTTAGTGTTGTTAAACCAGGCAGATAATTGTAGCAGATGCTTTCTCTAATATAGCCTTTTATTCTGTTATATTGAATTCTTTGTATGGGTAGAGTTTTTTCTTCTTCTTCAGTGACTGATAAATGTGCTTGTGGGTGGAGAGACAGATGAATACGTTGCAAACATAAGCATATCACTCAAATAAATTTATGCACTCAGTCGGTCATCTCTACAGCAAAAAAAAAAAACCCTTAAGAAATGTAGTGGAGTTTTTCTCTTCCATTTTCAATAGCCCTATTCCAGCTTTATGCTGCTTCTCTGCTCACCTGAATCTAAATAGCCACATAAAAATAACAAGGGCAAGGAATAGGTTGTGGAGTGTGTGGATGTCACTAATGTGCCAGGGAAAAGCATTGGCCTGAGAAAGTTTGTGTGGTGCTAGACTCCATGGGGTTTGTTCCCTCAGCCCCGTCTCCTCTCCCCTCTCCTTGCAAGTCCTCTGGGCAGCTACTAGTGCCGACCCTGGTCTCTGAGCTGCCCCCTACCACCCCAAAGAGAGGCGCGTCCCAGAGGCAGCATTCGACTATGAAGCGTATAGCTCGGCCTGCTACAATAAACAACTATGCAAGCCTTTGTGAGGCAGAGACGCAAGAGGGCATCAGAGGATGGAGTGAAGGAAAGAAGGAAAGAGGCCAGTGTTGCCTGTGGCAACCCAGACCATCATTCAAGGCACTCCAGGGTGCCACACTGGTTGGAAACCACTGCAGTAAGCTATAGAGACTCAGAGCCATGGTTGGCATCTATTTGGGTACAGCTATGGGAGAATCAAGACTCTCTTGGAGTGTTATGCCAGGAGCTCACCATTCGCAGGCTCAGGCTGTGTGTTTATTTGTGTGTGTGTGTAAATAAACCATATATCATAAACATACCACAGTCTCTGCTGTCCCTCATTTTCAAGGGAAACATGAACCAAGGGTCAAGAACAGTAGCCTTACAGGAGTCAAAAGCAAAAGGGACACTGCAGGAAAAGAAAGAATGCCAGTGATGAATTTATTAGTTGTGTATCTCAGCACAGTGAGAGCCAGTGTGGTATAGTGGTTAAGAGTGGTAGTCTCATAATCTGGTGAACCGGGTTCGAGTCTCCGCTCCTCCACATGCAACTGCTGGGTGACCTTGGGCCAGTCACACTTCTCTGAAGTCTCTCAGCCCCACTCACCTCACAGAGTGTTTGTTGTGGGGGAGGAAGGGAAAGGAGAATGTTAGCCGCTTTGAGACTCCTTAAAGGGAGTGAAAGGCGGGATATCAAATCCAAACTCCTCCTCCTCCTCTTCTTCTTCTTCTTCTTCTTCTTCTTCTTCTTCTTCTTCTTCTTCTTCTTCTTCTTCACAGTGTCTGTAATTCAGAATAATTGATTTATCAGCATCACTATTACCCATGTCTTTTCAACATGCTTAACCTGGGGAGAAAGCAAGGCAAATGGATTACACACAGTTTTATAGGAAATGCTATAAATCATGTTTTGAACATATCCTCAAAACCACCTGCTGCCTGCTACATATGTGCAAAGGCACCATAGAATGTTCCTGTACAGGAGAGTGAATGATAGAGCTTCCCACGAATACATGTGTATAAAATTCCACCTGTGTTGAACAAATTATCTCTAAGAATCCAACCCTCTACAATGAATCGAGCTACACATAAAAATGAACATTAGACTAACACGTATGGCTTCACCCTGCTGACACATGCCCCCATGTTAAGCACACTGCTATTTTATGCTCACAGCACCGCTGTGAGTTGGCTTAGGCCAAGAGCTTGTGAAATGTCCCAAGTCATCCAGTACGTTTCACAGTCTCATTTTGTTAAACCAATTTATCTCCTGAATATGCACAACTTTTCACCCAGTACACCTGGTTTGTAGGGGAAAGTGTTGTAGCTCAGTAGTAGTGCATGCCATGTGTGCAAAAGGTCCCAGATTCAATCCCTCGCATCTCCAGGTAATATTTGAAATGACTTCTTTCTGAAACCCAAGAAAGCCAAGCCATTGCCAGTCAGTGCAGTAGATAACACTGAGCTAGATGGACTGGTGATCTGACTTGGTACAAGACAGCTTCCTATAGATCAGGGCTGTGGAACCTTTGGCTTTCCAGATGTTATTGGACTACAACTCCCATCAGCCTTGAATCTCGGCCATTCCATCTTGAGTTGATGGGATATGTAGTTCAGCATCATCTGGAGGCCCAAAGCTTCATCACCCCTGCTCCAGTGAAATGCCCATTTCATCCTCTCTACAAGGGCAGAGTGAGGAGCCATCATATGATCAGATATCTACATGGAACACCCACATCACTTATAATGTTATCTGCATGGTGGAGCAGAGAGGTTGGTAGCTTCCTATATTTCACATCTGCACATCCAGGCTCAATAAACCTCCTGGTTTTTTTGCCTGGAACAGCAAAAACAGAAGGCTTCCTTTAGATTGCATGTTTCCAAAATAAATCTCGTCTTAATTATACGGTATGACAAATTGATTTCACAATGCAATAATGGGCCAGTCCTGGTGCACGCAAAAGAGTTGGCAAGATCGATCTGCATTTTATCTGAGGTGATAGGATTATGTGCTGCCGAGTTGTTTGAATATGTTCATTGTACTTATAAACTGTGAAGCGCTACAATATTTTCTGCCAATACTATCAGTGCACAGTCGTTTTATAAGCTGTGATCGTTTGAAACCTGTATTTAAAAATTATGCCAAAAACACTGTTGGTGCCCCTAAATAAACAGACCCTGACTTGTTTCCAGGAATAGATTCCTAGATTCAGAAGAAGAAAAAAATCACTTGTTTTACCAAAGTCACGAATTTACAAAGAAGCTATTTCTGCTTTTTAAATGTTTGTGCTGCTTGGTATCGTCATTCAGTGCTAAACTGCTTGGTAACAATGTTTAAGCACGCTTAGTAAGGTCGGAGCTAATTGGAAGGGTTTTCCATCAGAAATAACAAGTATCATTCAAAGTCCTGAATTGTATTTCAGGATCAACGGTCCTTGATGCATAACCATGTTTCAAGTGCAGAGAAATATATTGCAGAGCAACCCAGTAGTGTCATAACCATGGTTCAGTGGTAGAACATCTGCTGTACAGGCAGAATATCCCATAGTGGGGTATGAGAGTGGGGGGGGGGGGTCAAATTTGGCAACCAATGTGCCCCTTTGGTTTCAGATAGTACATGGGTAAAGGTAAAGGGACCCCTAACTGTTAGGTCCAGTCGCAGACAACTCTGTGGTTGCTGTGCTCATCTCGCTTTACTCGCCCAGGGAGCCGGCGTACAGCTTCCAGGTCATGTGGCCAGCATGACTAAGCCACTTCTGGCGAACCAGAGCAGCACACAGAAACCCCATTTACCTTCCCACCAGAGTGGTACCTATTTATCTACTTGCACTTTGAGTACATGGGGAGATGACTCTAAAAAGGCAGGACCTCTGTTTGCAAATCTGGTGGTTGGTTCTTAATGCATTATCTTGGTTGACTGCTGAGGTATCAGACTCTTTAAAGTGCAATACAGTGGTATTGCAGGTTACAGGCGCTTCAGGTTACAGACTCCACTAACCCAGAAATAGTACCTCGGGTTAAGAACTTTGCTTCAGGATGAGAACAGAAATCGTGTGCTGGTGGCACGGCAGCAGTGGGAGGCCCCATTAGCTAAAGTGATACCTCAGGTAAAGAACAGTTTCAGGTTAAGAACAGACCTCTGGAATGAATTAAGTTCTTAGCCCAAGGTACACTGTACTACAATTTAGATTGAAATACCAGGTCAGTGCCCTCACCTATTATTATTATTATTATTATTATTATTATTATTATTATTATTATTATATTTTAAAAAATGAGTCCCAGAAAGAAGCAAAACACAATCGAGCAATCATGCTTCCAAATACTAGCTACAATGTCTCAATGCTCATGGAAGATATCCAAGTGTGCATATTCAAGACAACTGCCGGCATTTCACATACAAGCACAGGTTTGACCGTCACTTCCCTTTCAAAGGGAATAAAGGGGTAAAACGCAATGGAATCGCAATATCGCCTGTGAGAAAGTATATCCAAGGCCAGGTCCAGCATTACAAACAGAAGTGCAATGCTTGCACAGTGAACCATCTTAAGAATAATGCGCTTTACTTGCATTTATTGCAGTGGGTCGGACCAGATGACCTGTGGGGTCCCCTGCAACTCTCCAGTTCTATGATTCTAGGGAAATTATTTAACTCAAACGACAAAGGAGAAAATAGTGTGACTGGAGAGTATATGAGTTAAAGCAAGGAATGAGTCAACCTATTTCAGTTCAATTGTAGTTGTGCAGAGCATGGGTGCATAAGAGGGGGGGGGTGTAGCCACATTCTCTTTTGCATGCACCAGACTGGCTCCGTCTCATCCCATTCATGTGGAAAATCCAGAGAAATCATTTTTTTAAAAAGCATGAAGAAGAAAAAGTATTTATAAGGTGGTCTGATGGCTGCCTTTCTCTTTCCTTAATATTTTACAGCTGCTTATAGCAACTAATAACACCTCTGTGGCTGTGTGGTAAAAAGGCTGCTTTAAAATGCTTCTGGGAAGCAACTGTATGCAATAATGTGCAGTTGTTCCCCCCCCCCGGGGGGGGGGGGGATTGTGCAGAGAAAAAGATGTGTCAGCCATTCAGATATCTCCCCTCCCCTCCGTCCTGTTCAAATCTCTGCTGGCCTTATTGCATGGAACATGGGCGGAAATAGGATTGCTTCCATAGGCATATGGGGGCAGCCATTTTTTCCCCTATGTGCAATTTCTCCAGGAAGGGACTGCACATTACAATTCAGACCCTTAAGTGGACCAGCTCAACAATTAGGCAGCTTTGATCACAGATCTATGTCCTAATCTGTGCATTAGGTCAAGAGGGGTAAAGGGAGTGGATTTGCTCCAAAATTTGTAGTGAACCAGAGACCTCTGCATCCCAACTTAATGCGCAGCACTGACAATTGGAAGCAGAATTCCATACTCGATTATGCCCATTTTCAATATCCAGATTTGGTAATAACTCCTGAAATTAATGAAATCATCCCCTCTCTCTTTGGTTTTTCTTCCTTTAAAGCTGCAGTGAGTTATTAATTTGTGAGGGTGCTTTGAGCATATGCGTGTTTGCTTGCTTCAACCCAGCTGTTACACGCTATCTATCCTATAGGCTCAGGACAGCTTACAGCTTTAAAAAATAATAATGCTAAATGCGTAAAATGAAATATGCTAAAAATATAAATATAAGCAGAAAGCTAAAATAAGATTTTGTTGGCTGTGTGGCATGAGTGAACTGTAAGGAAAACTAGGTCATGCAGGAGCTCAGAGTATTTACACAACACACATACCGAGTTCCCTTGAAAAATAAAATAGAATACATTAACTTTGTGACTATATGACTATTTATCTATCTATGGTTACCACGAACCAGTTTTGGAAATATATGTTAAAAAACACCCACATGTAAATGAAATAGTCATGTAAATAGACTGTATACACATCACCATTTAGTTACCGGTATATTTTGATTCTCATTCCTATTTTAACAGCCTTCAATTGAATTCACTGCCCATGTAAGCCAAGAACTGGCCCAGGGGCTCAGTTCCATCTTGAACATTCCCCTGAGACTACATGTCAGCAGTGGGCATGGCCAAGATAAATGTCTCCATGAACACTCACATAGCCCCACTCATGGGCACAAACTACCCTGCTGCAAACCTGCTGCAAACACATGCACACTCACTTGCCCACAGTCTGTAGTTTGGTTTGGGAATGTGTTTTTAGTTATCCTCCTAATCACCAGAGGTGGTTGATTGCCCTGCCCTGCCCTGAGGAATCACACACCTCTTCCCAGAGCTAACAAGCCCCACCTGGCCAGTTAGTGAACTGGGCTGTGGGCCGTTGCCTCAGCCTCCTAGAGAGTACCTCCTACTGCTCCTTATGCCTCAGAGCTCTCCGTATTCGGGGAGAAAGGGGCCCCTCTGGCTCTAGTGATGGGTCCTGCTGCTCTTGTTCCTGTGCAGTGACCCCTATCCCTTTGCCATCCTCCATACTTTCTACACCAACATCTCCTTCTCCATCCCCAGCTTGGGTGTGTCCCAGTAACGGCTACTGTCATGGGCCAGGAGTCAACTCCGCCTGCTGAACAGCAAACTGAAGAGGGAGAAGGCAGAGCGACTCTACCTGCAGCTGATCAGCCTTCAAGGACACAGAGGAGAAGGCACTGATGAGAACCAGCTAGCTTCAACCTCCTTAAGCAGAGCTTCCGGCAGCAGTCAGATGCTGGAAACAAAGTCTGTAGTTCCTGGCCCTGCCTTGCTGCTTCCTGCTTGTCTTGACCCTTCATCGTCAAATTCCCTGGTCCCTGGACTGTCTGACCACATAGATTGCTGAGAAGGTTACAGTCCAGCCTATGTCCCCCTGCTCTGGTCCTGCCCTCTGCCGTGCCCCCAAGAATGTCTCCTTTTCACACCTTATGCTGGTTTAAAATCTACCAGTCTTGGGTCACCTGGCTGGTCCCAGCTCATCTGAGATGTGGAGGATATGTCAGAGTATATCTGGCCGAGTCAAGGATGGAGAATTATACCAGCAGAGCTTGGCTGCCCTGGGAACCTAGGGACCAGCTGGATCCTAACTGTGCTCATCTTGGCAGACCTTGCTATAAGGTAGCAAGCACCCTTTGTCAGTTAAACATGGCAGAGGACATCTACTTTGTAAGATTTGTGTGCAGGAGGAAGGGACAATGTTCAGACTTGTAAGAAAATAGCATGAAGAGTTTGAGCACATGTTTTAATCTTTCATTACTGTGCTTCATAGATGTATGGGGTGTTAGGAAAGTGGGGAACACATTGCACTCTTTCTGTGATAGCATGTCCACCTTTGGTTCCCACCCTACACTCAGCTCTCACCTGTGGCTCCCAGAAGCTGTAAGCATGAGGCAGTGGCCACACACAGGGTACAGCTTCAAACAGCTGGCTGAGGATAGCCAATAGGTCTCTAACCCTTGATAAGTTAAGGACTTTCCCTGCATCTTAAGACAGGCTGCGGTGGATTGAGCAAACAACACCAATAGTGGGCCCAACAATAAAGAAGGCAGTTTCTGCACGCTGCGGAGGGAAGCGAGGGGCAGATGGGGCTTGTCCACCTGGGAAAGGAGCCCATCTTGAAGAAGAAAAACTCTGATCCTAAGCCACCCCTGCCTTGTGGGATATCTTCAGGATTAGAAAACCCTACACAAATCTGGATGAAGTCCCAAATATGGTTGGATGGTGCCTTGTACACCTCCTTCTAGCAACTCCAGCAGTCAAGCTGGTGCCAAATGTATTGCTCTCCTTACCTTTGGACCACACCAGCAAGACTGGGGTGGGGGGTCTTGTCATCTGGGCAACCGAGGACCTCCATATACATTGCCCAGGTTTGCTCCCCAAAGCAGTCACTTTGGTGCTGCTAATGCAACAGTTTGGCTTCACCCCCGGAGGTGTAGTCCATTGTCTCGCAAGGCAGGTGGATGCAAACAACTATGCTTGACTTTGCAGCATTCTTTATCAGTATCTCCTAGATTTCCGAGTTCCTAAGGTCTAGCAACTCTATTAATAGATCTCTCTTTTATTTTTTTTCTGCAGAGGAGCTTGCCAAATTATGAAGGAAACAAATGGATTGAAGCAAAGCCTGATGTTTGAACTGTTATATCAGGTTTTCAACAAGAGAGTGTCTGCTTTGGCAGGGAAAAATTACATTTTATGGAAAGGTCTTTCATTTACATTAGATATTCATAAATCCGGGAGGGGAGGGGGAGTTCTGAAAAATGGGTAGTTCAGATTATAACTCTCAGTGTTATCCACATGTGAATTACTGTAAAATGAGGAATAAATATGAGTGAAGCACTGCTGTAGCAGCTGAATAAATCATCGACTCTGTCTTAATGCTTAATGGTTTATGGGTTTATCAAAGGGAAAAGGAAGCAAGTCTTCAACATAGCGTAAGAAACTCTGCAAGGACAGCTGCTGTGTGTCTCTCCTTTGTCTTTCCAGATATGTATTCCTGTCCTGTGCACACTTATATCTGTAGGGTGAAGTTGATCTGACCTTAATGTAGAACAGGGGAGAAATCCTTTGTGTCTGCCGACATGGAAGGAAACTACGGAACCATGAAATAAACTGTAGCACCGTGGCAGGAAACTTCATTTAT
This sequence comes from Podarcis tiliguerta, assembly GCF_965153285.1. Classification (NCBI taxonomy): domain Eukaryota; kingdom Metazoa; phylum Chordata; class Lepidosauria; order Squamata; family Lacertidae; genus Podarcis; species Podarcis tiliguerta. Next base: position 18,877,315 of record NC_139550.1, read on the forward strand.
TTGACATTTTTAACTGGTGAAAAACCAGCAATCAATGG